>NC_065589.1:112842434-113454398 GCF_024542745.1 Macaca thibetana thibetana | reverse complement strand
TCCCCATGTTGCCCAGGGTGGTCTCAAACTCCTGACCTCGCGATCCCCCTGCCTCGGCCTCCCAAAGTGCTAAGATTACAGGCGTGAGCCACCGCGTTCTGCCTCTATTATTTTTTTTTGTCTGTGGCCAATTAGTCGAGTTGCTTGAATCAACAGGCTAATAATGAATTCTGATTATTTGTTCCATCCTTATCTAGACCTGCTAAACTTAGTTCAATCCTGCATTAATCCTCATCACTATCCCCAACCAACTGCTTTCCAAAGAAATGCCAGTTATACTTTTTCTAAGGTAAAATAAAAATTAAAGAAAAATAGCATCATTATGTTTTTATTTACATAATGAAATGGCTAAACATTTATCTATTTACACGTATACTTCAAACCCAATATATAGTGTATGCTTCTAGGTAATAGCAATTTGGATCAGACAGATAGCCACTGTTCAGTAGGCATATATGGCTACTGGCTACTTACATTGGAGAGTCAGAATTAAATCCTTGCCCTAATATCCCAAAAGAAGATTATAGCCCCATCAGATAAACTGTGTATAGAATGAGAAAAATGCAATGTGCTAGGCAACATTGGTGACTCTTGATAACTTACTGAGTGAGTGAGAAGGGAGAATCAAAGCACTTTTCTCATTTGTTGACTTCAAGGAAATATTGCTGGAAAAGAAAAGGAGAATCAGTGGAAAAATACCCACATGGTTTTGTAGACAAGAAAAAACATACTAGATATTCCACACAAGCAACTACCATATCTTAAAGGAAAAGAAATCACCCATATATGTAGAAGATATATGGAAAAAATTGATTTCTTTTAATGCTAATTTGAAAAATGATTTCTTAACGCAGAACAATCAAATATCTCTCTAACCTTTATCCAAAGCTTACATTTCATTCATATCAATTATTGCCTTTGGAAAACATGTCTCCTTGGAGAGCTTTATACAACTGCCATTTTTTTCACAATAGTAGACTAAGATATAAATCATCCAATTAGTAGTTTACATTGATCTAGTTTCATGTAGCTAATTTCATCAAGAAAAGCCAGTCCCATAACAGCTTCCATGAAACAAAATCACACAAAATGCCAAATAGCCAAGTTGAAAAATAGAGATTTTTCTTCATTTGATATTTTTAAATAGATTTTTTTAATGTGTACATTTTGCTTTTATGAAAAGTTATTTAGGAAATAACAGCAGTGAAAGATATTGTGACGATCTATTAGAGTAGAAAGGGCATAGTCTTTGGAATCAAAGTGAGCTGGGTTTAACTTCAGCATTACCACAGTCTACCTGGGTGGCTTTGGGCATGTTATTTAACTTTTTCTGCTTAAATTTCTCCATCTGCAAAATGATGATATATGTCTATTTAGAAGGATCCTCACATAAATTTGAGATAATACATGTAGAATATCTAATGTATGTAAAAGTTGAGTGAATATAAAGTGTCTATATTTAATAGGCTTTCAAAATATTATAATAGTTATTCACATAGATAATGAGTTCTGATTCTGTGTTGCTTTTTTATGTAAGAAAAAAATGTAAGTGTAACCTCAAAAGAAAAACGTAATGAACCTTCTCATAGATAATTTGAGGGTTTTATTCATCTCTTCAACTAAATTCAAAAGTACATTAGTGTTATTGTTTTCATTAGTACTAAACAAATACACATCTCGGCATTACGAGGAAGAATCAATTTTTATACAAGTCACCCCTAGAGTAATTTCAGTGGGATGGAAAAAACATTGCAATGCAATCAGCTGTAATCTGTATCTTTTCTTCTAAAGAACCAAAGTTCTTCACCACTATTATTGGCAAAGTCATTATGCAAAAGTGAGAGAAAATTGAAGGTGCTCTTTTAAATCCTACTCATTTTCTGGGTTTTTCTTTCTTTCCTTTAGGTTCTCAAAGAAATACAATGAAGTTTCTCTGTCCTTTATCTCTGTAGTCTGAAAGTATTTTATTCTTCATCTTTCCTCTGAAATATCCATGTAACTGTTTCTATAGCTATTGAACGCTGAGTCCATTACCGCTCTTTGTGGGGTCACACCTCAAGTATTTGTAATTATCTTACTAAAATCCACAGGATCACCATTAATCAAACTATTGGTGATAAACAACCACCTCTAAAAATCCCAATCCATCACAGTCCAAAACATTTTAAAAAGTTAAATGAATTACTAGAAAAACTAAATAATAAAAATCTATGAAATAAAACCCAAGATTTTTCATGTTTTATATCCATCAAGGCATATTAAATGGTAATATAATAACAACCAACACTACATAGGGAAATAATTAAATATCTATTTAAGTCATTTATTGCAAATGCGAGTAGTCAATTAATAGAGAAAATATACACAAAGTTTTTGTCATTATACAGATGAAACTAAATAAAAATTTATGAGGGAGATGATTATTCTCCACATTAAAAGCATGCAAACACTCTCTGGGTAAATATTAATAGCAAATATTAATGAGACAAACTCACTTATTAACTTAATCTAGTTTGCATTGGCAGTAGTGCTATCCACAGACAATAATGTATATCTAAACTGTTTCAGTATTTTGTTTGATTACACTCAGTAAAAAACCGGTCTCGCAGTCCTGCGTTGAGAATAGAAACAGTTTTAAAGCAATTTCAGTAATCTCATATGAATCTCTTAAACTTCCCTTCAAAATGTAGCAAGTGATGCTCTATTTTTAAAATTCATTTTCAGTATTTTATCACTCGTTGTATTTTCAACAATTAACCTTGTCAAATTAAAGTGTTTTGATGAAATAAATAGGCTTATTATAAAATTCCTATACATAAATCTTCTCTTGGTGAAAATAAAACGCAAAATGATCTATCAATTTTTTAAGGGTTTGGTGATATCTTCTCACAGATGTGCAATGTCAAGATGACCGGTATCATTAATAATTATTCCTTTTTTGAACTTTCATTTCAGGTTCAGAGGTACATATGCTAGTTTGTTATATAGGTAAACTTGTGTCCCAGGGGTTTGTTGTACAGATTATTTAATCACCCAGGTACTAAGGCTAGTACACAATAGTTTTTTCTGATTCTCTCCCTCCTCTCACCCTTCACCCTCAAGTAGGCCCCAGTGTGTACTGTTCCCATCTTTGTGTTCATAAGTTCTCATCATTTAGCTCCCACTTATAAGTGAGAACACACAGTATTTGGTTTTGTTTCTGTATTAGTTTGCTAGGGATAGTAGCCTCTAGCTTCACCCATATTCCCTCAAAAGACATGAGCTCATTATTTTTTATAGCTGTATAGTATTCCACGGTGTATATGTACCAGACTTTCTTTATCCAATCTGTCATTTATGGGCATTTATGTTGATTCCACGTCTTTACCATTGTGAATAGTGCTGCAATGAATATTAACATGCATGTGTCTTTATGGTAGACTGATTTCTATTCCTCTGGGTATATATGCAATAATGGGATTGCTGGATGGAATGGTAGTTCTGTTTTTAGCTCTTTGTGGAATTGCCATACCGCTTTCCATAATGGTTGAACTAATTTACACCCCCAACAGTGTGTAAGCATTACGTGAGATGATACGTCATTGTGGTGTTGATTTGCATTTTTCTAACAATCAGTGATGTTGAGGGGTTTTTTTCACAAGCTTGTTGGATGCATGTATGTCTTCTTTCAATAAGTGTCTTTTCATGTCTTTCGCCCCCTTTTTAATTGGGTTTTCTCTTGTAAATTTGTGTAAGTTCCTAAGAGATGCTGGATATACTCAAAAGAAAGGAAGTCAGTATACTGAAGGGATATCTGCACTCCCATGTATATTGCAGCACTATTCACAATACCTAAGATTTGGAAACAACCGAAGTGTCTGTCAACAGATGAATAGATAAGAAAATGTGGTACCTATACACAGTGGAGAACCACCCAGCCTTAGAGAAAATGAGATTTTGTCATTTTCATGAAAACATGGATGAAACTGGAGGTCATTATGTTAAGTGAAATAAGCCAGGTGCAGAAAGACAAATGTTGTATGTTCCCATTTATTTGTGGGAAATAAAAATTAAAACAGTTGAACTCATGAAGATAGAGAGTATAAGGATAGGTACCAGAGTCTGGGAAAGGTAGTTGTGTGGGAGGATGGTTAACGGCTAGAAAAACACAACTAGATAAAATGAATAAGATCTAGTATTTGACAGCACAACAGGGTGACTACAGGCAACAAAAATTTATTGTATATTTTGAAATAACTAAATGAGTAAAATTGGATTGTTTATAACACCAATAATGAATACATGCTTGAGATGATGGATACTCCATTTACCCTGATGTAATTTTTTTTTTTTTTTTTTTTTTTGAGATGGAGTTTCACTCTTGTCACCCAGGCTGGAGTGCAATGGCACAATCTCAGCTTACTTCAACCTCCACCTCCCAGGTTCAAGCGATTCTCCTGCCTCAGCCTCCCGAGTAGCTAGGATTACAGGAGCCCACTACCACGCCCAGCTAATTTTGTATTTTTAGTAGAGATGGGGTTTCACTATGTTGGCCAGGCTGGTCTCGAACTCCTCACCTCAGGTGATCCACCCACGTCAGCCTCCCAAAGCGCTGGTATTAGAGGTGTGAGCCACCATGCCCTGCTCCTGACATGGTTATTAAGTACTGCATGTCTTCAGCAAAGTATCTCATGTTCCCCATAATATATATGCCTACTTTATACCTGTAAAAATTAAAAATAACCATTTTTCAGAAATGCATACTCGTTATTTTCTCAACTTTTATTTTAGATTCAGGGAGTACATGTGTAAGTTTGTTACCCGGGTATATTGCATGATGCTGAGGTTTGAGGTACAAATGATCCTGTCACCCAGATGCTGAGCAGAGTAACCAATAGTTTTTTCAAACTTTTCCCTCTAGTAGTCCTCAGTGTCTATTGTTGTCATATTTATGTCCATAAGTACTCAATGTTTAGCTTCCACTTGTAAGTGAAAGCGTGTGGTATTTAATTTTTCTTCCTGCATTAATTCACTCAGGATAATGGCCTCCAGCTGCATCCACATTGCTGAAAAGGACATAATTTTGTTCTATTCTATGACTGCATAGTATTCCAAGGTGTATATGTACATTGTCTTTGTCCAATCCACCATTGATGGATACCTAGATTGATTCCAGATTTTTGTAGTTGTGAATAGTACTGCAATAAACATATGGGTGCATATTGTCTTTTTGGTAGAGGGATTTATTTTCTTTTGGATATATACCCAGTAATAGGATAGCTGGATCAAATGGTAGTTCTAAGATTTCTGAGAAATCTCCAAACTGCTTTCCAGAGTATATGAACTAACTTACTAATTCTTGAGAAAAGTGTAAAGTGAACTTGTTTCATCATATAAAAATTAGGGTGAAAAATATAATAAAAATACTTTCCTAACTTATGAATACTATAAAATACTTTCCTAACTTATGAATACTGTAAAACTATAGTGTTATATAAACTATATATATAACTATACATATATAACTATACATGTTAAAAGTTTTGATACAAATGATGTTTATAAAAACAACTTGTGTACACAAGTAAATTCTTAAGCTATTTTATAGTTTTGGGTTTCATTTAACAGATTCACTTTAAACTGTCACACAAGTAGTTATATCAGACACAATGTACCCTGTAAGATGGACAACATTTACATTGATTTCATTCATATTCATTGAGACAGGTTTCTTGATTATGCACTTTGAAGATTGTAGTTAGGCTTACGACAAAAGTTTTTAAAACACTTTCAATTTTTATGTCATCTTGTCATGGCCCAGTAACAAACTGTTCATAGACTTGCACCAAACCACAGACCACACTAAAAGTCCTACGTGATCTGTATATAGGTTTTGTTTTTGTTGTTGTTGTCATTGTTGTTTGCATTTGACTTCATTGTGTGAAAGATAGAGAACCCCCAGGTGGTATTTGATGTAGTAAAATAAACATAACACACATGTATGATATTTTTAGATTTAGATAAATTCATTCTATATTAGATTAAAAGTATGTAGGAAATGGACATTTGCTTCTCCATTCAAGATTCTTGCATGTGACGGCATATCTGAGTTTGCTGGACCACTCTATTAACATGACAACTTGTTTTTGCAATTCATGTTCATGTTTTTTTATTTAGAATATTACCTCTTTAAATACACATTTATAAGCATTATGATGTCCCAATTCTGCATTCTGTTCTCTCTGTTATTTGCTCTTTCTGCTGACTTTCTCACATACTGTATTGATTCTTCAACTGACCAGTAATTTTTGTTTGTGAGTCCCTATTCAGCTGATCTTATTCAATGAAAATCCCAAAGTACCTAAGTTGAACTTGAGCTTTTGTAGATAATATTTACATGTGCTTCTTTCAGGTTTCTAAGGTAGTGCTCTCTCTGTCTTTAATGTTTACAGTAGACAGAATAAAAGCCCATCCATCCCCCAAATATGCCCAAGTCTCACTTCCTAGAAGCTGTGTATATGTTACTCTATATAGCAAAGGGACATTGCAAGTAGGGTTAATCTAAGAATCTTGGATTATCCAGGTAGGACCAATGTAATCAAAAGGGCCCTTATGCAGGGAGGCAGGAAGGTCATAGCAAGGAAAGTAGATGTCATTATAGAAATGGGGTAAAAGAGAGAGAAAGTTTTGAACTGTTACAGGCTGGCCTTGAAGATGGAGGAGACTCTACAAGCCAAAGAATGCAAAGAGCCTTCAGGAGCTAGAAAAGGCAAGGAGACAGATACTCCCCTACAGCTTCCAGGGAAAAAAATCTTCACCTTTTGACACCTTGATTTTAAGACTTCTGATCTTCAATAAGATAGTATTAAGTGTTTTATTCTGCTAAGTTTGTGGTTACAGCACATTGTTCCACTAAGTTTGTTACTGCAGCAATAGAAAACTACAGCAATATGCATGCAAATCACCTCGGATCTTGTTTAAAAATATAATTTGATAGTATGCCTGGAGAAGAGTGACAGGGTCTGTATTTCTAACAAGCTCTTGATAGTGCAGATACTGCTACATGTTTGTGGATCCAACTTTTAGCATCAGAAAGTAGGACAATATTATCTTGAGAAGGCATTAAATAAAATTTGCTATTATTGAGTTTTCACAGAATATACAGGTCATTAAAATTCAAATCTCAAACACCATGTGAAGACATTTTCTTTTAGCACTATTCATGTAGATAAGCTCCCTAACTTTATGAAGGGATTTCATCTCACTTCTCTTCTGGTATAAACTGAATGACCTGCCTTTGTCTCCTGAAGAATATTTAAAACTCAAGGCACTAAGTTTATGGTATATGCAAACACAATGCCATATACCATGAGTATCTCCTCAACGGTATCTGTGTGCTTTTTGGTAATTCTTGCCAGTATGAACAATTAATTGCTAATTTAAATTTTTGGGTCCTAAATAACAGTAATAATTTTGAAAAGTAAAAGTCAATATCAAAGAGATTAAGAGGTTGATATAATGTGCATGTGGACTTCTTTATATGTTTGAATTAAAGAAATGAAGTTAGGGATAAATAGTGAAATCTACATTTTCCATTAATTTCAGTCACTAAGTCTCTTGTAGATGCACTAAACCATGAACCATATATACATATTTAATTATATTAATATATTTAATATTATTTAACATATGTTTATATATTAGTTCATTACTATCCTTACTTTATAAAATTCGTGTGTATGTGTGTATATATATACATATATATACACACACACGTGTATATATATATACACATATATATACACACACACACACATATTAATTAGTTCATTTGATCTTCCAAACAACTTTATGGAGTAAGAATTATCCTAATTTTAGAGATTAGAAAACTCAGACACACACACATACACACACACAGAAAAGACTTCTAGAGAGTCCGCCTAGATATGTAGTAGAAATTTACACATTTAAGAATAACTTCAATATTTATGACCTGGTTGAGCCAAGATCAGAAGGACACAATACCTTACAACTTGAAAGAGGAAGAATCAGGAGTGTAATCCAGGACTTTCTTATTACCAAGCCCGTGCTCTTTCCTTTGTTCTCTGTTGATTCTAAAGTTATCCAAAGATAGAGATTTGCAACTGACTTTCAGTACTGTGTAGAATTCTCCTACAAGATTACTTATGCATTGACATAGTCTCTTTCGTCTACTCCCAGTTAAAAGGATGGCTGGGGAAAATATTTATGGAAAACCATTTGGCCAAAACAAAGGTATATTACTGATGTACATGAGCAGATGAGTACTGGTTGGAAACATAAAGACACACACATAGTAACACAAGCACATGCCTACACATGCCACTGATTGTTCTTATTACATATTATTGAGTCACACATTTCTGACCTAAGCTCCTCAACATACTCTATTTCTAATTCCTCCAAAGAGCCTTACCTTTCTCCTAACTTCATCAATCTCCACAGATGACTTTACATCCAGAATATTTAAATCATTAAGCATAGAATTCTCTGATTTCTACTACCCCATATTACATATTTTTTTTACATCAAAAACATTGCCCATGCCTCCAATTTCAAAGGATTAGGCATCACATTCTTTTCAAAGCTAAACCTTCCACAGGTGCTCTTAACCCCACCTTCTGTTCCCCGGAGATTGGGTTTTATTGATTACTACTGTATCTTTTATCTGAAAATTTCTCCCTCTAACTACTTGTCCTTTGTTAACATGCTTATAGCTCTCACCCTAAAAATTAAATCCTTCTTGTCCTTCTGTGCCATATGGCCTGGAAGATAATATTTTATCTCTTTCTGTTTTCATTTAAACTTTACAAAGAACAACATACCCTAGAGGTCTTTGTCATCTCACCTAACATTTTCTTCCTAACTCATGATAGTTTAGTTCCTATTCTAGAAAAAGAACTAAACATGTTTTAATATAATTGAATTGCCAAATTCAATGGATGTCTCTTCATACTTCATATTAATACAGTGTTCTCTAATATTTGGCATCACTAATCACTCCATACTTGAGGAAGTATCTAATTTCCTCTCATGGCTACTTCTACAATTTTCTTAGAAATTATTAAATATTAGAGTTCTCTAGATTTCTGTCCTTGAGTTTCTGTTTTTATCATGCATCATACTTTGTTTGGGTAATCACTTCCACTCTCATAATTTTGACTTGCTCTTGAATGCTGATGACTCAGTAATTTATATCTCCTATCTGTCCTCTCTCCATCAAACTTTAGTTACGTTATCTCACTGCCTGATGGCCAATTACCTCAGAATGTTCACCGAGTGTTTCCCATTATCCAGATTTAAACTGGAAATGATTTTATTTTCCTACTTGCTACTACTTCATGTATTATCAGTCAACGATTCTACATCTTAGAATCCTCCTTGACATTATTCTTAATTTCTACAATTAATTAAGCAATGATCCATATCAATTAGAATTCAATCAGGATAAATAAACTACACATTCATTTTAAATGGTAAAATTTAACATAAAGAATTATCAATTATATCAGAAGAGTAAAAGGTAAGGATAATTATTTAAAAAATACCCTAGGACTGAAAGAATCGAAAGAAGAGACAAACATGGAAGTGGAATTTTCTTCCCAATATTGTGTTTCAGACATTAATGGAGTAGGTATGGTGGCAGCTCACCAGATGGTGGAGTAATTCTCTGGGTTGAACTTGGCCAAAGTTGGTTTACAATTGCCAGGTAAGCAGAAAATGCCTGTTCAGGGTATAGATTGGTGAAAATTGTGGCTGGGATTTTCAAGCGGGTGACAACACTATGGGGCAGAGATGACAAAGCCTTGTGGAAAGGTCCACAGAGAAAGTCCACACCCAGGGGTTTCTAAATGGCTGAGTGGTGTGGGGCTCTGTCGGTGTCAGGTGATTCCCGATATACCTGTGGGATGCAGGTAGACTAGGGCATATGGATGAGTGCATAGAGGGAATTAAGGAATGAGGAGCCTGTTCACAGAGTGAACAACAAAAGGCCTGAGGTGCACTACGTCCCTCCTAAGAGAACTGTGATGTGGTGGTAACCAGGCCAGAAATGAGGCTGCCAACTTACCGAGGAACTGCATAATATGGATTGTATCTGTCTAGCAGGAGGAAGAAAAGGGCGCAAGAAGCACACACAAACCAGGAGGAGAAATATTTTCCTTTCTATAACAGAAGATTTCTTTCCTGCTGTAAAGAAGAAATGCTCTACAGTGCCCATTTTGATTATCACAGAGCATGTAACAGACAATAAATTTGGAGCTGAGAGGTAATACCTCTGTACTTGCAAATAGCTGTCAAATAACTATTATGTTAAGCATAATTGGTATTGAATTTGTACGTACAAATTCATGATACAAATATATAATTTGTATTGAATTTGTATATACATTCCCTTTCCTCTATCACTGTCATCTTTAAACTTCTGCCACCATCCCGATTCAGAATATATGTTCCGCAGATTCAGTGAAATGACTTATCTAAATGGGAATTTGGAGTCTTCCTAAAAGTCTTTCAAAATGACTTCCTATTTATCTATCAAATAACTTAGGTTTTGTCTAATTTTCTGGCCTAATTTCTTAGCACTCACTGGGTACAGCTGCCAAAAACAGTGCAAAAAATAAATAAATAATATCTCAGTATCATACTATAAGGATTGCTTTTCCTTGAGTGTTTGTGGGTTGGCTGCTGTTTGGGGTGGGCAAAGCTAAGTGGCTTTAAAGACCTGTTTGGAGCAAGTTCTATTCCAAAAGTGTATTTCAACAGCAGGCTAGAGAAAGTACATTTTCCTCATGTTAACAGCAAAGATGCAAGGAAAACATCAAACTGTATAAACTCATTTTTAAGACCCTGTGTCCATTGTCTGGCATCCCTGACCTAAATACTTCCCATGCTGAATCTAAAATCAAAGGCCTGGGTAGCATAAGCCTCCCGTGAATGTGGTAGGGAGAAGGAGAACATATTTTTGAAAGGTATACTACCTCTTACATTACTCCCTGCCATCACTAGTCTACTAAAATGATAGTCATGTAAGCTGCATTCCCATATCATAGTAACGTGCCTCTAAAGCAAGCAAAAACACTTGGGTTTATAGTTAGTGTGTATAAACTTCTCATGGCTAAGTGTATACTTTGTTAGGATTTCTGAAGTGGTGAAAATACCAGAAGTACCTTACAGAGCTTTCAATCATTTCCAGTTCTCTATTGATCTCAAGTCAAGGACTTCTGTGATAGAAAGTATCAGTCAAGTTATTCTTTCACAGAATCCTGTTGCCCATTGGAAAAAAATATTTTTCTTAAGATTTTACTTCTGTTTGCATGTTTCTCATGTTCATTGCACCAACCAAATGTCATGTTCCTAATTTCTCTTTTGGTTCCACATTTCTAGCTAAAGCTTCCCAGTAATACCCTCAGAATCAGGTGTTGACATTGCAGTTCTTTGTCACCCTTTCCTCTCCATTTTTCCACTGTTAGTAGGGGGTCCATGTGCTTCATAGTCCACCTTAAACATTTCAAATGGTTACACATTCACACTTTAAGACTAAGATCAGGGACTTAATTATCACTAAATATTCATACCAAGTGTGCTACCTTCTGGCTAATTACTACTTATTAATAGCTACTGAAAAGAATTGTCCTTACACAAGAAATTTAGAAGAACAGATGCTTAAAATATTAAACAGGACTTGAAATGTTGGATGAAATATTAATTGGCCATTTTGCACAAAATATAATTTAGCCAGAAAAGATGAAGAGTAGCAAATGGAAAGAAAGATTAAAAAGCATGAGAGTACACTATCCTGACCCCTACCATGTCAGAACAAAAGGGGTTAGAAAGACACTGTCTAGCAGGAGTACAGAGATAAAAGATGAACACTTATTACGAGACAGGTGTTCACTTGTCAAGAATCCTCTTTGGTGACAGAAATCTGTATCACTTTGTTTTTCAGCCAGCTACAATTTATCCTAAGAAGTTCTCATTCCATGTTCTCATGCATCTCTTCTCTGAAAAAAGAATTCTTTCTATTTGGTCTGGCTCCAAGAAAACTGCAACAGTGTTAAATGGTGGTTCCTAAAATAATGGTAGGGAGACTAATTCACACTGTAGTTCCTAGGGCCAGGACAGACATTAGATAAATAGGGACAATGAAGATTTATAATAATTCTCTTTGTTAGCTGCATCTCTTAGCACCTACTGCATAAAGAGCAATGAGAAAAGAAATAACATCCTCTTTTAATGTTTAGATTATATTTTAATATACAAGAGAAGAGTTTTCACTGGGTCTTAATCATTTTATGAAATGTGCCCCTTTTCTGCAGTATTCAATGGACAGAAATACTAGGAAGGCTTCAGAACTAGTTGACCCACTCAATCTCCCCTTCAGCTCATCTACTAGTTTAGGGTCTTGGAAGTCAAAGACCCCCACAGAACCATCCCAATGCATTTTATTCTCAGGTAAATTCTGCACAATAACAGTGTTTGCTTGGATCCCTTATAACCACAAATACTTAAAATATAATTTGTCAAAATATATAGAGTAACTTTATACAGCAAAAAATCTCTGTCTATAATTTATAATATAAATGTCACTTGCATGGGAATAGGAGATATAAAATTCAAGTTAATCTGCTGTATAATGCAATTGCAGACGTATATATATATATATATATATACACACACACACACACATATATATGCACACACATATATACATACGTACACACATCTTTTTTTAGATGTAAATATTATGTAGAAGTATATAGTCATAATCTAATTATAAAGAGTTTCTTTGTGTTATCTAGTTTCAATTTCTTAATTAAATATTTCCTTAGCAGACATTGAGTAGTTTCATAATATAACCAAATAAGTTTCATGTAACCAAAATCATACACTCTCAGTACAATCCGGGTTTTAGAAGAAAAGAATGTCATAATGAATGCTGACTATGTAAGTCCCAAGATCTTTAAAAAATGATAGGATCATGGAAATATTGAGTCCACTAAGTAAAATAAATGTATTATTTTGGGGACGGTGGGAAGGTGTATGTTACAATCCAAATAATCCTGGTAAATTCTAATATTTGTTCTAGGTAGCTATGGTATTTATATCCTTTAATAAAAATTATCATTCAGTTTACAGATTTTTATTAAATATTTATTAAGAAAGTGAATAAAATATATAGACTAGTATGTTATACAACCCCAATCTCATTTAAGAAAGACAGAAATTTGGTAGTTTTATTTGCAATTTTTGCATCTCCGTTTTATACATTTGTCTCCTTGCTATTAATTCTCCTTGAATTATGTAGTTCTGTGTATGAAAAGGATGACCTGGGGTACAAAAAGTTCCAGGCAAATTATTTAGGACTTGTTAATACCCTTAAGAAATAAGTGGGAGTGGCCGGGCGCGGTGGCTCACGCCTGTAATCCCAGCACTTTGGGAGGCCGAGGCGGGCGGATCACAAGGTCAGGAGATCGAGACCACCGTGAAACCCCGTCTCTACTAAAAATACAAAAAATTAGCCGGGCGCGGTTGTGGGCGCCTGTAGTCCCAGCTACTCGGGAGGCTGAGGCAGGAGAATGGCGTGAACCCGGGAGGCGGAGCTTGCAGTGAGCCGAGATCGCGCCACTGCACTCCAGCCTGGGCGACAGAGCGAGACTCTGTCTCAAAAAAAAAAAAAAAAAAAAAAAAAAAAAAATAAGTGGGAGTTTGTTTTGGATTTTCCTGTGAGACAACCATGTTGCTACTAATTAACTCAGATGAAGCAAAGAATATCCCTAAAACCATAGCCTCTAACCTCAGATGTCAGACATCCTCATTCTTCTGACTATTAATCTTCATACATAAAATATTTGAAATTGCCAAGTTTATTTGAGAGCAGTAGAGAAGACTTCTGGATACAATAAAAAAAAAAAGTATATGATAAGCACAAAACTTTTCATAGCAACTTGAAAAGGTTAAATTAAAATACATACAAAATAGCCAAACCACCAATACTTACTGTGCTTCTTTTTGTCCAACACTAAGATGTGAAAACATACCAAATAAATTAAATCTAGAAACAATCTTTACTCTCAAGAAGTTTAAAATCTGGTAGGTGAAGCCTGCAGTAATAAGCACAATGACATCGATTAACAACTGCAGCCTTAAGTGTACCTTCACTAGCTTCTGCTTCCGTTGAGTACAGAAGAAAAAAGTAAATCCTACAGTATGAAAGGACGAATATACCATGATCTAGTGGGATTTATATCAGAAATTAAAAGGTTGGTCCAACAATCAAAAATCCGTCATTGTAATTCAGCACTTGAATGAAAATGCAGGGCAAAGATGTAGACAAAGGAATAGAAGAGGGCTTTCTTAACCTGACACAGGGTATCTACCAAAGCCCTACAATTAACATTATACTTGACAGTGAGGTATTGAAGAGTACCCGCCCCCCAGGTATCTTTTCCACTATATCACTTTCACAGAATTTTCTGTCTCAGGTTCAGCTTCTACAAAATTCAACCTCTAACAGATATAAATAAATCAATTTAGAATTTTTCTTAAAATATTGAAAAACAATGTAATTTTAATGATATAAGAACTAAAAAAAGATATTAAAATTAAATAAAAAGGAATACGTGAATATACATAAATCCAAACCAGTCTGTAGGAAAGATAAAGGAATAGTCTTCATGAACCCAGTTAATTTAAAGAGATTAAAAAAGAAACAAGATTAGGAATAAAAGCTATATTTTGTTTCCTATACTGTTGTTATACATAAGATAAATAAAAAATAAATAAAAACGCCACCTGCAAATCTATGCAAAAAATTAAATCTAGAGCAAATTATTTCTAAGCAAAATTTAAAACATTTTAATAACCTTAGAATAATTAAATATTCTCACATAAAAGTAGTTGCAAAGGTGATTCAAGCATTCAAAAAGTTATCAGAATCAGATGATTGTACAGTTATGTTAAAGAACCAATAAGTCCATTATTATTTAAAATTTTCTAGAAAATGTATACTGTATAAATAGCATTCTAATATCAGAAATAATATTTTAAGAATATCCTAGAAAAAGTTCAGAAAAAGATGGAACCCGCTTTTGTTTATTAGGCTAATATACATTTATTACCAAATTCTGTCACAACTATTCAAAAAAAAAATAAATAGATCAATCTCTTGTTGTATTGTAAATCTAGAATTTCAAGTCTGTCCTTGATATCTGTTAGCCTCATGGGATCCCCAAAGGCCTGATCATGAGCATCCCTGCTCTACCCAGATAAGGCTCCCACCCAGCTGGAAATGAGCCTCCTCTGACCAGTTTCCTTATCAGCCACACCAGCTGCAATCTCTTGATTTTCACCTTCTTGCCAGCCCATGAAATTTTTCCAGCAAATCAATCTCATAGCTTTCATGGAACCAGGAGCCTCCTGACCCTCTGGTTACTACAAAGTCTGCCTCCAGAGTCCCTGTTGGTTAATGTACCCTGCCCTCCACCACCCAAAGGGAACCACTGCATGGACCTGCATGCTGTGTGGTATCTCTTCCCCCATGCAGTGAGTTTACGTAACTAGTGAACTGCCACCCAAACTAATCCGTCTAGTGGTGGGTATCATATATCAGCCATCTCCTACTATTTAGAGAAGGGGATTCCTTCTTTGCCAACAGGATCAATAAGGGGTGTGCAGAACACTTATGAATATGGTTACAAAATACGTTAGAAAATATACGCAATGTTATTCAGTAAAGTATTAAGTAACAATATATGATGACCAGTGTAGATGTGAGTAATGCAAGAGAGGTTTAGTGTAAGGAAATCCACTAATCTATTAATGTATCTAAACATAGAATAAGAAGCCTCAGAAGCACATCATTGGATACTAATAAGATATTTCATATATGAAGTGATAAGATTTAATGTGTTTTAAGAATTCAAGGTAGCTAAATAAATACGAAAATTATTTTCCAAAGTCAAACGTATGTTTATAATAGAAGAGCATAAATATCATTAGAATTAAAATCTGTAATCTTGTAAAGAAGTCTGCTACTTTTATAACTCTATTTCAGAGGCTCCACAAAAATGCAATAGAAAGAAAAAATAATTGGAACAAACATTAAAACAGAGATAAAACTATCCCATTTTGCTAGGGATATGTTCATGTTTATAAAATTGAGGACACTAGTGAAATGGAAAGAGCCATTGATACATATGAATTTTTAAAATATTTAGTTATTGGTATAACTCTTTGGTAACAGATTTTTTGAGAATTAGACAAAGGGTTACATTTCTAAGAAAATATAACTTAAATGTCAGAATAAATGGAAACCTAAATACTCTGAAAAACACTGTAAAAACTGAAAAGGTAGTCCTGATATACATCATTGAAAAATGGGCAAAGGACATGAAAGGACATTTTTCAAAAAAAGACATGCATACAGCTAACAAGCATATGAAAAAAGCTCAACATCACTGATCACTATAGAAATGCAAATCAAAACCACAGTGAGATACCATTTCATGCCAGTCAGAATGTCTATTTTAAAAAAGTAAAATAACATGCTAGTGAGGTTACAGAGAAAAGAGAACACTTTATACTGTTGGTAGGAGTGTAAATTAGTCCAACCATTGTGGAAAACAGTGCGGTAATTCCACAAAGACCTAAAAACAGACTACCATTTAACACAGCAATCACATTACTGTGTATATACCCAAAGGAATATAAATGGTTTTATTATAAAGACACATTCATGTGTATGTTCAGTGCAGCAGTATTTACAATAACAAAGACATGGAATCAACCTAAATGCCCATCAATGGTAGACTGCATAACAAAAATGTGGTACATACACACCATGGAATAGTATGAAGCCATAGAAGAGAACAATAGTATGTTCTTTGCATGAATATGGATGGAACTGGAGGCCATTATCCTTAGTAAACTGCTGCAGGAACAGAAAACCAAATACCACATGTTCTCACTTATACATGGGAGCATATTAATGAGAACAGTGGACACATAGGGAAACAACAGACACTGGAGCCTACTGGAAGGTGGAGGATAGAAGGAGAGAGAGAATCAAGAAAAATAACTAATGGGTAATAGGCTTAAACATGAGTAACAATATAATCTGTACAAAAAAACCCCATGACATGAGTTTACCTCTGTAACAAATCTGCATTGAGTACACCTGAACTTAAAAGTTAAAAAAAATAAAAAAGAGACACAGGCAACAAAAAAACATTCATGAAGAAGATTGAGGAGGAGGAGATGGGAGATGAAAGATGTATAGGTGAGATTGTTTTCCCGAAAGATCAGAGAGGAAATGATTACATGGATGGGACGCCCAATAATTATGGTTTCCTTGGAAATTCATGTTTTGGGTACAGTAAAAGTATATCATATACTATAGCATTCTAACTGGTAAAATAAACAATATTTAATTTAAAAAACTATGAGCAAAAGATATGAATAGGCAGATAAATATTAAAAACTAACCAAATATTGTGGGGCTAATTTTGTGCCAGTTGTTTCTCTAGTGCTTTACATTTGTCTTCACTACTACTTTACTAGCTAGATACTAATTTCCTCTCCATTTTACAGTTGGGAAACCCAGGCAAAGACTGGTTACATTTTATAGACTCTCTTTGCTAGGAAGCAAAGAAACTAGAATTAAAACTGATGTAATGTGGTCAGAGCCTGTGCTTTTATTCACCATATACACAGCCTTCTAAGTAGACATATAAAAAGTTCTTCTTCAAATGACATCAGAAAATGCAAATAGAAAAATAATTTAATAATTGTAAAGGTGTGCAGAAGTTCATACTTTTATATATTACCATTGAAGTTTAAATTGTAATGTTTCTGTGGAGTATGCATTATCTATCATAAGTAATCATATTAATATGCTTGCACAACATATAAACATTAAAAACTGATATGGTATATATATATATACACACACACACATACACATACACACACACACCCCCATAAAAACTGATGTTATATGTGTACATATAACATATCAGTTTTTAATAACATTGTAATCAACATTAAAATATATAATGGTAGAACAAACAAGTATTCTACACACACAGTATGGAAAGCAGTGTAGTAATTTACTGCAAATGTTTATATACACGACTACACAGACACAAACACAGACTGTCACAAGTTGCCAAGACATTTTGTTAATTAAAAGCAAGTCATTTAAAAACATACATCAAATGATCTCCTTTGTGTATTATAATGTAAAGATACACGCACACACAAATGGCCAAGTGTCACAGAAAGTTGTTACCTATTCTAGTAACGATTTTTGGAAAATAAAGGGTGACTTCCATATATTATTTTATTTTATGTACATGTTTGATGTTTAACATAATACTTTATATTACAATTTTCTAATACAACTAGTATTTTATTATATTACAATGTAATATTTTTCACTTATCAAACTGGAAAAGAATTGAAAACATTGGCACAGTTGTGAGCATGAAGTTTCTCATTCTCTTACCGAGAGAATTTACCAAATTGCATTCCTTTTCTTGAGGAAAAATTTGGAAATATATTTCAAAATCACTAAAGATTTTCCTATTTAAAAAATTCTATTCTTGTGAATTTTTCCTATTGAAAGAATTAACATTTTCAAGATATGCAAACAGTTACAACAAAGTTGTCCTAGGGATATTAGTTTATAACAATGAAAATTACTAAAAAGTAATCCAGAAATTTAATAATTAACTCTGCATCAATTAATTTTATCCAATCATTTAAAGTAATACAGCACTTAAGAAATTAGCTCTAGAAATGTAAAATGATATTCATGGGATAAACATATAGCATGACATGCATAGTAACATTTCTGATTCTTAAACTTCTCACGGTCTCAGAAGATATTATTTTTTTATTATGACTTTTATTTTAGGTTAAGAGGTACACGGGAAGTTTTATTATATAGGTAAACTGTGTATCATAGAGGTTTGGTATATAGATTATTTTGTCACCCAGGTAATAAGCCTATTTCCTAATAGGTATTTTTTCTGATCCTCTCCTTCCTCCCACCCTCCACCTGCCACCCTCAAGTTGGCCCAGGTGTCTGTGGTTCTCCTCTTTGTGTCCATGTGTTCTCCTTGTTTAGCTCCCATTTGTAAGTGGGAACATGAGGTATTTCGTTTTCTGTTCCTGCATAAATTTGCTTAGGAAAATGGCCTCAAGCTCCATCCATGTTTCTGGAAAGGACACGATCTCATTCTTTTTTATAGCTGTGTGGTACTCTATGATGCATATGTACCATGTTTTCTTTATCCAGTTGACCATTGATGGGTATTTAGGTTGATTTCATGTCTTCGCTATTGTGAACAGTGCTGCAATGAACATACACGTGCAATGTTTCTTTGTGATAGAGTGATTTATATTCTCTGGGTATGGATTTCTCTAATAAGATGCTGAGCATTTCTTACATACTTGTTGGTTTTAAGTCTGTCTTGTTTGAAAAGCATCTACTCATTTCCTTTGCCCATTTTTTAGTGGGGTTGTTTGGTTTTGCTTGTTAATTTAAGTTTCTTATTGATTCTGGATATTAGACCTTTGATGCATGCACAGTTTACTAATATTTTCTCCCACTCTGTAGTTTATCTGATTACCACTCCCTTTTTGTTGTTTTTGCTGTGCAGAAACTCTTTAATTAGATCCCATTTGTCAACTTTTGATTTTGTTGCAATTGCTTTTGGCATCTTCGTCATGCTGGCATCTTGTTCATTCCCACGTTTCGAACAGTATTGCCTATGTTATCTTCCAGGGTTTTTATATTTTTCGTTTTACATTTAAGTCTTTAATCCATCTTGAGTTGATTTTTGCACAATGTGGAAGGAAGGGGCCCAGTTTCAATCTTCTGCATATGGCTAGCCTGTTATCCTAGTACCATTTATTGAATAGGGAGTCCTTTCCTCATCGCTTGTCTTTGTCAGCTTTGTCAAAAATCCTATAGTTGTAGGTGTGCAGCCTTATTTCTGGGCTCTCTATTCTGTTTCATTGGTCTATGTGTCTGTTTTTGTACCAGTACCATGCTGTTTCGGTCACTGCCATAACTATACTAACTATACTAACTTTCAGTTACTATAGTTTTAAGTTGAATAACGAGATGCCTCCAGCTTTCTTCTCAGAAGATATTAACACCACATTATTAACAATGTTTTGCTTAGAATGGTGAGGTTTATTAGTATCTTTTATAATTCCTGCTAAGAAAAGATTCTAATTTTTATACAACAATTAACTACACAAAATACCTTACATTTTATCATGCCACTGCTATGTGTGCACCCTTGTTAGCTCATTTTAATTAACGTATTTGTATTTTATCATTTTTTAGCAATTTGCTTTCATTATATTAATTTTTGGACATTAACAAAAGTCCTACAAAGTACTATGCTTACACTATATATGAGAAAACTTAGTTTTATATAAGTAACCTCATCAGGCCAGTGGGACTGGGAGCCAGGCTCACCTCTGGATCTAGGTCATACCAGTAACTTTGGTCTTCCTGCCACATTTAATGTAGCAGGGATATAGATGTTACCAACACTTATATTGAAGGAGGACCCATCCTTTCCCATGACTCTGTCAATCTTCCCTGGTAGGTAAAGCCTGAAGTGAAGTCTGCTGCCATTATTGCTTAACAGAATTATGTTTCTGAGGTAGAGGCTTAGGGCAGGCCATTGTTGAAAACCATAATTTTGAATACTATAAAATTTAATCCTTCAAAAATCCCTAAAAAATAGGGACTATTTATTCCACATAGACTTACAGGGATGATAGCCCTGGAACTGAAACTACGTCATGTTTGTCAATTTAAAAAAAGATAAAAAAAAGACCATTTTCAAGACAATAAGGATTGTTGACCTAACTTTTGTACATCTGAGTCAGAAAGTCTTTTTAGGATCTTTGTGCAAACCCAAATAGTACCTGGAAACAGATTAAATTGTATGCTATATTTTTGAGAATAATAAAGTAAAAACTGATTTAAATTACTAATGAAAGACAACTTCATTTTATATACTTTCCCAATAAATAGATTATTTTTGTACCACGTGAGGGTCAACAAACCCTTGTATTAAAAATTGGTTTCCTAGTCCAGATTGTTAGAAACTCCTGTTATCCATTTTATTGCTCTTCATTCTTCACAAAAAGAACAGTGTTAGGGAACTGCCTAGACATGTTGCTTCATATAGCAAGTATTTATTGGCCAGGCACTTGATTCAGAACTGGGAATAGAGCAGTAAACAAACAAACAGCACATGGCAATTCTTACCCCAGAAGAGCTTATATTCTGGTAAGAAGAGATAGAAAGAATAATAAAAGAATTAAATGATACATTAAAAAGAACTTCTATCAAGGAAACTATAGTAGATAAGAGGCTAATATGAAAAGTGTGTGTGTGTGTACACATGATACAATTTTAATGGTAGTATTACACAACATCTCAACGTGCAAATGTTATATAAACAAAAACTTAAAAGAGAGAAAGGAAGTAGCCTATGTATAAGTCTGTGGAAAGCATTCTGGACAGAGAGATGAGCAAATGCTAAGACTGCAGAAATACCTTTGTGCATATCTTTAGCAAGAAAGGCAAACTGAGCTAGAGTGGGAGTAGAAGGTTTTAAGATCAGAGAGCTGACAGGGCTTGCTGGGTAATGATAGGATGATGGCTTTTACCCAGATATGGGGACCCCACTGGAGATCTCTGAAAGGAGGGTTGTCATGTCATGACCTGTGCTTCTCCAATATTACATGTCATGGTGTTGTGTTAATGCCATCTTTTAAGACTCTTCAGGAAACCCAGTAGAACCCATGAGAAGAATCATGTTGACTAGAAGAGCAAAGAAGATTAATTTGTTTGACTAAGCCACCATGGAGTCAGCAGTGAGCAAGCAAGAAGGGCATACAAGCAGCGCGCTGGAGTAGTACTAGAGAGAATTATTTATTCGTCTGGCATAAAAACAGAACAGGAGTGACATTGTAGATGCAGTTTTTAATATATATGTTCATGACAATCAGCAGGCTCTCACACATATTAAAATAGTATGTAAATGGTAGCTTAACTTTGAGAGCACGAAGGTAGAATGAAGACAGAAGAGAATGGACTGTCAGTACCCAATGAAAGTTGTGCCACAGTCTGAGGAGTCTGCAAATATTCAGTAGGAGAGAGGGAATAAGAAAAATCAAGAGGATATCCCTGTGCTGATTTCAGCCCTTACAGTTTTTCTATTCATGGGTAGTATAAGTGATGTTCATCAACATGAGAAGACACACCTGAATGCATTTAACTAATAAGATTATAATCAACATTGACACTACATTTGAACCATTTTACATTTACAGCTTCAGACAATTAATTGCATTTATGGGGGTTCTCGGTGTGGGTCTGCTCTTCAAGTGACTCTCAACTCACCATAGACTCTCACGGGTAGCTTAGAAAACCCACAAGCAAACGTTTTCTCTATGGCAACAGTGCCTCGGCGAGCTCTCCTGCTAAGGGCATGTATGGCTCACGGTCATGGTGAACACTGGCTTCAGGATGTAAGGAAAGCATTTATATTCTTTTTTGCAACTACTCCTACGTGCAGTTGTAGTTTACCATCCAGCATCATAGATGCATAACTTTTCCAGAACTGTTGCTAGGATGGGAACTGCCCAGAAAATAAGCAAAGTCCAATATAGGCTAAAGGGGGTTGCCAATAGCAGAATTAATTTTGTATCCCACATAACCTTCATGACCTTGAATGAAGAATTTAAATGCTCTGAGGTACATTTTCTTCATTTTTTGAAATAAGTGCAATAATTTCTACTTCCCTTCAATGTTAGGATGGCTACATTAAATATCATAAAAAGATAATAATGGTCTTCAAAGTAATAGACACTTGTAAGATATTAGTTGTAATTATGATATTAATAATAACAACTGTCTTTCAACCATTTAGTAATTCACCTTTAATATATCAAATCGAAATTCCATTGGGAACTCTAACCATATAGAAAATTGAAGGGGTTTCTTTTTTTTTTTTTTAATAATCAATACCAGCCCCCAATCTCATTTGAAATCATTTTTTTTTTATGTTTTACAAGCTAGACATACAGCCTTGTTTTTTAAAGACTAGAGTATAATTAAATACCACTTTGCATTAAAACGTTTACAGATTTAACAGGATCACGTATTTATTTCTTTTTCATAAGAAAAAAAAATCATGCTGAAAAGAATTGCATTACTGTTTAGAATCTCTCTACTCCTCAAATATTGCCCACAGAATGGCTGATCAGAGATATTACCCTATATCTCAGAGAGCTCTGTTAGGAATAGACTAAGTTTCACTTTTTTAGAGTAAGGGAAGAAGTAGCTTTTTGCCTGTTTAAGCTGAAACATTTGTATTTCAATTGACATTATCCCTTGGCATTTTAGAGTTTTCAGCACAGCTCTCACAGGAAAGTGGTTCCTTAATTAAATTATCTTGTTTTTAAATTTGTGTACTAGACGAGCGAATATGCTGGAAGCATAGTATTGATGGTGATTATTTCATTATTTTAGGCTCCTGTAAAGAAAAGTACATATCACGAAAGCACATGGTATTGAACCACAATAAAGAGACATATACAGTCATCTCTTACCATAAGGCACTGATTGGTGGATTCTAATGATCCAGAACTGTATGCCACTGGATTGCTACCCTTCTTCCTCCTCTGAATCCACTTACAGGAGAAATAAGAAAATTGTCAGAAACAAGCCCATTTTGGGCACTTGTCTCAAAGCTGGTCATTAGAACCCATCTGACATGTCTACAGGCATAGCCCTGTGTTCTAAAACTACCAGCTATAAAAACTGCAAGGTATCTTAGATGACACCAATCCCTACACCCACATCTCACAGATAGAGGAACTGTGTCTCAAAAAGTGGGAAAATTTATCCAGGATTCTAGGAAAAGGTAATAGCAGAGTCATGGCCCAAAAACCAGGTCCCCAATTTGTACTGTAGACTGACCACTTTCAGTGTTGCACATGATCACTAACATCTGGCTAACACACATCTCTTCAAGATTCTCGAGTCAATGACGAGTGATTGGGCTGAGATTATAATTGCTCACTCAATTTCTCTTGGCTCCCTTACCTTATACAACAGTCTTCTTTCTTCATGCCCATCTCCTCCACAAAGCCACCAGTCCCTGAAACTGGCTGCTTAGCATTATCATCCGAGATTAGTTAAAATGATAGGTATCAGGGCTCTACTTAAACCTAGTACATAAGAACTCTTAGGAGAAGACCCAGTTGTCTTTAATTTTAACAAAGTTATTGTGATGCATGGTAAGTTTGGGGATTTGCTACGTAAGATACAGCTCCTAGAAAGCAGGGACACATTCTTCATCTTACAACCTAATGTCTAGTATGAGGTACACCTCAGTAAGTATTTTATATATTAATGATTAAATTGGCTTCAAGTCATGTAATAGCAAGCAGTAACAAGAAAGATTTAGACATTTGAAATAAAAAGAGAAAAAACAAAACAAAACATGGAACTCTTAAGATTGAGGGAATGTTAAAGGTCATTTCGTCCGACACTCACAGTTGAGATACTGAGGAAAACGAGACCCAGGAAATTAAGCCCTTCTCCCATAACCACACAAGTGATCAGACAACTGTAACTAAAAGTCAGGTCACTGGATTTTTAGCTCTTGGGGAAAGATTGCAATTGACATGTACTAGGGTAGGCCAACAGTTGTCAAGGCTTACTTCAGGACCAGCAGCAGCAGCAGCAGCAGCATCTGGGACCCTGATAAAAATGCACACTCTTATGCACCACAGCCAATCGACTGAATCAGAAACACTGAGACAGGACCCAGTGAACTCTTTCAACAACCTTCAGGTGATTCTGCAGCATACTTAAGTTTGAGGACCACTGATCTGGGCAAACGAATCTTCCTTATCCATATACTTAAAAAGTCATTCTTGGGAGGCAGAGACAGGCGGATCACGAGGTCAGGAGTTCGAGACCTTCCTGGCTAACACGGTGAAACCCCGTCTCTACTAAAAAATACAAAAAACTAGCCGGGCGAGGTGGCAGGTGCCTGTAGTCCCAGCTACTCAGGAGGCTGAGGCAGGAGAATGGCGTAAACCTGGGAGGCGGAGCTTGCAGTGAGCTGAGATCCAGCCACTGCTGCACTCCAGCCTGGGCGACAGAGTGAGATTCCGTCTTAAAATGAAAAAAAAAGTCATTCTTACAATGTTTTATTTAAATCTGCTGAATCAAAAGTTCATTCTTAATTATATTTTAGAAACAACCCAAGGTAATATATCTTTGAGGGTAGGTGAGTAGAAATTACTTTGGAGCAAATATTCTACTTTATTGTACCTTTCTTCATTTAAAGTTTGTTTCTTCTTTTGGCATCTCCATTTATGTGAGTATCTGTGAGATTCCCATAAATCCCACAATCGTGTTTTTTTTTTTTTCATTGTATTATTCAAATGACCATCAAGCTCAAATTCCTATAAATACTTATCTATTGACTAGGTTATAAGAGTTTTCCCAGTATAACCTCAACCTTTCCATTTTATTTCTCATTGTTCAAGTCTTTGATTGTGATTATGTTAAAAAAAAATGAGAGACCATTGTTTTGGACCGAGCTCCTGCACTACGATCCCATAGACCAAACTGATACATTATAGAGTCAATGATGTTAGATGCCATGCAATCAAGCTGAACTTAGAAACAGGACAATTTTCGTAAAAACAAGAGATTCACAGTAACCAATCGTAAGAGGTTCAGTTGATCTGAGTCTACATGTTAAGACAGTTCCCACTGTTTTAACCCTATAAGGAAAGTAACCTAACATTAACCAATCCACCTTTTGCACTATGCTATTCACTTGTTCCTACAAAGCCTACCTTACAAAAACCAACTGTTCTGCCACACACAGCAGAGTACCTTTCTATTTTTAGATGGGATGCTGTTTAATTCATGAATCCCTAATTAAAGATAATTACAATTATTAAACTCAGTTTGTTGAATTTTTGGTTGACAGTTCATAGTATATACTTTGGAAGTAAAAAGTTTTGAGTTTAAATTCTAGCCATAACATTTATTAGCCATGTGATCTGGAAAATTATTTAACCATTAAATATCTCTTAAGATACTTAAAATAAATATTTAATATTAGTAGATTTTTAAAAATATGTCTATCTTCAATATTTGATATATAGTAAAATTTAGTGTATTTTAGCTGGTTCAAGTGTAGAAAATCTAGAATTTTCATTACTGAAAACATAATTATGCTTTGATTGTTAAACTTTCTTTTGCCAAAGAAGGCCCCCCCTACCCCTCTAATATGCAAATACTTTCTTATGGGTTATTTCAGTCATGTTTCTCCCAGCCACCAATTATATTCATCGATGATATCCTTCTGTCCTTAGCTGGACACGGTGGCTCATGCCTGTAGTCCTAGCACTTTGGGAGGTCAAGGCAGGTGGATCACCTGAAGTCAAGAGCTCAAGATCAGCCTGGTCAACATGGTGAACTCCTCTCTCTACTAAAAATACAAAAATTAGATGGGCATGGTGGTGTGTGCCTGTAATCTCAGCTACGCAGGAGCCTGAAGCAGGAGAATCTCTGGAACCCGGGAGGCAGAGGCTTCAGTTAGCCGATATCATGCCACTACACTCCAGCATGGGTGACAAAGCGAGACTCCATCTCAAAAAAAAAAAAAAAAAAAAAAAAATCCTTCTGTCCTTAAATTCTCATTGTTTCCATTTCTACCACTGAAGTGAAACCTTAATTCTTCTTTTTTGAACATTTTTACAACCACATTATTTATTTCCAGTGATGCCTGAAACAATCTTCGTAAGCCTTAAAGCTAAAAACAATATTTCTATATTGGTTAATCTAGTACCAGTTGAATATACAGGTAAAAATTGTAATATCTAAAATATTATTATTGTTTTTTTGAGATGAAATCTCGCTGTGTAGCCCAGGCTGTAGTGCAGTGGTGTGAACTCGGCTCACTGCAACTTTCCCCACCCGGGTTCAAGCAATTCTCCTGCCTCAGCCTCCTGAGTAGCTGGGATTACAGACATGCACCACCACGCCCAGATAATTTTTGTATTTTTAATAGAGATGGGGTTTCACCATGTTGATCAGGCTGGTCTCGAACTCCTGACCTCATGATCTGCCCGCATTGGCCTCCCAAAGTGCTGGGATTACAGGCGTAAGCCACGGTGCCTGGCCTAAAATACTATTTCTAAACTAGAGCTGTGTGGATATGTTCTTCATAGTCTGAGTTCAATAAAATTTTAATCTTTTTATGACAATCTAAAAATAATACTATAGAGTTTTTATCCCAGAAATTCAAAATAGGGTCAGCATTTGAAAATGGATCACTAAAATTCACAATATTAACAGTCTAAAAACAAACTATATGGTGATCTCAAAAGGTACCAAGAAAGCTTTTCATAAAATTCAACATTTATCCACGACATGACTGTCAAAAAGTAGCAACAGAAAGGCACTTCCTCAACTTGATATAAAGGCATTTACACAGAAGCTACTTAAAGTATGATGTTACTTCTTCCTAATAATGTGTCACAAGGCAACTTTGTACATAGGATCTAGCTAAGACAATCAGGCAAGAAAAAAAAAAGAGTTATCCAGTTTGGAAAAAAAAAGAAGTAATTTTTTTCTTATTTGCAAACACCCTGATCATTGATTTGGAAAATCCTAAATAATTTACCAACGTTATAGAAACAAATATACGATTTCAAGGAGGTTAAAGGATACAAGGTCAATATATACAATCAATTAATTGTATTTCTACATACTAGTGTTAAACCAATTACTCATTACACTTGTTGAGGAATAGTAAAGCAGACTTTGTTCAGAACCATCAGGATGGGTATAGGGAGTACTGCAGTGGGGTTCTGCAGTGGAGGAAAGAGATTCTGCTCAACTCTAAATACAACAGAGAAAAGTGGAAATGTATAGTCAAGGAGTAGGGTGGAAAGTTATCAAGAGCAAACATCAGGGCACAGGGGATTCTGATTACATCAATCATTGCTGAAACAGGACAGGGTAATCAGCAGACATAGATCTGGGAGATGGTGGCAGACGAGGAAATGGATACCAAGCCTGATGAGATATTGAGGATGGGGAAACTGACTAAACTAACTCAGTAGGATTCCTGCTAAAATTGGACAAGGAAAAGACAAATGCAGAAGCTCAAATATTAGAGGCTAGTTGAGCTGAGAGTGCAGGGGAGCCTGAGTAGTTTGATCAAGGAAATAATCTGTCACTAGTAATGAAAAATTGAAAGTTCTAATTTGAAAAGATCCATTTATCGTTGCACTATAACCAAACAAACAAACTTTGGTGTAATTCTTAGAAGACTTGTGCAAGATAAATACAGTGAGGGCAACAAAACACTGATGAAAGAAAAAAAGTCTGCATACATTGTGAACTATATGATGTTCACGGTTTGGAAGACTCAGTGTTGTTCGTCAGAAGTTTTCCCCAAAATTGATCTACAGATTGAGTGAAACTTCAATCAAAATTTCACCAAAATTTTAGCAAGATTTGTGTAGTAATTGCCAAGCTTACTTTAAAATTTATATGAAAAAAAAAACAAAGAAATTATAGTAGCTAAAGTTTAGAAAAATAAATTTGAAAAAGTGTATTACCTGGAGACCCAGACTACCTTACTAGAAAGCTGTAAGTGTAGCTTTGTAATAAAATTGCAAGTAAATCAATAAAACAGACTGAAGCATACATGAATAATTGATTATCAATAAAATAAAGATAGCAAGGCAAATGGAAAGAGAAAAGATGGTCTTTTCAATGAAAAGATCCTAAGTAAGAAAACAAAAAAAATACATTATAAAAACAAAAAATATGTTATCTCACATGACATACAAAAAATGACTTAAAATTAAGCATAGCCCTACATGTCAAACCTAAAATTCTAACACTTCAAGAATTAAACATAAGAGAAAAACCTTTGTTACCTTATTAAGGAGAGGTTTAGGTATAACCAAAAAAGCATGATCTATACATTTTAGGACTTTTTTCAGTTTGTGTTTCATTTCGGATAGTTTCAATTGCTGTTGCTTCAAGTTCACTAATCTTTTCTTTTACATTGTCAAAACTTCTATCAGTTCCATTCAGTGTCTTCATCTCAGGCATGAAAGTTTTTCATTTCTAAAAGTTTGATTTGAGTAATTTCATAACATTTATTTATTGAACCACTTCTGTATTCTACTTCTTGAACATGTGGAATTATTAAAACAAATTATTTTAATGTATTTGCCTAGTAACTCAGTAATTTTTCTTTATAATAATTGACTTTTCTCTTCATTGTGGGTCAAATTTCCCTGCTTCTTTACATAACTGATTCGATTTTGAGAATTTTAGTTTGTTGGGTTTTCGATACTTTTTATTTCTTTAAATATACCTGTCCATTGTTCTATGATGCAGTTTAATTACTTGGAAACAGCTTAATTCTTCCAAAGCTTCCTTTAACCTCTATTAAGCAGGACACAAATAGCCTTTTGTCTAAGGTTAATTGTATCTACATTGAATATACTTCAAAGTAATTATACCCTACCAATTATGAGATTTTCTACTCTGATCATTGGAAAAAGACATTTTCTTCCCTTGTATAGGGCTAATAATTATTTCTCCTACAAAATTTAACTCAAAATGGATCAGGAATATAAACATAAGAACTAAAACCATAAACTCTTAGAAGAAAACATAGGGATAAATTTTTATAACCTTGAGTTTGACAATGGAATCTTAGGACACTGAAAGCATGAGTAACAAAAGGAAAAATTGGTGAGTTGTACTTCATCAAAATTAAAAACTTTTGTGCATAATAACCTACAGAGTTGTAGAGAATATTTGCAAATCATACATCTGATAAGGCTCTAGTACTTAGAATATATAAATAATGTTTACAATAAAAAACAAAAAGACTCCCAAATCAAAAATAGGCAAAATACTTGAATAAACATTTTCTTCAAAGAAGGTATGCAAATAGTCAATAGGCACACAAAAAAATTGCTCAACATTATTAGTCATTAAGGAAATGTAAGTCAAAACCACAAGAGGGCCCATTTTATACCCTCTCGGACGGCCATAAAGAAAGAGACAGACCCAGCACTTTGGGAGGCCAAGGCGGGCAGATCACGAGGTCAAGATATCAAGACCATCCTGACCAAATGGTGAAACCCTATCTGTACTAAAAATACAAAAATTAGCTGGGCGTGGTGGTGCACAGCCTGTAGTCCCAGCTACTTGTGAGGCTGAGGCAGGAGAATTGCTTGAACCCGGGAGGAGAAGGTCGCAGTGAGCCAAGATCATGCCACTGCACCCCAACCTGACGACAGAGTGATACTCCATCTAAAAGAAAAAGAAAAAGAAAGAGACAGAGTGCGTATGCATGCAAGAGAGGGCTAGTGAGCCACGGACTGAAAGAGGGGAGGGAGGTAGGGAGGGAAGGAAGAAGGGGAGAGAGAGGGAGGGAGGGAGAGAGGAAGGAAAGGAGGAAGGAAGAAAAGAAGGAAGGAAGGAAGGAAGGAAGCAAGGAAGGAAGGAAGGAAGGAAGGAAGGAAGGAAGGAAGGAAGGAAGGAAGGAAGGAAGGAAGGAAGGAAGGAAGGAAGGACGGACGGACGGACAGACTGCTGGCAAGGATGTGGAGAAATGGACATACTAATACATTACTGGTGGGAATGTACAATCGTTCAGCCATTGTAGAAAACATTTTGCAGCCCTGAACAAGTAAAACATACGTCAGGCATGGTGACTGATGCCTGTAATTCCAATGCTTTGGGAGGCCAAGGTGGGAGGATTGCTTGAGGCCAGGAATTGAGACCAGACTGAGCAACATAGTGAGACCCTGTCTCTACAAAACAACTTTAAAAAATTAGCTGGGTGTGGTGGCATGTACTTGCAATCCAAGCTACTGTGAAGGCTGAAGTGGGAGGATTGCTTGAGCCCAGAAGTTAGAGGTTATAGTGAGTTAATGATTGCACCTCTGCACTCCAACATGAGTGACAGTGGGAACTTGTCTCTTAAAAAAAAATGAAAAAAAAAAAAAGTTACCATAGAATTACCATATGACCCGGAAATTATAGCCAAAAATAAAAAAAATTGAGACGAGGTACTTAAACAAGTACATGTATACACACATTGATAACAGGATTATTCACAATAGCCAGAAGGTAGAAACAGCCCATGTATTCATCCCCAGATGAACAGATACTATTGGATATTAGGTGAAGACGCGAGGGTTATCCTCTGCAGATCTCTCTTCTCTTACACTGCTGTAATCTGTACCTGCTGTACCTCACTTTAGATTCTCTGCTCCATCTTTTTTTCTGCTTTCCCTTTCCCTTTTCCTTTTCCTTTCCTTTCTTTCTTTCATTCCGGGAGACTGGAGTTTTAACAAATCAGTCTCCCCAAGCATTTGAGGAGCAGAGTTTTTAAGGATAACTTGGTGGCTGGGGGGAAGCTAGTGAGCCGGGAATGCTGATTGGTCAGGGATGAAATCATAGGGAGTCAGTTCCCGGGTGGGGGCCACAAGATCAGATGAGCCAGTTTATTGATCTGGGTGGAGCCAGCTGATCCATCAAGTGCAGGGTCTGCAAAATATCTCAAGCAATGATCTTAGGAGCAGTTTAGGGAGGGTCAGAATCCTGCAGCATCCAGCTGCATGACACTTAAACCATAATTTCTAATCTTATGGCTAATGTTAATCCTACAAAGGCAATCTAGTACTGTCTTTGAAAAAGGGCTACCTCTGACCTCCACCTGGAATCCTAACACTTATACTTTAGTTTGCAAACTCCCTCTAGGTAATAAACTGGGAAACTGTGGACTCACCTCATTGATATCCTCTGTCAAAAGTGTCCCTGTCCTGTATTGCTCAATGTCCAAAATCTAAAAACCATTGTAATATGTGTATTGTCCCGCGTTAGCTGTTTTGTGATGGCAAATCCAGTGTCTGTTATCCTATTGTGGCCAGAAAGAGAAATCAGAATCTGTCTTTTAATGAAGTGCTCTCAACTTAGAAGTTACGTATTTGTTCTCAGGTTTGAATTTTATAAACATATACATATGTACTTAGGCACACACACACATACAGATACATTCCTCCCTTAGAAGATATATTGTACCACTTAAGCATGAAAAAAACTGATCTAAATCTTCCTGAAGAGAAGTGTACATGCATATAATCACTATGATGTTTCTAATTTTATTTTATTCACTGTAGCAACAGGAATTTTCAGCACCATAAGGCTGTTATCTCAGTGAGTACCATCCTGAAGCTCTTCTCAGAGCACAAATGTTGCTGTCTAATTAGATACCACAGCCAAAAGTGGAAGAAACTAGGAAATACACCTGTCCGTGAAACCTATTAATGACGCTTAGCCTTTAATTCTAATGGGTAGATGATTTCCATGGGTTCTTTGATATTCCAAGGGGATTAGACTGACAAGAACAAAAATTTTCTAATGATATATCTTGACAAGGAACCACCACTGACAGCAAAGGAAACCCATATATCAAGAGAAAAGATACCATTTTTTTTTTTTTTTTAAAGAACGTTTGCTGGGCAAAACAAATTTGATTAGCTGCTTCTGCTCAATGTGTGGATGGAATAGAGAGCTATGCATCCTAAGCTAAAGGGTCATATGTACCTATATTCTATCTTTTTTAAGTAATTGCTTTTAAGTAATTTATTTTAGAGGATTGCTTTTAAAATGAAGAATGGCATGTCAGTCCTGAAAGTATGTTTTGTGGTTGTGTTATTCTTATTCTTAAAATTATTTGCTTAGTAATCTCAGCTCATTTTTTATGTTCCTGGAGCAATTCATAGGAAAAATAGTTATAAATCACCTGGTTTCAGAGTAGAATGTCAAAAGGAAACTTCTATTAGTATGTTCCATGCTGGCATCCCCCTCTGTGTCATCTCCCTTCCACTCCTCCACGGTGATCAGAGAACAAGGTCACGCCAGCCCACACGTCAGCTGTGGCTTGTTTCTCCTAGTGTCCTGTATTCTTTCATGCTTCTACTGCTTTGTAATTGTTGTGCTCCCACCTGAAAGACCTTCCATACAGTCTCCATCCTAAGCAAATTTATTCACCTTTCAAGACCTGTTCCTGTTTTCAGTGGCATCTTTTAATGGAATCTTTCCCAACTTCACTAGTAAGTGAGGTAGCACATCTTCCTTTAAACCACTCCACCATAGAGACTATTGCATTCCAGAACAGATTTGACTACAGAGTTGGAATCTCTCATTACCTCTTGAGCTTCTGGAAAGTCTGGCCCCTGCTTAAACCATTTTTGGATGTTCTGTCCTCAGTGCATAATAAACCTTTAAAATAATTACTGGGGGAAAAAAGGAAGGAAGAAGGCACTGAGCACAGTGGATAAAGAAAAACTAAATGAGTAAATACCTTATTGCAGGCATTAGGCAGAACAAAGATAAGAGACTATCTCTATTCTGATATTTGCACACTTGGACAACCCAAATCACCAAAATTTGGCCATAACATCTAAATTAACATGATCTTGATAAACTCATGTACTTTGAAAGGTGCAGATCTTTAAACAACAGGGGAAATCCTAACATGAGACAATGTGATCATGACTTTAAATACCACGAAACCTGAATATATGGAATATATAATAAAATTTTTTATGTGAAATATTAGCTAAAGGGTTAAAGAGATTAATATTTAATGATATATCCATTGGTTAATCTTATGTTGGTTTTTTTTAAATGTTAAACAGACATAGTTCTCTCACTAGATCTCAAGAAGAAATAGTAAGATATCAGGATACACTGTACCTTGTTTACAGTTTAGTAGAGGTGATAAAACACATCTTGAAGAAAGATTTTGAATAAATTTCCACCTTTTGTGGAGGACAGAAAGCAGTATTTTATTTCCAGCCTGGACCACTCAATACTAGCTTGATAAATCATGGAAAAAAAAAAAAATATATATATATATATGTATGTATGTATATCAGCTGGGCATGGTGGCTCATGCCTGTAATCCCAGCACTTTGAGAGGCCGAGGCAGACGAATCATGAGGCCAGGATTTCGAGCCCATCCTGGCTAACATGGTGAAACCCTGTCTCTATTAAAAATACAAAAAATTAACCGGGCATGGTGGTGGGCGCCTGTAGTACCAGCTACTTGAGAGTCTGAGGCAGGAGAATGGCGTGAACCCAGGAGGCGGAGCTTGCAGTGAGCTGAGATCGCGCCACTGCACCTCAGCCTGGATGACAGAGATTCCATCTCAAAATATTAAATAAATACATAAATACATAAAAATAAATCACCCTCTACAGGACTCATTGAAAATATGAAGACCTAAGAAACCTCCGGCTACAATAATCACACACAAGAAAATATTTTCATGATTGAAATTAAATGCAAAAGTATTGAGAGAATGTTAATAAGGAGGAAATTGAGCTATCGGGTCTAAATTAATAAAGAAACCCCAAAGGGCTAGACAAAATGTAAAAACACAAATACAGAGCTCATGGTTGTGACTGCATCCCACTAGTTAGCCATCACTAGGAAAGGTGAGTATTTCACAATAAATAAAGAAAGTTTGTGTACCCATGAAAGAGGCTACCAGACTAATGTATTTACAAAATATTAAGAAAAGTTGCCAAGTACATACAAATGACCGTTCATCAGATGATAGCTTTCTTCGTGTTAAGCTGGGCTATATTTGAAGTTAGAGTGAAATTTTCTTTTGCCATGACTATGCCCTCAAACATTTCTATAAATACTTTCTACAGTTTAAGAAATACTTGTCTTCATATAGGAAAACACGCCAATATTTTTCAGAGCAATCCCAGTTCATATCTGAATTCTGCAATAAGCTATGTAGTACCTCGGTTGCTGTTATTATTTTATTCTCAAGAATGTTGGACTTTCAAAGCAATGATGACCCCTTGGGACACAGATTTAAATGATTTTGTTTAAAAGGAGGTTGATATCTACTGTCTATCTCACTAAACATTAAATTACTCCCTGCTAAAGATATGAAATAATCTGTTTTTGATCAGCTTCCAACAAAGCATATTGTGTCTAGTAGGATCCCATTTGCTATTTTGAGTCCACTGTGTCACAAATTTTCAAGTTTTTAAATCAGGTGTCTTAGTTCAGGCTGCTATAAAGAAGAATATCATGGACTGTGTGGGCTTAAAAAGCAAATATGTATTTCTTATAGTTCTGGAGGTTGGGAAGTCCAAGGCAGCATATTTGGTGTCTGAAGAAAGTTGCCTTCTTGATGTATCTTCACAGGGCTCATAGAGAGCTCTAGTCTCTTCAGATTCTTTCCATGCTTAATCCTATTCATGTGGACTCCACCCTCATGATTTAATCACCTCCCAAATACCCTGCTCCTAAATACCTCACTTTGGGGATTAGACCTCAATTTTGGAGGAACACAGATATTCAGCCCATAGCAGCAAGCAGTGTTTATTTTGGTCAAAATAAAAATAAGATAAAACCTAGACATTTAGATCTCAAAAGTTATATAAAAATTAGATTTAAAGCAGTTGGCATTAAAGCACAAACTCATTTGTGCATCTGTTGCTCACAAAATATATTTATTTGATCCAAATTAAACATTTGCTAGTAAAATCTTAACTACAATTATGCCTTCCCCCCGCCCACCCCTTTTCTTAAGTATTTTCATTTCTGAACAAAATGCACTTTCAAAAATCCTGATCTTTTCTGAATTCATAAGCAAAATAAGAAGGCTAATTTCAGAAATTTACCAATGCTTTTTTTTAACCTTTTATTGTGACCGAATAATAGCATACTACCAGTGAGCCACACTTAAGGGGAAAAAAATGTAGCAATTATTTGAATCATTCTTTTTTAGCAGAATTAGCATAGGAGAATTAGCAGACCTATAAAATTGCAATTTTTGAATACTCAAATGTTTCAAGGAAAGTGTTAAATAGTTCTTGCTTAGCCTAGTGTTCTAAAAGTTTCTTCTAGTACAATGTAATCCAACTTTCTATACAAAGAAAGAAAGCTTTTATTGAAAGGGAGAGCTCAATTTTTACCAAATTATACATAGTTTGTAACTAGGCTCAGTGAAAAAAAATTGCTATAGTAATTCAAAGATTAATGATTCAAATCTATAAAACATATTACTATCTCTAGATAAATCAGTGATTGGAAAATAAGGATCACATAGTCTAGTTACAAGGTGAAGGGCTATGCCACCGTTGAATATCTGTTTCTATGACTACAATGACCAAATATATGGCTCTGATGTGAGGATTCTGTTTTATTTTGCAGAGTTGTTTTCTGGCCAGGCTCTTTAACCTGCAGATGAAATCAATTATGATTTCTATAGTAGAATGTTCCAATTGGAGTCTAAGAAATTCAGATATTTCTAGCCTTTATTTGACATTATTGAGCTATTTTGAGAGTAATTACTTGCAATGGCACTAAAAAGCAAATTGGAAGAATACATATTCGGAGTCAAGCGATTGAAATTGTTTGTTCATCAGAGGGCACAGAAATGATGACTGCATCATTGTTTTTGTCAATAGTGAATATTTTGTAATCTAGGTATGATAAGATTAATACCCACTGAGTGGACAGGGTCTGCTTTCTGTCACATTCAAGACTAAGCATCACTGCTCTGGGGTTTCTCTGATAGAGTACATTATACAAGGAAGAGACTCAATCTTTCTAATTCTGTATTTTATAAAAATTTGAAATTCTAATTGTTTGGAGGCCTTCAAACATCTCATAAATATTTTGCATGTAATAAAATCTCATGAACAGTTGTCGAACATTGTGAAGATTTTACGTACTTAGAAAAGCATCAACAACTATAAGGGGAGGAGTTGCTGGGGCCTTTATTGGGAAGAGAACCATGCTTGATACCAAGGCTAATGTATCGATAACTTCAGGGATATCATTTGCACTAAGAGCTATATAAATGATGTTCCCTATGCTGATGTGAAATTCCCATTGGGAACTCCCCAAATTCCTGATGAGAGGAAGTAGCTATGCAGAGGGAATGATTTTCTGTGAGTGCCATGGAAATCATACAAGAAGCAGATTCTACGTATGCTTTAAATAGTAGATATTTCCCACAGTATTTTTATCCTAAACTTCGGAAACCTTTCCTTATGCAGTTCATTTTGTATTTTCAAATGCCTGAGGGCAAATTCAGAGGCATGGGTCAAGGCAGAACTCTTAGGCTGTATTTCGAATACATTCAGCTTTTCTTAATACAGCAAAAAGGGTCTGAGGCTGAGATTGACACAAAAATTCTGAGTTTCATTTCTGTCATTTTTCATGAATTCCTCATTATCCTTGTTAAACTCCTGAAACCATATCTGTGCATCCATTTCCTTGTTTTCCCCAGAACACTGGAAGTACATCAGAGTGTCATTGTAAAATACTTACGAGATAGTAAATGCAAGTCACATTAAGCATTATAACATGTCATATAATGAATGCCCTTTTCATTTAAAAGCTCTGGTTTGGATATTATGGATGCATTAATTTATGTCAATATTTCTGTCCTATCACTTGTGGACAAGATAAATGTGTTAGAATTCATTTAAAGGGATATTAGGAGTAGTTTTAATTTCCACACTCTTCTATACGTGCTTTTTCCCTAATTGTGGATTTTATCAGTATTTGCTAATTTAAGGAGAATTTTTCCTTTCTTTGAATTAGGTAGGCATTCATAACGTTACACTCAGAATTGTATTCTGTCACAAGCTACGGTTGTTGGATCTTTAATTTTCCTCTAACATATAATCTGATACAAATTGAACCATGGAAGTTCAGCTTTTTTTCAAACCTGTAGGATGTAAAGTGCTGAGATCAAAAGTTTTGAAACTGGAATTTGAATTGCTTTGTGATCATAAGAAAATGTTACTTTCTCTTCATTGTTTATTTCTTCTGTGTTTCAAATAAGCACTATAATGTTCGCCATACACATTTTAAACATGCATTCTCACTTTCAATTATGACAATGAAACTAAAGATTAAGAGATTAATTCTACCAGTGATCAATATGATAAAAGATTAATAAAATACATTAAGTCGCTGTTTGGAGGCGTAAGAAAATGGCCAGGGCAGACATGAGAAGGGAAGAATACCAAGGGGAGCCCCTGTTCACTTGCTTTTACATCAGAAAATTTGCTGTTCACATTATAGGTATATGGAGGCCACGGTGGCCTAAAAACTTGGGTACTCAAAGTGGGCTGGGGAGGCACAGTTTGGAGTTGAAGGCTCCCAGGTTGACAAAGACTTAGGGGCAAAATACTAGAAGCAAGTGCCAAAAATAATTGAGTCTGAAAGGCGTCAATGATTTCTTCTGTTAGGCATGGCCCAGTCCTTAAGCTTTTTATGTGCCAGGTAAGACTCCTAGAAAGTAAAAACCAATACCAGAAGGGCTAAAAAGCTGAGAAGATATTTTGGCAGCCTCAGTACAAAGAAGTTAGAATTCATGACTGGTCAAGGTGGTAAAAAGAAAGACAGGTTGGGCGTGGTGGCTCACGCCTGTAATCCCAGCACTTTCGGAGGCTGAGGCAGGCAGATTACCTGAGATCAGGAGTTCAAGACCAGCGTGGCCAACATGGTGAAACCCCTTTTCTATCAAAAATACAAAAATTAGCTGGGCATGGTGGCGCCTGTAATACCAGCTACTCAGGAGGCTGAGGCAGGAGAATCCCTTCAACCCAGGAGGTGAAAGTTTGCCGTGAGCCGAGATCCCACCATTGCACTCCAGCCAGGGCAACACAGCAAGACTCCGTCTCAACAACAACGACAAAAAAAAGAGAGAGAGAGAAAAAAAGGAAAAAGAAAGGAGGGAGGAAGGGAGAGAAGAAGCAAAGGAAGAAATGAAGGAGGGAAGAAAGGAGAGAAGAATTTCAAGTGAGACCCCAGAATACACAGTATGAATGGGAACTCTACCCTAGTAACAAGGGCAGCTTACAACAGGCCAGCCCAGGGATAACTGGAAACACATACTCCACTGGAATATGATGTTTTGCTTGTATTTATCTACCTGCCAGAGTAAAATTTAACCCTCTCTGGAGTAAAAGAGCATTACCCAAAGCATAGAATATCTGGCATTTAGTGAAAGATTAATAGGCAAGCCAACAAACAAACCAAATGACTAAAAAAATCCAAGGGAAATAATAGACAAAAAAATCTAACAGCGATCTAAATGTTGGAGCTACGAGAAATAAACTTTAAAATAACTATGTTTAATATGTTCAGAAAATACAAGAAAAATATTTCTGGAAACTGAAAGAAATTCTGGAAATTTTAGAAAGGAAGATAAAAGTAACAAATTAAATATTCAAGAGATAGGTTACATAAAATAATATAAAAAGGTGCTCATATAACTTACATTAAGGAAATTAAAACTAAGCAAAGAAGATATAATTATGTTCATATTTAAATTAAAAATATTTTTTAAATGTACTAATAATAGGATAATAGTATTACTGCTGGCACTGGTGGTGAGCTTATAAAATTAGTATTACAATCTTAACTCTGCAAAATTTTTGGTAGTAACCACTAAAATTAAACACACACAATTTATTACATATAAGGAACCTATTCATATCTTTAAAAATTTATGTACATGACCATTGATAGAGGCATTATTCATAAAATTTCAAACTAACAATCCAATTGCTTATCAAGGGTAGGATGAATTGTGTTTTATTAATTAATAGACTATAACCCAGCAATAAAAATTTTAAAGTTCTGCTACACAAAACAATATAAATATATTGGATGGACATAATACAGAGTAAAGGAAACCAGATGAAAAGCAACATACCATATAACTCTTAATGTGAAGTACACAAAAAGACATTGTTAATTTATGATGTTAAAAGTCTCATTAGAGATCACCTTTAAGAGACAGGAGTTTAACAGAAGAAAGTACAAGGAAAGTTTCTGTTGTGCTAATGTTGTTCTTTTATCAGGGTGATCATTATAGATGTTTATACATTTTAAAAACTCATACACAAGATTAGCACACATAACTTTATACTGTAGTTCACTTTAAAAGTTTTAATAATTTTGAGAATTAGATTGCATCATATAGGAGTACGCTGAAAAAGTTAAAAAGAAAAGCATGATATTATTTTTACCAACTTGTTATTTCCGATTCTCAATTTTACATTTGAGAAACCAAAATAAATAGATATTCTTTTTGATTAAAAAAGCAAGATATCTCCACGGACAGACTGATCACTGATCTTTCAAGCCTCAGGTGCTCCCAAGTAGTACACTGTCAATATTGGATTTACTAAAACTAATTTTAAATTTTAAAATGTCATTTCAATTTACCTTCTATCAACTCAAAATTATGTGCATAAAAAGACATTTCCTTTGCCTAAGGAGCAGGTTGCTGGAACCTGGCAGGGTCCCTTTGAAGGGTAAAAAATCTTTTTTACCTGGGGAATTCAATATTTATTTGAGCCTGCTGAATAGTCTGAGGCATAACAATAAAATATTTTGATCAAATGGTGTCAAATAAGGAAGAGAAATAACATACACATAAATGGGTATCTGGTTGCACTTTTTACTTAAGGATGTAGAATTAATAGCTATTTCTTTATTAATTACAATTTTTTAGGTCAAGTCAGTAGTTAATCAATGCCCTCAATGAATAGAACAGTCCCTTTGCATAACATTAAGCCACATGAACCCGTGCGCCTCGACAAATGTTTTCACAGACATTTTGCCCAAGTATTTGGTGCAGAAACCCATTTTTAATGCATAAATATGGAAATTACCAATATAATAAATTATATCTACTCTAAATAATTCTATGACTAGAAATTACCTTAGAAATCTCCTTGTCCCATCCCCTTATTTTGCATATTCAAAAAATTACGTGAGATAGGTGAGCTTAGTTGGTAAAATTCACAAGGCTTTCCCAATCTAAAATTAGACCCAGATTTTCTGATTTTTATTATTTTTCTTTCTCCAATGGGCTTTGAAATAGTTGCTATAAAAACAGCATCAAGGTAGAACTCAAGCCTACTCCCAATGCCTCCCATTCTTCCACAGCTATCCTAACACAGTTAAGTTTCAGACTAACTTCTGTAGTAAGAATTACAGCAACAACAATAATAGTCCTTCTGTTAACAGAAACTCTAAAACTCACTGATACGTGTAAGAACTGAAGGATTCTAGAACAGAGAGTTGCGTATGGCTCATAAGAGTTAGGGGTGGCTTGATGGAACAGAAGTTAGGGATTGGTGAAATTTCAGATGGAAAAGTTTGTTAAGGCTAGACTTAGCAGGTCTTACTGCTGGATCAAATTATCTGGACATTTTTGTATAATATAGAATCTTTGTTTTTAAAGTGATGACGAAAGGGAATATTTCTTGGAGTATCTCCAATACTTTGGTGGGGTCTGAGTTAGTGGCTTAGGGGCAGTTTGTTATCGATACAGCAAGTCAAAAAATTCTAATAGTAAATTGCCTGATGGAATGCTATTGCAATCAAAAATTAAAGCATTGACTAACCGGTTTCCTGGGATGTACTGCTGTTTAGTAGCCTGGTAATCTTCTCCACATTTATGACCAAAGATATGTGAAAAGTCAGTGCAGAGTGACTGGTAGTGAATATTACCTACTTGGAGAGCACAGCTAGGGTGGACAGCCTCAACATCACACTCTTTCATATTTCCACATTTGTTTTCTCTGTCTCTGAAAGCTCAGGCTTTTTAATTCACCTATTTAAAGTCTGTGTAAATAAGGCAAATCCCCTGTTTTATTGTTGCTTTACCCTCCCCCCAACTCATCATTCTGTTCCTTATCCTCACATTTTGTTTTATACGTGCCATTTATCTTGCATGTGAGTGGCCCTAACGATGAAGCTGAACAGATCATTGGATATTAATAGATAGATATAACACCTCTTTTTTTCTTTCCTTCTTTTTCCTTTCTTTCTTTCCTCTTTCATGCATTAAAAAGCATTCTTGAGTACCTGTGCTCTTCTATGTGTGATTGTGCTAAATTCTGGAGAGTTAAGCAAGATCTAGTTCCTGATTCTGGGCAGTTAGCGCAATGAGAACATCAGCAGGAAATGTAGAGCCTCTGTATTCAAAGAACCAGCAAATGGTAAGGGGTAGATTCAGCACAGAGGCTGAAAGAGTAGATGAAAGAGAACCGGATTACAATGGCTTTTCCCAAATGAGAATTGTTACCTCCAAAAGATTAGATAATTTACCAAAGGCCACCCAATATATAAGTGGCAGAAGCATCTCTCAAACTCCTTCTCACAGTCCATGTCCTATCCTCTTCAGAATTACCAGACCAATGCTATTCAACTGTTTTCAACCTCTTCCTAACTTTGTCTTTAATCTTGTTTCTTCCATTTTCCTGTGATAACTTTAAAGTTCTATTGAGATTTCCATTACTACAAACTCAAGTTTCTAGGTTTGTTTTTCCTTGTCATGACCACATGATGCTAAATTCTCTTAAACTCTAAAACAAAAAAGCATTTAATCAGCATAAATTTTATATTTTACATCCATACAACTGCTTTTCTTTTTCCCAGGCATTATTTCTTCAAGTTGGAGCTCACTGGTAAGTCGTATCCACATCGGTGATAAATGGAGAAGCCCTTCAACTGAGGATGGAAGGGGCAGGTTCCCTTACTCATCCCCTCACCCACAATAATATTGGTTTGCTCCCTAAAAAGATCATTTATTTAGTAATTACTAGTGGAAATGACAGCGTGAATCTTACATCTTTGTAATCATTGTACATCTTTGTAATCAATGACAACCCTGGATCCAAATTTGTCCAAGATTTCAAAAGAGAAAGTGATGTTGAAGAAATGTGAACTCAAAATTTTCTGACTTCAGGTTATATGTTCTCATTAGTATACCATACAATTTAAAGTTTAGTGTTTCATCCTTGCTCCTACCCAAGTTTCCTGTTGTGAAACATCTTTAAATCTATGTCTGAGGAGGGTAAAGTGGGTTGTGTAAACTTTTGGTTTCCATCTGCAGATACAGAAAGGTGGAAAGAACACTGCTTCCAAACTTTCAAGAGATAGCCAAGCAAGCCGCTTGTTCACAACTTTGCTTGAACATACTGAGGTTGCAGAGCAACCAACTAACCCAGAGTTAGAAAGAAGTCATGTGTCTTTAGGGGCAGAAGAGGCAGGTGCCTTGGCTTACCTGGGAAAGATGCAAGTCAAAAGTATTTACCTAGAGATGTGGTGACTTGGGGGAGGCCAGCTGATTATTCTCTGAGAGAGGGTGAAGTCCCTGGGAGATGCAAATATTTGGGGGTCTACATCCTCTTGCACACTCTTCTTTCCCCACAAATAGCATAAGATGTTCCTAGAAAAGATTGGGAGAGTCATCAGACATTCTTTCTCACATTCCAAAACTGGAGGAGGAAATAAAAGCTGATTAAGGAGAGGGGGAAAACTAAGGTAGAACCTCAACTTACGTTTCCTGTATGAAACAAAAGTATGAATCTTTGGAGCGAGAAAGTAAACACTGTGAAGCTGGGGGTGTCAGTTTATAGCTATTTCAGCTGCGGCAAGGACCAGGAAACGTCTCTATAATTCTGGGGGAAGATCTAAAATAGCTTCTAGACTCAGAACTGTAAGGGAGGGAAAACTAAAAAGACTATGTCCTCAAGACCCATGGACATGGTGCTTATTTAGGACTGAGACTGTGGTCCAAACAACAGAAAATTTCCCCCCAGTGCCCACCAATCCCTTAAGCAGGCTAGCAAACCCCTCACAAGTAACTGGCCAGAGACAGACCCTTGCTGAGGTGCAGCACAAAGGACAGCCCTAAAGCTGAGCGTAAAGAAGACATTGAAAAAACAAATCAAAAAATTACTAAACGCAAAGCGTCCTCTGGATAATTTAATACCTTTTCACAGACAGAGGGTAATCACAGGAAAAACAAACTTCAAACCCAGCTCCATTTCTAATTATATTAACTCAAAACTGGGCCTAAAGGCCTAGCAGAAGAAAGAATGTTACCATTCTAGGTGTCAAATCTATCTTCCTAAGTCTCAACTCAGCTGCCCAAGCCATGTGCCTTGTGTAATAAAATTACACATGGCTAGAAAAAACAATGGACTCCTGAGACAAAAAACAATCATGACAGCCAGATTCATATATATGACACAGACGTAGCAAATATCTGTTAGGTAATTTAAGATAACTCTGATGCGTATAACAGCGATAGTCAGCAATAAGAAATTGATATCATACATCATCGAATATGGTACATTAGAAGTAGTACATCACCAAAAATGTATGCCTTCAGTCTAATTACGAGAAAACATCAGACACACAAATCAAGAGATATTCTACAAAATATCTGAAAAGCATTCTTCAAAATGTCAAGGTTATGAAAGACAAGAAAATACTCAGGAACTGTCACCAGCTCCTTAGAGGAACAAGAAGACATACAACAATTAATGCAATGTGGTTTCCTGGATTGGATTCTGAATCGGAAAAAAGAATATTAATAGAAATTTGGTAACATGTGAAAAAAGTTTGTAGTTAATAGTGCACCAATGCTAATTTCTAAGTTTTGACAATTGTACTGTGTAAGGTGTTAACAATAGTATAAGCTAAATGAAGAATTCTTGAGAATGCTCTGTATTATTTTCACAATTATTTTTTAAGTCTAAAATATTCATTAAAAAGTCTTGGTTTGCCTGCTAATGTAGTCAGCAAATATTTGTTGGATGCCTGGTATGTCCTGGGCATTTTAGGAGGCACTGAAAAAATATTTCATGACTTCATGGTATTTATAGTCTACTAAGGAAGACAGATATTACCTAAATAAACTAATAAGTATTTTGTTACAAATTTTTAATGAAAGCTAGTCTATAGCATAAGAAGCTATCAAATGGGGCATTTCCTGAGAACAATGATGGTCTACACTAAGTTACCATGCAAGCAACCCTGAAGGTCAGAACAGAAGTTTAACTTCCCAGAGAAGTTAAAATTCTTGAATAACATGGTGTGTTAAAATCTATGTAAAGAACGCAAGGATAAGCAGCATAAGATGGGTAAGTGCATATACTTAGGATAGGCTCCAGGTGGGATGGGAGGGCCATATACTACCTGAATCCTGTGTTTTCAATAGTCCTATGTTCTGTCTGTCACTCAGCCACATCACATCACCTTCCTCATTGATGACATTTTTATCAGACCAGAGTTGAGGTTGAAGCAAAGGAAACTACAGATAGATGCCCAGGACCAACAACACTCTTGCTCTATTAGAGAGGGACAGGAATAAGTGTTCCTGACCACAGCTGTAGCTTAATGAACAGCCAGCACTTTGTTCTTCGGCTTGGACAGAGGACATATGGGTCCAGAATGGGAGTCACCACTGAGTGACCAAATTAAGGCCTCAGGGATTTGAGTGCTTCTTACATCTCATTTATAGTTGGAATATTCTGAACATTGACTGCCTCTTGTCTATGTAGTATCTCGTATGTGTGATGAATACTTAATATCCAAGTGCTTCATGAATATTAGGTATCTTTCAGTTCTTCCATCTCTTTCTATCTATTTGCACTCCTCATAAACCTTTCCTCACTCTACTGAATTTGGCTTTCTCAACATTAGGTAAGAGGTGGAGAGGGAGGTAAGTTTAGAAATGATTTCACTGGTAGAGCTGTAATGTGGAATTGGTATAATTAGGATAGCAAGTTGTTCCAATGCTTTCACTCATGGGAGCTTCTCGTGGGATCTTCAACCCCCCTACCATTACTAAGAAGTTATTATTTCTTGTGGTTACCGGGCATGAGCGATGTCCACTTCAGGTGATGGTGTATGTCAACCCCTTAGCTACAGGCTCAGGGAACTCTCTATTGGAGAAGATTCACTCCTCTACATACTGCTCTTGAGTCCAGTGACTTCTAAGATAAAACCCTTTTATTGGGACAGTGCTCAAACCAGGCAAATCAGGATGCTAGCTCACATCTTCAGAGAACAGATTGATGTCACTCTGGCTCATTTCTTCCTCTCTGTAATCAGGGGCTATTTCAGGAGTGAGTCAGATAAAAGCTCAAATGTAAGTGGCTGGAAGTGAGGAGAAAGGAACTCCAGCCCCATCATCCCTGAAAGCACACAGAATATTGATCATACTTTCCAAAGAATTTCTCACTGCTGGCATCTATCTAGAAGCAGAATGAAATAAGAGTTGCAAAGCTGGCTTAACAATCTCTTGATCACCCCTTCATTAAAGATCTGGCCTTCGCCAATAGGCTTAAGAAAAAAAGTCAAATTTAATACTTTGTTCCTTTTTAAAATGTAGCATGTGGCTCGGCACAGTGGTTCACTCCTGTAATTCCAGAAATTTGGAATGCCAGGGCAAGCAGATCACTTGAGATCAGGAGTTCAAGACCAACATGGTGAAACCCCTTTTCTACTTAAAAAAAAGTGGGGGGAGTTGGCTGGGAGTGGTGGCACCCACTTCTTATTCCAGCTACTTGGGAGGCTGAGGAGGGTAGATCACCTGAGGTCGGGAGTTCAAGACCAGCCTGACCAACATGACGAAACTCTGTCTCTACTAAAAATACAAAAATTAGCTAGGTGTGGTGGTTCATGCCTGTAATCCCAGCTACTCAGGAGGCTGAGGCACAAAAATTGCTTGAATCTGGGAGAAAGGGGTTGCAGGGAGCCAAGATCACGTCACTGCACTACAGTCTGGGCAACAGAGCAAGACTCCATCTCAATCAATCAATCAATCAGTCATAAAATGCAATTACTACTTTTACTCACTGTTAATCTATACACTGATTAACCTGCCACTTACCTAATTGATAGTTATTTTTTCAAGTTGACAATTTAAAAGAAAAGTGCATCCTTAGAGGAAAAAATGATATTTATATTTTTTATTTAAACATACTCTATTTGTTTGGATAAACTGTACTGTAATGATCTATAACCTCTTTTAGATCATTTTAAGAACCTGAAAAATTCCAAATGTATGCATATTTTGTACTTTCACAAATGTATTTCCAGAAACTTAGCAACAATGCTCAGAATAAACCATTTCGTTTTTTTAAAAATAGAATTTTTCATGCTAGAGCCACCTTGGGATATTATTTAGGATACCTTTCCGGTGATGAAGATTTCTATGCCTCCATGGATACAAAGCCAGGAGGTAATATGACAATGTAATTTTACCCATTTATGGTCTAAGAGTTAAACCCATTAAATTGAAAAGATGATCAAAACTCTGCTTAGTGCTTTTAATTGATGTTTTTAAAGTACTGTATACCTTAGTGAGAATAAGTTTTTACAGACAGGGAATACAGCAAGTGAACATGTCTTTAGGAAAAACCTACCGATTGTCAACTTTGCTGTCACTCTTTTTTTCAGCCTTCTTGATGACAGAATATAGAACAACCCATCAAGTTGCAAAAGGTTGATGTGATTCCTTCACAGCCAGCTGGGGGAAAATTCAACTGAAAAATGGCCAATATAAAGGCACTGTGAAGACCAAATAAGCTCACTTCCCCAGGGTCCAACAGATGAAGAAAGCAATGAAGTGGCAAACAGTGAAAGAAGAGGGAAGGACGGGCTCAGCCTCCTCATCACTGAGGCTGGGCGTGCACTGCTTCAGTACATGCAGGGCACAAATGCAGGCATTAATGTGATCATTCATAATTAACAGAACGATCTGATTTTGTCTGTTTAAGTGCTATCAAGAGGACTTTTTTCATGAGTCCTTCTTTACTTCCACACCAGAGTTCTGATTAGGTTGGCATTAAAAATTATACTCTGAGGCAATTCTTCACTGAAAATATAATAAATAAAAGACACATTTAAAATAATCCAGTCATTTATAAAATCAAATACCTGACAACTAGAAAACAAAACAGTAGAACTGAAGCCATTATCCCTCTCTGGGCTCTTTCTTTCTTTCTTTCTTTCTTTTTTTAAATTTTATTATACTAAGTTCTGGGATAGATGTGCAGAATGTCCAGCTTTGTTACATAGGTATACGTGTGCTGTGGTGGTTTGCTGCACCTATCAACCTGTCATCTAGGTTTTAAGCCCCGCATGCATTAAGTATTTGTCTTAATCCTCTCCCACCCCTTGCCCAACAGGCCCCAGTATGTGATGTTTCCCTCCCTGTATCCATGTGTTCTCATTATTCAACTCCCACTTATGAATGAGAACACACAGTGTTTAGTTTTCTGTTCCTGTGTTAGTTTGCTGAGGATATTGGCTTCCAGCTTCATCCATGTCCCTGCAAAGGACATGATCTCATTCTTTTATATGGCTGCATAGTATTCCACGGTGTATGTGTGCCACATGTTCTTTATCCAGTCTATCATTGATGGGCATTTAGGTTGGTTTCAAGTCTTTGCTATTGTAAATAGTGCTGCAATAAATATACATGTGAATGTATCTTTATAGTAGAATGATTTATAATCCTTTGGGTATATACCCAGTATTAGGATTGCTGGGTCAAATGGTATTTCTGGTTGTAGATCCTTGAGGAATCGCCAAACTGTCTTCCACAAAGCTGGTGAGGCTGTGGCGAAACGGGCTCTAGATTTCTAAGGAGGCAGGAACAGTTGAGAATTTGATTCAGATGGCATTATGAGGAAAAAGCTCCCCAGAAAAGGTAAAAAAATGGAGAGAGTATTATTGTGTTAAAAGCAAGACATGATAAAGGACCTTTTGTTATAAAGATTAAAAAGCTGAAAAAGGACAGAGGCACAAATGCAGGCCTGGCCACTGCATTAGTAATAGCAGCAGAGCCAACGTAGAGTAGGAACTGAGCCATACACATGAGAACCAGTTCTCAACTGGGAGCCTTGGGATGCTGGGCGGGAACAACTGCAAAACCCCGAAAGCATGAAAAGCCGATGGACAGAGAAATAAAGAGAGTCTTCCTTCAAAGGCCAGTAAAATGAAACTCACAACATATAAAATATGACAGAAACATAAAAGTTACCAATAAAATCAGCACTAGGTAGACAAATTCCCTTCTGTAAAATGAAAGTAACATAGCAAGGAGACTAAATTCAACATGATTGTTCTCAATCCCCTAAACATTTATTGAATAACATTCATAAAAACTAACTTAAATGGAAATTTATGGAAATGAAGTTTGAATATGTGTAAATATTCTAACATTCAGTATACTCTGCTATATGTATAATTCCGAAAAAATGAAGCATATTTAGCAAAATGTTAAAATTATTAAAGTCTATACACCTTATGTGTTATTTTACATAATGAGTTATATTGTTAAAATCTTTGAAATTTTTAGAGCAATTTTTCATCCTTTTTAAATTTATGGATATCGAGTCTCTCATAGGGCAGATGTTATTTCTATGTTGCTGAAGACATATTGTGTAAGAGAGTTTTAATCAGTGGTCCATAGCCAGTAACAGAGTCTCACTCAAACTTAGGTTTCCTAATGCAAAAGCCCTTTAATGTGGCTCCCAAAGGTTATTAACTTTACTTTCGGTGCTATCTTAATTTCCTCACTTGGAATTTATTAGTATGCTAGAAAAATGAAATGTCATATTTAAAGCACCAAATGAGTCTTCAGTAAATGTTACTACCTTTTCTTTTGCTCTTTCCAACAACTTTTTGCTTTTCTTAGTGTTACTTGACTTGTGAATAAACTAAACATTCTGTGCAGCTAGAACGAAGTTTAAGATTTATATTTCTTTATCCACCTCATTCATCATCACCAGGTATGTATTTCTGCTATCTATAATAACAACATCTTGGTTCCTCAAAGCTAATATGTAAAATAGTTAAGGAAAGTGCTCATTTTAACTTTCTTTTACATTTTTTTAGTTAAAAATCTGAAGTTCAGGGTTACATGATTCACCCAAGTTCACAAAACTAAGAGGAAATTGAGCTACAATTTTAAATTTGGTTTTCTGATTCCAAATTCATAATTTTCTTGTAAATGTGAGGTTTTCAATTATGTACCAACATAACCAATTTTATATATTATTATTCTCAGAACTTCTTACTGAAACAAAATTATTGGTGGAAGCTCAGTGTGTCAAATAAATGACAGTGAACCTTCCGTTGCTACGAGGGCATGGGGGAAGGGGGCGTCATAAAGGCAAGGCCAGAGACCTGGAGGTTCTGATTGAATAGGTTAGGGTGGGGGTCCAGGGACTTCTATTTTGACAAGTTCCCAGGGGATGCTGATGCTGCTGGTCTGGAGCCCACACTTAGAGAATCATTGTTCTAATTGCTTGCTACCCTCTTTGTGTGGTCTGCAAACAGCTGCATCAGCCTCACTTGGGAATTTATTAGAAATTCGGCATCTCAGACCCCACTGCAGATCCACTGAGTTAGGATGTGAGTTTTACTAAGATATGTATGTACATAAATGAGAAACTCTGATATGCTGGGTTTCAGCCCTATGCACATTAGCATAATTTGGTTCTTGCCCCAAAATACTTTAATTGGTCTAGGGTATGGCCAGGCATTGGTATTTTTAAAACACTTCTCAGGTGATTCAAAAGAGCAACTAGGTATGTGAGCCAAAGAGCCAGAATACATCATTTCCCACACTTACCTTAGATTAAAAATATCTGACAACTTGATAAAATTCTTAGGACCTCTTATAAAAATATTCAGTAGATCAAAGAGGAGCCATAAGTATATAATTTTAATATGAACTCTGTCATTCTTATTGTAAATTTTGAAAATTGTACTCCAGAATTATGCTCAAATCCCTAAAATAAATGGTTTGTATATTTTGGTAACATTTTTATCTGTTGTACCATTTTAAAAGTACTTAAAGAACATATAGCATTTCATAATTTCATAGCATAATTTAGAGACTTATACTTTAAAATGTGTTTATATTATAAAATATATACATACAGATAGATAGATGCTGGATAAAGAGATCTTCAGAGATAAGCATTATTTTAATAGAGCAATTAACAGTTGTGAAATAATTCTAGTTCTGGTTTTCCCTTTAATTTAATTTCTTTTAACATGTATCAATGTTGACGACTCTGTTAAGATGTCAATTTTCTTCATTCATATATAGAAAAGAGCACATTAAATGGCTGTGGCTTTAAAAAGTATTATCATTCAAGTAAAGGTGATGATGTGCAGCAGCCATGAGAAAGTTAACTGCCAACCTTGATTTTAACATCTGGTTTCTTCTCATACATTGCCCACTATTGTATTTATTGATAACAAATGTCACTTCCCAAGAGACCTCCAGAAAATCTTTATTCAAGCAAAATTATGCCATAGACGAGACCATCACCTTGACCAACTCTCAATATCATCTCAAAATGGGATAATTGGGAACTGGCCTTTACAGGATGTGTGGGCTGGACTGGGTGATTTTAAGGTAAGACTTCTAAGGCAGGAAACTGGTTGAGGTTAAGAAGGCACAGTATATGACCTAGTAACTTTGAATGAATGGTTGCAGTGAACTGAAGTGAGGTTCTTGCAAGTGATTCTTGATGAGGAAAACTATTAATTTTGATAAGGAAGCTGTTTAGTTGGTTCACAAGAACAAGAATTTCTTGGAACAAGCAGCGAAATTATTTTTGCCTGATCCAGACTATTTTAGCACAAAAGCATGAAAATACGCTGCCTCCTAGAATTAGTTAGCATGATAACAGAAAAGATGTTGACTTCAGTTCTCCATACTTAATGAAAATATGTTTACAGGGTTTCTGTGTTGTTATAATAATCATTTGCATGTTCCAAAACAGTTTGGAGTTCATCTCAGCCCCTTTCCTCATTAGTATTCATTAGCTGGGCCAGCACATCTCTTCTCGGACCCCTTGGACTTCTGTAGCCAGATAACCCCTAAATTCAGGATCCTTTGCCTTCATTCACTAGGAGGATAATCTTCAGATTTGTCCACTAATGTTTTCAGGATTATGGACTACAACAGGTCATTTACAAAGGACAATATTAAATCTCAACTGCTATCTACCCATTCAACATGGGTCACAGTCAATACTAACCTAATACACTGTCAGCCACAGGGGCTCACTCCCTCAGGTATCTATGGATCTGATCTCAGGAATTCTTTGTTCATTATCCTTTGTACAGAGTACAGAGGCTGTCCACTGTGAAGTTGCCTGGTGTGGCACGAACTTTTATTTTGGAAAATAAAAATTCAAAAGTATTTCCAATAAAGACAACTGCTGGGATAGAAAATGGAAAGCAAGCATGTCAGCAAGCACTCCAAGAAAAAGGTCAGAATAGCATGGGGCGGTTAAGAGCACAGACTAGGCATATGTAAGGGGAATGGGAAGTGGAACTAACAAATATGAATCAAAAGCTATGATTCCAGAAATATGATGAATTCTTTCTATTCAAACTTCATTCAGTGACGCTGTGAGATACATATCATTGTCTCCATTTTATACAAGTGGGGAAACCTGAGATCAAAGGAGATAACAGTCTTTTCCCAAGTCAGCAGTAATCTAGGACAGACCAGCTTGCCAGCGTAACTCCAATGCTACTCTTTCCTTCCTGTTATCCTGTCTCTTCCTGCAACAGGGTTTGAGCGCTGTAGTGGATTCAGTGGACCAGTCCTCTTTGCAGAGAAATAAGAGGATTCAACTAGCTTTAATATTTTTCTCAGAGAAGGCTGAAACTTCATCTGTAACAAGACTTCGTTTTTCTTGGAAACAGTGTCATTCTACAGTTCTCCATGTGGCTTGGATAACACTGGAGTCGCCATAGTTCCATAAGGGTTCCGCCATATTAACGCTGCAATTATAGCAGCAGAGACCACATGACCACACTGGTCCAGTGATAATCATGACTAGGACTTCTGCCAACATAATTAGAAAAAAAAAGATGTTTTATTTCCATTAGTGTTTTTAGAGTAGGATGTTAACGTGGAACTGATAGATTCAAACAAGTAGAAAGTATCTGTCTGAGAAAAAGGTTTTAAAAAAGGAAGCAGAAATAAGAAATAAAGAGTACATTTATCATTATTGGATACCTTGGGTTGGTTGTTTGTTTGTTTTGAGAAACAGTCTCAACACCTAAGCCCAGTGATCTCCACTTACTGCAGCCTCAACTTCTTGGGCTCAGGTGATCATCCCACCTCAGCCTGCTGAGTAGCTAGGACTACAAGGGCTCACCACCTCACCTAGCTAAGTTTTGTATTTCTTTTTCTGTTTTAAATTTTTGTAGAGATGTATGTGGTTTCACCATGTTTCCCAGGCTGGTCTCTAAACTCTTGGGCTCAAGCAATCTGCTTGAGCTCAGCTTCCCAAAGTGCTGGGATTACAGGCGTGAGTAGTCACAGCGCCTGGCCGATTGTTGATTTATTTTTGCTGGAAGGGTGATATGAGAGTTTAATTTACTTTATTTTGGGGTCAGTTTATTTCAATTGTGAGTGAATTATTTCATATATTGATACTATATTTTACCTTAAGTATTTCTACCTCCATATCCATATCCTTGATCTATTCTATTTCCTACTCGGTTTCTGATATTTTTTTCACTGATTCTTAATTTCTCTTTGTGTCTCTCAGTTTGACTTTAGTATTTTGACTTATTTCTTTCATTCATTTTTTCATATATACATTTAAAATTTTTATATAATCACAAGTTTATAAGCTGTCTTTTTTTATGGATTCTGGATTTTTTTTTCTAGAAAAACCCTTTTCTACTCCAAGATTATAAAATAAATTCCTCCATGTTGTCCTCTAGTTTTGACAGTGTGATATAATGAACATTATCAAGGTCTAGCATTATTTTATTTTTACTTGGGTTTCAGTTGTCTAACTGTTTATTAATTCATAGCTTTCTCATTAACTTTAAATGGCAACTTTAATATATTTTATGAAATCTTTACCTGTTTCATATATCTGCTTGCTGACCCTGTATTAAGATCAACAGTTTTTATTACTATGTATTTGTAATGTGTTTTAATATAAATAGAAATAGTAATTTTTTTTTTTTTTTGAGATGGAGTCTTGTTCTGTCACCCAGGCTGGAGTGCAATGGCGCAATCTCGGCTCACTGCAACCTCTGCCTCCCAGGTTCAAGCGATTTTCCTGCCGCAGCCTCCTGAGTAGCTGGGATTACAGGCATGCACCATCATGCTTGGCTAATTTTTTGTGTGTTTTCGTAAAGACGAGGTTTCACCATGTTGGCCAAGCTGGTCTCAAACTCCTGACCTCAGGTGATCCACCGCACCGGCCTCCCAAAGTGCTGGGATTACATGCGTGAGTCACCGCACCCAGCCATAGAAATAGCATTCTTAATTATCATTTGTATTTATCATTATTTATTATTTCAATTTTTGTAATTATTGGTTATTGGAGGTTTAAAATCAATTTAAGTATCAAAGAAACAAAACAATCAACCATTATTTTATTAATCATATTAACTACATAGATTAAATTTGAATGAATTAAGATGTTTACACCATTTATTCTTATTGACTAAGAATAATTTAGGAGTTTTATCTTCATTTGTTAATATGACAGTGCTAAATTGACATACTTAGTTATTCCAGTTACATGATCTCATCATTATTAAAATAAAAATTTTGCCTCTTCTTTAACAAAAATGTTTTATACATATAAATACAGATTTCTTGTGTATTTACATTGACTAGTACTTCTAGAAAAAAGTTAAATAATAGTAATGGTGGCAATAGACTTGCTTTATGTTTTCTGAATGTAGTGATAAATTTTCCAGTGTTCTACTATTAAGTGCAACAGTCATAAACAAGTATCCTATTTTTAAGGGTTTTTTTCTTATTATTATTATTATTTTTCTTTATTTTCCTTCCCTTCCTCTTTGGTGCCCGATTCTTGTTAATGATAAAATAGTATCCTTTATGTTCTTTCTTTCCACTAGGTACCCTTTTGCACAATGTTTTCCTTATTTAATTATTTCTTAGAAGTTTCAGAGACTAAATCTTGAAACAATCCAGTTAGCAATGGAATTCTCCTTCATCAGTAATCTTCCAAACATTACTCATAACCGGCTGGGTGTGGTGGCTCACCCCTGTAATCTCAGCACTTTGGGAGGTTGAGGCAGGCAGATCACAAGGTCAAGAGATCAGGACCATCCTGGTCAACATGGTGAAACCCTATTTCTACTAAAATACAAAAATTAGCTGGGCATGGTGGTGCACACCGGTGGTCCCAGCTGCTCAGGAGGCTGAGGTAGGAGAATCACTTGAAACCGGGAGGCAGAAGTTGCAGTGAGCTGAGATTGCACCACTGCACTCCAGCTTGGTGACAGACTGAGACTCCATCTCAACAACAACAACAAAAAAAAAAAGAAAGAAAGAAAAAAAAGATTACTCATTGCCAAGATGGCGCCAGCCTATTCACCATGTGGGGCAATAACTCAAGGTAAGACATCAGAACAAGCCATGTAGACCAGCACCTCCTCGCTGCTCTTACATGCCCCTCCTACTGTGTCTCCCCTTTTTAAGTACCTACGCTCAACCCAGAACTCTGAAATGGTTTAAGACAGGAGCCTAGACCATTCCCCCACTGCTAGCTTTGGTAAGTAAAATCTCTTTCCTTTCATGGTGCTTCATCTTTGTCATTGACATTGCAAGCGCTGAGCAGCAGAGCCTGTGCTTGGTAACACAATGGAAACATGCATCAATTATTAGGTTGGCAAAAAAGTTAATGTGGTTTTTGCCATTATTTTTGTGACAAAAACACAATCACGTTTGCATCAATCTAATACTATTTTATTTAAAGTTAAGCGATTATAATAAAAAAATTTTCAACCCCATTAGAAAGTAGGCAAAGGACATGAACAGACACTTTTCAAAGGAAGACGTACATGTGGCCAACAAGCACATGAAAAAAAGCTCAATATCTTGGGAGGCAGAGGTGGGCATATCATAAGGTCAGGAGTTCAAAACCTGCCCAGTCAACATGGCAAAACCTCGTCTCTACTAAAAATACAAAAATTAGCCGGGCATGGTAGCATGTGCCTGTAATCCCAACTACTCTGGAGGCTGAGGCAGGAGAATCATTTGAACCTGGGAAATGGAGGTTGCAGTGAGCAGAGATCGCACCACTGTACTCTAGCCTGGGTGACAGAGTGAGACTCTGTCTCAAAAAAAAAAAAAAAAAAAAAAAAAAAAAAAAAAAAAAAAAAAAGGCTCAATATCATTAATCATTAGAAAAATGCAAATCAAAATCGCAATGAGGCACTATCTCACACTGGTGAGACTGGGTATTATTAAAAAGGCAAGACCATACACAGTGACTGATGCCTATAACCCCAGCACCTTGGGAGGCCAAGACAAGCACATCTATTGAGCTGAGGAGTTCAAGACCAGCCTAGGCAACATAAAGAAACCCCATCTCTTCCAAAAATACAAAATAAGCCAGGTGTGGTGGCATACGCTGGTAGACCCAGCTACTTGAAAGGCTGAGATGGGAGGATCAGTTGGGTCTGGCAGTTTGAGGCTGCAGTGAGCCAATATTACACTGCTGCACTCCAGCCTGAGCAACAGAGCAAGACCCTGTCTTGAAAAAAACAGTCAATTAATAAATGTTGGCAAGCTTATGGAGAAAAGAGAACATTCATACACTTTTTATGGGAATGTAAATTAGTTCAACTATTATGGAAGACAGTCTGGTGATTTCTCAAAGAGCTAAAAGCAGAACTACCATTCAATATACCTCTGGGTATACCCAGAGGAATATCAATCATTCTACCATAAAGACACATGCACGTGAACATTCATCGCAGCACTATTCATAATAGCAAAGACATTAAATGAACCTAAATGCCAATCAATGACAAACTGGATAAAACATTGTGGCACATATACACCATGGAACACTACGTGGCCACAAAGAAAGAATGAGATCATGTCTTTTGCAGGAGCATGGATGGAGCTGGAGGCCATTATCCTTAGCAAAGCAGGAACAGAAACCCAAACATCACATGTTCTTACTTATACGTTGGAACTAAATGATGAAAACTCATGAACACAAAGAAGGGAAGAAAAGACACTGGGATCTCCCTGAGGCTGGACATTGGCAGGAGGGAGAGGAGCAGAAAAGATAACTATTGAGTACTGAGCGTGATACCTGGGTGATGAAATAATCTGTACCACAGACAACCGCGACACAAGTTAACCTATGTAACCAACTTTCACATGTACCCTGACCCTAAAATAAAAGTTGAAAAAAATATTTTTCAACATGCCTTTCGACCATCAATCTAGCTTTGCTATATGTTTTTTAGTAGTTATATGTATACGTTTTGTTAGTGTATGTCTTATAATGTAATACAGTTTATATGCACGTATTTCTTCATATTAAATCATTCTTTTTTCTAGTCTTCTACTGCATTCCCTAATTGTTTTCTTGTTTTTGAGTTCATTTTATGTGACATTTTAAAATCAATATGTTGAAATTAGTTTTCTTTCTTTGTACTAATATGTCTGCTATTGATATCAAAGACATGTTTGATTTTTAAAATATTTTAGAACATTTTCTTTACTTTCAGTGCTCTTAACCAGTTTAAACAGCAACAACGTGATCAATTCCTTGAAATATTCATAAAACTTGCGTGTAAAAACCTCTGGTTTGTGGCCTTTTGCCCAATATTAGAGATGCAGTAATGAGGAGGAGGTAGTTTTCTTTTTGAACATGTTTGTCTCAGGCAACTGATCTGTTTATGTTTTCTGTTACTGCATCTGTTAAATTTAGCAATTTGCATTTTCCTGCAATCTCATCTATTGTAGTCAGCCTTTGAAATGATCTGAAGAAAGTGGTGAATTGTTGAATTTTTAAATTTCCTTTGTATCTTTGGCTCTTTTTCATTTCCTCCCTCATCTTTTGTTTCTGTGCTTTCTTCCTTATCTTCTCCTGATTAGTCTAGATTTTATTGTTTTCAAATGGAACACAATTTGATTTACATTATTAATATCTTTTTTTAAAATATGGTGTGGTCTTTTTAAAATTAATTCTATTATTTCACTTTCTTTACACTTTACAATTTATTTTTCAAAAATTTTAAATTTAATGCTTAAATTATTTACTCTTTTTCTTCAGGCTCTCTCTCCCTCTCTCCCTCCCTTCCTCCTCTCTCTCCCATTTCCTTCATTTTCTTCTGGTCTGCTTGTTCTGAAATTTTTGTTGCCTTTATGGTATGATAGTTTTACGTCAAAATGAAAAAAATTACACAATTCTGAAATAGCACTCTTAAAGTGACGTCTTTCACATGCTAAACTGCCATAATTCACATACTCATATTTCACGCACCTTAAATAAGTATATATACTGTATACATAAGTATAAAATGAGTTCTTCTTACCAAAGATCAAGAAAGCCTCACACAGCATATTCAATAAATGGTTGAAAATGGTTAATGTTTAATTAATTTAAATGAAGCCTGCATATTCAAAACATTAAGCTCTAATTCTAGCTTTTTTTTTTCTTATTTTATGAACAAAACAATCTTATACCTTGGTGAAAAAATTACCATTTTAACACAGAAGATAACTATCCTAAATAATAGAATACTGGAAAGAGAAAAAGAGAAGTAACTATGCTTTCTATCATTTTGTATTTTCCTGTCATCAAACTAACATGTTTCAGTTTTATCTCTCTTTTGTTTAGAGAATTGTTCACAGTGAAAACAGGCAATGCGCATGGGTATTTACTTCTTAAAGATATGCAAAACTAAAATTATCATTCCTTTTGGAATGATGAGAACAATAGTAAAACTAAAAATAAGTGAAATCTCATGACACAGCTTTGAAGAAGGATTTCTTATTCTGAAGTTAAACAGAGAAGAGGAAGTAGTAGGTTGTTGGTCTTCAATTAACTCTCTATTCATTCATGTGGGATGGCACAGAAAATATTTCCTAGGTTTTGCCTAACATTGCAGAACATGTCAACAATAGAAATAATTGTATACACAGATAGATGGAAAAATATAATCTCCTTACATTCAGTTTTTGGTTACTAGAAAGGCCATTTGTAAATTTCTTATTTATTCAATTTCCTGGGCCATTTTTCAGGCTTGATGCAATTCCCTATGTTAAATTTTCTACCTAGCTTGTGAGGGTGTTAAAACTTTCTCTGTTCATATATTTAATCACTCACATTTTAGACGTACTTGGGCATACATTTCTACCCAACAAGTCTCAGATACAATTTCAACTTTATTTCCCAAGGGTTCTCTCCCTCGATTTCTCCCTAAAGGAAAAGACAGAATAAAGGATGGGCATATTCCTCAATTATGTGTATATCTATTTTAACAAGTCAGTGAGATAGTATAAATCATCTGTCAACTGTTACTTGCAGTCCCTACCCACACTTAGTTTCCCCATCTTGTAAAATTTGCTCAGTTTGTGAATATTCTAATAGTTTGACATGTCATTATAAGGGTGATCAGTTAATATTCAAATGGGGATGCTTTCGTAAAAAAAAGAATTTTTATTGATATTTATGTTGGGACTATAACAAAACGTAGCTCCATACATTTTGTTACTTCTTATCAGTCAAAGAAATACTATGGTTTGAATGCTTTTGTCTCCTCCAAAATTCATACGTTTGAAATGTAATCACCAATTCAACAGTGTTGACAGGTGGGACCTGATGGGAGGTGTTTAGATCACAAAACCTCTGCCCTCATCAATGGATTAACACCATTATAAAAAGAGCTTGTGAAAGGTTTGCTCTCTTGTCACTCTGCCTTCCACCATGTTAAGATGCAGCAAAAAGGTCCTCATCAAATGCTGACACTTCGATCTTGGACTTTTCAGTCGCCAGAACAGTGGCAAATACATTTCTGTTCTTCATCAGTTACCTCGTCTAGTTATTTTATTATAGCAGCACAAATGGATTAAGACTGGGACATAAACTGGTATCAGTGGTTTGCCAAGTTTTGTATGCATCAGAATCATTTGCAAACTTTCGTAAAGGATTGCTAGACTACACCAGCAAAGCTTCTGGTTCTGTATGTGTGGTGGGTTAAATGGAATTTAACCCTCCAAAAATTCATATTCACTCCAAACCTCAGCATGTTAGAATCTTTGAAAGTATAATTAAATTAAGACTTTCAAGATGATGTCATCCTGAATTAGGGTGGGCTGCAAATCTAATGACTGGTGTCCTCATTAGAGAAAGAAAGAGGAATACTTGAGATATGAAAACAGAAGAGAAACACACAGAAGAAAGCCATGTAAAGACAAAGCATTGATTGTAGTGATGTGTTTGCAAGCCAAGGAGTGCAGGAAAAAAAAAAAAAAAAATATGCCAGTAACCACCTGAAGCTAGGAAAAGAGCATCGGAAATTTTCTCCTTCGGAGGCTTCAGAACAAAGACTCCTGCTGATACCTTCATTTTGGACTTCTAGCTTCCTCTGTGTTTGTGGTAATTAGTTACGGCAGATCAAGGAAACTAACACACTGGGTCGGCAATGAGGTCAAAGAATTTACATTTCATTTTTGTTAGTCTTTTTTTTTTTATTTTTCATTTTTTTGAGACAGGGTCTCACTTTGTCACCCAGACTGGAGTGCAGTGGTGCCATCTCAGCTCACTGCAGCCTCAACCTCCTGCGTTCAAATGATCCTCCTGCCTCAGCCCCCCAAGCAGTTGGGACTACAGGCATGTGCCACCACGCCCAGCTAATTTTGTATTGTTTTATAGAGATGGGCTTTCACCATGTTGCCCAGGCTTGTGTCATCCCTCCCCTGGTCCCAGGCAGCTAGGCACAGAAAAAGAGACTTTTCTTTGGGAAAAAATAAGGGAGGAGACCAGAAATCTCTGCCTGGTAATTCAGAGATTTCTGCCAGATCTCATCCACCAAGAGGTACCACCAAGGCAGTACCTCTACAGGTCTGTGAGAGTCACAGTGTTACTGGGATTGGGATGACACAAATGCAGATATGGCTTCAGTGACCAAAATTTTAGATAACACCAAAGAGCCTTTGAATACCTGGAAAGCTTTTCTAAGAAAGATGAGTGGAAACTATCCTACATTGCAAAGACTACAATAAATATGTGTATCTTCAATGCCCAGACACTGATGAATATCCACAAGCATCAAGACCATCCAGGAAACCACGAAATCACAAATTGAACTAAATAAGGCAGAAAGGACCAATCCTAAAGAGACAGAAACATGTCACCTTTCAGAAAGAGAATTCAAAATAGGTGTTTTGAGGAATCTCAAATTCAAGATAATACAGAGAATGAATTCATAATTCTATCAGATAAATTTAACAAAGAAATTGAAATAATTAGAAAAAAATCAAGCAGAAATTCTGAAATTTAAAAATGCAACTGACATACTGAAGAATGCATCAGAGTCTCATAATAAGATAGTTGATCAAGCAGAATAAAGAATCAGGAGGCTTAAAGACAGGCTATTTGAAAATACACAGTCAGAGGAAATAGAAGAAAAAGTATAAAAAAGAATGAAGCACACCTACAAAATAGAAGATTGTCCTATATGGGTAAATCTAAGGGTCACTGGTCTTATTTTTTTTTTTTTTTTTTTTTTTTTTTTTTTTTTTTTTTTGAGACGGAGTCTCGCTCTGTGGCCCAGGCTGGAGTGCAGTGGCGCGATCTCGGCTCACTGCAAGCTCCACCTCCCGGGTTCACGCCATTCTCCTGCCTCAGCCTCCCGAGTAGCTGGGACTACAGGCGCCCACAACCACGCCCGGCTAATTTTTTGTATTTTTAGTAGAGACGGGGTTTCACCGTGGTCTCGATCTCCTGACCTTGTGATCCGCCCGCCTCGGCCTCCCAAAGTGCTGGGATTACAGGCGTGAGCCACCCCGCCCGGCCGGGTCACTGGTCTTAAAGAGGAGGTAAACAAAGAGATAGGAGTAGAAAGTTTATTTAAGAAGGTAATGTCAGAAAACTTCCCAAATCTTGAGAAATATATCAATATTTAAGAAAAAGAAGGTTATAGAACTCCAAGCAGATTTAGCTCAAAGAAGGCTACCTTGAAGAATTTAATAATCAAACTCCCAGAGGTCAAAGATAAAGAAAGAATCCTAAAAGCAGCAAGAAAAAAGAAAGAAAGAACATAGTATGGAAGTCCAATAAGTGTGACAGCAGACTTTTCAGCAGAAACCTTATAGGTAGAACTGCCACGATGTATTTAAAGAGCTGAAGTGAAAAATGTTTTCCCCTAGAATAGTATATCCAGTGAAAATACTGCTCAAACATGAATGAGAAATAAAGACTTTCCCAGAAAAATAAAGCCTGAAGGATTTCATCAACATCAGATCTGTCCTAACAAAACTGCTAAAGGGAATTCTTAAATCTCAAAAAAAAAAAAAAATGAATGTTGTTGAACAGTAAGAAACATCCGAAGGTATAAAACTCACTGGTAATAGTAAGAACACAGAAAAACAAAGAATATCATAACTCTGTAATTGTGGTGTGTAAACTACTATCTTAGATAGAAAGATGAAAAGATGAAGTGATCAAGAATAATTACTGCCACTTTCCAAGACATAGACAGTACAATGAGATGTAAATAGAAACAACAAAAATTAAGAAGTGGGGGGACAAAGTTAAAAGAGAGTTGTTACTAGTTTTGTCTTTGATGGTTTTTTTTTTTTTTTTTTTTTTTTGAGACGGAGTCTCGCTTTGTCACGCAGGCTGGAGTACAGTGGCCAGATCTCAGCTCACTGCAAGCTCCGCCTCCCGGGTGCACGCCATTCTCCTGCCTCAGCCTCCCGAGTAGCTGGGACTACAGGTGCCCACCACCTCGCCCGGCTAGTTTTTTGTATTTTTAGTAGAGACAGGGTTTCACCGTGTTAGCCAGGATGGTCTCGATCTCCTGACCTCGTGATCCGCCCGTCTTGGTCCCCCAAAGTGCTGGGATTACAGGCTTGAGCCACCGTGCCCGGCCTGTCTTTGATGGTTTGTTTGAACATGTAATCAGTGTTAAGTTGTCATCAGTTTAAAATACGGTGTTGCATCAATGATAGACTGGATAAGGAAAATGTGGTATATATACACCATGGAATACTATGCAGCCATAAAAAGGAATGAGATCATGTACTTTGCAGGGACATGGATGAAGCTGGAAGCCATCATCCTCAGGAAACTAACACAGAACAGAAAACGAAACACCGCATGTTCTCACTCCTAAATGGGAGTTGAACAAGGAGAATACATGGACACATGGATGGAAACAACACACACCAGGGCCTGTTGGGCATGGGAGGTGAGGGGAGGGAACTTAGAGGATGGGTCAAGAGATGCAGCAAACCACCATGGCACACCTGTGTAACAAACCTGCACCTTTTGCACATGTATCCTGAAACTTAAAGTAGAATAAAAAAAAATTAAAATAAATAAAATACTGGATTATATTATTTATAAGCCTCATGGTAACCTCAAATCTAAAAACATACAACAGATATATTTTTTAAGCAGAAAATTAAAACATACGACCAGAGAAAATCATCTTCAGTAAGAGGAAGACAGGAGGGAAGGTAAGAAGAAAGAGAAGATAACAAAAGAACCAGAAAAAAACAAAATGGAAGGAATAAGTCCTTCCTTAATAATACTGGATGTAAATGAATTACACTCTCCAATCAAAAGACATGAAGTGACTGAATAGATTAAAAAAAAAAAAAAAAGAGACCCAAAGATCTGTTGCCCACAAAAAACACTTCACCTATAAAGACACACATAGAATGAAAAAGAAAAGGATGGAAAAAGTATTACATTCAAATGAATACCAAAAAGAGCAGTGGTAGTGTATTAGGGCATTCTGAAATTACTATAAAGAAAAAGCTGAGAATGAGTAATTCATAAGAAAAGAGACTTAATTGGCTCACAGTTCTACAGGCTATGGCAGGAAGCATGGCAGCCTCTACTTCTGTGGAGGCTTCAGGGAGCTTCTACTCATGATGGAAGGCAAAGCAGGAGCAGGAACTTCAAATACAGAAAGCGGAAGCAAGAGGGAGTGAGTGGTAGGGATATGCCACACAAACACTTTTAAATCACCAGATCCTGTGAGAACTCATTCACTATTGTAAAAATAGCACCAAGTCATGAGGGATCTGCCTCCATGATCCAAACGCCTCTCTCAACGGACTCTACTTCCAGCACTGGGATTACAATTCAACATGAGATTTGGGCAGGGAAAAATATCCAAACTCTCTTATTTCACCACTGGTCCTTCTCAAATCTCAAGCTATTCTCACATTGCAAAATACAATCATGCTTTCTCAACAGTCCCATAAAATCTTAACTCATTTCAGCACTAACTCAAAAGTCCAAAGTCTCATCTAAGACAAGGCAAGCTCCTCAAGGATCTAGAACTAGAAATACCATTTGACACAGCCATCCCATTACTGGGTGTATACCAAAGGATTATAAATCATGCCACTATAAAACACATGAACACATATGTTTATTGCGGCACTATTCACAAGAGCAAAGACTTGGAACCAACTCAAATGCCCATCAATGATAGACCACATTAAGAAAATGTGGCACATATACACCATGGAATACTATGCAGCCATAAAAAAGGATGAGTTCATGTCCTTTGTAGGGACATGGAGGAAGCTGGAAACCATCATTCTGAGCAAACTATCACAAGCACAGAAAACCAAATGCCACATGTTCTCACTCATAGGTGGGAACTGAACAATGCGAACACTTGGACACAGGGGTCTGTCATGGGGTAGTGGGAGGGGGGTGGGATAACATTAGGAGAAATACCTAATGTAAATGATGAGTTAATGGGTGCAGCACACCAACATGGCACATGTATACGTATGTAACAAACCTGCACGTTGTGCATATGTACTCTAGAACTTAAATTAAAGAAAAAAAAAAGAAAGAAAAGGAAAAAAAAAAAAAAGAGACAAGGCAAGCTCACAGGCTTCCACCTATGGGCTTCTAAAATCAAAAGCAATTTATTTGCTTCCAAGGTAGAGTGAGAGCATAAGCATTGGGTAAACACACCTGTTCCAAAAGAGAGAAATCAGCCAAAAGCAAGGGGTCAAAAGCCCTGTGCAAATTTGAAACTGAGCAGTTTTTTTTTTTTTTCAAGTCATTAAACTTGAAAACTCCAGAAGAGTCTCATTTGACTCCATGTCCCACATCCAGGGCATGCAGGTTCAAGGACTGGGCAGCTCCACCTCTGTGACTTTGAAAAGTTCAGCCCCTGTGGCTGCTCTCTCAGGCTGTTGACTGCTTACAGCTTTCCAGGTGCAGGGTTCAAGCCACAAGTGAATCTGCCATTCTGTGGTCTGAAGGAGAGGTGCCCTTCTCACAGCTCCACTAGGCAGTGCCCACTGAAGATCCTGCATAGGGGCTCCAACTCCACATTTCCTATTGGCAATACCCTAGTAGAGGTTCTCTGTGAGGGCTCTGACCCAGCAGCAAGCTTCTGCCTGGACACCCAGGCTTTCTCACACATCCTCTGAAATCAAGGCAGATGCTCCTCAGACTTCTTCTTTCTTGCATTCTGTGTGCCTACAGGCTTAAGGTCACACAGAAGCTGCCAAAAGCTTATGGCCTGCATTCTCCAAAGTGTCAGCTTGAGCTGTACTAAGGCTCTTTGAGTTGAGACTAGAGTTGAAGCTGTCAGAAAGTGGGGAGCATTGTCCCAAAGCTGCCCAGGGCAGCAGGGCCCTGGGGCTGGCCCAGGGAACCATCCTTCCTTCCTAGACCTCCAGTCCTGTGGTAGAAGGAGCTTCTGTGAAGGTTTCTAAAATGCCTTCAAAGCCCTTTTCCCATTGCCTTGGATATTAGCACGTGACTCTCTTTTAGATATGCAAACATCACTAGCAAGTTGTTGTTACACAGCCCACTTGAATTCCACTTCTGAGAAAGCCTTTTCTTTCTCAGACACATGGCAAGGCTGCAAATTGTACAACCTTTTATACTCTACTTCCCTTTTAAATATGTATTCCAAATTTAAGTCATTTCTTTGCTCCCACATCTAAGCATAGGTTGTTAGAAGCAGCCAGATTACTTCTTGAATGGTCTGTTGCTTAGAAATTTCTTACACTGGATACTCTAAATCATCATTCTTAAGTTCAGATGTCCACAGATCCCTAGGGCATGAACGCCATACAGCCAAGATCTTTTCTAAGGCATAACATATATAACCTTTGCTCCCGTTCCCAATAAGCTCCTGATTTCCATACGAGACCTTGACAGCCTGGTCTTCACTACGCATATCACTATCAAGCATTTTGGTTACAACCATCTAACCAGTCTCTGCTTAGATCCAAACTTTTTCTCATCTTCCTATCTTCTTCTGAGCCCTCCAAACTCTTCCAACCTCTGCCCACCACTCAGAACCAAAGCTGCCTCCATATTTGCAGGTGTCTTTGTAGCAATACCGGACTCCTTGGTACCAATTTTCTGTTTTAGAGCATCCTTGACTTGCTATTAAGAAATACATGAGACTGGTTACTTTATAAGAAAAGTGGCTTAATTGGCTCATGGCTCTGCATGCTGTACAGGAAGCATAGCAGCATCTGCTTCTGGGGAGGCTTCAGGGAGCTTTTACTCATGACAGAAAATGAAGTAGGAGCAGGCATTTCACATGGTGAAAGTGGGAGCAAGAGAATAGAAGCAAAATATCACACACTTTTAAATGACCAGATCCTGCAAGAACTCACTGACTATCACGAAGACAGCATCAAGTCATGAGGGATCTTCCCCCATGACCCAAACACCTCCTACCAGGCCCCAACACCAGTACTGGGGAATAGAGTTCAACATGAGATTTGGGAAGGGACAAATATCTAAACCATATCAAGTAGATATGCTTATAGCAGACAAAATGAATTTCAAGACAAAAACTATAAAAGGGCAAAGAAGGTCATTATATAATAATAAAGGGTTCAATTTAGCAAGCAGATATAACAATTGAAAATATATATGTACCCAACACTGGATCACCCAGATACATAAAGCAAATATTATTAGAGGTAAACAGAGAGATAGACCCCAGTACAATAAAAGACTTCAATACCCCAATTTTAGCATTAGACAGATCATCCAGACAGAAAATCAACAAAGAAACATTGATATTTATCTGAGTATAGACCAAGTGGACCTAATTGATATATACCGAATACTTTATCCAATGGCTGTAGAATACACATTCTTCTCTTTAGAACATGAATCATTCTCAAGGATAGACTGTACATTCGGCCATAAAACATGTCTTTAAAAATTCAAAAAATAAAATAACATCAAGTATCTTTTCTTACCACAATGGAATAAGACTAGAAATAAATAACAAGAATTTGAAAACTATGCAATTACATGGAAATTAAATAATATGTTTCTGAATGACCAGTGGATCAATGAAGAAATAAGAGGCAAATTTAAAAAATTATTGAAACAAATCATGGAAACACAACATACCAAAACGTATGGGATACTGCAAAAGCAGTACTTAGAGAAAAGTTCATAGCTATAAGCACCTACATAAAAAAGTATAAAAATTTCAAATAAACAAACTAACAATACATTGTAAAGATCCCAATTCAACAATACATTAAAACGATAATTCATCATGACCAAGTGAGATTTATTCCTGGGATGAAAGAATAATTCAACATATACAAGTCAATCAATGTGATATATCATATCAACAGAATGAAGGACAACAACCGTATGATTATTTCAACTGATGCTGAGAAGTTGATAAAATTCAACATCCCTTTATGATTAAAATATTCAATAAACTGGGTACAAAAAGAACATACCTAAAGATAATAAACGCCATATACAACAGACCCATAGTTAGTATCATACAGATTGGGAAATATGGGTGCAGCACAGCAACATGGCACAAGTATACATATGTAACAAACCTGCACGTTATGCACATGTACCCTAGATCTTAAAGTATAATAATAAAAATAAATAAATAAATAAATAATAAAATTAAATAAAAAAAAAAAAAACTGAAAGCCATTCCTCTAAGACCTTGAATATAACAAGGATACCCACTTTTACCACTGTTTCAACACAGTGCTGGAAGTCCTAGCTAGAGCAGTCAGACAAGAGAAAGAAATAAAGGGCATCCAAATTAACAATGCAGAAATCAAATTATCCTTGTTTGCAGATGATATGATTTTGTATTTGGAAAAACCTAAAGACTCCACAAAAAACTGTGAGAGTTGATAAACAAATTCAGTAAAGGTGCATGATAAAAAAGTCAACATATAAAATTCTATGACATTTCTATATGCCAACAGCAAATAATCTGAAAAAGAAATCAATAAAGTAATTTCATTTACAATAGCTGCAAATAAAATAAAATACCTAGAAATTTACCAAAGAAGTGACGTATCTCTACAGTGAAAACTATAGAATATTGAAAAACAAATAGAAGGGGACACACAAAAAATGGGGAGGTAGCCCCTTTTTATGGATTGAAAGAATCAAATTGTTAAACTGTCCATATGCCCAAAGCAATTGACAGATTCAATGCAATCTCTGTCAAAATACCAATGACATTCTTCACAGAAATGTTAAAAGAAAAAAAAAAAACCTTAACATTTATATGAAGCCACAAGAGACCCAGAAATGCCAAAGGCATCCTACACACAAAGAACAAAACTGGAAGAATCACATTACCTGACTTTAAATTGTACTAAATAGCTATTGTGACCAAAGCAGCATGTTACTGGCATAAAAACAGATGCGTAGATCAATGGAACAGTATAGTGAACCCAGAAGCAAATCCATATAAGTATAATAAACTTATTTTCAACAAAAGTGTCAAGAACATGTATAGAGAAAAGACAGTCTCTTCAATAAATGTTTCTGTGAAAACTGGACATCCATGTTCAAAAGAATGAAACTAGACCCTTATCACTTGCCATACACAAAAATCAAGTCAAATGTATTAGACTTAATTCTAAGACCTCAAACTATGAAACTACTAAAAGAAAACTTTGGGGAAATTCTCTAAGACAAAGTATCTCTGTCCTAGAATTCTCTAGGCCTGGTCAATGACTTCTTGAGTAATACCCCACAAGCACAGACAACTAAAACAAAAATGGACAAATGGGATTACATCAAGTTAAAAAGTTTCTGCACAACAAAAGTAACAATCAACAATGTGAGGAGACAACCCACAGAATGGCAGAATACATTTGCAAACTATCCATCTGACAAGAGGCTAATAACCAGAATATATAAGGAGCTCAAACAACACTACAGGAAAAAATAATAATAATTTGATTAATCAGCAAAAAATCTGAAAAGACATTTCTCAAAGGGAGACACAGAACTGGCATACAGGTATATGAAAAGGTGTTCAACATCCTTGATCATCAGAGAAATGCAAATCAATAGTAGCATGAGAGGCTCATGCCTATAATCCAGACACTTTGAATCCAGAGACTTTGGGAGGCCAAGGCAGGTGGATCACTTGAGGTCAGGAGTTTGAGACCAATCTGACCAACATGGCAAAACCTTGTCTCAAGTAAAAATACAAAAATTAGCCAGGTATGGTGGCACACACCTGTAATCCCAGCTTCTCAGGAAGCTGAGGCAGGAGAATTGCTTGAACCTGGAGGTGGAGTTTTCAGTGAGCCAAGATGGCGCCAGTGTACTCCAGACTAGATAACATTCTGTCTCAAAAAAAAAAGAAAAAGTACAAGATATCATCTCATCCCAGTTAAAATGGCTTTTATTAATAAGAATAGCAATAAAAAATAACAAATGCTGGTGAGGTTGTGGAGAAAAAGGAACCCTCCTACACTGTGGGTGGGAATGTAAACTAGTACAACCAGTAACTATGGAGAACATTTCAAAGCTTCCTTGGAGAGCTAAAAACAGAACAACTATATGATTCAGCAATCCTTCTGCTATGTATATCACCAAAAGAAAGGAAATCAGTATATCAAAGAGATAACTGTATTCCCATGTTTATTGCAGCATTGCTCGCAGTAGACAAGATTTGGAAACAACCTGAGTGTCCATTGACAGATGAATGGATAAAGAATGAATGAATGGTACATATACACAATGGAGTACTATTCAGTCATAAAAGATGACATCCTCTCATTTGTGGCAACATAGGTGGCACTGGAGGTCATCATGTTAAGTGAAATAAGCGAGGCACAGAAAGACAAACTTTGCATGTTCTCACTTATTTGTGGGAGCTAAAAATTAAAACGATTGAACTCATGGACATAGAGAGTAAAAGAATGGTTATCAGAGACTATGAAGTGTAGTGGGGGTGGAATGGTGGGGTGCAGATGGTTAATGGGTACAAAAAATATTAAAAAATGAATAAGATCTAGCATTTGATAGCAAAACAGGGTGATTATAGTCAGTAATTTAATTTTACATTTAAAGATAACTAAAAGAGTATAATTGGATTGTTTGTAACACAAAGGATAATGATATAATTACACATTGCCTGCTTGTATCAAAACATCTTATATATCCCATAAATATGTATACCTACTATGTACACATAAAAATTAAAATTTATGTACAATAAACACTCTTTATAACAATGTTTTTGAGAAATTACCCTCAATGTTGTGTATGGTTGAGCCTGGACAGTATTTCCTGGCACTATGGAATCTTTGGGAACCACATTTTTCCTTAGAATGTGATCTGAACTCCTTTATTCAATCATCACTCAGAAATTTGAAAAAGAATTAAGTGCTATGTGAAGAAAGCAAAACTTTGGAAGTAATAATCACTGAATTTACCAACATGGTGACTTACTGCCCATGCTGTTCCTTTCTTTGATAGTCTTCTAGGAGAGTTTAGGTTCTGGTCATTCTCAAAGCTGTTCTCTACCCCCAAGGCCTTGTGCAAGGTCCTTCATGCGACCAGATAGAATGTATAAGATAAATGCATTATGTAAAAATTGATAGTCATATACAATGAAACACAAATATTATCTTATACATTCAAAAGTTAATGTCATTTGGTAAAAAAGCAAAATTCCAAGAGATAATTAGATCAATGTAACTACTTGGATTATTTTGAATTATGTGGTGAAATAATGCTGGCTAGTAAGAAAAGAAATAAGTGTACCTGACAGACGTGTGGTAAATATGATGGCTCAATTATATTGAAATAGGATTCAAACTTGGCCAAATTAGAAAGACGCTCCAAGCGTGCCTTTGTATACCTGCCTCCCCATGTCAATTATATTATAATAAGAAACTCATGTGCAAGTGAAGTAAACAGCATATTCAGATTGGGTTACCCATATGTCTCCTTTGAGGGAAGTCCAAGGAGGTGTGAAACATGTGTCTGAAGAACACACAAGTAAGAAATGACAGGAGAAAGAGCTGTGGGTTGTAAATAAAAGAAACAATGCTGAATTTCCAAATTGAGTTGTTACTGCACTCTGATTCCTCCTGAGAATTTAGGATAGATAGTGTCAACTTTCTGTGTACCCTTCATGTTCTACCTGGTGGTCACTGCAGCACAGGAGAGAATGCCAGAACTGGGAGAAGATGGAGTGACTCACCTAGTGCAGTGGCTTGTGTAAATTTCCTGTGATTTCTAATAAATTTGTCAACCTGTTACCTTGATTGTTCTTATTGTTCCTTGCTGTCATCACAAATGTTGACACCTTCTGCCTAATAGTCTGAGGACCGAAAAAATAAAATTCATAAAAATTGAATAAAAAAGAATATTGACACCATTAGAAGGAATAAAGATGGATCATAAGTAATTTCAGCTTTTGCTTAATTTAGCCATAAATTATACTTTTTACAACTCAGACCAACAGGTTTTTTTTTTTTTTTAACTGTTTGGAGATAATAAATGTGGAATTTTCTGAGATGAGATTGTAAACATTTAGGCCCCCATTGAGAAAATCTTTTATAATGGCATCCAACAATGGTTTTTGAAAAAGCTACCCCAAACTGGAGATATAAAATATAAATAATTTGTTCTCTCGTGAGCTACTAATTATGTTGAATATCTAAAGGAGTATTTGATAGTTAGATACATGCATTTGTTAATGTGGACCAGACTGAAAGGGCTAGAGAAAGAAAGGGCATACCCTTATGAACTTGCATATGGAGCCAAGTGACTTAATTATAAACAGATGAGAAAAAGTCCAGCCATTCAGATTCTCCTTGGTGTGTCATTAAAATAAAATTGGTACTCAATCCGTTTTTTTTCTGTCATTAATCCAATAAATACTTATTACTTCATAAGAAACAATGAACAAAAGAGTATGTCTTTATACTGAACTTATAAATTGATGAAAGTATATTTTAAACCCTTAAAAAATGGATAAGGATACAACATTTGGGCAGAGATCTAACTGAAAGGTTTCAGCCAAACAAAAATGTCACTATGGAAGCAGGCAGAGAAAACACTGCAAAGGAAGGCTTTGAGAAGAAAATACATCTAGCATTTCAAGTAACAGCCGGTAGTCAGGATGCTCAAATAGAGTAGATAGAAATATGAGAGATCTAGCCAGGGCACAGGTCATACATTCCAGGCTGCTTAGATTATGTTAAGCACTTTGACTCAAGCCACTAGAACATGCTGTGGACTAAATTGCGTTCCCTCAAAATTTAATCGCCCCAATTCTCATTAAGACCATATTTGGAGGGCCTATAAGAAGGTAATTAGGATTAAACGTGTTCATAAAATGAAGTTCCTAATATGAAAGGGATTGGTAGCCTTATTTAAAAAAAAAATAGAGTTTCCCTTTCTCTCCCCCACCACACACACACACACACACACACACGTACACACGCACGTGCTCCCAAAAAAGTCCATGTGAGGACACAGCATGAAGGCAGCCAACTACAAGCCAGGAGGAGAGCCCTTATCTAGACCAGAACTAGCTGAAACTTTGATGTCCAGAACTGCATGAAGATACATTTCTATTGTTTCTCACACCTTTGGCATGATTTTGTTATGGCAGCATGAAAACACTAATACAGAATACATCCCAAGAAATCTGAATGTAACTCACACTCTCCAAATGCTTTCTAGACAAGCAACAGTCAGCCTTCTAAGTCATATTAAAGGTCCCCCCACCCCGGGATAGCTGACTGGAGGCAGTGTTAGCATGTCTCTCCCACTTGGAAAGACAAAACAGTGCATAGATACTCCCAGTGTGAGATTTCGTTTCTAAGAAGCAATGCAAGAACTTAGCAGGAAAACAGAAATCCACAGACCCTTTGAAAGTAGCAGCAGGCTGCCACCTACACCATGAGCAAGCAAAAAAACTAAGTCCTCAGAGCATGAGAGGAGGATAGACTGCCCAGACCTAGGGAAGCCATTCTTTATTCTGCCTCACAGGGGACCTCACAAAAGTCTCCCAACTAACTCAGGCAGCAGTGGCAGGTTGAAAGAATCCCCCAAATGAATTTTGTAACATAACCTCAAATGGGGAAGAATTCTCTTGGTCAGAACCCATGAGTGAGTGGGAAGTGTGCTGCAACCAAGAGCACAGGAACTCTGCACCCTGGATGTGCAGGCAGACTGGGAAGGGCATAGCACGAAAGCCATGGTTGCTATCTCTGCAGGGAGAGTTTATGGCCTGGGGAAGTTGTGAGTTCTGAGCATAGACTGCCTGAAACTTAGTTTGCTACTGCTAGAGAAAAACTGCAGCTGGGAGATCTGCCTTGCCAAGTCCCTGGGTGGGGTTTACTGCCACCTGCTACTTCCCACTCCCTACACAAACTCTTCCGCAGCGGAGGCAGCTATGCTCTTCTCTGGAATATTACCCCAGTGGCCAGAGAACTGCCCTCCTTACTCCCACAAGGGCCACTCCTGAGTGTACACCTGCCTGACCCAGCCCCCACCTTGTTTTGCCCTTCACCCACCCTGGTAACTTAACACAAAGGACAAACCTTTCAGGAGCTTTATGACCCTGCCTATCATCTGAGAAACCAGAGTACCTCCCCTGGGTTACATAAGGCAATCACAAAGCTGACCAGTACTACCAGGTGCTCTTTTGAAATTGTCAACTCTTGGCTGGAAACCAACTGACACAGTCCATTACAGCATCTCCAGGTAGAAAAACACTATACCCAGGAAGAAGAAAACCTGTGTGCAACTTAAATTACCACTCTGCCTGCACAATTCTGGCTAATCAGGAGGTTCTAAGTCTGTCTACCTGACAGTTCATCACGACAACAACTGGCATTTGAGAGAGTCAGCAAACTAAGGCTATCTATAACCAAGGAATCTCACAGAGTCTATGTCACTCCCCTGTCATTCCTATCAGAGCTGCTGCTAGTACCCACTGCTGGGAGACTTAAGGACAGGCCACATCTCACGATCCCTTGCAGACATTCACCAGCACCAGCCTGGAGTGTGGTGGCCTTAGTGGGTTGCTACACACCAAAGAGCAGCAGCATTCACAATAGTCTGGTTCTCTGGAACTTCTCTTTCCTAGAGGAAGGAGAGGGCCCCAAATCAAGGGGACGCCCCTTGGGACAAAACCCAGATAGCAGGCCTTGAGTCCCTGACCTTTCTGCTGGTGGGAAGTTTCTTCCAGTGGAGCCACAGTTGCAGTTCTAGGCTCAGCTGAGAAAGTCTTCAGTTCTACCCCAATACTCAGGCAACTCTGGTACTCATGAAATGTCTTAAAGAATGGGACAAGTTTACCATTTGTCCACCACCACCGCAGACACAGTTGGGGTTTTCCCATAGGAGCTCAGTGTGGGTGTACCCAGAGACAGATGTTCTGCAACACTTCAGGGAGGCTGCATCCCCACAGGAGGAGTGCCCTCCAAGTGCAGGTTTACATGAGAGGTAGAACCACGATTTCTCTCTACTTGAAACACCAACATTCCCGCAGATGAAAAAAAGGAACCTGTCTGATCTGAACAGCTGGAACACCAGGTCAGGGGTGTGTCTTGGTGGGGGAATGATTTCCTGTTGTGCTGGCAGAGAAGCTGAGGTAAATCTGGTCCTTCCCTCTGATAAGACCTCGTTGTGTTTCACTGAGAGCTCTCCCAGCCACCTCTGTCCTCTGCCCAGCCACTGGATACTGCGTTTACCCACCTGCTTTAGCAACATCTGATATCTACCTGTAGACACATCCCCTATTGGGCTGAAGCCTGAACTATTCGATTCAGTAAATAAAATTCTGGGGAAAAATTAATAAAAAAGTAAACACCATGGGGGAATGAGATAAGCTTCAAGAGGTATTTGCCATTTCACCCCTACAGGAAACAGCAAACTTGCTCACACAGTGAGCAAATTGCTACTACAATCAGCACCTGAGAAGGCCATCATATGAAGACCTATAACCAAGGAACCCATACTGAGTCTTCACCCTAGAAAGCACCAGTACCTAAGTTAGGTTTCAATAAACTATAAATGTTAAAATCACATCCATAAAAAGGAAAAAAATAATTTAAAAGAAGTAAAGTCAAAAGTAAATTCAATAATAATGTGAAGAAATAATCTACCCAAATAAGAAGAAACCAGAAAAACAATTCTGATAATAGGACAAAACAGAATTCTATAACACCCCCAAGAGATCACACTAGCCCTCCAGCAAATAATGTAAACCAATATGAAATCTTTGAAACACCAGATAAAAATTTCAAAAGGTTGATTATTAAGTTACTCAAGGAGATACCAGAGACAGGTAAAAACCAACAGAAATAAATTAGAAAAAAAAAAAAAAAAAAGAACAATTCAGGATATGAATAGTAAATTTTCTAAGGAGATAGATATCTTAAAAACATCAGAGCTTCTGGAAATGAAATACACACTTACTAAATTACACAATGCAATGAAAAGTAGAAGAAAGAATTTCAGAATTCTAAGACAAGTTTTCAAATTAACCTAATAAAACAAAAATAAAGAAAAAAGAATCAAGAGAAATGAAGGACATCTCTAAGAATTATGAGATTATGTAAAATGGCAAAACCTAAGAATAGTTGGTGTTCTTGAGGGCAAAGAGAAAGCAAAAAGTTTGGAAATCTTTTTTTCAGGGAATAATTGAGGAAAACTCCCTGGCCTTGGTAGAGATTTAGATATTAAAATACAAGAAGCTTAAAGAACACCTGGGAGATACATTGCAAAAAGGTCATCACCAAGACATATAGGCATCAGGCTATATAAAGTGAACAAGAAAGAAATAATTCTTAAAAAAGTGAGAAAAAATCATGGGGTAACCTATAAAGAAAAATCTTTCAGACTAAGAGCAGATTTACAACAGAAATCTTATAAACCAGAAGGGACTGGAGTTGTATCTTTGTCCTCCTTAAACAAAATAACTGTAAACCAAGAGTTTTGTATCAGGCAAAGCCAAGTTTCATAAATGAAGGACAAATAAGTCATTTTCAAACAAACAACTACTGCGGGAATTTGTTGCTACCAGATGAGCTCTATTAAAAAACGCTAAAATAAGTTCTAAATTTTGAAACAAAAGCTCAATATACACAAAAATAGAACCTCTTGAATGCACAGAACTCACAGAGCCTATAAAACAACACAATGACAGAAACTAAAAAATAGTAGATGGAAAGCAATTGACATGATGAATGGAACAATACCTCACACCTCAATATTAACATTAAATGTAAATAGCCTAAATGCCCCAATTAAAAGATACAGACTAACAGAATGGACAAAGAATTGCAAACGAAGTATCTGTTGTCTTCAAGAGACTTACCTAACATGTAAGGATTCCTATAAACTCAAGGTAAAGGGGTGGAAAAAGACATTCTACGTAACTGGAAACCAAAAACAAGACAAACCAAAAAACAAAAACAAATCAATACCAAAAACAAGCAAGAGTAGTTATTCTTACATCAGACAAAACTGACTTTAAAGAAACAACAGTTAAAAAAAAAAGGCAACTGTCATTATATAATGATAAAAGGATCTGTCCAACAAAAAGATATTGTCCTAAACATATATGTACCTAAATCTGGAGCTCCCAGATTCGTAAACCAATTACTACTAGACCTAAGTAATGAGAGAGACAGGAACATAATAGTTCAATACTCCAGTGACTGCACCAGACAGATTATTAAGAGAGAAAGTCAATGAAAAGATAATGGGCTTAAACTACACTCTGGAACAAAGTGACCTAATAGATATTTACAGAATCTTGTACCCAAGACCTCCATAATATACATTCTTGTCATCAACACATGGAACATTCTCCATGACAGATCATATGACAGGCCACAGAACAAGTCTCAATAAACTTAAGAAAATCGAAATCAAACCATGTATCTTCTCTGACCACACTGGAATAAAACTATAAATCAACCCAAAAGGAACCCCTAAAACAATACAAATACATGGAAATTAAACAATCTGCTCCTGAATGATTTTGGGGTTAACAATGAAATCAATATGAAAATTTAAAAAAATTATTCAAAATGAATGATAATAGTGACACAAGTTATCAAAATCTCTGGCATACAGCAAAAGCCATGCTAAGAGGAAAATTCATAGTGGTAAATGCCTATATCATAAAGCCTGAAAGATTATGAATTGACAACCTAATGTCACACCTCAAGGAAGCAGAGAAATGGAACAAACTGAATCCAAAGACAGTAGAAGAAAAAAAAAAAGTAACAAATATCAGGGCAGACCTTAATGCAATTGGAAAAAAAAAACCACACACACACACAATAAAAAGATCACTGAAACAAAAAGGTAGTTCTTTCAAAAGATAAACAAAATTGACAGTCCATTAGCTTGGTTAACCAAGAAGAAAGAAGATTCAATTAAGTGCAATTAGAAATGAAACTGGAGACATTACAACTAACACCACGGAAATATGATCATTTGCTACTACTATGAACACCTCTATGCACACAATCTAGAAAAACTATAGGAAATGTATACATTCCTGGAAACATATAATCCTCCCAGATTAAACCAGGAAAAAGAGAAACCCTTAATGGGGTTCAATAAAGATTGAATCAGTAAAAACAAACAAAACAAACAAACAAAAACTACCACCACCAACAAAAAAGCCAGATGGATTCAGAGTTCTATTCTACCAGACGTTCAATTGGTACCAATTCTACTGAAACTACTCCAAAAGATTAAGAGGGAATCCTTTCTAAATCACTCTAGTAAGCTAATTTCACCCTGATACTAAAACCATGAATGAACATAAGGACAACAACAACAAAAAAACCACAGACCAATATCCCTGATGAACATAGATTAAAGCAAACAAAAAAGCCTCAATAAAATACTAGCTAACCAAATCCAACAGCACATCAAAAAGATAATACACCATGATCAAGTGGGTTTCATCCCAGGCATGCAGGGATGGTTTAACATATCCAAGTCAATAAATGTGATATATCACGAAAACAAAATTAAAAACAAACCATATGATCATCTCAATAGGTGCAGAAAAGCATTGGATAAAATACAGCATCTCTTTGTGATAAAAAGTCCTCAGCAAACTAAGCATAGAAGGGACTTACCTCGAATTAATTAATAAAAGTCATCTGTGACAGACCCACAGCAAACATCATACTGAATGGAGAAAAGTGGAAAGCAATGCCCCTGAAAAATGGACAAGACAAGGATACCCAAGTTCACCACTTCTATTCAACATAGTACCTGATGTCCTAGCTAGAACTATCAGGCAAGAGAAAGAAATAAAGGACATTTAAATTGGAGAAAAGGAAGTCAGACTATCACTATTCACTGATAATATGATTACATACCTAGAAAACCCTACAGGTTGCTCCAAAAGCCTCCTAGATTTGATAAACAAATCCGGTAATGTCTCAGGTTACAAAATCCATGTACACAAATCAGTAGCACTGATATACACCAACAATGACCAAGCTGAGAATCAAATCAAGAACTCAATCCCTTTTATGACAGCTGCAAAAAAATAAAATACCTAGGAATTAACTTAATCAAGGAGGTGAAAGACCTCTACAAGGAGAAGTACAAAACACTGCTGAAAGAAATCACAGATGACACAAACAAATGAAAACATATCCCATGATCATGAGTTAGAAGAATCAATATTGTGAAAATGACCATACTGCCTAAAGCAATCTACAGATTCAGTGCAATTCCCATCAAAATATCAGCATCATCTTCACAAAATTAGAAAAAAAGAATCCTAAAATTCATATGCAACTGAAAAAGAGCCTGAGAACCAAAGCAATTTAAGTAAAAAGAATAAATCTAGAGGAATCACATTACCAGACTTCAAGTTATGCTACAAGGCTATAGTTACCCAAACAGCAACGTACCAGCATAAAAGTAGACACATAGACCAATAGAATAGCACAGCGAACCGAGAAATAAATCCAAATACTTAAAGTCAACTTATCTTTAACATAGCATACAAAAATATAAATTGGGGAAAGGACACCCTATTTAATAAATGGTACCGGGAATGCTGGCTAGCTACATGCAGAAGAATGAAACTGGATCCCGATCTCTCATGCTACACAAAAATAAACTCAAGATGGATCAAAGACTTAAATCTAAGACCTGAAACCATAACAATTCTAGAAAAAAACCTTGGAGAAACTCTTTTAGATGATGGCCTAGGTAAAAAAAAAAAGTTATGACTAAAACCCCAAAAACAAATGCAGCAAAACCAAAAATAAATAAATGAGACCTGATTAAACTAAAAAGCTTCTGCATGCAAAAGAAATAATCTTAAAGAGTGGACAGACAGCCCAAAGAATGGGAGAAAATATTTGCAAACTATAAATTCAACAAAGGACTAGTGTCTGGAATCTACGAGGATCCCAAACATATTAGCAAGAAAAAACAAATAACCTCATCAAAAATTGGGTACATGACATGAATATACTTTTCTCAGAAGAAGATCTACAAATGGCCAACAAACATAAAAAATACTCAACATCAATAATCAACAGTGAAATGCAAATTTTAAACACAATGAGATAACACCTTACTCCTGCAAAAATGGCCATTATTTTAAAAGTCAAAAACAATAGATGTTGGCCTGGATGTGGTGAAAGAGGAATGCTTCTATGTTGCTGGTGGAAATGTAAATTAACATAATCTCTACTGGGAACAGTATTTAGATTCCTTAAGGGACTAAAAGTAGATCTACCATTTGATAAAGCAATCCCACTAGTGGGTATTTACCCAATGGAAATAAGTCATTACATGAAAAAGACTCATGAGCACATATGTTAATTTCAGCATAATTCACAATTTCAAAGATTCATTCATGTAACAAAAAGCCACTTGTAGCCCAATATCTGTTGAAATTACATCAATAAATAAATACTGAAATGTCAAAGTGAAATCTCCTAACCACATCTCACTATAGCCACAGATTTCCAACATTACTTCATTTTTGTTATACTTTGGATGACGTTTTACCCAGACTTCTTTGTCACATTTTTTAAAAGGACAGATACAGTACATTGAGCTTAATTTTAATGTTCTCTTTAAAGTGCTAATAGGTATGGCTCAATTATTGCAGTGGTTTTCTTGTTGGAGCTTTCTCCCTTTAGCTGCTCTAAATTGTGAGTGGTATAGAGTCACAAAGCTTACTTGATTATTTACCTGGTCCACTACTGCTGCTACGTGTTTCTTCAGGACCTGTCCTTTGGAATACTTCCCAGAGGTAAGCACAGGGTTGTCTATATTAAAGCCACCTGTATATGACTTGCTATGTCCTCTTTGTCAACACTTTACCTCATCGTGACTACAGAATCTCTTTTTCTGGTTTTTAAAATTGTTATTGTAAGACTGTGCTTGGAAATATTCCCAGGGATTAGTATGGTGATTCTGTTGGGATGCTTGGAGATACATTTGCCAATGCTGTACATGTAAAATTTCTATGACATCTTATAAAATAAATACTTCGATCTCTTTATCACCCATTAATGTTAACATATAAAATCAGCTGAATTAAAGTTAAGACTGTGTAAACAGATGACTAGAACCTCTTTTTAAGTAAAAATATGTGTGGCTGCCTTAATTACCTGTCATTGGAAATGTGTAATTCCCTTTAATTTTCTGAACATATGCACAATTTTACTATTCTAAAAAAATATAACTATTCATAACTACTCGCTTATTTTCTCCTTTCACTCACTTATAATTTTTAGAAGAAGTGATGGGCATTTGTTCCCTATAACTCTTTGCCATCTATATCCACCTGGATCCCTAGCAATTTGGGTCTTATCTGAACTACTACGATGAACTGCACTCGAAATTACATTTGGTGTGATACAGACACTAACGCAATTCTTTCTCTGTCTTTGCTTTCATCTTTTGCAATCATCTACCTCCCTATGCAGTCTGGACAAATACTCTCAAATTCCTAACAGCATCATCATTAGCACTGTTAAAATCCTTCCATCATTTAGGAGATGCTAAGCCTGTGTTGTCCTTCACTGCCCTGAGATGCTATGCAGTTTATTTGCTTGCACACTTCAGATGCAAAACATTGATAGGAAAAGTGAGGAAGCATACTGATTTGCATTCCTGTATATTTATATGCTTTACTGTTTCTCCTGGTACTTCTGCTTCCAATTGCCATCTTCACCTTCGTCATCTCTAGCTCCCAACTTTACTCTCCTCAGTCACTGTTCATTATTAGCCTCTGATTTCTGTCACTTCTTTTGCTGTCCAATTTGTCCTTCCTCTATTTCTCTCTTCAAATACGTCTCCAGCATCATTATGTCACAAAATTATTTGCCCTGAGAATCTCTTGCTCTTCCCCTGCTTTGTGCTGCAGGAGGACTGACTCTTACCTTGCTATGTCAGTTGCATTCCAGCCAGAGTCCACCTATGAGTGGCTCTAGTGAGAGACTGGAAGGCCAAAGATTCTGGAAGTTTCCCTGTCAGTGACTGCCTCTTCTCCTATGTACTGCTCCTACAAGAAAGGCCTGCAAAGGTTTACACTCCTGCTATGTGACATCTGGGCTTCTGATAATCTCATTCTCCCCTTGTCCTTCTGTCTGGGGGTGGAATGTCTCCTGACATCGCTAGTCTGTGTGTGGCCTCACTGTTGATTTGACTGCTTTCACTTTTCTGTCATCAGTATAACCAACTCCCTGCAGAAAACTGCCTCTGTTGTAAATACTTAAGGTGGTTTTTGTTCCTGGTTGGATCCTAAAAAACACAAAATCATTCTCCTTATTATTTCATTGGGTATCCTTGTTTTCCATCTTTCTACTGGACCTCCCTCTTTTATTCTTATCCTGGCCCTTCCACTGGCAAAGCAAGTCTTCTTGCTCTTGCACACTCAGTTGCCCAGTTGACTAAACTGTTAGGATAATTCTATAAAAAGAAGAAAAGGAAAGAAAATAAAATATTTCAGCGAAACCAAACCAAATTTCTCTGAATCCTTTAACGTATATTTCATGACTCCACCACACCCCACCCTTCCTCTCTTTCTTTCTCTCTCTTCTCCCTCTTCCTTTCTTGTCATTTTTCCTGCCATGTCACTCAGCATGTGAGTTTTGGACCAGCACACGCATCTTTGGCCTTCAGAATCCAGAGTCTGCAGTTGTAACTTGATTTTCATCAGTACATAATTTTATTTGACAATTATATTTGTAATCTTAATTTTCAAACAATATCAGAATATCGTTTCATCATGACTATATAATCTAGCTTTATATTTGCTTTGTTGTATGTATGTGTATGCCAATCAGAAATAGTTTAATTGGTTTCTTCAGTCTTACAGAGAAACAATTTTAGATAAGGGAATTTTCTGATTCTTCAGGGCAGAACCTTTCTTTTGACTTAAGTTGATTTTAGATAATGCCAGAGACTTTTTTTGTTTTTTTCCGTGTTAGCTCATTCAATATTTGGGCTTATTTACTGGAGCCATCACAGCCCCAACTTTTCTGGTTGTTATGAAGATATTTTTCACTTCTTTCTCTGGTAAAACCTATTTCATAAAGACCTGGGGTTTAATGCTCTGACGTAAAGCCTTGCTTCCAGGGACTCTGTATCAGCATCTCCCTCCCACATTTCTCTGTTCTATCAGCTTCTCCTTTGACTTGATTTCACCCTCCAATTAGGGATATTTGTATATCTTCATTGTCCTTCTTGACTATTGTAATAGATTTGCAATTATTGACCAAAGGTCATACTATTATTCCCTTATTTAAATTTCATTCCTGTATAGTATCACTGAGGCTTTTAAAATTTCTATACTGTCATGAGGGCAATAACATTCCCTATGCTAAGTAGCAAAACAAAGCCGGAGGAGGAGGTCTAACTGCTTGAGCCTACATCATCATCATCATGTTGGGAAATCTTGACATCAAAGCCATTTTTAAACCCCTTAAAGCTTTCAATAAGCAGAAAGTAGAAATAAATGTATTTTAGAAAGAACATCCTATCATACATAAAACATTAAATTTTGTTTTATACGATGAAAACTTTATGTTATAAACTTCTTTACATTTATTTACTCACTCTAAGGAGTTTCCTCTTTGCATCAATTTATTAAAAATGATATCCAGGTGCCACCGGTGGGCACAAGATGGCATGGACCTGTTTTTATTTCCCTTTTCTGCTAAGTACAACTATGAACCCTGGAAATTACTCAAGAGACAACCAAAGGAGAACTAAAAGAAGAAAAGTGTGATATAGTTTCAAACCCCAGGACCAAAGGAACAGTACGGTGGCAGGGTATCTTGCATGCCACTCACTCAACAGAGGAAGGCCACCCAGACCCAGCTTGTCCTGATCCTCATTTTAGCAACAAAAGACAGCTCATTCCTCCCCAGATCAAATATTCTTCTGATAATATCAAGTGAGATCTACAACACTACTGATGAGGAATCATTCGGGAGCTCTTCCAGAAGCTTCCAGAAGCTGCCACTCTTCCCTCTCTCCCTTGCCTGGCCTGTGATTCCCCTTTTACTAATAGATAAGGCAAAATGGCTCGAGTCAACAGAAAAGAATCAGAGAAGCAGGTGGCCTGGTTTGGAAAGCCTCTCTGTCCCTGTAAGTTAGGGACTTTCTTCCACTTCCCAGAGACACCAGAATAGTTGGAGATAGGTGAAAAAATAGGAGTATCACACCATAGCTGTCCTGTTCCTTCATGGAGAGACATCCTGCTACCTGATCTGGGGAAACTCTGATCATTCAGGCAGCGTCAACAGGGACTACTGGGACCCCCAGTACCACCAGATTAACCAAGCATACCAAAATAACAACATAAAGGTTCTAAAAATGAAACGACCATTGGAATCACAGCTTATGAAGGTGGGCTAATACTCATAAACTAAATACTCATAAAGAGGTAAATGCCTGTGTGGGGGTACACACACACACACACACACACACACACACACACACACACACACATATCAGATCCAGAAACTTCTAACATGATAGACAAAATGTCCAAGATAAATTTAAAAATCACTTATTGTACCAAGAATTGAGAAAGTTATAACTTGAATGAGAAAATCAACTGATATGAATACCAAGAAAAATCAGATATTGAAATTATTGAAAAAGGGTTTTAAAGAATCCATAATAAAAATATTTCAATAATTAATCAATTATCTTTAAACAAATGAAAATTATAAAACTCAACAAATAAATAGATCATGATTTTAAAATGAAGAAACAAATGGACATTTTAGAACGGAAAAATACAATATAGAAATAAAACTCATTGGGTGGACTCAATAATAGAGTGACGATGACAGAGGATAAATCAATTAATTTAAGAATAAAGCAATAGGATTCATGCCAACTGGATATCAAGGGGAAAATAGGCAGAAAAAAAAATGGACAAAGCCTGGGGACTTGTGGCATAATAACAAAAGATTTAACATTCATATTATCAGGATAAGAGAAAGAGAGTGGGTCAGACTGAGAGTATGTGAAGAAATAATGGAAGAAAAATCACCAAATTTAGTACAAGACAAAAACCTGTAAGTTCAAAAGGCTGAATAAATACAAATTAAGAAAAACTGAAATTATCCATGCCAAGACACACCATAACAGAACTTTTGAGAAATAAACAAAAAAAGAACATCCAGAGACAAGCAAGCACATTACACATAGAGGAACACACATTCAAATCACAGCGAATTTCTCAACCATAGGGGCCAAAAGAAAGAGGATTGTTTATTCCAGTGCTAAAAGAAAATAACTGCCAACCATAAAGTCTATAGTTGCTGAAACTATTCTTTATTAATAAGAGAGAAAAACAACTTTCCCAAAAGATAGAAACAGAATTAATTTGTCACTAACAGACTTACCATTAAAAACTGTCTTAAGGCTGGGCACGGTGGCTCAAGCCTGTAATCCCAGCACTTTGGGAGGCCGAGACAGGCGGATCACGAGGTCAGGAGATCAAGACCATCCTGGCTAACACGGTGAAATCCCGTCTCTACTAAAAAATACAAAAAACTAGCCGGGCAAGGTGGCGGGCGCCTGTAGTCCCAGCTACTCCGGAGGCTGAGGCAGGAGAATAGCGTGAACCCGGGAGGCGGAGCTTGCAGGGAGCTGAGATCCGGCCACTGCTCTCCAGCCTGGGGCAACAGAGCCAGACTCCGTCTCAAAAAAAAAAAAAAAAAAAAAAAAAAAAAAAAAAAAAAAACTGTCTTAGGTTAATTACTCAAATGAAAAGGACCTAATATAAAGGAAAGCATCTTGTAATATCAGGAAGAAGAAACAACAGAAAGAACAGACTTATGAGTATATTCAATAGGCTATCCTTTTCCTCATGAGTTTTATAAATTATATTTGATATTGAAAGAAAATATCATCTGATATCCAAGACAATGATAGTTAAAAGTTGATGAGGTTAAAAGCCCAAAATGAAGGTGATATTTTCTCACTTTATTCAGAGTGGCAAGGTGTTGATGCCAGAAGACTATTACAAGCTACATACATATATTGTAATGCTTACAGTGAGAGGTGAAGCCAGTTGGACTTCTGGGTAGGGTGGGGACTTGGAGAACTTTTCTTTCTTACAAGAGGATTGTAAAATGTACCAATCACCACTCTGCAGCTAGGATTGTAAAACACATCAATCAGTACTCTGTGGTTAGAGGTTTGTAAAATGCACCAATCAGCACTCTGTAAAAACACACCAATCAGCGCTCCGTGTCTAGCTAAAAGACTGTAAACGCACCAATCCGCACTCTGTAAAATGGACCAATCAGCAGGACATGGGTGGGGACAAATAAGGGAATAAAAGCTGGCCACTGGACCCAGCAGCAATCTGCTCGGGTCCCCTTCCATGCTGTGGAAGCTTTGTTCTTTTGCTCTTCATAATAAATATTGCTGCTGCTCACTCCTTGGGTCCACATCACCTTTAAGAGCTGTAACACTCACTGCGAGGGTCAGTAGCTTCACTCCTGAAGTCAGTGAGACCATGAACCCACTGCAAGGAACGAACTCCAGAGGCACCACCTTTAAGAGCTGTAACACTCACCACAAGGTCCGCAGCTTCATTCTTGAAGTCACCGAGACCAAGAACCCACTAGAAGGAATAAATTCCAGACACAACAGCAACCACTATGGAAACTATGCCAAGAAATATACTCAAACACACTGTAAGGAAAGAATCCTTTAAAAATGTAAGAAACCTACAGAAAGTTAAGCTGAACAAGACCCAGAGAAAACAAACACAATAGTAGTAATAAAATGACAGACTTAAGCTGTAACATATCAATAATTACCTTAAATGTCAATGTTCTAAATATACCAATCAAAAGAGAGCTTGGCAGAGTTGATTAGCAGAACACATCAGGATTTCCCAGTCCCCCGGGCTACAGAACTGTACCAGAAACTACCCTGCACAGTGGGAGGTGAGCAGTGGGAGAGAGAGCATGACCACCTGAGATTCATCCACCTCCTGTCAGAATAGCAGTGGCATTAGATTCTTATAGGTGCTTGAACGCTATTGTAGACTGCAATCAAAGGATTTAGGTTACATATTCCATATGAGAATTTAACTAATGCCTGATGATCTGAGATTGAACAATTTCATCCTGAAACCATCACCCCTGGTCCATGGAAAAATTGTCTTCCACGAAACCACAAAACTGGTCCCTGGTGCCAAAAAGGTTGGGGACTACTGGAACACAACATTAACCATACGCTGCTTACAAGAAAGTCACTTCAGATTCAAAGACATTAAGTAGGCTGAATGTAGAAGGATGGAAAAAGACATATATGCAAATATTAATTTAAAAAGGCAAGAAAAACATATCAATATTGGATAAAGTAGCCTCCAGAGTGAAGAAAATTATTAAAGACAGAGATATGTTACATAATAATAAATGACTCAGCCTACCAAGAAAACAGCCCTAAAGTGTGTGCATCAAATAAAAAAGCCTCAAAATACATGAAGTAGAAACTATTAATACTTTAAGGAAAATACGCATAATTATAGTTGGAAAATTCAACACTCCTTACTCGGCAACTAACAGAACTTTTAGAAAAAATGTTAGCAAGAATATAGACCTGAACCACCCAACAGAATCTAATTGACATATATAGAACACATCAACCAAAAACATCAGAACACATTTTTTAAGAGCCCATGGAAGATTTATAAAAACAGACCATAGCCAAAGTCATAAAAAAGCCTTAACAAATTTAAAAGACTTTAAATCTTGCACGTTGTGTTTTCTGGGCCTAATAGAATCAAGCTAGAAATCAATAACAGAAAGACAACAAGAAAATCTATAAAAATATGGAAACAAAAAAAAACCACACATTTTTAAATGCAGTCCATGCATCTCAAAGGAGATTTTTTTAGAAGACAAAACTGGAAAGGAAGTTAATATTGTGAAAATTTCCACACCACCCAAAGCAATAAGCAGATTCAACATATTCTCTATCAAAATCAAAATGGCAATTTTGAGAAATCAAAAAACAATACTAAAATCCATATGGAACCACAAAAGACCCCAAGTAGCCAAAGCAATCTTGTAAAAGAAAAACAAAGTTGGAAGTATTACTCCGTCTCATTTCAAATTACTTCATAAAGTTATAGTAATGAAAACAGCATAGTGCTGCATAAAAACAGATAGATAAACCAGTGGAACAAAATAGAGAGCTCCAGAAACAAAGCCAAGCATATATAGTCAACTAACTTCCGAAAAGGGCACCAAAAAGATTTAATGGAGAAAGAACAGTCTTGTTTAATAAATGATGCTGGGAAAACTGTCTAACCACATGCAAAAGTATGAAACTGGATCATTATCTTATACCATACACAAAATTCAAATCAAAATGCAATAAAGATTTACATGTAAGACTCGAACCCAAAATCTCCTAGAGGGAAATATATGGGGAAAGCCCCTTTTTGTAAATTATTTTTATTCACTTATATATTTTTAAACAGGGTCTCACTCTCACTCAGGTTGTGTGACACAGTGGCATGATCACAGCTCACTGCAGCCTTGACCTCCCGCGCTTGGAATCCTCCTAAGTAGCCTCTTAGGAGGTTGGGACTACAGTAGCTGGGACTATAGGTGTATACTGCCATGCTCAGCTAATTTTTAAAAATATATATTTTTTTGAGACCACATGTCACTACATTGCCCAGGTTAGTCTCAAAATCCTTGGCTCAAGTAGTCCTCCCACTTTGACCTCCCAAAATGCTGGGATTACAGGCCTTAAGCCAACAGGCGTGGCTGAGAAAGTTTCTTAATGTTGGTCTACACAATGAGATTTTGGATAGGATAACAAAAACACAGAAAACAAAAGAAAAAGTTAAAAAGTAGGCCTATATCAAAGTAAAAAGTTTCCACACACAGGAAGTAGACAATTACTAAAATGAAAAGGCAGCATAGGGATTGTGAGAAAATATTTGCACATCATTAATCTGAAAAGGAGTTAATATTAGAAATATATAAAGAACTCACAGAATAGGAAAGAATGAATAATACAGTTAAAATTTGGACAAAGAACCTGAATAGACATCTCTAAAAAAGACATAAAAATGACCAATAGGTATATGAAAAGGTGTTCACCATCACTAATGATCAGAGTAATGCAACTCAAAATCACTGTATCATCTACCCAATAGGATGGCCTTTATTAGAAAGACAAGAAACAGCAAGTTTTGTTGAGGGTATGAAGAAGAGAAAACTGTAGCGCACCGCTGATAGGAATGTAAATTGTTGCAGTCATTATGGAAAAACAGTGTAGAGTTTCCTAAGATAATTGAAAAGAGAACTGCCATATGACCAAGAAATCTCTCTGCTGCGTATACACTCAAAAGAAATGAAACGAGCGTCTTGTAGAGACAGCTGCACGCTCATGTTCATTGCAGCATTATTCACAATACACAAGATATGAAAACAACCTAAACTTCCATCAATGAATGGCTGGATAAAGAAATTATGTACAATGGATTATTCAGCCTTAAAAATATTCTGCTGTTTGTAGCAACATGGATGAATCTGGAGAATACTATGTTAAGTGAAATAAGCCAGATCAAAAAAGAAACGTCCTCCCTGAGCTCACTTATATATCGATACGGTTTGTATCTGTATTTCCACCCAAATCTCATGTTGAATTGTAATTCCCAATGTTGGAGGTGGGGTCCAGTGGGAGGTAATTGGATCATGGAAGTGGATTTCCTCTTTGGTACTGTCCTCATGATAGTGACTGAGTTCTCCCAAGGTCGGATTGTTTAACAGTATGTGGCACACTCTCCTCCCTCTCTTGCTCCTGTTCCTGCCATGTAAGATGCCTGTTCCTGCTTTGCCTTCCACCATAAGTAAAAGCTCCCTGAGGCCGCCCCAGAAGCAGATCCTGCCATGTTTCCTGCATGGACTTCAGAACCATGAGCCAATTACCCCTCTTTTCCTTACAAATTACCCAGTCTCTGATATTTCTTTATAGCAATTCAAAAATGGGCAAATACATGTGTGGCATATATAAAGAAGTATAATACATAGATACATAGTAGAATTGTAGTTACCAGAGGTAGGAGTTAGGGTGGAAATGGAGAGATGAAGGTTAAAAGGTACAATTGTGCAGCTATGCAGGGTAAGTCTAGAGAACTAATCTACATCATGAAGACTATAGTTAATAATATTGTATTACCCACAGAAAATTGGCTAATGGAATAGATTTTAGGGGATCTCACAAATTTTAAAAGATGACTTCATAAGATGATGGATATGTTAATTGGCTTGACTATAATCATTTAACTATGTATGTGCATATCAAAACATATTGTATAACTTAAATATATATATATAAATAAAACAAAATTGAATTTGAAAGAAAAGGAAAAGCATAGCAAAATATGTGGAAGGTATAAAAGCATAGAAAGGGATTGAATGAATAATTTAATTTCTTATCACAAGAAACTATAAAAAGAAAAGCAAATTAAACACAAAACAAGCCAAAGGAAGCAGTTAACAACAGAAATTAATAAAATGCAAAATTGTTCAAAATGGCAGAAAAATCAAATGATGTGAAAAGTTTACTCTTTAAAATAAATCAACAAAATTAGTAAATCTCCAACAACACTAACAAATATAAAAGGACAAAGGACAAAAATTGCCACTGTCAGGAATAAAATGGAAACAATCACTAGAGATTCTACAGCCAATGACAAGATAACAAGGGAATATTTCAGAAAACTTTGCACTCATCAACTAGACAACTTAGGATAAATGGATCCATTCCTCAAAAACCACATGCTACTGAAACTCAAGATGATCCAAAGAGACTTATAACCATCAAATATCTTAAATTCATAGTTAAAATTCTCTCAAAATATAAACTTCTAGACACAGATGTTTGATGGTTTTACTGATAATTCTACCAAACATTTTTAAAAGAATTATTATAAATTTTTAATAATCTCTTCCAGAAAACAGAAGATGAGGAAATATTGCCCAACTCATGCTATAGGACCAGTATTACTGAAACACAAAAGTGTATTAAGGAAGCTTCCTTCCCCCCCACCATGAAGAAACTACAGACAAAGAGCTGTCACAAATGTAGATGCAAAATACTCAAAAAATATTAGGGAACAAAATCCAAAAATGTACAAAATAATTATACACTATGACCAACTGAAATTTATTTCAGGATTTCAGGCCTGGTTGAATAGTTGAATATCAAACAATGCAATTCACCATATCAAAAAGTCAAAGAAGCAAATTCTGATTATGCTAAGTAACAGAGGAAAACATTAAAAAATCCAACACCAGCCAGGTACAATGACTCAGGCCCATAACCTCAGCACTTTGGGAGGCCAAGGTGGGCAGATCACCTGAGGTCAGGAGTTTGAGCCCAGCCTGGCCAACATGGCGAAACTGCATATCTACTCAAAATACAAAAATTACCCAGGTGTGGTGGTGGGTGCCTGTAAGCCAGTCTACTCAGGAGGCTGAGGCAGGAGAATCGCTCAAACCTGGGAAGCAGAGGTTGCAGTGCAGGGAACTGCACTGCAGCCTGGGAGAGAGAGTGAAACCTTGTCCCCCCCTGACAAAAAAAAATAAAAATAAAAATAAAAAACATCCAACACTCACTCATATTAAAAAAAAAAAAAAAAAAAAAAAAAAAAAAAAAAAAAAAAAAAAAAAAAACTCTAAGAAAAATAGGAGTTGATGGTGAAAGTCTTCAGTTTGATAAAGAAAATCTACAAAAAGCCAGCAATGAACACTCTTGGTTATAGACTAAATTCTTTCCCCCTAAGATCAGGAACAAGGCAAGGATGTCTGTTCTTATTACTCTTACTCAACATGATCTGCATGTTCCATCAAGTTCGATAAAGCAAACAAAAGGGAATTAAAGTCATACTAGTTGAAGTGAAAGAAATAAAATTATGCTTCATTTGCAGATGTCATGACTGTCTGTATAGAAATTCAATACAAGTCTCCTCTCCAAAAAATCTCAAAAAACAAAAACTCAACTACTAAAACAAATGAATGAGCTTAGGTCACATGATGCAAGATCAACACACAAAAATCAAACGTATTTCCATACATTAATACACCATATGTGTCTGTGTGCTTGCACACGAGTGCGCATGTGCATTTCCATGAGTGTGAGTATATACAGAGGTGTATTTAAGGAAATTGGAATTGGTTTGTGTGATTATTGTAAGGGTTGGCCAGCCCAAAATTTGTAGAGCAGGACAAAAGGCTGAAAACTTTCAACTGACACTGCAGTGTTTAGACAGATATTTTTCTTCTTAGAAATATTTCAGTATTGCACTTAAGGCCCTTCAACTTATTGGATGAGGCCCACCATTGAGAATAATGTCTATTACTTAAAATTAGCTCATTTTAGTTGTTAAAACATCTACAAAATGCCTCTACAGCAACACTTCAAGTTTTAAATTGGTGCAAAAGTCATTGTAGTTTTTGCTCTTGAAAGTAATGACGAAAACGATACTTACTTTTGAACCAACCTAATTGCAATTGATCGAATGATTGTGTACCATAACCTAGCAAATTTAACATTTTAATTAACCATTGCAGTTTACTTTGGTCAACGTGTTGTCCATACACATCCCCCTAAATCATACTTAATTTCCAAATCAAGACAGCAATAAAGTCATACTTCCTTGTAACATGATGCAGCCATTCTGTGTGCAACTGAAAACACACTAGTCCTTTTTCCAGAAGAGGTGACACAGTCCTTAGATGAAGTTCACTCTTCTCCTTCAAATCTTAAACTTAAATACTGTGATTTAAAGTTAACCATTATCCAATACATCTTATGTTAGATGATAAGGGAATAAGAGAGGGTAGAAAGCAAAGATTTGATGCACAAACATATTTATCTTAAAAAAAAAAAGGCAAGAAATACTCATAACAATTACAACTCTTGTCTTGGCAACTTAACACTAATAACATAGTGTTAAGCTTGTTTTTATAATTCTCTCTTTCCACTACCCATTCCATATTCTCTTTACTCTAAACAAGCACATCACCTGGTCATGTTTTTTGTTTTGTTTTGTTTTTGCCTCATGCAGTGACCTAAATCTTCATTTCCAAAGTGACCAAGCTATTGGAAATTGTGTGTAAATTGAGATGTTGTGGTTTTTTCCATGGAAACTTTTGTCACTGGGACCTTCCCTGAGGGAGACATATTCTTCCTTATACCCTCTGTGTCATGGAAGGCTAATTTTCCCTTGTTAATCAGAATTAATCTTTCCTAACAGCAAAGTAACTCCCTCCTTTGATGATTCAGATGCACAAGGAGCCCAAAGAGGCTCTGTGAAAGACCTAACCGCCAGTTTGGTGGGAACACTGTTTTGTTTCCTGATAGAAGCAATCCTCTCTTTGAAACAAAGTCCTCTAGACCAGCAGAACATCATAAGGTCAGAGGAAAAGAAGCAAAATTTTACTAGTAAACAGTAAATAAAGGAAAACTTTCTTAACTTGATTAAAAAAAAATCTACAAAGAACATACAATTAACATTAATACTTAGGTGTGAAAATGCAAAGCTTTTGCACTAGGATTAAGAACAAGGCAAGGATATCCTGTCACCACTGCTTTTCAACATTTTACTACAAAACCTAGCTAATGCAATAAGACAAGAAAATAAAATCAAAGGTATACAAATTGGAAAGGAAGAAATAAAATTGTCTTTGTTCACATAATTACCTATGTAGAAGATTTGAAAGTGTTATCCAAAAATAACAGCAACAACTGGAACAACTAGGCAATTCTATCAAAGTTTCAGGATACAAAGATAATATACAGATGAATCAATTTTCTATATAGCAACAATGAATAAATTGTTGCTAGAAATTGGTATTAAAAATGTATTACCATGTCGTTCCAAGATGGCCGAATAGGAACAGCTCCAGTCTTCAGGTCCCAGTGTGATCAATGCAGAAGACAGGTGATTTCTCCATTTCCAACTGAGGTATCTGGTTCATCTCATTGGGACTGGTTGGACAGTGGGTACAGTGCACAGAGGGCAAGCCGAAGCAGGGTGGGGCATCACCTCACCTGGGAAGTGAAAGGGGTTGGGCGATTTCCCTTTCCTACCCAAGGGAAGCCCTGACAGATTGTACCAGGAAAAATGGGACACTGCTGCCCAAATACTATGCTTTTCCTATGGTCTTAGCAACTGGCAGACCAGGAGATTCTCCCCCATGCCTGGCTCAGTGGGTCACAATCCCACAGAACCTTGCTCACTGATAGTGCAGCAGTCTGAGATCAACCTGCAAGGCTACAGTCAGGTGGGGGGACATGTATCCACCATTGCTGAGGGCTTAAGTAGGCAAGCAAAGTGGCCAGGAAGCTCAAACTGGGTGGAGCCCACCGCAGCTCAGCAAGGCCTACTACTTCTACAGACCTCACTTCTGTGGGCAGGGCATAGCTGAACAAAAGGCAACAAAAATTTCTGCATACTTAAACATCCCTGCCTAACATCTCTGAAGAGAGCAGTGGTTCTCCCAGCACGGTGTTTGAGCTCTGAGAACCAACAAACTGACTCCTCAAGTAGTTCCCTGACCCCTGTATAGCCTAACTGGGAGACATCTCCCAGTAGGGACCTAATGACATCTCATACAGCTGGGTGACCCTCTGGGATGAAGCTTCCAGAGGAAGGATCAGGCAGCAATATTTGCTGTTCTGCAATATTTGCTGTTCTGCAGCCTCTGCTGGTGATACCCAGGCAAACAGGGTCTGGAGTAGACCTCCAGCAAACTCCAGCAGACCTGCAGCTGAGGGTCCTGACTGTTAGAAGGAAAACTAACAAACAGAAAGGACATCCACACCAAAACCCCATCTGTAGGTCACCAACATCAAAGACCAAAGGTAGATAAAAACCACAAAGATGGGGAGAAACCAGAGTAGCAAAGCTTCAAATTCTAAAAACCAGAGTGCTTCTCTGTCTCCAAAGGATCACAGCTCCTCACCAGAAACAGAACAAAGCTGGATGGAGAATGACTTTGGTGAGTTGACAAAAGTTGGCTTCAAAAGGTCAGTAATAACAAACTTCTCTGAGCTAAAGGGACATGTTCTAACCCATTGCAAGGAAGCTAAAAACCTTGAAAAAAGGTTAGTTGAGTGGATAACTAGAATAAACAGTATAGAGAAGACCGTAAATGACCTGAGGTAGCTGAAAACCATGGCACAAGAACTTCGTGACACATGCACAAGCTTCAATAGCCGATTCAATCAAGTGGAAGAAAGGGTATCAGTGATTGAAGATCAAATTAATGAAATAAAGTGAGAAGATAAGTTTAGAGAAAAAAGAGTAAAATGAAATGAATAAAGCCTCCAAGAAATATGGAACTGTGTGAAAAGACCAAATCTACTTTTGATTGGTGTACCTGAAAGTGATGGGGTGAATAGAACCAAGTTGGAAAACACTTTTCAGGATATTATCCAGGAAAAATTCTCCAGCCTAGCAAGGCAGGCCAACATTGAAATTCAGGAAATACAGAGAACACTGCAAAAATACTCCTTGAGAAGAGCAACCCCAAGACACATAATTTTCAGAATCACCAAGGTTGAAATGATGGAAAAAATGTTAAGGGCAGCCAGAGAGAAAGGTCAGGTTACCCACAAAGGGAAGCCCATCAGACTAACAGCCGATCTCTAGGCAGAAACCCTACAAGCCAGAAGAGTGGGGACCTATATTTAACATTCTTAAAGCATTTCCAACCCAGAATTTCATATCCAGCCAAACTAAGTTTCATAAGTGAAGGAGAAATAAAATCCTTTACAGACAAGCAAATGCTGAGAGATTTTGTCACCACCAGGCCTGCCTTACAAGAACTCCCACAGGAAGCACTAAACGTGGAAAGGAAAATCAATACCAGCCAGTGCAAAAACATGCCAAACTGCAAAGACCATCAATGCTATCAATAAACTGCATCAATTTACAGGCAAAACCAGCTAACATCATAATGACAGGATCAAATTCACACATAACAATGTTAACCTTAAATGTAAATGGGCTTAATGTCCCAATTAAAAGATACAGACTGATAAACTGGATAAAGAGTCAAGGCCCATCAGTGTGCTGTATTCAGGAGACCCATCTCAAGTGCAGAGACATATATAGGCTCAAAATAAAGGGATGGAGGAAGATCTACCAAGCAATTGCAAAGCAAAAAATTTAAAAAATTTAAAAAAAATTAAAAAAGAAAAAGACTGGGGTTGCAATCCCAGTCTCTGATAAAACAGACTTTAAACCAACAAAGATCAAAAGAGACAAAGAAAGCGATTACATAATGGCAAAGGGATCAATTCAACAAGAAGATCTAACTATCCTAAACATACATGCACCCAATACAGGAGCACCCAGATTCATAAAGCAAGTCCTTAGAGACTTACAAAGAGACTTAGACTCCCACAAAATAATAATGGCAGACTTTAACACTCCACTGTCAATGTTAGACAGTTCAATATTAGACAGAAGGTTAACAAGGATATCCAGGACTTGAACTCAACTTTGCACCAAGTGGACCTAATAGACATCTGCAGAACTCTCCACCCCAAATCAACAGAATATACATTCTTCTCAGCAACACGTCACACTTATTCTAAAATCGACCACATAATTGGAAGTAAAGCACCCTCAGCAAATGTAAAAGAACAGAAGTCACAACAAACTGTCTATCAGACCACAGTGCAATCAAACTGGAACTCAGGATTAACAAACACATTCAAAAACCACAGAACTACATGGAAACTAAACAACATGCTCCTGAATGACTACTGGGTAAATAACAAAATGAAGGCAGAAATAAAGATGTTCTTTGAAACCAATAAGAACAAAGACATGATGTACCGGAATCTCTGGGACACATTTAAAGCAGTGTGTAGAGGGAAATTTATAGCACTAAATGCCCAGAAGAGAAAGCAGGAAAGATCTAAAATCGACAACCTAACATCACAATTAAAAGAAGTAGAGAAGAGCAAACAAATTCAAAAGCTAGTAGAAGGCAAGAAATAATTAAGATCAGAGCAGAACTGAAGGAGATAGAGCCAAAAAAAACCCCTTCAAAAATCAATGAACCCAGGAGCTGCTTTTTTGAAAATATCAACTAAATTGATAGACTGCTAGCAAGACAAAGAAGACAGAAGACTCACATAGATGCAATAAAAAATGATAAAGGGAATATCACCACTGATCCCACAGAAACACAAACTACCATCAGAGAATACTATAAACATCTCTATGCACATAAACTAGAAAGTCTAGAAGAAATGGATACGCCCTCCCAAGACTAAACCAGGAGGAAGTTAAATCTCTGAATAGACCAATAACAGACTCTGAAATTGAGGCACTAAATAATAGCCTATGAAGCAAAAAAATTCCAAGACCAGATGGATTCACAGCCAAATTCTACCAGACATAAAAGAGAAGCTGATAACATTCCTTCTGAAACAATTTCAATCAATAGAAAAAGAGAGAATCCTCCCTAACTCATTTTATGAGGCCAGGATCATCCTGATACCAAAGCCTGGCAGAGACACAGTAAAAAAAGAGAATTTTAGACCAACATCCCTGACACACATTGATGTGAAAAATCAACAATAAAATACTGGCAAACCGAATCCAGCAGCACATCAAAAAGCTTATCTACCATGATCAAGTGGGCTTCATCCCTGGGAGGCAAAGGCTCGTTCAACATATGCAAATCAACAAAAGTAATCCATCACATAAACAGAACCAATGACCAAACCACATGATTGTCTGGATAGATGCAGAAAAGGCCTTCAACAAAATTCAACAGCGCTTCATGCTAAAAACTCTCAATAAACTAGGTATTGGTGGAACGTACATCAAAATAATAAGAGATATTTATGACAAACCTACAGCCAATGTCATACTGAATGGGCAAAAACTAGAAGCATTCCTTTTGAAAAGCAGCAAAAGACAAGGATGCCCCTTCTCACCTCTCCTATTCAACATAGTATTGAATGTTCTGGCCAGGGCAATCAGACAAGAGAAAGAAATAAAGGGTACTCAATTAGGAAAACAGGAACTCAAACTGTACCTGTTTGCAGATGACATGATTGTGTAATATTTAGAAAACCCCACCGTCTCAGCCCCAAATATCTTTAAGCTGATAAGCAACTTCAGCAAAGTCTCAGGATACAAAATCAATGAGAAAAAATCACAAGCATTCCTATATAGCAATAACAGACAAATAGAGAGCCAAATCATGAGTATACTCCCATTCGCAATTGCTAAAAAGAGAATGAAATGCCTAGGAATACAACTTACAAGTGATGTGAAGGACCTCTTCAAGGAGAACTACAAACCACTGTTTAACGAAATGAAAGAGGACACAAACAAGTGGAAGAACATTCCATGCTCACAGATAGGAAGAATCAATATCATGAAAATCGCCATACTGCCCAAGGTAATTTACAGATTCGATGCCATCTCCATCAGGCTATCAATGACTTTCTTTACAGAATTTGAAAAAACTACTTTAAAGTTCATATGGAACCAAAAAAGAGCCTACATTGCCACGACAATCCTAAGCAAAAAGACAAAGCTGGAGGCATCATGCTACCTGACTTCAAACTATACAACAAGGCTACAGCAACCATAACAGCATGGTACTAGTACCAAAACAGATATACAGATCAATGGAACAGAACAGAGGCCTCAGAAATAATGCCACACATCTACAACTATCTGATATTTGACAAACATGAAAGAAACAAGAAATGAGAAAAAAATACCCTATTTAATAAATGGTGCTGGGAAAACTGGCTAGCCATATGCAGAAAGCTGAAATTGGATCCCTTCCTTACACCTTATGCAAATTAATTCAAGATGGATTAAACACTTAAATGTTAGACCTAAAACCATAAAAACCCTAGAAGAAAACCTAGGCAATACTATTCAGGACATAGGCATGGGCAAGCATTTCATGACTAAAACACTAAAAGCAATGGCAACAAAAGCCAAAATAGACAAATGGGACCTAATTAAACTACAGAGCTTCTGCACAGCAAAAGAAACTACCATCTGAGTGAAGAGGTAACCAGAATGGAAGAAGATTTTTGCAATCTACCCATCTGACAAAGGGCTAACTAATATCCAGAATCTACAAACAATTTAAACAAATTTACAAGAAAAAAAAACAACCCCATCAAAAAGTGGGCAAAGTTTATGAACAGACACTTCTCAAAAGATGACATTTATGCAGCCAACAGATACATAAAAGCACGCTCATCATCACTGGTCATGAGAGAAATGAAAATCAAAACCGCAATGAGACACCATCTCATGTCAGTTAGATTGGCAATCATTAAAAAGTCAGGACACAACAGATACTGGAGAGGATGTAGAGAAATAGGAATGCTTTTACACTGCTGGTGGGAGTGTAAGTTAGTTCGACCATTGTGGAAGACAGTGTGACTATTCCTCAAGAATTTAGAAATAGAAATACCATTTGACTCAGCAATCCCATTACTGGGTATATACCCAAAGGAGTATAAATCATTCTGCTATAAAGACACACACACATGTATGTGTATTGTGGCACTATTCACAAGAGCAAAAACTTGGAACCAACCCAAATGTCCATAAGTGATAGACTGAATTAAGGAAATGTGGCACATATACACCATGGAATATTATGCAAACATGAAAAAAGGTGAAGCTGGAAGCCATCATTCTCAGTTAACCATCACAAGGACAGAAAACCAAATACCGCATGTTCTCACTCATAGGTGGGAACTGAACAATGGGGACGCTTGGACACAGGGTGGGGAATATCACACACCAGGGCCTGTTAAGGGATGAGGGGTTGAGGGAAGGATAGCATTAGGAGAAATACCTAATGTAAATGACAAGCTGATAGGTGCAGCAAACCAACATAGCACATGTATACCTATGTAACAAACCCGCATGTTGTGCACATGTACCCTAGAACTTCAAGTATAATAAAAAAATTATTACCATTTACATTAGCACCACTAAAATAAAATACTTAGGTATAAATATAAAAAAAAGTATAAAATCTAAAAGAGGAAAACTATAAAACTCTGATGAAGAAATAAAAGAACAAAATAAATAGAAGGATTTTTCTTGTTCATAATTAAGAAGACTCAATATTCTCAAGATGTCAGCTATTTCCTATGTAACGTATAAATTCAACTTAATTCCAACAGAAATCCTAACAGCTGTTTTGTGGACATCAGCAAAGTGACTTTAAAGTTTACATGGAGAGGCAAAAAAAAAAAAAAAAAAAAAAGAAAAGAAAACATAATAACCCACCAAATATTGAAGAACAAAGTCCAAGAATGTACAATATCCAACTTTAAGACTTTATATAAAGCTGCAGCAATCCAGACAGTGTGGTACTGGTGAAATAATAGGCAAAAAGATCAGTGACACATAAGAGAGCCCAGAAAGAGATTGATATGGTCAACTGATATTTGCCAGTGGAGCAAAGACAACACAATGGAGCAAGGAGTGTTTTCAAAAAAATGATAATAAAATAACCTCACATCTACATAAAAAGAATCTAAATACAAACTTTACACCCTTGACAAAAACTAACTCAAAGTATATCTCAGAACTAAATATAAAACACAAAATGATAAAATTCCTAGAAGATAATATAGAAGAAAATCTAGAATACTTTGGGTTTGACAATGATTTTTCAGATATGACACTAAAGATCAAAATATTGAATTATTAAGCTGGACTTAATTAAAATTACAAATTTTGACTCTGTGTAAAAAGTCTAAAGAGAATGAAAAGACAAGCCACAGAGTGGGGAAAATGTTTGCAAAAGATATATCAGTAAAGGACTGTTAACCCAAATATACAAGAACTCCTAAATCTCAACAATAAGAAAACTTAATTTTAAAATTGCTAACAACCTTGACAGACATCTCACCAAAGAAGATATACAAATGGCAAATAAGCACATAAGGAGATGTTCCAAACATATTTCATGAGGGAAATGCAAGTTAAACAATATGATACCAAATTAGCTTAGCAAAATCCAGAATACCAGCAACACTAGATGTTGGTTAAGATGTAGAGCAACCCTAACTCTCATTCATTACTGGTGAGAATGCAAAATGGTACAGCCACTTTGGATGATGTGTTGGCAATTTCTTACAAAACTAAACATATTCTTATCACACAATCTAGCAATCTTACTCCTTGGTATATACCCAAAGTAAATGAAAATTTATGACTGCACAAAAACCTGTGCATGAATGTTTATAGTACCTTTATTCATAATTGCAAAAACATGGAAGCAACCAAGATATACATAAGTAGATGAGTAACTATGATATATCCAGACAATAAATTATTTAGTGCTAAAAACAAATTAACTATTAAGAAATAAAAAATATGGAAGAAACATAAATGCGTATTAGTAAAAGAAACCAATATGAAAAGGCTATGTACTGTGTGATTCCAACTATATGACATTGTAGAAGGCAAAACTATGTAGACAGCTAAAAGATCAGTAGTTGCAGGGATGAGGGAGCAGGAAGGAATAAATAGAAGGTGAACAGAGGATTTTTAGGGCAGTAAAACTATTCTGTATAGTACTACAATGGTAGATACATATCATTATATATTTGTCCAAATTCATAGCATATATAATAACAAGATTGAACCCTAATGTAAATTGTGGACTTTGGATGATAATAATGCGTTAATGCAGATGTAGTGATTGCAACAAATGTACTACTCTGGTGAGTAATGTTGGTAATGGGTGAAACTATGCATGTTTGGGAGTAGGACATATGTATTACCCATGGGTCTCCAGAGAAACAGAACCAGTGGGATATATGTAGATATATAAAAGGAGATTTATTATGAGAATTGGCTCACATTCATTATGAGTGTCAATATTTCCCATGATATGTTCTCTGCAAGTTGGAAAACCAGGAAATCTAGTGGTATAATTCAGTCCAGTTCTGAAGGCCTGAGAACCAGATGGGAGCGGATGATATAACTCCCAGTCCAAGGCATAAGGTCTGAGAACAAGGAGGTATAAGTCCCGGAATCTAAAGATCTTGGAAGCAGGACCTGTGATGTCCAAAGTTAATAAACAATGCATGCCTTAGCTTAAGAAGAGAGAGATAATTTGCTCTTCTTCTGCCTTTGTGTTCAATTTGGATTCTGAATGGATTCCCACACTGATGAAAGCAGACCTTCTTTAAACAGTCTACTAATTTTTTTTTTTTTTTTTTTTTTTTTTAGATGGAGTTTCGCTCTTGTTGCCCAGGCTGGAATGCAATGGCATGATCTCGGCTCACTGCAACCTCCACCTCCTGGGTTCAAGTGATTCTCCTGTCTTAGCCTCCTGAGTAGCTGAGATTACAGGCATGTGCCACCACACCCAGCTAATTTTGTATTTTCAGTAGAGGTGGGGTTTCTCCATGTTGATAAAGCTGGTCTTGAACTCCCAACCTCAGGTGACCTGGCTGCTTCGGCCTCCCAAAGTGCTGGAATTACAGGCGTGAACCACTGCACCCAGCCTTAAATGTCAACCTCTCCTAGAAACAACCTCACAGGCAAATGTAGAAATAATGTTTTACTTTCTATCTAGATATCCTTTAGCTCAATCAAGTTGACAAAAAAATTAACAATAACAGGGTAGGTTGGAAATCTCAGTACCTTCTACTCAATTTTTCTGTGAACCTAAAATTGTTCTAAGAAATGAAATCTGTAATATAAAATTATAACATATAATTTTAATTGATGCAAAAGTAAATACTTTTGCATTACTGAAATTTGCCATTTGATATTGAAATACATTCCTGGCCGGGCGCGGTGGCTCATGCCTATAATCCCAGCACTTTGGGTGACCGAGGTGGGCGGATCACAAGGTCAGGAGATCGAGACCATCCTGGCTAAAACAGTGAAACCCTGTCTCTACTAAAAATACAAAAAACTTAGCCAGGCGTGGTGGCGGGTGCCTGTAGTCCCAGCTACTCGGGAGGCAGAGGCAGGAGAATGACATAAACCCGGGAGGCAGAGCTTGTAGTGTGCGGAGATCGCACCACTGCACTCCAACCTGGGTGACAGAGCGAGACTCCATCTCAAAAAACAAACACACACACAAAAAGGAAATACGTTCTTAAATAAATGTGGTCATGTTATATATTAATGTGCATTTCTCGCTTTATGTTTTTTTTGCTGACGACTTAGTACTTGTTTATTTTACATTTATTTTAGACTATGGAAATGATGTTAGACAGAAAGCAAATTTGAGCAGTTTTCTTATTTGAGTTCAAAATGGGTCATAAAGCAGCAGGGACAACTTGTAACATCAGCAATGCATTTGGCCCAGGAACTGCTAGCAAATGTACAGTGTAATGGCGGTTCAAGAAATTTTGCAAAGGAGACAAGAGCCTTGAAGATGAGGAGTGTAGTGGCCGGCCATTGGAAGTTAATGACCAATTGAGAGCAATCTTCGAAGCTGATCTTCTTACAACTAACATAAGAAGTTGCCAAATAACTCAACATCAACCATTCTATGGTCACTTGGTATTTGAGGCAAACTGCAAAGGTGAAAAGGCTCGATAAATAGGTGACTCATAAGCTGAATGAAAAATTTTTTAAAATCATCATTTTGAAGTGTCATCTTCTCTTATTCTATGCAACAACAATGAACCATTTCTCAATCGGATTGTGACGTGGGAGGAAAATTGTATTTTATACAACAACTAGTGACAACCAGCTCAGTGGTTAAAACAAGAAGAAGCTCCAAAGTACTTTCCTAAAGCCAAACTTGAACCAAAAAAGGGTCACGGTCACTGGTGGTCTGTCGCCGGTCTTGGTGATCTGCTTTCTGAATCTTAGCAAAACCATGACATCTGAGAAGTATGCTCAGCAAGTCGATGAGATCCACAGAAAACTGCAACGCCTGCAGCTGGCACTGGCCAGCAGAAAGGGCCTGATTCTTCTCCACAATGATGCCTGACTGCACATTGCACAACCAACACTTCAAAAGTTGAACGAATTGGGCTACGAAGTTTTGCCTCATCCGCCATATTCACTTGACCTCTCACCAATCAACTACCACTTCTTCATGCATCTTGACAACTTTTTGCAGAAAAAATGCTTCTGCAACCAGCAGGATGCAGAAAATGCTTTTCCAGAGTTTGCTGAATCCTAAAACATGGATTTTTATGCTACAAGAAAAAAACAAACATTTCTCCTTGGCAAAAATGTGTTTATTATAACGGTTCCTATTTTGATTAAAAAAGATTTGTTTGAGCCTGGTTGTAATGATTTAAAATTCACAGTCTAAAATCACAATTACTTTTGTACCAACAAAATAAAATTGCTAGTTGATTACTAAAAGTAATAGTGAGTGGTGGCTGGGCATGGTGGCTCACGCCTGTAATCTCAGCATTTTGGGAGGCCGAGGTGGGAAGATCTTGACGAGGTCAGGAGTTTGAGACCAGCCTGACCGATGCAGTGAAGCCCTGCCTCTACTAAAAATACAAAAATTAGACAGGCATGGTGGCACGTGCCTGTAATCTGTTACTCAGGAGGCTGAGCTAGGAAAATTGCTTGAACCCGGGAGGTGGAGTTTGCAGTGAGCTGAGATTGTGCCATCGCAGTTCAGTCTGGCAACAGACCGAGACTTCGTCTCAAAAAAAAAAGTGAGTGGTACCACCCCCATGAGCACGGGCTCATTCCACACTTTGTCACGAAATGCTCACTTTTACATGATGGAAACAATCCAATATAATCAATCTGCCACCATGTGACTGACTAATCCCTCCAAATCATCATGTCATATGAGAAACCACATGTTTTTCTGTGTTGCTAGCAGACTGGACATGCAGCATTAGCTATACCTAGGTAAGCATTGGTGAATGGCAATCCACATTGCTGAGCCCAGGTACACACTTCACTTCATCTCTGCCATTTTGGCTAACTGGGCACTTTGTTCATGGACTCATTGAGCAATGACAGATGTGGATGACTGGGAAAAAAAATACTAACTGCTATCCACAGAATGGGTCATCCTAACCACCTGATAATTAAAATCTTCCTCTGCTGAGATTATTCTTTGGTGAGCATTCGGGTGAAATACAAATATTTCCACGTTTCACCCATTCAAAAAGGTTTAGCCATATACCTCTTCCCCAGGCTTCCCTTTCAGTATTTAGCTAATCATTTTCCTTTTAAATTCTTGACCATCCAGCCAAACAATTGGTTACAGCGTAGGAATTGATATAGACTTGTACCTCTGGCCATTTCTCCCTCCAAGCAAGATAAACCAAAGTTTTGCACCCTGGGAGAATTTCCCTTCACCACTGTTTGTCAGGGAAGTCTCATAAAGGAGCTATAGTTCTTCAGCTGCTTACTCCCAAGTGGTGCCTGTATATCATGCAGAGCAATCAGTAAACCAGGCCAAAGATTTCTCTTCTTAAGTTAACTAATTTTAGAGAGTTCCCAAGGAAATCGGAGGTGTGGGATGGATGAAAGAAGGTAATGCAGCAGGAGTAGGAACCCTGGGCCCACTTCTCATGTAACATACCTGAGCCTTTGGGGCCTACAAGGGCTCAATATCATGAATACTGCTTCCATTTGAAGATAGAGTGCTGCTCTAGACACCCAACTTTATAGCTTGATGAGTCAGACAACCACTAGTTCACAATGGGTAGTACGGGTTACACAGTAACTTGGTGGCCAATGATCGTGTTCAGTCTCTACTAAGGTTCAGTAGCAAATAAAAATCTTCTACTAAAAAAGAGATTAGTTATTCACCGAATTTGATGCAGATTTGCTCCAAAATCATAGGGATCTGCACTCTTATGCACTCTAGCAGGCTGCTAAGGAGTCCAAATAGCACCTCTCTCTGCCAATGACACTTCACACTCCTTTGGATCTGCTGGATCATATGGCCTAAGTGGCAGAGCAGCTTACACAGTAGCCTAGTCTAGGCCTGTTGCAGAACCTTCTTCTGTTGTGTGCTCCACTTAAAACTAACAGTTTTTTGGATAACTTGGGAAATGGGCCAGAGTAACCTACCCAAATGAGGAAAATATTGCTTTCAAAATTCAAAGAGACCCACTAGATACTATACCTCTTTTATGCTTGTAGAAGGGTATAGATGCAACAATTCATCCTTTACATTATTTCGCCCTTCCCAACACAAGTAGACTTCTAGAAATTCCACTGAAAAAAAAAAAGCCCCTGAATTTTTGCCAGTTTTATTTTTCAACATCTCACATGCAAATATTTCATCAGTAAGTCTAGAGTAATAGCTATTTCTTGCTCACTAAGTGAAATAAGCTAGTGTCATATGTAACGGACCAGCATTTTGTCTTGTGGAAATAAAAAAAAATCAAATTCCCTGAATATTGTATTATGACATAGGGCTGGAGAGTTGATATACCCTTGAGGAAGGACAGTGAAGATGTACTGCTGGCCTTGCCAACTGAAAGCACGCTTCTTTTGATGGTCTTTATTAACAAATATTAAGAAAAAAGGCATTTTCCATGTTAATAGCTGTATACCAGATACCAGGGGATGTGTTAATTTGCTCAAGCAATAAAACCACATCTGGGACAGTAGCTGCAATTGGCATCAGTGCTTAGTTAGGCTTAATATTTCTCACTCCCATTCTCCAAGTTCCATCTGCTTTCTGGAAAGGCCAAATAGATTAATTGAATGGGGATGAGTAAAAATCATCATCTTATCTTTCAAGTCCTTGATGGTGGCATTAATAATTCTTCCAGGTATTCAGTATTGCTTTTGATTTACTATTTTCTGTATAGAGGTGTTTCTAGTGCTTTCCACTTGGCGTTTCCCACCGTGATAGCCCTCACTCCACAGAATAAGAACACAATCCAGCGATTTTGCCAGTATGCCCATGTCAACTGTACATACCATAGCACAGGGTGTGTTCAAGGATCCACTGAACCCACTGTGAGATAGACGTGACCTAAAACACCACTGATTACCTGACTTCCATAAGGCTCCACACTGACTTGTGAACTACACTGGCGTTCTGCATCTTCTGGAACTAGTTTCAGGTCAGAGCTAGAACCCAATAATCCCCCAAAATGTCTCACAATTTTCTTTTCCTATTGCATGGTAATTCTAGTAAAAGGCTATAGGACTCTGGGGAATGCTGGAAGGAAGATTATCAGTGTAAGTTTTAGGCAGTGAAGTAGGTCCTTTCTCAAGCAAACCCAGTGTCCTCTTAATTCAAGAGTTCCAGTTTTGCAAACTGAATCCAATCTAGGAACTTATTAAGACTCCATGACTGTTTTGGTAATGTAAGTTTGAATTCTGTTGACTTGACTTAAAAGTTTCTGTTTCTAAATATCAATTAAAAGTTTAATAGATTGTCAAACTATTTTTCTCTCTAGGGAGACCATAATCAACTAGCCAATCCCTTAAATCTCTGCAACTCAGACCATTCTAATTACTGTGTTGAACTTCTGTTCATTAAGACAATTATACTACCTTATTATTGGCAATTACATGCCACCACTTGGCTTCTGCCACCCTAGAATACAACTATCTCCATTGCATTTAACAATCCCAGTTCAGTGGCAACATTTCCCACTGGAGTTTCTGACCTACAGAGAAGGAGAACCATAAAGGTCTTCATCAATGCTGAGGCTCTCCTTACAGATTTATTTCTTAAAGTTATAGTGTTAGGTGTTTCCTCTGGAACCTTGAAGAGTGAGTAACCAAGTTTCACATGATAAATCTAACATGCACATCTAAGTTTTAGAATTATTCTTCTACAGTATCCAATGCTAATCTTGCATTTCAACTTGGTTTCACCCAAAAAGCCAATCAAAGTGTTAGAGCCCCTTCTAATCCATGAAGCTGCAACAGTGAATTCAAATTCTCTGCTTCCTGGTCTCATATCAATACATTTATCCTGGTTCAACTTTTTTTTCTTCCACTGTTATTCCATACCGTTAATATAAGTTCTCACACATATTTCTCATATTTCTTTCTGTATACACTAGAAAAATATTACAGCAGTTTGGACTATAGTTCAGATTTCTCTGGTTTACACTTTGACATCACCCATCTGGGCCTGCAGGAACATGAGTCTAATTATAAGCCTAGAAGAAAAGAGGGGTAGTGGATGTAGGTCTTGTCCAGAACCAGTAATATCTTGCACGGTACCTAACTATCTCAGGGGAAGTAATTACAGTTTCTTTAGACAAAAAAAAAAAAAAAAAAAAAGACTAAACTCCTAAGGCACCAACCCTTCAGACATGGGTGCCAGAATACTATAAAAGAAGGCTCAGCTGAATTCAGAGGTTTGATGCCCTTTGCTTCACAGGGATCTGCGTATGAATGTAGATTGACTCAATTCTTCAATTAAAAGACAAAGTTTGGCTGAATAAAGAAAAAAGACCCTACTATATATGTCAAACCCACAGGTAACATTGTACTAAATGGGGAAAAGTTAAAAGTTGAAAGTCTTTCCTCTAAGATTTGGGACGAGACACTTCCCCTACTTATATTTAATATAGAACTAGAAGTCCTGGTCAGAGTAATTAGGCAAGAGAAAAAAAATAAAGGGCATTCAAACTGGAAAGGAAGTCAAATTAGCCTTATTCACAGATGACATCATCTTAAATATAGAAAAACCTAAAGAATTCAACAAAAAAAACTCTTGAAACTGATAATAAATTCAGTAAATTTATATGATAAAAATCAGCATATAAAAATCAGTAGCATTTATATATGCCAACAGCAAAAAATCTGAAAAAGAAATCAAGAAACCAATCTCATTTGCAACACGTATAAATAATACAAAATACTCAGAAAAGAATTTAATGAAAGAATTGAAATATCTACACAGGGAAAATGATAAAACACTAATGAGAGAAATTGAAGAGGATAGAAAAAAATAAAAATATATCTCCTGTTCATGAAATGGAGGAATAATTTTTAAATCACAATACAACTCACAGTAATTTAGATTCAATGCAATTCCTATAAAAATACTAATGATGTTCTTCACAGAAATCAAAAACTAATCCTAAAATTTGTATGGAGCTACAAGACCCTGAATAGCCAAAACAATCTTGAGCAAAAGGAACAAAACTGAAAGAATCATACTATCGGACTTCATAATTTACTACAAAGCTATAGTAACCAAATCAGCATCATATACTCTCATAAAAACACACAAATAGACCAAAGCAGCAGAACAGATAACATAGATAAAAATCCACACATTTATGGCCAACTCCTGTTTGACAAAGATTTCAAGTATATAAAATGGGGAAAGGACAGTATATTCAATTAATGGTCCTGGAAAACCTGGATAACTATGCAGAAGAATGAAACTAGACCCCTATCTCTGATCATACACAAAAATCAAATCAACACGGATTACAGACTTAAATCTAAGACCTCAAAATATGAAACTACTAGAAGAAAACTCTGGGGACATGTTTTTTTGTCTTTTCCCAGGAAGTTGTTCTAGGCAAAGATTTTTTTTGTGTATGACTTCAAAAGCATAGGCAACCAAAAGCAAAAATAGACAAACGGAAACAAATCAAGCTAAAAATCTTCTGGACAACAAAGGAAACCATCAACAAAGTGAAGAGACAGCTCACAGAATGGGAAAAAAATGTTTGCAAACTATGCATCTGACAAGAAATTAATAACCAACATATATAAGGAACTCAACTCAATAGCAAAAACAAACAATTTTATTTTTAAAATGAAGAAAAGATCTAAGGCATTTCTCAATAAAAGAGAGATGCAAATGTCCAACAGGTATGTGAAAAAAAATGTTTAACATCACTAATCATCAGACAAATGCAAATCAAAACCACAATGAAATATCATGTCACATCAGTTAATATGGCTTTTATAAAAATAATAGGCAATAACAGATGCTGATGAGAATGAGGAGAAATGAGAATCCTTGCACAATGTTGGTGGGTATATAAATTAGTACAACCACTATAGAGAACAGTATACTTTTCCCTCAAAAAAAAAAAAAAAAAAAAAAATAGAACTATCATATGATCCAGCAATTCCACTACTGGGTATATATCCAAAAGAAAGGAAATCAATATATTGAAGAGATGTCTACACTCTCATGCTTACTACAACACTAATCACAATAGCCAAATTGTGGAATCAACCTAACTGCCTATCAAAGGAGGAATGGATAAAGAAAATGTGGTATATATTTATATACAAAACAAATGTATATAAAATATAAATATATACAATACACATATGCAATTAAATACTATTCTTCCATAAAATCCTGTTATTTGCAGAAACATGGATGGAACTGGATGCTAAATAAAATAAACACAAGCACAAAGAGACAAATATTGCATATTCTTATTCATATGTGGAAGCTAAAAAAGTAGCCCTCTTACACAGAGAATAGGTTGGTGGTTATCAGAGGCCAGGAAGTGGAGGGAAGAGGAGGATTTAAAAAAAAAGTTGATTAATGTGTAGAAATACAAGGTTTGATAGAAAAAATAAGATCTTGTGTTAGATCAGTAGGGTGGCTATAGTTTAATCTATTGTACATTTCAAAATAGCTAGAAAAGAAGAATTTGAATGGTTATAGCATAAGGAATATAAAAGTATTTCAGGTGATAGATATCCCAAGTTCACTGATCTTTACAAATTATATGCATGTGTTAAATAATCACATGTACACCAAAACTATGTATATTATGCATCAGTAATAAAAATTAGAAAGTGGAATTTAAAAATAGTTACATGTCTGTTGTAACATCTTGCTTTAGCCTACAACATATAAATATATATTTATTTGACAATTTTTATATAGACTTTAAATATTTCTCCATTGATTGGAATAAACCTTTTTGCATAATCATATCAATAATGCATCACCTAAACCTTCCAGTCATAAAATCTTTAAAGTGAAACAAGCACTTAATGGTACTTATTAATTATCCCTTGCCCATCATTCTGTGAAATTAATTTTTTTTCTAATTTTTTATAACATTTTTCCAATCCTACTTAAAAAGGCAATTATTATGGTGGCTCATCTCTTCAAATTCTTGCAAAACACTTAACATGCTTTTTATAGAAATAACTGTTTTCATGATTCTGTTTAATCAGTCCTATTTAATATCCTATTTAATAATATTATGTAATTAAATTGCAAGTTCAAACAGGCATAAAGAGTGAACATATCAAATACTGGAAAGAGAAACACAAGGGCACTTACCAGTGTTTTTCATATCAAGACATGAAAAAGGTCTAACATAGTGAACTGGTTAAAGGAGGTCAGTCAGAGAAAATTCCACCATACACACTTGATTTATTGATAATGTCCAAGGTGTTAGGAAGTCAAAGATGACAAATAAAGATCAATGCAGAGATAGGCTGTGGTTCTGATTTCTGCCTCAAATTCATCCCCAGTTTCAATTTTTACTTCTCTCTTAGCTAGCTGTATGCTTTGAGCAAAGTATAATACTTAAAGCTTTGTACCTTTTCTCTCACCTATAAAATCATACATAATTATATATAACTTTATATAACTTAGATTGTTATGAAGATTAAGTATGTTGATTACAAGTAAAGTATGTAGAACAATGTTTGGCATATCACCAGAGATCACGAAATGTTTTTCTTTTTTTAAAATAAAAAATAGCCTTTGTCTTGAGGAGGGTTCTAGAATATATATTCAAAGGAAAAATTAAAGTAGTACTGGGAGCATTTATTATATTTTAACTGTTTATTACAAGATTATGTCATTCAGTAGGACATAGTGAGACAGTCTTTTAAAACATTGGCCAAGAAGAGGAAGAGAATTTGCCTCACTAGTAATTTTCAGTACTAAGTCATAGAGACTAAGCATGTGATTGCCATGTGCTGCTCTTGAACATTAGAAACTGTACTTGATAAACGGTTGTAAATATCTCTACTGGTACACAGCAATTACAGAAAACAAACCACCAATTGATGTTGGATGGAAAATACTGTTCTATACAGTAGTTAGCTGTTCCAGTTGGATCTATCCTACAAAATATACACAACGGTAGCTTCATATATGACCAGGGCTCACCTTGCCATGTACTGGGCCATCCATGGCAATGGTCATCCTATAGTTACAGTTAATTAACATGGACAACTGACCCATCCAAGCTAATTAGCTTCTTTCTTGCAAGCATTTAGAACTGGGAATGAGAAGTTAGCTGGGCATGGTGGCATGCACCTGTAGTCGAGCTACTTAGGAGGCTGACATCAAAGAATTACTTCATCCTGGGGGATGGAGGTTGCAGTGAACTGAGATCACGCCAATGCACTCCAGCCTGAGCAACAGAATGAGACCTTGTCTCAAAAAGAAAAAAAATTATATGTAATTAGTTTCATTTCACAATTCAAACTGGGAAGATATGTAAACTGATGAGTTACAAAGCAATCACATTCTGCCACTTTATGGAGAAGGAGGATATGGCAGTGGCTAAGAAAAGAATTAATGGAGGGGCGGAGCAAGATGGCCGAATAGGAGCAGCTCCAGTCTCCAACTCCCAGCGCGAGCGACACAGAAGACCGGTGATTTCTGCATTTTCAACTGAGGTACTGGGTTCATCTCACTGGGGAGTGCCGGACGATCGGAGCTGGTCAGCTGCTGCAGCCCGACCAGCGAGAGCTGAAGCAGGGCGAGGCATTGCCTCACCTGGGAAGCGCAAGGGGGAAGGGAGTCCCTTTTCCTAGCCAGGGAACTGAGACACACAACACCTGGAAAATCGGGTAACTCCCACCCCAATACTGCGCTTTAGGAAACAGGCACACCAGGAGATCATATCCCACACCTGGCCTGGAGGGTCCCACACCCACGGAGCCTCCCTCGTTGCTAGCGCAGCAGTCTGTGATCTACCGGCAAGGCAGCAGCGAGGCTGGGGGAGGGGCGCCCGCCATTGCTGAGGCTTAAGTAGGTAAACAAAGCTGCTGGGAAGCTCGAACTGGGTGGAGCTCACAGCAGCTCAAGGAAACCTGCCTGTCTCTGTAGACTCCACCTCTGGGGACAGGGCACAGTAAACTAAGACACACAGACACCTCTGCACAGACGCAAACGACTCTGTCTGACAGCTTTGAAGAGAGCAGTGGATCTCTCAACACGGAGGTTGAGATCTGAGAAGGGACAGACTCCCTGCTCAAGTGGGTCCCTGACCCCTGAGTAGCCTAACTGGGAGACATCCCCCACTAGGGGCAGTCTGACACCCCACACCTCACAGGGAGGAGTACACCCCTGAGAGGAAGCTTCCAAAGCAAGAATCAGACAGGTACACTCGCTGTTCAGAAATATTCTATCTTCTGCAGCCTCTGCTGCTGATACCCAGGCAAACAGGGTCTGGAGTGGACCTCAAGCAATCTCCAACAGACCTACAGCTGAGGGTCCTGACTGTTAGAAGGAAAACTATCAAACAGGAAGGACACCTACACCAAAACCCCATCAGTACATCACCATCATCAAAGACCAGAGGCAGATAAAACCACAAAGATGGGGAAAAAGCAGGGCAGAAAAGCTGGAAACTCAAAAAATAAGAGCGCATCTCCCCCGGCAAAGGAGCGCAGCTCATCGCCAGCAACGGATCAAAGCTGGACGGAGAATGACTTTGATGAGATGAGAGAAGAAGGCTTCAGTCCATCAAATTTCTCAGAGCTAAAGGAGGAATTACGTACCCAGCGCAAAGAAACTAAAAATCTTGAAAAAAAAGTGGAAGAATTGATGGCTAGAGTAATTAATGCAGAGAAGGTCCTAAACGAAATGAAAGAGATGAAAACCATGACACGAGAAATACGTGACAAATGCACAAGCTTCAGTAACCGACTCGATCAACTGGAAGAAAGAGTATCAGCGATTGAGGATCAAATGAATGAAATGAAGCGAGAAGAGAAACCAAAAGAAAAAAGAAGAAAAAGAAACGAACAAAGCCTGCAAGAAGTATGGGATTATGTAAAAAGACCAAATCTACGTCTGATTGGGGTGCCTGAAAGTGAGGGGGAAAATGGAACCAAGTTGGAAAACACTCTTCAGGATATCATCCAGGAGAACTTCCCCAACCTAGTAGGGCAGGCCAACATTCAAATCCAGGAAATACAGAGAACGCCACAAAGATACTCCTCGAGAAGAGCAACTCCAAGACACATAATTGCCAGATTCACCAAAGTTGAAATGAAGGAAAAAATCTTAAGGGCAGCCAGAGAGAAAGGTCGGGTTACCCACAAAGGGAAGCCCATCAGACTCACAGCAGATCTCTCAGCAGAAACTCTACAAGCCAGAAGAGAGTGGGGGCCAATATTCAACATTCTTAAAGAAAAGAATTTTAAACCCAGAATTTCATATCCAGCCAAACTAAGTTTCATAAGTGAAGGAGAAATAAAATCCTTTACAGATAAGCAAATGCTTAGAGATTTTGTCACCACTAGGCCTGCCTTACAAGAGATCCTGAAGGAAGCACTCAAACATGGAAAGGAACAACCGGTACCAGCCATTGCAAAAACATGCCAAAATGTAAAGACCATTGAGGCTAGGAAGAAACTGCATCAACTAACGAGCAAAATAACCAGTTAATATCATAATGGCAGGATCAAGTTCACACATAACAATATTAACCTTAAATGTAAATGGACTAAATGCTCCAATTAAAAGACACAGACTGGCAAACTGGATAAAGAGTCAAGACCCATCAGTCTGCTGTATTCAGGAGACCCATCTCACACGCAGAGACATACATAGGCTCAAAATAAAGGGATGGAGGAAGATTTACCAAACAAATGGAGAACAAAAAAAAGCAGGGGTTGCAATACTAGTATCTGATAAAACAGACTTTAAACCATCAAAGATCAAAAGAGACAAAGAAGGCCATTACATAATGGTAAAGGGATCAATTCAACAGGAAGAGCTAACTATCCTAAATATATATGCACCCAATACAGGAGCACCCAGATTCATAAAGCAAGTCCTTAGAGACTTACAAAGAGACTTAGACTCCCATACAATAATAATGGGAGACTTCAACACTCCACTGTCAATATTAGACAGATCAACGAGACAGAAAGTTAACAAGGATATCCAGGAATTGAACTCATCTCTGCAGCAAGCAGACCTAATAGACATCTATAGAACTCTCCACCCCAAATCAACAGAATATACATTCTTCTCATCACCACATCATACTTACTCCAAAATTGACCACGTAATTGGAAGTAAAGCACTCCTCAGCAAATGTACAAGAACAGAAATTATAACAAACTGTCTCTCAGACCACAGTGCAATCAAACTAGAACTCAGGACTAAGAAACTCACTCAAAACCGCTCAACTACATGGAAACTGAACAACCTGCTCCTGAATGACTACTGGGTACATAACGAAATGAAGGCAGAAATAAAGATGTTCTTTGAAACCAATGAGAACAAAGATACAACATACCAGAATCTCTGGGACACATTTAAAGCAGTGTGTAGAGGGAAATTTATAGCACTAAATGCCCACAAGAGAAAGCAGGAAAGATGTAAAATTGACACTCTAACATCGCAATTAAAAGAACTAGAGAAGCAAGAGCAAACACATTCGAAAGCTAGCAGAAGGCAAGAAATAACTAAGATCAGAGCAGAACTGAAGGAGATAGAGACACAAAAAACCCTCCAAAAAATCAATGAATCCAGGAGTTGGTTTTTTGAAAAGATCAACAAAATTGACAGACCACTAGCCAGACTAATAAAGAAGAAAAAAGAGAGAAGAATCAAATCGACGCAATTAAAAATGATCAAGGGGATATCACCACCGACCCCACAGAAATACAAACTACCATCAGAGAATACTATAAACACCTCTACGCAAATAAACTGGAAAATCTAGAAGAAATGGATAATTTCCTGGACACTTACACTCTTCCAAGACTAAACCAGGAAGAAGTTGAATCCCTGAATAGACCAATAGCAGGCTCTGAAATTGAGGCAACAATTAATAGCCTACCAACCAAAAAAAGTCCAGGACCAGATGGATTCACAGCTGAATTCTACCAGAGGTACAAAGAGGAGTTGGTACCATTCCTTCTGAAACTATTCCAATCAATAGAAAAAGAGGGAATCCTCCCTAACTCATTTTATGAGGCCAACATCATCCTGATACCAAAGCCTGGCAGAGACACAACAAAAAAAGAGAATTTTAGACCAATATCCCTGATGAACATCGATGCAAAAATCCTCAATAAAATACTGGCAAACCGGATTCAGCAACACATCAAAAAGCTTATCCACCATGATCAAGTGGGCTTCATCCCTGGGATGCAAGGCTGGTTCAACATTCGCAAATCAATAAACATAATCCAGCATATAAACAAAACCAAAGACAAAAACCACATGATTATCTCAATTGATGCAGAAAAGGCTTTTGACAAAATTCAACAGCCCTTCATGCTAAAAACGCTCAATAAATTCGGTATTGATGGAACGTACCTCAAAATAATAAGAGCTATTTATGACAAACCCACAGCCAATATCATACTGAATGGGCAAAAACTGGAAAAATTCCCTTTGAAAACTGGCACAAGACAGGGATGCCCTCTCTCACCACTCCTATTCAACATAGTGTTGGAAGTTCTGGCTAGGGCAATCAGGCAAGAGAAAGAAATCAAGGGTATTCAGTTAGGAAAAGAAGAAGTCAAATTGTCCCTCTTTGCAGATGACACGATTGTATATTTAGAAAACCCCATTGTCTCAGCCCAAAATCTCCTTAAGCTGATAAGCAACTTCAGCAAAGTCTCAGGATACAAAATTAATGTGCAAAAATCACAAGCATTCTTATACACCAGTAACAGACAAACAGAGAGCCAAATCAGGAATGAACTTCCATTCACAACTGCTTCAAAGAGAATCAAATACCTAGGAATCCAACTTACAAGGGATGTAAAGGACCTCTTCAAGGAGAACTACAAACCACTGCTCAGTGAAATCAAAGAGGACACAAACAAATGGAAGAACATACCATGCTCATGGATAGGAAGAATCAATATTGTGAAAATGGCCATACTGCCCAAGGTAATTTATAGATTCAATGCCATCCCCATCAAGCTACCAATGAGTTTCTTCACAGAATTGGAAAAAACTGCTTTAAAGTTCATATGGAACCAAAAAAGAGCCCGCATCTCCAAGACAATCCTAAGTCAAAAGAACAAAGCTGGAGGCATCACGCTACCTGACTTCAAACTATACTACAAGGCTACAGTAACCAAAACAGCATGGTACTGGTACCAAAACAGAGATATAGACCAATGGAACAGAACAGAGTCCTCAGAAATAATACCACACATCTACAGCCATCTGATCTTTGACAAACCTGAGAGAAACAAGAAATGGGGAAAGGATTCCCTATTTAATAAATGGTGCTGGGAAAATTGGCTAGCCATAAGTAGAAAGCTGAAACTGGATCCTTTCCTTACTCCTTATACGAAAATTAATTCAAGATGGATTAGAGACTTAAATGTTAGACCTAATACCATAAAAATCCTAGAGGAAAACCTAGGTAGTACCATTCAGGACATAGGCATGGGCAAAGATTTCATGTCTAAAACACCAAAAGCAACGGCAGCAAAAGCCAAAATTGACAAATGGGATCTCATTAAACTAAAGAGCTTCTGCACAGCAAAAGACACTACCATCAGAGTGAACAGGCAACCTACAGAATGGGAGAAAATTTTTGCAATCTACTCATCTGACAAAGGGCTAATATCCAGAACCTACAAAGAACTCAAACAAATTTACAAGAAAAAAACAAACAACCCCATCAAAAAGTGGGCAAAGGACATGAACAGACATTTCTCAAAAGAAGACATTCATACAGCCAACAGACACATGAAAAAATGCTCATCATCACTGGCCATCAGAGAAATGCAAATCAAAACCACAATGAGATACCATCTCACACCAGTTAGAATGGCAATCATTAAAAAGTCAGGAAACAACAGGTGCTGGAGAGGATGTGGAGAAATAGGAACACTTTTACACTGTTGGTGGGATTGTAAACTAGTTCAACCATTATGGAAAACAGTATGGCGATTCCTCAAGGATCTAGAACTAGATGTACCATATGACCCAGCCATCCCATTACTGGGTATATACCCAAAGGATTATAAATTATGCTGCTATAAAGACACATGCACACGTATGTTTATTGCAGCACTATTCACAATAGCAAAGACTTGGAATCAACCCAAATGTCCATCAGTGACAGACTGGATTAAGAAAATGTGGCACATATACACCATGGAATACTATGCAGCCATAAAAAAGGATGAGTTTGAGTCCTTTGTAGGGACTTGGATGCAGCTGGAATCCATCATTCTTAGCAAACTATCACAAGAACAGAAAACCAAACACCGCATGTTCTCACTCATAGGTGGGAACTGAACAATGAGATCACTCGGACTCAGGAAGGGGAACATCACACACCGGGGCCTATCATGGGGAGGGGGGAGGGGGGAGGGATTGCATTGGGAGTTATACCTGATGTAAACGACGAGTTGATGGGTATAGCACAGCAACATGGCACAAGTATACATATGTAACAAACCTGCACATTATGCACATGTACCCTACAACTTAAAGTATAATAATAATAAATAAATTAAAAAAAAAAAAAAAAAAAAAAAGAAAAGAATTAATGAAATTTCTATACATAGAGTGAAATACTATATTCTTTTTTATTATACTTCAAGTTCTGGGATACATGTGCAGAACGTGCAGGTATGTTACGTAGGTACACATGTGCCATGGTGGTTTGCTGCACCCATCAACCTGTCATCTGCATTAGGTATTTCTCCTAATGATACCCCATCTCCTAGCCCCCCACCCCAAACAGGCCCTGGTGTGTGATGTTCTCCTCCCTGTGCCCATGAGTTCTCACTGTTCAACTCTCACTTATGAGTGAGAACATGCCGTGTTTGGTTTTCTGTTCCCGTGTTAGTTTGCTGAGAATGATGGTTCCCAGCTTTACCCATGTCCCTGCAAGGATATGAACTCATTATTTTTATGGCTGCAGATTATACCATGGTGTGTATGTGCCACATTTTCTTTATCCAGTCTATCACTGATGGGCATTTGGGTTGGTTCCAAGTCTTTGCTATTGTAAACAGTGCTGCAATAAACATACATATGCATTTGTCTTTATAGTAGAATGAATATGGGAATAGCATTGAATCTATAGCCAAGACAATCCTAAGCAAAATGAACAAAGCTGGAGCATCAAGCTGACTTCAAACTATACTACAAGGCTATAGTAACCAAAACAGCATGGTACTGGTATCAAAACAGATATATAGAGCAATGGAAAAGAATGGAGGCTTCAGAAATAACACCACACATCTACAACCATTTGATCTTTGACAAACCTGACAAAAACAAGCAATGGGGAAAGGATTCCCTATTTAATAAATGATGTTAGGAAAACTGGCTAGCCATATGCAGAAAACAAACTGGACACCTTCCTTATACCTTTTACAAAAATTAACTCAAGATAGATTAAAGACTTAAATGTAAGACCTAAAACCATAAAAACCCTAGGAGAAAATGCAGGCAATGCCATTCAGGACATAGGCATGGACAAAAACCTAATGACTAAACACCAATAGCAATGACAAAAAAAGCCAAAATTGACCAATGAGATATAATTAAACGAAAGAGCTTCTGCACAGCAAAAGGAACTATCATCAGAGTGAATAGGCAACCTACAGAATGGGAGAAAATTTTTACAATCTATCCATCTGACAAAGGGCTAATATCCAGAATCTACAAGGAATTTAAACAAATTTACAAGAAAAAACAAAACAAAAACAACAACAACAAAAAAAAAAACGACCCCATCAAAAAGTGGGCAAAGGATATGAACAGACACTTCTTATAGGAACATATTTATGCAGGCTACTATATTCTTAAATGAGGGAGATAGACTGCTTTGTTTCCTGTTTGTTTTCCAGGCCCTTTTGAGAGGCTGACTGTACTTACTGCCCTTTCTTTATTATTTATAATCAATTCTCTCTTTTCTTCTAAAGTCAGTTTGAGTGAGTTTATGTTTTTATCAATGAAAAGAGCTTTGACCAAGAACAGTTCATTATTTTACATGGAGGAGTGGTTAATATAATGACTCCCAGTGGTCAGGCCTCCTCAATCAAATGAAATGGAGGAGAAGCAATTTTGTGAGACTTTCAAACAACAACAACAACAACAAAAACAAAAACATTACATTATTTCGAACAAGAAGTAAAAAGAAGAGAGAAAAACTACTTTTTCTAAGTTGAAGTAACCAGGTTATAGCCTACATAACAGATTTAATTTTCCCAGAGGGTTCCAGTACGTAAAAGCATCTGGAATCAGAAATAGTTAGATTTATTGGGAAATAGATTCTATATTTAGAAAAGATGTCATTTGTGATTAAGCTAAAATGCTACTGTGAGTAAGATTCTGCAGTGAAGAAGAATTCATAGAGGCCAATGCTCTGAGTATCTTACCAAAGACTAGTTGGTGATAATAGACAAGTGCCTCTTATCTCAGAGCCCTCCTTGTTCCCCAGAGTCAGAGAGAAATTTGTGTTATAGCAGGACTTTAGACACGTTTTACTGAATGCAAAATTTTCCAGATTTTTAAGAGCCTTTCCAGAGAGGGAGAATTCTCATCTCAAATTTCTCATGTGCCTTAAGGATCTTTCAAGTTTATATTCTGGTTCTACTTATACTTACAGTTTATATTTTTCAAGGACTGCTTGATTCATACCACAATCATTTACTGACCAATCTTTATATGACCAGTTCACAGCCAGGTCTCCAAGAGGAAGGTGTAGAAGACAGTCTTTTCTCTCAAGGAATTTGAGTCAAGTAGACAGAAAAGTAGAGAAACAAATGCAATTAAAATGCCAAAACATATGTGAGTTTGAGCACTTTGAAACAGAGAAAAAGGGCACCTACTTCATTTTGTGTAGGAGTTGGGGAATGAAAGATTCGTGGGAGAGAGAAATCATGAATGAGTCTTTATGTTTGGGAAAACAGCAGTTTCCAATCACAAGAAACAGCATGTGGGCAAAGTCATGAAAAGATGACAGAACAAAGCACGGGGTGTCTGGAAGTGAAGAGGGAGTGATAAAAATAGGCTGGAGCCTAAGGCAGAGATGACGTCTGGCAGGGGTTTGTAGACTATGCTTAATAATTGATATTTTTGTCTTAGAGACATTGAAGACAAGATGAAGTATATATACAGAGAAATGACATGTTCAGGTTTCATATATGTCACATATTTTTATATTAAATAATGAGGTAAAATAACAGTTGCCATTTATTGAGCTTCTATAATTAGATCTCAAAAGAAAAACTAATATCCAGAAAATATTGGGTAAGTCACTACCGAGGGGTTTACTAAATTTTGCTGAATTGACTGGAAAATACATTTTGGAATGAGAATTGAAATTTGTATCTGAGTTCCTGTCCTTTGTATTATAACATTTGCTTTCTGATTCAGACTCTAGGTTTAGTAATTTAACTCCAGTGTCTCTTTAATGTGTTATTCTTGAATGTTGCGCTGACACAAGTTTTTGGGCTCAGTTAGGGCTCAAGTCTATTGCCTATAATCACAAAATAATTTTTTGAGGGGGAGAAACCTCTGGTGGTATCATGTTACTAAATATCAACATTACACCCCAAGAAAGTTTTCATGTGCCTCTATTATATAACTTTTTGTTTCCCATTAAACTATATTTTCTTCGAGGGCAAGAAACATGACTTATTATTTTCCATAATAAAGATAAAAACTTATTCACACTTGACCAGTCTGTGTTCTAGGCAGTTCACATTAAAAAATAAGTATCATTTCAGCCTTATGAAGTAAGTACTGTTTCTATTTTAAAGATGAGGAAAGTAAGACACCAAATGCTTCAGAACAGTCTAAGGTCACTTATCAAGTAAGTGCTGGATTCAAGGTTTGATTGCAAGCTCAATGAATCTCTCATTTGTAATCATGTTTATTTCACCATGCTTGGCAGATGGTAAGCACTTAGTAATTATTTGTTGATAAATGAATGAAAAAATTAGTTAATCCATCACACTTTGAAAATAAACAGCTTTTAAATAGTAGTTATTCACCCAAAGTTGTTTACATGACTTCTGTAATATCTAAACACACAAGTGATTTAAACTAAACTTGAGTAAAAATGAGCTTAATATGTATAAACAAAAATGTGCATGCCCTCTGAGCATATATTTTGTCAAATGCTATCATCTGAATGTGTCTCCCAAAAGTTCATGGTTTAAAAAACTTAATTCCTAAAGTTATACATTGATAGTATTTGGAGGTAGGGCATTTGGAAGACAATTATTGCTAGAAATCATGAGAGTGGGGAGCTTATGATGGGATTATTGGCTTTGTAAAGAAAGAAGAGACCTGAGCTGTCAAGCTCTGCCATGTGATAACTCTTGCCATGTCATGATGCAGCAAAGACACCTTTAGCAGATGCTGGCACCATGCTCTTGGACTTTCCAGCCTCCAGAATGGTGAGCTACATAAACTATTTTTTATAAATTACCCAGTCTGTGGCAGTCAGCTATTGTAACAGAAAATGATTCAAGACACCAAATAACTGGATAAAATGAGTATTTCCTTTCATTACCAACATTAGTTTTTTTCTACAAGCATCCTAGTTATAAAGTATTCTAATCATCAGTCCTGAAACCACCAGTTTGGTCATATGCTACCATTGAGGTTCCATTGTGCTACATTAGATTGTCCGTGCAGGCATGTGCCAGGATTATGCAAAACTCTACTGCAAACTGAGATGTGCTATCTCAAAAGCTTTTCCCACTACTCACTCTGAACCACTACTACTTACTACTTACTCATCACTACTTATTCTGAACCACTTTCTCTTAATGTGCCCTGTTTTGCTTTCTGATGTTTACAAACTATTTTTATGCATTGTCTTCTCTCCCCTTTTTTTGGACCTCTGATTTGGATCCAACATCTACATTTTATGCCGGCATAGCCTCTGTATCACACCATTAATGTTTACCCTTCAGTTGCTGCCATGAACCAGTCTAACCTCAGGTCTCAGAGGATCAGTGGGTAGGGACTAGTTATCATCTTGCCTCCATTTTCAAAGCAGAGAGACCATGTTTCTAAAACTTTGTTTTTTAATTGTTGTATTAGTTCGTTCTCACACTGCTATGAAGAACTGCCTGAGACCAGGTAATTTAGAAAGGAAAGACGTTTAATTGACTCACAGTTCCACATGGCTGGGGACACCTCAGGAAATGTACAAACATGGCAGAAGATGAAGGTGAAGCAAGACAGCTTCTTCACAAGGCAGCAGGAAGAAGAATGAATGAAGAGAATTACCAAACACTTATAAAGCCATCAGAACCCATGAGAACTCACTCTCTATCATGAGAACAGCATGGGGGAAACTGCCCCCATGATTCAACTACCTCCACATGGTCTCTCCCTTGACACCTGGTGATTATGGGGATTACAATTCGAGAGGAGACTTTGGGTAGGGGCAGAGCTAAACCATGGCAATTATATATTCCTGATTAGCTCACTTGCTCTATCAATATACTATGAAAACTGGTTTTCAAAAGGCTTAGTGTACAGAATCCAGGTATCAGAAATTGATGTGCACTCTGATTCAGATAATGATGTGCTTCATTGTATCTCTTCATAAAATAAGGTTAGAAATCCCTGTTTTACCTATCCATAGGTACTTTTTATTAGTGATATAGCATACGTACAGTCACATTGAAACATATTTTAGGAGTAAGGCTAAAAAGTAGAATGTTCAATTACACTATCAAAGGAGAAGAGTTTAAGCAGGCTATGTTCTTTTATATACAAAAGATGCTTTTTTTCTTGTTAATAATGTGATGAACGCTGGAGTCTTTATAAATCAAATATAAAATTAATAAAAATATAAATTTAAAAAAGTAGAGACTGTCATATTAAATTTTAACTACTGAAGATATTTTTTTCTTATAATGCTTTGGAAACCAAATATATTTGTGGCACCACCTCACACTACTGACTGGAATTTGACTCAACCTAATACGAACACTGAGAACTACAAGCAATTATCAATGTTTCTTTTTAAATTGATAGAAAGAGTGAAGGTTACTTTATACTTGTATGTGTATACTTGCAATTTCCTCTTTAGTGTATTATAATTTACCTTTTCTGTTTTATGAAATATAGAGCATTATTTAAAATGTGGCTATTACCAAGACTAAGAATTGCAATAGCTAGACTTCAAGTTTTACAGCTTAGAGCTTAGTGGCTCAACGCTTGGTAAATAAGCACCTCTCTGAGCCCTTTAAATTGTATTTAAGCTGGGTTAAGTTTATGAGTTAGCCATAAAATTATAATTTGGTACAGAAGAGGAAACCTCATTTAGTGGCACTCAACAAACTAATATAGTGACCCTAAATCCCACCCTGACTGTTTAGTTATTACAACACACCGCTATGAAGGCTATTAACAGGCCTAATTAAGGCATCAATCACCTCTCAGAACCTCAATAACCTTACAATAACTCTTTTTATGGCATTTTCAGCCATTTGCTCTAATGCACGAGGGCCATATACAAATGAATTGGATATTAGGGGCCCTGATTACATGAAGCCATTTGGCAAGCATTCACAGCCCCTACACTTTCACAAGCTCACTGGGAAACAGACCAGAGTACCTTCTAAGACGGACAGAGTGGAGCCTGAGCTGGTCTCCATCTAACACAGCCCAACATACTGCCAGGTTTTTAGGCTTGTGTAGGCATTCAAACAGAATAATATAGGCCATTGGATATTTCCACATTTTAAAGACTCTTTTTTTTGTTGTTGTTCACACTGCCTATCCAGAACAGTCGTCTATGTGGAGCTAATCACCTATTACGACAGCCACTTTGTATGCAGCTGTGCGGGCAAACTTTCTAAAAAGCACATTAACACTTTTGACCTATTGTGTTAATGGACCTGACTTTCTCAACTATCTCTCTGGCAAATCAAACACACTTTACTAAGGCAGGCTTAAGGGTAAGACATTATTTGGTGAAGCTCAGCGAGAACATATACTTCAGTTTATCCTGTTGTAGGTTTTGGTATGTTCTAAGTGATTTTTCAAGAGGGAAATTCACAGATATTTTCATATCCCTCTGGCTTCCTGCTTCGTAGGTCAGCAGGCTGTCAGTGAGGGAGAAGAACACAGGTTGGAAGTTAATGGCTGTACTGGAAGAAAACCAGCTTCAACATCTCAAAGAGAATATAAATTTTGACTATGCAGGGGATGGAGTTAGCAGATCCAGAGGATGGTACTGGTGAAGATACGATTAATAAAGTGAGGACTTAAAGCTTAACCTGGTACAACCAACTGGTTGCTGGAACACACTGCATGGCACATACTGCTAAATAAGAAACACATCATAAGATGTGACATGAGGGATCAAAAATCTTCCTAAACTTGTAGTCTTCCAAAAGTTAGTTACTTGGTTTGCGTTTCTCATGTTAGTTATTCACTTGATTTAGTGTATTGGAATTCAGAATCTAAAGGTATTAGCCTTTGAGGGATAATTTTTAATTCACATTTAGGTAGTTTCATATTTGAGTGAATTAGCTCAAAACTTCTCAAATAAACAAGTTCATGAAGACATAAGGCAGGGATAGGGCAGTTTTGGAAGAGGAACTAGGTTGGAGTTATGGGAAGAGATGTCTAAGATGTCTAATATCCACTTCATTTCTATTGGAAGAGATGTCTAGATGTCTTGATCATAGGCAAACGTGGGAGAGGACAAACTTAATGTTGAGAACTAAGGAATTAAGAGACAGACTTTCTAGAGAGGCCTCCAAATATGCAGGCTATCACTGAGGCAAAAAAATGCTAATGATTTTTGTTGTTTAGTTAAGGTAAATTAGCTGTTGTAACCAACAAATCCTGAAAGAATATTTTAAGGCTCAAATATGACGATTCATTTCTCGTATACATTACATCCAACATGTTTGCTCTTCATTGACGGGCAGCTTTTCTTTAATTAATAATTTAGGGATGTTTATCTCATAGCTTCATCAACTTTGGAAGCACGATTTCAAAGGTTACCAAACTCAATTGTAACAAGTAGGTGGAAAGAGAAAGGTGTTGGAGACATATAAGTGCAAAAGGAGTCTGAGAAATGGACTTAGTGAGAGCTCAGTGATCTCTGCGACGCTGACATTTTCCTGAGCCCTTGTCTTGATTCTGTGTATTACAGTCTCTGGCATTCTCAACTAGGTCATAATGAGGTGGAAAACGATGTACAGGCTTAAAACAGGCTACATAATGTAGGTGACAAGAGGAGTCTGTCCCTGGCTATGCTAAATTTATCAATGATAAAATTTATTTGATGGTTTTCTTAGTTAAAACACAAAAATTATTAAAACTACTTCTATCTGAATCCAAAATATTATGGGGATTATGTGGAATTATTACATTTACTTCTCAGTTGGGGGACTTAGATGGGCTATAGGCTCAGTCATGTATTCTAACTGCATTGGTCTTTAAAAACTAAATAATCTGGAAAATGTGATTCTTAAAGTATAGAGGGAGATAACCAAACTGGCTTTCCACTAAGTTTTTTAAAATATTCCAAGTTGGCTGCAATCCCCAGTTTACACATTTGGTTCTAGTGAAAGCCCTTTTGAAAATTATCAAAGTTGATGTTGAGTACTAACACCTGGAAAATAGATATGTGATATGCACCTGGCATCTTTATTTAGGGACCCTAAAACCTTATGTTCACAAGTTCCAGGTATTCCTGGGACTAAGAACTATACCATAACATCAAGACATTATAAAATTCCCTATTAAATGAAACAATAGGAAAATTAACATCTTTTCTGTGGTTAATTCCCCGTTAATAAAAATGGTTTTTTGTTGTTGTTGTTGTTGATATTGTTTACTTGGAGCATTCAATCTCTATAGTCTGTTGACATTACTGTTGAGTAATGTCAAATTGGTGCCCAGTGTTGCATCCCTAAATGCTTTTGGAGAACATTATTGTGAAGTTGATCATTAGACCTTAAGGATCATCATTAATTTTAAACCAAAGCTATAAAAAGAATGAAATGTACACAACGATGATAAGCTCCCTAAAAAGATGTGAGGATAATTGTGCATATTTCTTTAAATTACTCAGTCAATTTTAAAAGAGAAATATTGTTGGTATTTTCATCACTTTTCTTCATAAGGGATGCTTCTATACTCATAGCATAAGGTGACTCATCAAAACTTTGTCACAGTGAGTGGTCAGAAGGCATAAGCCAGAACGCCAGCATTATCCAACAGCTGTCATTTCCATTTAATGGACCAACGCATTCTCTCATGGACACTTCCTGGGGCAGCCTTTTGCAAATTGCTCACCTAACAATTGAGAAAATTAGGAAGGTGTTTACTTCAAAATAATCTTAGAAATTGACAACATGAAATGGTAAGTTTGCCTTTTAGCATTGCTTAAGAGTGTGATTTTTCTCATATTTAGGAAATTAGTTCAGATTTTTGAGGATTTTGTGATTCCATTTCTTTCTTCAGGTTATAAAGAGTATTTGTAATTTATATTCAGAACTTTCTTGGCCTGTAATGCGGTACAACATACTGATTTATAAATCAATAGATTATACTATTATTAAGTTAAAAAAAAAAATTTATACCCTTGTGCCACAATTTTAGCCTTGCACTGTAGAGAAGTAGACTTACTGTATTTTTTCTTCCTGTGTAGAAGAGAGTATTGGTTATGAAATATATTCTCCTATAAATAACAAAGACATCACCACCACAAAAAAAAAAGTTGCTTACAAAATTATGGAATTTATGTTTTCCTCTAGTAATGGATAAGTCACAAAATAGTACAGATACCATGGTTTCATGTTGTTATGGTATAGGCTCCTCTCATATTCATTCTCATGAAATGATTGCTGTGGCTCCAGCCAAAAAAAAATTAGGTTCTGGGATAGTAGAAATAAGAAGACTAAGTATAAAAGCTGGTACGATCTTAAGGCATGACAATGTTTTAGGAAAACTTCCTGCAAGCCCTGCTCAACAATCTCTTGTAACATCGCATAGCTCAGAAGCCTGCGCCATAGACATCAATGCCTCAGATGGCACTGATAAATGTTGCTTCTAAACTGGGCACACTGTCAGTCCCAACAATATCTGGGAAATGTCATTAAGAAATGAATGAAGAATGAATATTTTATTATTTTTAGAGATGAGATCCTGTTATGTTACCGTGACTGGAATACAGTGGCTATTCGTAGGCAGAATCATAGCCCGCTATAGCCTTGAACTCCTGGGCCCCAGAGATCCTCCTACCTTCGCTTACTAAGTAGCTGGACTACAGGCACATGCCACCATACCAAGCTTGGAGAATAAATATTAATAAGCAGCTAGTAGTCTTTGTCATGGGTTTACTGTGAGGGAAATTTCTGCTTATCTAGCTTCCTCCACTTCTACCCACTTTCAATCCTTTTTCCAGAGAGGGAGGAGTGGCCAATGTGATTGGTCAGAGATTACAATTAATTCATTTTACTAGGAGGCAGAATTACAGGCCTTAAAAGACACAGACTTCCGTCTTGAATCCTCTCACGTCTTGTTACAAACAGATAAATGGATCAGGAGAACTTGCTAAACCCGATTCACAAAAGATTTCTGTTCCAGATTCTCTGCCTACTCCTGAGTAGGTAAAACACTCTGCAGGCTCAGTTTTCTTTACTGGAAGAGAAATGGGACAGGAAACCCAATCTGAGTGTTAGACCTATAAAAGAATGTACATTTTGAGGGTCATAGGTGGCTGGTCCAGATTTGTCAACGGGAACAATAGTCCTCACATGGTTATAGACCTTTATGTGTATCTTCCATTAGTCAGGACTCCAAAGGGAAGGAGGAGAGATGAGATGCATCACAAACCTCCCAGAGAAAGCTTGCATCTTAGCCAAATCTTAAAAGCTGCACAGTGGGGGGCCCAAGATGGTCGAATAGGAACAACTCCAGCCTCCAGGTCCCAGCGTGAATGATACAGAAGACTGATGATTTCTGCATTTTCAACTGAGGGTTGAATCTTACTGGGGTGTGTAGGACAGTGGATGCCGGTTTGCGGGTGCAGCCCAACCAGCTAGAGCTGAATCAGGACAAGGTATCGCCTCACCTGGGAAGCGCAAGGGGGAAGGGAATTCCTTTTCCTAGCCAGGGGAACTGAGACACGCAACACCTAGAAAATCTAGTAACTCCCACCCTAATACTGTGCTTTACCAAGGGTCTTAGCAAACAGTACACCAGGAGATTATATCCCACACCTGGCCTGAAGGGTCCCACGCCCTTGGAGCCTCCCTCATTGCTAGCACAGCAGTCTGAGATCTAACTGCAAGGCAGCAGTGAGGCTGGGGAAGGGGCGCCTGCCATTGCTGAGGTTTAAGTAGGTAAACAAAGCCACTAGGAAGCTCGAATTGGGTGGAGCCCACCACAGCTCAAGGAGGCCGGCCTGCCTCTGTAGACTCCACCTCTGGGGACAGGGCATAGCTAAACAGAAAGCAGCAGAAACCTCTGGAGATGTAAAAGTCCCTGTCTGACAGCTTTGAAGAGATCAGTGGTTCTCCCAGCATGGAGGCTAAGATCTGAGAACAGACTGCCTGCTCAAGTGGATCTCTGACCCTTGAGTAGCCTAACTGAGAGATATGCCCCACTAGGTGCAGACCGACACCTCACACCTCACATGGCGGGGTACACCCCTGAGACAAAGCTTCCAGAGCAAGAATCAGACAGCAACACTCGCTGTTCAGCAATATTCTATCGTCTGCAGCCTCTGCTGTTGATACCCAGGCAAACAGGGTCTAGAGTGGACCTCAACCAAACTCCAACAGACCTGCAGCTGAGGGTCCTGACTGTTAGAAGGAAAACTAACAAACAGAAAGGACACCGACACCAAAACCCGATCAGGACACGTCACCATCATCAAAGACCAAAGGCAGATAAAACCACAAAGATGGGGAAAAAGCAGGGCAGAAAAGCTGGAAGTTCAAAAAATCGGAGCGCATCTCCCCCTCCAAAGGAATGCAGCTCATCGCCAGCAATGGAACAAAGCTGCACAGTGAATGACTTTGACGTGTTGAGAGAAGAAGGCTTCAGTCAATCAAACTTCTCAGAGCTAAAGGAGAAACTACATAACCAGCACAAAGAAACTAAAAACCTTGAAAAAAGAATGGGTGAATGGATAACTAGAATAATCAATGCAGAGAAGACCTTAAAAGAACTGATACAGATGAAAACCATGACACGAGAACTACATGACAAATGCACAAGCTTCAGTAACCAACTCAATCAACTGGAAGAAAGAGTATCAGTGATTGAAGACCAAATGAATGAAATGAAGTGAGAAGAGAAGTGTAGAGAAAAAAAGAGTAAAAAGAAATGAACAAAGCCTCCAAGAAATATGGGATTATGTGAAAAGACCAAATCTATGTCTCATTGGTGTGCCTGAAAGTGAGGGGGAAAATGGAACCAAGTTGGAAAACACTCTTCAGGATATCATTCAGGAGAAATTCCCCAAACTAGTAAGGCAGGTCAATATTCAAATTTAGGAAATACAGAGAATGCCACAAAGATACTCCTCAAGAAGAGCAACTCCAAGACACATAATTGCCAGATTCACCAAAGTTGAAATGAAGGAAAAAATGTTAAGGGCAGCCAGAGAGAAAGGTTGGGTTACCCACAAAGGAAAGCCCATCAGACTAACAGCGGATTTCTCGGCAGAAACTCTCCAAGCCAGAAGAGAGTGGGGGCCAATATTCAACATTCTTAAAGAAAAGAATTTTCAACCCAGAATTTCATATCCAGTCAAGCTAAGTTTCATAAGTGAAGGAGAAATAAAATCCTTTACAGATAAGCAAATGCTTAGAGACTTTGTCACCACCAGGCCTGCCCTACAAGAGATCCTGAAGGAAGCACTAAACATGGAAAGAAACAACCGGTACCAGCCATAGAAAAACATGCCAAAATGTAAAGTCCATCAATGCCAGGAACAAACTGCATCAACTAACGAGCAAAATAACCAGCTAATATCATAACGACAGGATCAAGTTCACACATAACAATATTAACCTTAAGTGTAAATGGACTAAATGGTCCAATTAAAAGACACAGATTGGCAAATTGGAGTCAAGACCCATCAGTTTGCTGTATTCAGGAGACCCATCTCACATGCAGAGACATACATATTCTCAAAATAAAGGGATGGAGGAAGATCTACCAAGCAAATGAAAAACAAACAAAAAAAAAAAGCAGGGGTTGCAATCCTAGTCTCTGATAAAACAGACTTCAAACCATCAAAAATCAAAAGAGACAAAGAAGGCCATTACATAATGGTAAAGGGATCAATTCATCAGGAAGAGCTAACTATCCTAATATATATGCACTCAACACAGGAGCACCCAGATTCATAAAGTATGTCCTTAGAGACTTACAAATAGACTTAGACTCCCATATAATAATAATGGGAGACTTTAACACCCCACTGTCAACATTAGACAGATCAACGAGACAGAAAGTTCACAAGGATATCCAGGAATTGAACTCAACTCTGCACCAAGCTGACCTAATAGACATCTACAGAACTCTCCACCCAAAATCAACAGAATACATGTTCTTCTCAGCACGTCGCACTTATTCCAAAATTGACCACAAATTTGGAAGTAAAGCACTCCTCAGCAAATGTACAAGAACACAAATTATAACAAACAGTCTCTCAGACCACAGTGAAATCAAACTAGAACTCAGGATTAAGAAACTCAATCAAAACCGCTCAACTACATGGAAACTGAATAACCTGCTCCTGAATAACTACTGGGTACATAATGAAATGAAGGCAGAAATAAAGATGTTCTTTGAAACCAATGAGACCAAAGATACAACATACCAGAATCTCTGGGACACATTGAAAGCAGTGTGTAGAGGAAAATTTATAGCACTAAATGCCCACAAGAGAAAGCAGGAAAGATCTAAAATTGACACCCTAACATCACAATTAAAAGAACTAGACAAGCAAGAGCAAATACATTCAAAAGCTAGCAGAAGGCAAGAAATAACTAAGATCAGAGCAGAACTGAAGGAGATAGAGACACAAAAATCCCTCCAAAAAATCAATGAATCCAGGAGCTGGTTTTTTGAAAAGATCAACAAAATTGATAGACAGCTGGCAAGACTAATAAAGAAGAAGAGAGAGAAAAATCAAATAGATGCAATAAAAAATGATCAAGGGGATATCACCACCGACCCCACAAAAATACAACCTACCATCAGAGAATACTATAAACACCTCTATGCAAATAAACTACAAAACCTAGAAGAAATGGATAATTTCCTGGACACTTACACTCTTCCAAGACTAAACCAGGAAGAAATTGAATCCCTGAATAGACCAATAACAGGCTCTGAAATTGAGGCAATAGTTAATAGCCTACCAACCAAAAAAAGTCCAGGACCAAATGGATTCAAAGCCGAATTCTACCAGAGGTAGGAGGAGGAGTTGGTACCATTCCTTCTGAAACTATTCCAATCAATAGAAAAAGAGGGAATCCTCCCTAACTCATTTTATGAGGCCAACATCATCCTGATACCAAAGCCTAGCAGAGACACAACAAAAAAAGAGAATTTTAGACCAATATCCCTGACGAACATCGACGCAAAAATCCTCAATAAAATACTGGCAAACAGAATCCAGCAGCACATCAAAAAGCTTATCCACCATGACCAAGTGGGCTTCATCCCTGAGATGCAAGGCTGGTTCAACATATGCAAATCAATAAACGTAATCCATCATATAAACAGAAGCAAAGACAAAAACCACATGATTATCTCAATAGATACAGAAAAGGCCTTTGACAAAATTCAACAGCCCTTCATGCTAAAAACTCTCAATAAATTCGGTATTGATAGAATGTATCTCAAAATAATAAGAGCTATTTATGATAAACCCACAGCCAATATCATACTGAATGGGCAAAAACTGGAAGCATTCCCCTTGAAAACTGGCACAAGACAGGCATGCCCTCTCTCACTACTCCTATTCAACATAGTGTTGGAAGTTCTGGCTAGGGCAATCAGGCAAGAGAAATAAATAAAGGGTATTCAGTTAGGAAAAGAAGAAGTCAAATTGTCCCTGTTTGCAGATGACATGATTGTATATTTAGAAAACCCCATTGTCTCAGCCCAAAATCTCCTTAAGCTGATAAGCAACTTCAGCAAAGTCTCATGATACAAAATCAATATGCAAAAATCACAAACATTCTTATACACCAGTAACAGACAAACAGAGAGCCAAATCATGAATGAACTCCCATTCACAATAGCTTCAAAGAGAATAAAATACCTAGGAATCCAACTTAAAAGGGATGTAAAGGACCTCTTCAAGGAGAACTACAAACCACTGCTCAATGAAATCAAAGAGGACACAAACAAATGAAAGAACATACCATGTCCCTGGATAGGAAGAATCAATATTGTGAAAATGGCCATACTGCCCAAGGTTATTTATAGATTCAATGCCATCCCCATAAAGCTAACAATGACTTTCTTCACAGAATTGGAAAAAACTACTTTAAAGTTCATATGGAACCAAAAAAGAGCCCGCATTGCCAAGACAATCATAAGCCAAAAGAACAACGACGGAGGCATCACACTACCTGACTTCAAACTATACTACAAGGCTACAGTATCCAAAACAGCATGGTACTGGTACCAAAACAGAGATATAGACCAATGGAACAGAACAGAGCCCTCAGAAATAATACCACACATCTACAGCCATCTGATCTTTGACAAACCTGACAAAAACAAGAAATGGGGAAAGGATTCCCTATTTAATAAATGGTGCTGGGAAAATTGGCTAGCCATAAGTAGAAAGCTGAAACTGGATCCTTTCCTTACTCCTTATATGAAAATTAATTCAAGATGGGTTAGAGACTTAAATGTCAGACCTAAAACCATAAAAACCCTAGAAGAAAACTTACATAATACTATTCAAGACATAGGCATGGGCAAGGACTTCATGTCTGAAACACCAAAAGCAATGGCAACAAAAGCCAAAATTGTCAAATGGGATCTAATTAAACTAAAGAGCTTCTGCACAGCAAAAGAAACTACCATCAGAGTGAACAGGCCACTTACAGAATGGGAGAAAATTTTTGCAATCTACTTATCTGACAAAGGGCTAATATCCAGAACCTACAAAGAACTCAATCAAATTTACAAGACAAAAACAACCCCATCAAAAAGTGGGCAATGGATATGAACAGACACTTCTTGAAGGAGACATTCATACAGCCAATAGACACATGAAAAAATACTCATCATCACTGGCCATCAGAGAAATGCAAATCAAAACCACAATGAGATACCATCTCACACCAGTTAGAATGGCGATCATTAAAAAATCAGGAAACAACAGGTGCTGGAGATGATGTAGAGAAATAGGAACACTTTTACACTGTTGGTGGGACTTTAAAGTAATTCAACCATTGTGGAAAACTAGAACTAGAAATATTATTTGACCCAGTCATCCCATTACTGGGGATATACCCAAAGGATTATAAGTCATGCTGCTATAAAGACACATGCACACTTTTGTTTATTGCAGCACTATTCACAATAGCAAAGACTTGGAATCAACCCAAATATCCATCAGTGACAGACTGGATTAAGAAAATGTGGCACACATACATCATGGAGTACTATGCAGCCATAAAAAAGGATGAGTTCATGTCTTTTTAGGGACATGGATGCAGCTGGAAACCATCATTCTCAGCAAACTATCACAAGAACAGAAAACCAAACACCACATATTCTCACTCATAGGTGGGAATTGAACAATGAGATCATTTGTTCACGGGAAGGGGAACATCACACAGTGCAGCCTATTGTGGGGAGGGGGTAGGGGGGAGGGATTGCATTAGGAGTTATACCTAATGTAAATGACGTGTTAACGGGTGCAGCACACCAACATGGCACGTGTATACATATGTAACAAACCTGCACGTTGTGCACATATACCCTAGAACTTAAATTATAATAAAAAATAAAAATAAAAAAAGCTGCACAATTTAGAATGTTAGCCACTAGCCAGTTTGCTTGTTCCTTTCCTACTTTTCTCACACTCCTGCTATGTCTCCAGCAAGCAGTCTTCTCATGATCTCTCTCATCAAGGAAGCTTTTCCACGCAGACCATTTGGGCTCAGTGCTTGAGCTCCTCCTGCCTGTGTCTACCAAGTTGAAATTATTCACTTGTTTTTCCATTAGATGGATAGTTTCTTAAGGACAAGGACCATAGTGTGACTCTGAATCTCCAAGGACCAGCAAAATTCTTGGTTCATAGCTGTCAATTAATGGAAATTAGAGTAATTGTTATTTAACACAGGAATGGAAACTAATGATCCTGAATCACAAGTGACCTAATTAGATCACAGGAAGCTTAGGAACTCAGCAGAAGTCAAAATCTTTACTTGTAGCAGTGGTTTATAAAGCATGGGTCGGGGAGAGCTATGACAGTAAATTATAAACAGGTGTGCATCAGAATCACGTATATTTGGTCCTGCATTCAACACTTAGATTCGTATTTAGTGGATTTCAGATAGGACTGACGATTCTGTATTTTTATAAGGACTCTCTTAGGATTTTGCTTCACAAACTGGATTGAATGAGTGAGAATGTGAGGTGTGGCAACACGTTCTACTCTGTTCCCCGTGGGCAGCTCCATTTTGGTCTGCTTTACATATAAAGCAATTCTCAGTGTTGGCTAGTAAAATCACCTGGGAGTTTCCAAACTCCATTTGTGCAAACAACACACAGGAGAATAAAAACGGCGTCTTGTGGGAAGAGCCTAGAACTCAGTAATGAGTAAAGCCCTTGAGGTCCTTTCAAATGAGTAATCAAAGTTGGGAGTCAATGACATATAGAAATTCTGTAAGAACTTTCACCTACTGCTACAAAACAACAATAATAGAAAAAAAAAACATAAGCAAATAAATTAAATTCTACAGTGACATTTTAGTATGCCTAAATTCATATCAGCTAGACATTTCTTAGGGATTAAGCTACTACTTAATTCCAGGTACCTCTTGCTGGCTTGCTCTGCTCTTTAGTGCATACCTGTTCTTCTCATCTTTGACTCTCTCCTCCTTACCCTGCACTCTAGATTTTGTGAACTTCTGAGTTTTACTGGTCTCATATTAGTTCTGACTGTTTTCTCTTTTGACCTGCTTCCTTGATTCCTTCATATGACTTCCTTCTATCTCTAATTATCTGACTCCTTGACTATTTCATCTTACCATATTCAGCTTCTTCTCTAAATTCACAGCTTCTCAGTGTGCCATAACATCACATTTTGAACAATATTAACCAAACATTTGTAGGATCCCAACTAGGTGCAAATCGAGTATATGAAAATTAGTGTGAATATCAGCCGGGTGTGGTGGCTGACGCCTGTAATCGCAACAGTTTGGGAGGCCAAGGCCGGCGGATCACGAGGTCAGAGATTGAGACCATCCTGGCTAAGACGGTGAAACCCTTTCTCTACTGAAGAAAAAAAAAAAAATACAAAAAATTAGCCAGGCGTGGTGGCGGGTGCCTGTAGTCCCAGCTACTCAGGAGGCTGAGGGAGGAGAGTGGTGTGAACCTGGTAGCCAGAGCTTGCAGTGGGCCGAGATGGCACCACTGCACTCCAGACTGGGTGACAGAGTGAGAATTCCTCTCAAAAAAAAAAAAAAATTGTGTGAATTTCAAAACAAAGAACTTTTGACACATTCCATTCCTTTGTCTTGTTTTCTTTCGTGCACAAAACCAGCCAGAACATTGGAGGGGTTCTTGCCTTTGGATGTCTCCTATTTTTGTATTTGTTATATTTCCTATGGCCTGCTCTTTCAATCCTCAGGAGTGCTTCACATCAGTGAATATTTACCTACAAAGTTTAGTGCTTACACAAAGACATAAATCTTAATGCCCCAAGGCATTCCTGTCCTCTAGTGTTCATTTATTCTTGGCCCATTGGGCGTCTGTACATGCACAGTTCAGTCTCTGCTTGTCATTAGACTGCCTATTCCCTGACAAAGCCACTCCTCCCTCAGCCTCATGCTCTCTTTTTAATGATGCACCAGCCTGTCCAACTAGGCATTTCATTTTTCCTACTCCTCTATAGCAAACACTTGGCTGATTGTTTTTTGCAATATCTTTTTGTATCAACACTTCACAGGATTTCCCTCTCTCTAATAAGGCTCTGCCACTCATCTTCTCCCTATAATCATATAGTAGTGTATTTTCCTTCCAAGAACACCATTTTGCAATGTGATTTCACTGCTCAAATCACTGTGAATAGTCCATCTTCATCAAGGACTAACTCCTGGGTCCTCTGAGGCCCTTCATGAGATGATTTATTGCCCTATTGCAGGGAACCTCTGCTCTCCTCATGGTAAAAGCATCATCTCCTTCTGAATACAACATAGGCTTTTCCAAGTCTGAACTGCTGTTCATGTTGTTCTCATTGACTGCTATGCCTGCTGTGTAAATCTTACTCATCTTTTGTGTCTTTCTAATATGTCACTTACCGACTGAAATCTCCAGTCATCACAGTTGAGTGTGTTCTGTCTTCTCGGAAAACAAAACACTCATTTCCATTCTCCATGGTATCTATTATTTATTTCCTTGCACTGTAATTATTTATGTATAGCTCATCTTCATTAATAGCTTAACCTTTTTTAGAGATCAAGAAGTTTACTCATTTTTATATGTCCTCCTCCACCCCTACACCATAATCACGAGTGCACTAGCTTTGTCCATAGTAGGCTCTAGATAATTGTTAAATTATGTTCAAGAATAGATATATTAGTTATTAAACTTTTATCCTCTGAATAGAGTTGATGTTTGTATTAGGAAAAAAGTGCCTCTACTTGATAAGGTATTTGCATCTCTCTTTTTCTCTTCTCAAACATAAAACTGTTCGAATTCCAAATCGAATACTAGCATCCTGGCAGGAAATCACTGAAAAGCAAAGGTGTAAAGTGAGGCTGTTTAAACATTCCAGTCCTACACAGTCAAATAGAACTTCTAAGCATAGGAATTAGCTGTGAGATGCATTTAAATATGAATATACTTGCAATATTTGTGCAAAAGTAATGGAGATTGAATGTTGACTTCTAGGCAGGATTAAGATGGGAGTATTAAATGCACCATATTAGGGAAACTAAGATACACATTGGCAGGAACATTGAAACTCTTGTATGAATTTAAAATCTTGGGGCCAGATTATTTTTTCTAATGAAAAGTGTTGACTATTTCATAATGAAAACTGGAAAATATGATGCCACATATGTGTTAAGTAATGGGTTTATTTACCTAAAACCCTCACTGGTTGAGGTAAAATATATACCATAGAGTAGAAAAAATTATTCTGAATAGTTTAAGATCTTTCAGAAATTGCTGTCTGGGAAACTGATTTCATGTGAACTTATTGAAATCCACTCCCCATTCCACCCCCCGACACACGTGCACACACACACACACTCTCTCTCTCTCATATACCAATAAAATTAATAAATATAAATACAGTACACTTTCAATTACTTTACAGTTTGTGATCCAGTACTCTCTGGTCAATTTCCATTTTTCAATCATACATTCTTCTCATCACTGCCAGTTTCAGATAGACTTTTTTTCTTTATATAATGTAGACACATTAGTAGCTATGTTTCTGGAAGTGAGTCTTCATCCCAATGTAAAGTTTCCTTTATTTTAAAAGTTATTTTTTTTCTAACGCCTTTCGGGTTTTAAGACACTCTCAAAAGCACAATTTCCATGCCCAGGTTATCTCTTTTCTCTTCCTACTAACAATAGTTCAATACTAGATCTGGTTATACAATTCCCCAGCTTTTAAAAATGATTTTAACACATTTTTTCAATAATATCTTCTCATCAGCTTTTTCCATTCCTTACCATTTCTTTTTCCTATATCACATTTCTAGGTTTCTAACAATCCCTAGGAGATGTGACTCTTTTTTATTCTGAATTTGAAATTATTCCAATAGAGTCACATACTCCAGAACTTTGTGACAAGGAGATCTAATGTTTGGGGAAAGATTTTTGAATTTGCTTTATACCTAACTTACAGTCCCATATCTATCAGTAAGATAAGCAAAATTCTGAAGTTGAAAATATATTTTAAATGCAACACAATTTAGCTATAAATATAACGGACTGTTTTGCTAGAGTTCTTATAGAGAAAAGTTGTTGTTGTTGTTGTTTTTTACTTTTTCTTTTTCTTGAGTTATTAAAAGTTATCTTGGTATTGGACTTAGGGCTTAGCAAGGAATATTGTATTCAATTTGTGGAAAACTGAGATACTTTAACATAGAATATTTGTCACCATAAAATGGTTTTCTGTATTTGAGGTTTCATCGATTGATTCTTACAGGTCTTGCTGAGCTAAAAAGTAAATATTGACAAATAGAACATCCCAATTATATTCCCTACTAAAACTAAAGTAGTGAGAACATTCTTACATAGGATACTGCAGTATATTTTGTTGAGCAAAACCCTTTGAAATATGAAGAAGGAATGCAAAGGGTAAAACAGATGTACTAGATTACTCCAATAAGAAAGAGCAAATAAATATTAATAGCTTAAAATAGCTCCGCATTTTTGCTGCTGTAGGGGAGAAAAAAAATACTGTTCCCTCCTAGCCCCCCTCTCTTAGGCCCTGTAAATTAGACTGACAAAAGCAAAAACAGATCAACAAGAGAAAACCAAACACCAATGTATTCACCTGTGCATCCTGCTTACACATGGGAGCATTCTGCAATGAGTAACTAAAAGGAGAACTTGGGCTGTAGAGCATCTTAACAAAAGAAAAATAAATATTTAGAGAAGTGATAAAACAAAGGAAAGAACTTGGAGCTTCTAAGGGCAGCAAAGTGTGGAAAGCAGCTATATGGGGAGACTAGTGATAGGTAAGACTTAGTGAAGTTTATTATGTAGATTCCTCTGGTGCCATCCCTGGGCTGATAAGGGTCTAGAGTTGTTTCTAGTGATTAACTTTTGTCTCTATAAGCTTTACAGGAACTGGCATTCCATTTTCAAATGTTTTATTGATGCTTTATGGCTATATAGAATTAACTGAGACTGGTCTCTTCCCAGAATGTAGAGTAGAATAGTTTTACGCCCAGGACAGCTAACTGGAACCCATGTACTTCTATATTCTTTGCAGCAGACACTGACCAGAAAAACAACAAAGAAATTGGTATTATTAAAAAATGGTTCCCCTGCCTCTGCTTTTTTGCTACTGATTATCAAGAAACATTGGTAGAAGAGAGGAGGATGCCCTACCAAATATTTTTCCACTATTCTTTGTAGCCATGAAGCTATCTCAGCAAATAGATTAAAGCATGCGGGAAAAAAAGAGCAAATTTTGCTCCCATTCTAAAAACTCCCAAATGCATAATGTAAACATCACTTAAAATTTATACTATCCATACTTTGTTATTGTTTACCTATTTAATGCCAAACAAATCATGTCCTACAAGCCATAAAAGTCACTGTATCCTTCTACAGATGCCAAGGAGTAAGTTGAGACAATTCCAAGATATACAGTGCCGAGCAGTGGACCTAGTGCCTAAATGTAAGCAATTCATTTTGGAAAAAAGGCATTATCCACTGTGAGTTATCATCACTGTATTATAGAAATGCCACCTGAGCAATTAAGTGTTTTACTGGGTCTGAGAATAGAAGCACTTTTATCCTTGAATTTTGTGTCCAGATGTCACACAGAGCTGCTTTCCAACATGGTAGCCATTGGTCATGTTGGCTTTTGAGTCCTTGAAATGTGGTTGGTCCAAATTGAGGCATGACATAATTATAATTCACACGCAAGCTTTCAAAGACTTTGTACACAAATTCTGTAAAATATCCCATAATTTTTATATTAATCGAATCTTGAAATTTAAAAAAAACTTGGATATGTTGAGATAAATATATATGCTATTAAAAATAATTTACCTGTTTCTTTTTAATGTGACAACTAGAAACTTGAAGTTTACATATGTGCTTACAAAGACTCTCTTCTTTGGATAGAACCTTTAATCGAGCTCCTCTGAGTCCTCTACTTGACTCGGTCTGACCTCAGGCTTCCTTTTCTGTCCTTATAGAATATAGTTCAAGCAAGAATCTCAGTAAGTCAATTTAGGGAAAATCTCCCATGCTTGGTATGTAATTACTCTAGATATCTTATCACTCTGCTTTGCCTTCAGCATGGTTCTGTCAAGCCAATTTAGCTAGAAACCCCTTATCCCTGATGCTTCTGAGAAGAGAAAAGATCACCTCATGGCCATCAAGCAGACCCTCAGAGGCAAGACCCCTTATCTGAAGAATTCAGAAGTAATTAAACTTCCCTGTTATCTAAAGCTACATCTAGTACAGGCTTCTTTCCCAAGAATGTCTAAGTAACTAGAATTTCTATACATCTCTGGAATGCATGCATGCCAAAACTCATTGTGCAACCCTTGCTGATATCAAAGTACCAAAATGTCTAGGAATGTAATAACTGACCATCACTTAGGTGACTAATATGGTACAAATTACCCTAAAGTTCCTGCTTTAAGGGCCATAAACATGCCTAAAAAAATGCACCGAGACCTGCTCAGTCTTCTCTTGTTTAAGTGCCCCACTGTACTCTGCCGCAGCTTTCTTTCTAATAAAACTTTTCTTTTCAAACCTATACCACTGTTGGTAAATTATTTTACCATCCATGTGTCAATCACTCTCTGCCCCTGGGGCCCTGACACCTTGCCCAGAAGTTGCCTCTTAGTAATTTTGCATCCGCTGACATTTACCCAGTCTCTTGGTTGTAAATTCTCACTTGTTCTTACTGAAGTTGGAAGTTAAGTCCAATTTATTTTCCCTATTGCAGGATCCCACTGCAGTGGTGCCTACATCTATCATCATGGCTCCTCTTGAATAAAATCGGCCTTACCATCTTTAACAAATGTGTCATGAATATTTTTTTAACAGTGTTTTGAATATTTCTATTGAATATTGCTGAGAGAAACTGAGCTATCCTTCTGTAAGATTCTCTTTCTCAAATTGATGTATATAGACATTTATAAACAACTCCTGATCATCATCAAAAGAGTTAGTGAGGTATTGGCAAAATCAAAGTTGGCATAGTTTTTTGCCTCTAAAAAATAATTTATTTTTTGTCTCTAAAGGTTTTAACAAGAATCTCCATAATAACCTAATGTTTGAGTTCATCATTAATTGTCACACAATTTCTCACCTTTCTCTTGGCCTGAATTCAACAGGTTCTTAACTTCTTTAATACGATGCATAGATAATACAAAGGCAATGGAGAGAGCAAACTATGTAGTGATTTCTTGGAAACTGACACAAAAGCCCTAGAGAAAACTGTGAAGGCCTCTCTATTCACCACAGTTTCTCTTTCAACTAGTGTAAACCGCAACTGTATTCTATCTAAATATGGCTCATGTTTTCCTCATTGTAAACCAGGCTTGTGGATCAAATAACTATCAGAAGACCAAGGAGTCAAGAAGACATAGCCACAGAAGATAGAAAGGACCAAGTTTAATCTTCCTGTAAATCCTAAATCCTGCAATGTACACGTCAGACTGAACATAAAAGATTAAAAGGTAACTGCCTCTACTGAAGAAGGGAGAGTCAATGGCCTTTGGAAAGATGCTCAGGAGGGAATGGGGTGGGAGAAGAGTGAGAAAGAGAGACAATATTGATGAGAGGAACGCATAGTACACCGGATCCACTGGTTCAGAGATGTGTTCAGGATGTTGTCTCCATTCTTTCTCCTAACTCTCATATTGACTCATAAGAGGCAGTGACTCACGACAGTAGCTTCGTTCGCTTTGGGAAAAACTCACATATTTATTCAAGAACCATGAACCATTTAGCTTTCTTGAGTGTGAGTTCTGATTCTTGAGAAGTCAGGAGTTCTCAATAGCTCAGGCTGCTTGAGTCAACAAAGTTCATAAGAAAAAAGAAGAATGTGAACCAGAAAGAATGTACGGTTGACTGGCTATTTTAATGCTACATATGTGGAAATACTGCTTAAGGATACTTAAGTTTAAGGACAAAAGTGATAAACATATGTAAGAATTGAAGTTTCCAATATTTCGCTTGAAGGATCTAAGTAGCAAGCCATGTAAGTAACAATGGGTCATTGGAAACAAATGTAAATCTGTGGTCCTCTGAGAATTGAGCTTATTTTTCTCTTAAAATTATTTTGCAGGATTATGGATGTCTCGGTAATGCTAGTGGCTATGTGACCAATATAACTTGGCAGATACAACTCTCTTTTTGTCTAGAATAATGTCCTATCAACTTGCCTCTGTAGATTCCGGCTTTTTTTCTATTCCTGGCACCCAGTGCTTGCTGTATTCCCACAACTGAGCCCTGTGTTTATTGAAAAAGAGATGATACAGTTTAACGTAGAAGGTCCCAGAAGCAAGCAAGCAGGAGCAGGTGTGTTTTATCTCAAGCCCAGCAGGCCATCTTCTGCAGCAGGCTCCTCCAGCAGCTTAGCCAGCTGTGCAGTACATATGGAGTAGCGTCCAGAACTATGGCTCAGTACATGTGCCTATATTAGTAACCACAACTACAAGCTGCCACTGTCAGCATCTACTCTTCTTGAAAATGGCTACACTGGAATGAGTTTTATTGCCTCATATCCACCAAAACACTCAAGGTCCCGATTTCTCCCTTTGTACAGGCAGAGCCTTCAGACGTCTAGTCATCAAATGAACTGTTTATTTTGTGATAGCATTTATGGAATAAAAGAATTTATCCACATAGATTTACATTATATCAAATAACTTGCTTAGTTGATTTTCCTCTTAATTCAGGTTCTCCAGGGGTAGACTCTGAGACAAAGATCTCTCGCAAGTCGTTTATTTGAAAGGTGAAGAAATCACTTAGTAAGGTTTGGGAAATTAGATAAGGCACATTATTAAGCCAGCTACTCGCTGTGTGTCAGTGAAGCTTAATTCTGCTGGGGACACACTAGGAGCCAATGTGAAGATCATGCCTCTAAATGCCACGCAAGGGACATGGAGATTGGTGTATTTTTCTTATCAACTCCCTGTAGTATTTGGTTAAGCACTGCTCCCAAGTGGTCCTAATCTCCAGCATAACTGACCCCACCCTTAAGTTGCTGAAGCTTGGTGATTAGCCAGAGATAAACCTCAGGCAAAGGAAAAGAAACCTGTTTCTAGCAATTGGAATTCAAATAAGCCTGCACTAAAGTGGTAAAGACAAAAATAGATGAGTAAGATACCTACAATTTTTCTGACAGTTATTCAGTTGAACTGAATCTTTCAAGTAAGATACTCTCCGTACATTAAAGAATACACTAGACCAGTCTAGTCACTCTGCATTTTTTAAAGCCATATTGACTAGATGAGGAATTTTGAACAGATTTACCTACACTCCTACTTTCGTCTCTGCTTCTCTTTGCTTGTCTACAGAGAAAACATATGGCTTAGAGGTGTATTTCTTCACTTTTTACAAAGAGAGTTTGCTTCCAAAGCTCTCCAGGTTTCTCTGATATAATTAATTAGCCCTTGCTTTTAGAATCTGATTGGCTAAAAACTAATAGCAAAATTATATTAATACTTATAGCCAAAGCTATATTTTGTAAAATTTGTCTGATATCTCTCATTTACCCATTTTGCTTTTACCCCTCCTTCATCTCATCCCAAAGATATCCATATTTTGACTGTAGTTATTGACTATTATAAAATTTCTTCCTCATATAATTTCCCATTTTATGGAATTTCATTGATCTAAAAATACTTTGCATGCAAGGGTTAATGGTTCACAGACTTACAGTTATTTCTCCCATATATATTAGAGGATTCACATATACATAATATATATATATCATATGTACACATACACCGTTGAAGTATGCCATATAAACATATGCGCTATATATATGTATATTATATACATAGTGTAACTATTGACATATACCATGTATATATACACTTGAATAAGAACAGTGATGAGAGTTAAAAACTGCAGGAGAACTCAGTTATGGGGTCTTTTGTCTATATGTATATATATATACACATGCTATACTTCAGTATATATTGAAGAGAAATATATAGTGGAGAAATAACTGTGTAAGCATCTGTGAACCATTAACCCTTGCATGCAAAGTATTTTTGCACTGTAGCATACCGGCATGGTAACATACACTGGGATACAGGAAGTTTCTCTAGCATCTTTCGAATTATATTATTTAAGTGTTCTCTTTCACATGGCAGACATCAAAATATACTTCTTTGATCCATTTTTCTCATACTTGCCTGCACATAACCTGGTGTTTCTACCAGCTGTTTCATGGCATATATTTTATGGCATGTATTTTATCTCTTTTTTTTTTTTTTTTTTTTAGATGGAGTCTCGCTTTGTTGCCCAGGCTGGAGTGCAGTGATGCAATCTCAGCTCACTGCAACCTCTGCCTTCCAGGTTCAAGCAATTCTCTTGCCTCAGCCTCCTGAGTAGCAGGGATTATAGGCGCCAGCCACCACACCCTGCCAATTCTTTTATTTTTAGTAGAAACGGGGTTTCACCATGTTGGCCAGGCTGCTCCCAAACTCCTGACCACAGGTGTTTTGCCTTGGCCTCCCAAAGTGCTGGGATTACAGGTATGAGCCACCGCGCCCAGCCTATATCTCATAGTTCTAAATAAGATTCTTGCAAAATTAAATTTTGGAAACCTGCTTCCTATCTAAAAATATTTGTTTCCTTCTTAGATTTCTTTTTCAAAATGATTTATGGCTCAATTTTGAAAGCTTCATATTGAGTTAAGTCTGAAATGGGTTGATATGTGTATACTGCTTTGAAATAGATTAAGGAGCGAGAGACTAACAATGGAAATGCCATCGTCTCATTTATTTCACGTTTAGGTCATCAAATTGTTGTCCACACAGACAAGGCAATCACAATATTTTAAACCACACTTTCAAACTTTCCTGAGGCTCTTCCATTGAATCATTGTGGCCATGAGGAGCTGAATTTAAGAAAAATCAAGGAGAGTGATAGTTAACAATTCTATGAATGAAACTTTTCTGCATTTCTTTTTTGCTCTGAATTATAACACACTCTTGGTAGATCCTAAAGTATTGTGTCTATTATGTCTGTTTCAATCTCCATTCCCTGGAGGTTTTCAAGTCTGCGTAAGGTCATCACAAAAACGAAAAGTTGAGTGTTTGAGTCCTTAACATTAAGAGTGGGGAAAAGTAAAGCCTGAGGAATCATATCTATGGCCAACGTGGGAAAAGATAACTATTAATCTCAGTAACATGGGAAGTAGTATTTATATTCATAATAGCCTAAAGCACATTCTCAAACATAAAATGCAGCAAACATCACTAGGTGAGTAACATTCTCCTAAGTTCCTCAAATATCTCATTAATCTATCATTGGAAGAAACAATGATATGCCTTAGGGATGCTCCTGAATATTTAGATTGATTTCTTTAAAAAACACACACACACACAAACGAAACCCTCAGAATGAAATATTTCATCTTTGGAGACAGAAATACAAAAAGTACATGACAGAGCATTTTTCCTGTTCTGCAGGTAAGGAGCTTGGAAATCTCCACTCTGTTCTAACAAGGAGCTAAACAAACTGAAAAAACAACTCTTTTTAGATTTGAAAAGAAGTGACATCACAGGGCAAAACACTGTTCCCAGAATTGAAGTGACAGACAGGCAGATGCATAAAATTACAACCTACCTGTACAGTGCCAGGGTAAGAAAACTGGAACTGAATTTGACGAATTGCTCTAGGCTAAGTGTGAACAACAATGAGAGTTAAAAACTGCAGAAGGACTCAGTCATGGGGGCTGGGGGACTTTCATCAGTTTTACCTCAAGAAACTTGACTGAGTCCTCACATTAGACATGAGGGGAAAAGGCCTTTGTGCTCCCAGGAGGCAGTGGGGAAAGGAATCATTTTTGATTACGCAGAGCACGCTGTTCTTCTTAAACAGGTGTGCCCTCAGGAGGAACTAGTTAACCTGAGTCTAACCTACTGAATCTTATCAGAGTCAAACTTTCTCTAGGAGAAAGGAAATATCTAACTCTAGCCTCTAGCTTTCTATGTGAGTAAAAGCAAGTATCAAAATCCAGCTCAGTCTAGCTATCCTATTCTACCTAAAGAAGGAGAAAAACCGCAAAACACATGTAAATATTCACAGTAATGAGGAATAGGCTCACTAAAAGACAGAGGCCTTATCACAGGACGATAGACTAATTTCTCTCCTCCCACACCTTAAAACCACATCACTAAAGACCTATTTCTCTACTAAAAAAAAAAATACAAAAAACTAGCCGGGCGAGGTGGCGGCGCCTGTAGTCCCAGCTACTCGGGAGCCTGAGGCAGGAGAATGGCGTGAACCCGGGAGGCGGAGCTTGCAGTGAGCTGAGACCCGGCCACTGCAACTCCAGCCCGGGAGACAGAGCGAGACTCCGTCTCAAAAAAAAAAAAAAAAAAAAAAAAAAAAAAAAAAAAAAAAAAAGACCTATTTAGAGTCACTCATTTTATATAGTACATCCTGTTCAGCTGTCTATCTTATCTATGTCTCTATCTATGTATCTATATATCTATCATCTATCTAAGAGATACACACACACACATACTCTAAATGGCATAAAAGAAACAAAACAAAACAAACAAACAAAAACACAGTTTGAAAAGACAGACACATGGCAGAGATCTTGAAATTACCAGAACAGGAATTTAAAACAACTGGGATTAACATGCTAAAGGTTCTAACAGATAATGTAGGCAGCATGCAAAAACAGATAGGAAATGTAAGCAGAGAGATGAAAATCCTAAGAAAGTATCAAAAAGAGATGCTAGAGATAAAAAATAATGTAATTAGAAATGAAGAACGTGTTTGGTGAACTTATTAGCAGAATCCACACGGCTGAAGAAAGAAACACTGAGCTTGAGGATAAATCAATTGAAACTACGAAAACTGAAAACCAAAGGAAAAACAAAGACTAAAATAGAATAGAACATGAAACAACTGTGGCACGACTACAAAAGGTGTAACCTACACATAATGAGAATGCCAGAGATATTAAAAATAACAAAAGACATTTTTCTCAAATTCTCTTTTATAATATCTTGCTAGTTTCTAAAGAGTTAAATCAAGTCTTTGATATTTTACTTAAAAAAGAAAACAGTAATGATATATTAATTCAACTGTATCAGCAGTCACTTTAAACAACAATATTCTAAATGTACCAATTAATAGACAGGGAATGTCAGAATGGATCAAAAAATAATATGCAACTCTAGATTGTCTACAAGAAACCCATTTTAAATATAAAGACACATATAGATTAAAATGAATTGAATGTAAAAATATATACAATGCTAGTACTAATCAAATCAAGAGTAGCTAGCTGTATTATTTTCAGACCAGAGCAGGCCAAAAAAAAAAAAAATAGTTATCACAAACAAAGAGGGGCATTACATAAAGATAAAGGGGTCTATTATCCAACAAGAAATAGCAATTCTTGTAACAACATATCATTCTACCAATGCAGCATCAATATTCATGAGGCAAAAACTGATGGAACTGCACAAAGAAATAGATGAATTCACTATTTTAGCTGAAGGTTTCAACACCCCTCTATTAGAAATGAACAGATCCAGCAAGGAGAAAATCAGTAAAGATATAGTTCAACTGCTATGGTTTGAATGTTTGTTCTTCCCTAACCCCCCAAATTCAAATGTTGAAATCTTAATACCCAAGGTGATGATATTTGGAGATGGGCCTTTGGGAGGTGTTTAAGTCATGTAAAGATGTTGAGAGAAGGCACAGTCTATAAACCTAATGGGATTAGTGGCCTTATTAAAAGGACTTTATAAATAGAAACTTTGCTCCTTCCACCTTGCGAGGCCATTGCAAGAATACGTGATCTGTAAGCCAGAAAGTATACACTCACTGAATTTGCCAGAGATGGTTACTTGGAATTTGCAGCCTCCATATCTGTGGGAAATAAATTTCTGTTGCTTGTAAGCCACCCAGTCCATGACTTTTTGTTATAGCAGTCTGAAAAGACTGAGACATGAGCCCAGCAACACCGTCAATCAACAGGATATATTTGACTACAATATACAGACTATTTCATCCAACAAGAGCAGAATATACACTCTTCTCAAGCTTACAGGGAACATTCAATAACATAGACCACACTTGGGGCCATAAAAGAAACCTAACAAATTTAAAATAGTAGAAATCAAACAATGTCTGCTCTTAAACCAGAGTAGAATTAAACTAGAAATTAATAGCAGAAAGGCAGAAAATCCCAACATACATGGAGCTTATACAACATACCTCTAAATAACACATGGGTTAAAGAAACATCTCAATTGAAAAGTTAATATATCTTAAACTAAATAAAAATGAAAATACAACTTATTAAAATTTTTTGGATACAGTAAAAACTGTATTTAGAGGGAAATTATAGCATTTACTGCATATATCATAAAACAATCTAAAATCAATTATCTAAGCTTTAACTTTAGGAAACTAGAAAAAGAAGAACAAATTAAATAATTAAATACAAATTAAGCAGAAGAAAATAAGTAATATAAATTAGAGCAGAAATAAATGAAATTAAAATAGAAAGTCAATAGAGAAAAATCAATGAATCCACCAACTGCATTCCAGCCTGGGCAACAGAGTGAGACAAGGTCTGTCTCCAAAAACAAACAAACAACAACAACAAAACTACAACAACAAAAAACCTCCTGGAACTGGTAAGCTATTATATCAAAGTTGAGAGATGCATGCAAGGAATAATATACAAAAATCCATCGGCACATGGCATTTGAAATTAACAATGCAATACAACTCACATTAATATCCTAAAAAATGAAATATTTATATATAGTCAAACAAAATATGTACAACATCTGTACAAGAAAAATGAAGAAACTCTAATGAAAAGAATCAAAGGAGAATTATACAAATAAGGACATATTTCATTTTCATTTATAGGAAGACTCAATATTGTCAAGATGTCGGTTCATCCCAACTTGTTCTGTAGATTCACTGCCATACCAATCAAAATCCTAGCAATTTACTTTACAGATAAACTTTATTCTAAAGTTTATATAGAAGTACAAAAGACCCAGATTAGCCAACATAATAATGAAGAAGAAGAACCAAGTTGGAGGATTAACACTACCCAAATTCAAGACTTACTATAATGCTACAGTAATCAAAACAGTATGCTTTTAGCAAAATGATATAAAAAAAAAGCAGAATAAAGGGTCTAGAAGTAGACCCATATAAATGTAATCAATTAGTCTTTGACAAAGGAGCAAAGGCAGTACAATGGAGAAAAGATAGTCATTTCAACAAATCTTACTGGAAGAATCAAATATCCACATATAATAATAATAATAATAATAATAGTATCTCTATACAGATCTAACATCCTTCATACAGATTGGCTCAAAATATCCCACAGACCTAAATGTAAAACACAAAACTATAAAATTTCTAGAAGATAACATAGGAGAAAATCTGGATGACTTCATTTGGTGATAACTTTTCAGATGTGTCACCAAAACTTGACCCAGGAAAGAAAGAACTGTTCAACTGGACATTATTAAATTTTTTAGAAAATCTGCTCTGTATAAAACTCTGTCAAGAAAAGGAAAAAAATGAGATTTAGACTAGGGGATATATTTTCAAAGACATATGTGATAAAGGACTGTATCTTAGTCTATTTGTACTACTATAACAAAATACCACAGTTTTAGTAATTTATAAACAAGAGAAATTTATTTCTCACAGTTCAGCCTCTGCTGCGTCCTTCAGAAGGGACGAATGCTGTGTCTTCATATGGTGGAAGATATGGAAGGGCAAGAGAGGATGAATGCTCTCTGAAGCCTTTATTATAAGAGTATTAATCCATTTCCAAAAGGCCCCAATTCTTAATATAACAAAAATGAGGACTAAGATTCAATATAAATTTCAGAGGTGACACCACGTCAAACCATAGCAGACTGTTATCCAAAACGTATGAAGAACTCTTAGAACTCTACAATAAGAAAACCAACTAACTGAATTTAAAAAAAAAAATGGACGTAAAACCTTAATAGACAGCAAAGAATATAAAGCAATGGCAAATAAGCACATAAAATAATGTTCAATATCATATTTAATAAAAGAAATGCAAACTGAAATAATGCGATACCACTACACATCTAGTGGAATGGCAAAAATTTACAACACTGACTACAACAAATGCTGGTGAGGAAGTGGAGCAACAGATACTCTTATTCATTGCTGATGAAATTGCAAAATGATATAACCACTTTGGAAGATAGTTTGGTGGTTTCTTACAAAACATACACTCTATGATACAGCACTCTCACTCCTTGTTATACACCCAAATGAATTGAAAACCTATTTCCACACAAGAACTTGCACATGGATGTTTATAGCAGCTATATTCGTAATGTATTCATAATTATAAAAACATGTAATCAACCAGGATATTCTTCAATAAATAAATGGATAAACTGTGGTACATCCAGGATTATATGGAATATTATTCATCGGTGAAAATAAATAGCTATGAAACCATGAAAAGATGTGGAGAAAACTTTAATGCATATTACTAAGTGAAAGAACTCAATCTCGAAGGCTTATATACTACATGATTCCAAATATATGACATTCTGGAAAGGGCAAAACACTGGAGATAGTAAAAGACTAGATTTAGAGAGAAGGGAGGGATTAAATAGGCAGCACACAGAGAATTAAGGCAGTGAAACTGTTCTATATGATACCATACATGTCCTCCTATGTTTGTCCAACTTGTAGAATGTATAACAACAAGAGTGAACCCTAAAGAGTCCTAGCCTTTAGATAACAATGATGTGTCTATGTGGGTTCCTCAGTTTTAACAAACCTATCACTGTGGTGGAGGATGCTGATCAGGCGGTAGGCTATGCATATGTGGGGGCAGGGTGCATATGAGTATCTCTGTACCTTTCTCTCAATTGTTCTGTGTACTTAAAACAGCACTAAAAAGGTTCTATACCCACAGTCAACATTATATTGAACAGGGAAAAGTTGAAAGCATTTCCCTTGAGAAATGGACCAAGACAAGGATGTCCACTTTCACCACTTCTGTTCAACAGGGTACTGGAAGTTCTAGCCAGAGCAATCAGACAAGAGAAAAAAATAAAGGGCATCCAAATTGGTAAAGAGGAAGTCAGACTGTCACTGTTTGCTGATGATATGACTGTTTACCTAGAAAACCCTAAAGACTCCTCCAGAAAACTCCTAGAACTGATTTAAACAATTCAGCAAAGTTTCAGGAGACAAAATTAATATACACAAATCAGTAGCTCTGCTATACACCAACAGTGCCCAAGCTGAGAATCAAATCAAGAACTCAACCCCTTTCACAATAGTTGCAAAAAATTAAAATACTTAGAAATATACCTAACCAAGAATGTGAAAGACCTCTACAAGGAAAACTACAAAACACTGCTGAAAGAAATCATGGATGACACAAACAGAAACACATCCCATGCTCATGGATGGGTAGAATCAATATCATGAAGATGACTGTCTTAGTCGGTTTTCACACTGCTGATAAAGATATACCAGAGACTGGGAAGAAAAAGAGGTTTAATTGGACTTACAGTTCCACATGGCTGGGGAGGCCTCAGAATCACGGTGGGAGGCAAAAGGTACTTCTTACGTGGCAGCAGCAAGAGAAAATGAGGAAGCGAAAGCAGAAACCCCTGATAAACCCATCAGATCTTGTGAGACTTATTCACTGTCATAAGAATAGCATGGGAAAGACCGACCACCATGATTTAATTACCTCCCTGAGGGTCCTCCAACAACACATGGGAATTCTGGGAGATACAATTCAAGTTGAGATTTGGGTAGGGACACAGCCAAACCATATCAGTGACCATACTACTAAAAACAATCTACAAATTCAATGCAATTCCCATCAAAATACCACCATCATTCTTCACAGAATTAGAAAAACAATCCTAAAATTCATATGGAACCAAGAAAGAGCCCACAGAGTCAAAGCAAGACTAAGCAATAAGAACAAATTTGGAGGTATAACATTAGCAGACTTCAAACTATACTATAAGGCCATAGTCACCAAAACAGCATTGTACTGGTATAAAATCAGAACACAGATCAATGGAATAGTATAGAGAATACAGAAATAAAGCCAAATACAGCCAACTAATCTTTGACAAAGCAAACAAAAGTGGGTAGAGGACACTCTATTCAACTAATGGTGCTGTGATAATTGGCAAGCCACCTGTAGAAGAATAAAACTGGATCCTCATTTCCCAACTTATACAAAAACATGGACTCACGATGGGTCAAAGACTTTAACCTAAAACCTGAAACCATAAAGATTCTAGAAGATAACACTGGAAAAAACCTTCCAGATATTGGCTTAGGCAGAGACTTCATGATCAAGAACTCAAAAGCAAATACAACAAAAAAAGAAAAAGAAAAGAAAAGAAAAAAGATGAGACTTAAACTAAAGGGTTTCTGGACAGCAAAAGAAATAATCAGCAGAGTTAACAAACAACCCACAGAATGGGAGAAAATCTTCACAATCTGTACATCTGACAAAGGACTAATAACCAGAATCTACAAAGAACTCAAAGAAATCAGCCAAAAAAACCCCACAAAATCCTATCAAAAAATGGGCTAAAGACATGAATAGACAATACTCAAAATAAGATATACAAATGGCCAACAGCATATGGAAAAAAAATCTTAACATTGCTAATTTATCAGGGACATGCAAATCAAAACTACAATGCAATACCACCTCAATCCTGCAAGAATGGCCATTAAAAAAAAAAAAGTTGGTGTGGATGTGATGATAGGGAACACTTTTATGCTGCTGGTGGGAATGTAAACTAGTACAACCACTGCGGAAAAGAGTGCAGATATTCTTAAGAACTACAAGTGGATCTATTGTTTGCTCCAGCAATCCTAATACTAGGTATCTACCCAAAGGAAAAGAAGTCATTATATGAAAAAGATACTCGCACATGTATGTTTGTAGCAGCACAATTTGCAATGGCAAAAATATGGAACCAGCCCAAATGTCCATCAATCAATGAGTAGATAAAGAAAATGTGGTATATAGAGTCAGGAGAATTGCTTGAATCTGGGAGGCGGAGGTTGCAGAGAGACAAGATTGGGCCACTGCACTCCAGCCTGGGTGACAGAGCAAAACTCCATCTCCCAAAAAAAAGGGGGCCTGGCGTAGTGGCTCATGCCAATAATCCCAGCACTTTGGGAGGCCGAGGCAGGCAGATCACCTGAGGTCAGGGGTTTGAAACCAGCCCGGTCAACTTGGCGAAACCCTGTCTCTACTAAAAATACAAAATAAGCCGGGCGTGGTGGCACACACCTGTAATCCCAGCTACTTGGGAGGCTGAGGCAGGAGAATTGCTTGAACCCGGGAGGTGGAGGTTGTGGTGAGCCGAGATGGTGTCACTGCACTCCAGCTTGGGCAACAAGAGCAAAACTCCGTCTCAAAACAAAAAAAAAATTTATATATATATATGTGTGTGTGTGTGTGTGTGTGTGTATGTATACGTGTGTGTGTATATATATATTTTCCATGGAATACAACTCAGTCATAAAAGGAATGAACTATTGGCATTCACAGCAACCTGAATGGAATTGGAGACTACTAGTCCTAAGTGAAGTAACTCAGGAATGGAAAATCAAACATCAAATATTCTTGTTTATATGTGGGAACTAAGCTATGAGGATGTAAAGGCATAAAAATAATACATTAGACTTTGGGTCCTCAGGAGAAACGGTGGGAGATGGGGAGGGATAAAAGACCACACAATGGGTACAGTGTACACTGCTCAGGTGATGGTGCACCAAAATCTCAGAACTCACCCCTAAAGAACTTATTCATGTAACCAAACACCACCTGTTCCCCAAAACCCTATTGAAATAAAAAGTATTTTTTAAAAAAGTTCTATATGTAAAATATAAACATTATATATCATATATAATACCTGTTATATATATAAATAGATTATACATATCATATATATAATATAAATCTATCATGGTCACCTTACAGAACTTAATCTGAAAATCATATATATCATATATATGAGATATAAGATATATTCCTATTTATATATAAGCTATATCTTATTATATATGCATATACATATACATATTAGACATAATCAGATCAACTTTTGTGAGGTGTTTGTCTTAGTAACAGGGTACTGGAAGTTCTAGCCAGAGCAATCAGACAAGAGAAAAAAATAAAGGGCATCCAAATTGGTAAAGAGGAAGTGTCCATAATTAACACTTGCAAATATGTTCATGTACATACAGTTGTGTAAATCATGATCAGAGGTGACAGTGTTGAAATTTATCTCTGCCCTGTGATCCTGGAAAATGCAAAGGTTAAGAAATCTCTCCAACACTTATGGCTATGGAAACTCATTTGCTGCAAAGAACCACTCTGCCCCATAAGTTACTAATAGATAAGATTCACAGATGTCCCCCTTATTTACCTATGACATGTCTAGACATAGACCCTCCAAATTCCCATTTTTGCCTAATAAATGATTCGTTGAACTGGTTTGTCTCCACTGACTCATCAGAACAAAAGGTTTTGACAGAATGATTGTACAAATGGACAATAAACAGACCACATATAAAATTATAATGTTGTTCCAAAACCTGCATTAACCTAGCTAGGAAAGCAACCCTTAGCTACAACAAATAATCCAAGAAGTCAGCCTGCCATAAATCAGACTTTGAGGAAACCAGATTGCTTTCTCTAGTGAAAAGCAAGAAAATTATACAATAAATTTTGTAACAATTGGCTCAAAATTGCCAGGACCTGATTAAAAACTGACAGCTCCCCACTTACGGTCCCTACTTCCAACTCAGGACCAATGAGAGAAAGTCAAATTTGTGCCCCTAACCAATCACATAGGATGCCCAACTTCTAGTGAGCCTGCCTGCAGCTTCCCTAAGCTAACATCCTTCAATGAAGGTACACTTGAAGGCTTTCTTTTTTTCACTAGGTATAAAGCTTTCTCACTCTTCTGCCTTCCTCGCACGCTCTAAAATGATAGTGGCTGACTTCCTCACTATAGCAAGCCTGTAATAGCCTTTGCTTTTCTCATTTGGTTAATCTGTATTTCCACAATTTGTTATCCAAACTTTGTTAAAATGTTCTGTCCCCCAGGTTCCTGAACTTTCAGCCACCTCAGCCTAACCCAGCATGCAAACTCTCCCTAAAAGTCCTTCCAAAAAATAGATTGGCCCAAGTGTGAAACATTCCCTTTTATCCCTCTTCCACACAGAGCCTTTTTCTAGCTTTGTTTCTCTCTACAAATGAAAAAAAAATTTTGTCTTAATTTTTTTGCCTATGGTTTGAGATGCTTGCAGATCTATGATCAGAGAAATAGCATCCTCCCCTATTATAATGGTCCCTTTCTCCCTCTCAATAATACATTTGTGTAAAGTCTTCTTACCAAGTCCAGATTTGTTTTGTTTTCAATTTGATGGAGGAGTTGTGAAGGAGTTGCTTATCTAAATGTATATATTATATTTAAATTTTCATTTTTATATAAATATAATAAAGAAGTTTATGACACTTGGCGGAACATTGCAAAGTGACTGACCAAGAAAATCAATGATTTTTGAAGCAAAGATTGCAGTCCACAATTCTGCTGAATCACATACTTGAAAAATGAGAAATAGAGATTACAAGGTCAGTCATTTCATTGAACTTGTCTTTGCTTGGTTTTAGGTAACAGGAACTAGGATGATGTACCGTCAATGTATAGGAAAGAGTGAATTATTTTTTCAAAAGGATATTAAGATTAGATATGAGAAAAGCTTTCATGCAGTGATTCTTATGAGTAAATTCATCTATTCATCTAGAGAGAAAAAGCTCAAGATTCAGGGAGAAAAGCTTTTGTTGGGTGTAGTTAGGTAGCCAATTCTTAACATTTTTCTTCAAATCTTTAGAAACCAAAGTATTATGTGCTGTGATTGAATTTCCATGAGAAAGAAAAGAAAAAAGTTTGACTTATCAGCCAGAGATGATCAGCTATTATTTTCTTGATAATCCATGCAAAAAGGCCCATTGAGCAGGAAAGAGCCGTAAATGAAATATCCCATAGCACTATCAGAAATGCAGCAGAGTTCTACAGAGCCTCATTCAATCACCCTATCATGGTGAGTGACAGTCTTAAAAAGACAATCTACTTTTGCCATTAGCTAATCCTTCTTTAAATCTTCCTAATTACAATAATATCATAACATTTATTTATGGCTTACTATTCGTCAGGCGCTATTCCAAAAGCTTTTTTTGTAGTGTTTTATTTAATTCTTACAAATCCCCTAGAATGTAGGCATTATTATTATCAACCACATTTACTGCTAAGAAAATTGAGACACAAAAGCAAGAACAACCATGCCCAAGATCACACAACTAGTAAATGTTAGAGCTGAGAACTGAGCTTAAAAACCAAAAATAACATCCTAAGACCCCCAAATGACTGGACGGACACCCTCTTGGCCAAGGGGACCCCAAATAAACCTGAAAAACAATTCCCTGCCATAATGGGAAGGGAGTTCAGACATGCTTCATTATATTCCCTCATTTTTTGGAATTTCGTCACAACTGACAAACATTGAATTTAAAATAGAGATCATCACAATATAGGAGTTAAAAAGAAATTATTTAGGCAGGTAGTGAGGGTAATGAAGTCCTCAGTAACGTTTTTCTCTAATGAAAAGCAACCCCAAAATCATTTCTTTTCAAGTAAAGAGCAGTCGGTAAAATCGAGCTGCAGACATAGAAAAAACAAGCTGGAAGATTGCACGGGTAAATGCTGGCAGCTGTGCCAATAGGACAAGGCTACCTTGGGGCTAGGCACGTTCAACATGGCAGCTCCATCTTCCCTTTTCCTGGCTAACCACATGCGCTGTAAGGAGCAGACAACATGGTGCCCATCAAGCACAAAATCCATTCGCATAATAAAAAGATTAGGGTGGGGTGGCCAGCTTCTTAATGCACTATGTAAATATCACACCTAGTCCTACCGATCTTTGGGCTCTATGTAAATCAGACACCGCTTCCTCAAGCTAGTCTATAAAACCCCACGCACTCTGCCACGGACTGGAAGTCCTACTCCGGGGCACCCCTCTCTTTACAGGAAGGAGAGCTATTCTTTTTTCTCTTTCTTTCACCTATTAAACCTCTCCTCTTAACCTCATTTTTGTGTGTCTCCGTCTTCGATTTCCTTGATGAGAGACAACGAACCTTGGGCATTTCCCCAGACAAAGGATGCTCCTTCAATGAGACTGACAGTACAGACTCTGTGGCAATGCTATACCAAATTCCAGTGTGATCCTGGTACAGCATCGCATGACAGCAGACCCTGAAGGAAGTCAAAATATTTTATCCCAAAATATATTTCTTTGACATGTTTTGAAATGATCCTGCAAATCTATCTCTTGTGTGAGAAATTTGCACCTGTAGAAAATCCCATTAATGCAGCCAGACTTTTATTTTCTAGGTCTTTCCTGGATCTAGGAGAGATGAAATGAGATCCTGAGGTCTTCAAGGTCTGAAAAGACACATTTACCATCTCTTCTTTTTTTTTTTTTTTTTTTTTATTATACTTTAAGTTCTAGGGTACATGTGCACAACGTGCAGGTTTGTTACGTATGTATACTTGTGCCATGTTGGTGTGCTGCACCCATCAACTCGTCATTTACAACAGGTACAACTCTCAATGCCATCCCTCCCCGCTCCCCATAATAGGCCCCGGTGTGTAATGTTCCCCTTCCAAAGTCCAAGTAATCTCATTGTTCAATTCTCACCTATGAGTGAGAACATGCTCTGGAAGCAGAACATCACACACAGGTGCCTATTATGGGGAGGGGGGAAGGGGAAGGGATAGCATTGGGAGTTGTACCTAATATAAATGACAAGTTGATGGGTGCTGATGAGTTGATGGGTGCAGCACACCAACATGGCACAAGTATACATATGTAACAAACCTGCACATTGTGCACATGTACCCTAGAACTTAAAGCATAATAAAAAAATAATAATAATTAAAAAAAGAAAAAAAAAAAAGAAAATGTGGCACATATACACCATGGAATACTATGCAGCCATAAAAAAGGATGAGTTCGTGTCCTTTGTAGGGACATGGATGCAGCTGGAAACCATCATTCTCAGCAAACTATCGCAAGAACAGAAAACCAAATTACCATCTATTCTTTCTGAAGCCTGCTACCTGGGGGCTTCACTTACGTAACAAGAACCTTGGTCTTCACAATCTCCCTTATGTTACTTCAGGCACTTTTTCTACTGATTGCAAGTCTTTAAACAAAACTTAACTCTTTCAATCAATTGTCAAGTAGAAAATCTTTGAATCCACCTATGACTTGTAAACACACCATCTCTTCAAGATTTCCCATCTCTTTAGGCTGAACCAATGTATACCTTACATGTATTGATTTATGTTTTTGTCTGTAACTTCTCTTTCCCAAAATGTATAAAATCGAACTGTAAACTGACTGCCTCAGGCACACCTTCTCAAAACCTCTTGAGACTGTTCCCCAGGTCATGGTCTCTCATCCTGGGTCAGAAGACACTTCTTTAAATATTTTACTGTGCTTGTTTTTTCCATTAACCAGCTCATGGATTGACTTACAGACTTACCCACCCAATTATTGTGCTAAACTCCTCAGTTGATAAAAGTGCCCAGAATAGAAATGTTCATTACCATCTCTTCACCTGATATGTGGCATCCAGCCCAAAGCCTGCTTTCTCCATGACATTCCATTTCACATCCTCTATCCCCTCCTAGGAAGTCTTAGGATCTATATATTTATTTGGCACATATGAAATGTTTTTTGTTTAAAAAATTGTAAACAAGTCTTTATAAGCATAGTAATTTTACAGTTTTACTCTCTTGTTTTTAAGGATCATCTGCTCATTGTAAAAACTTTAAGAATTTAAAATTTATGAAAAAACACAGTTGTGATTCTCTCCAAAACAAAACCTTGTTAAGTTTTTCATCTGTATCCTTCCAGTGGGATAAAAATATGTGTGAGCAAATCAGTGTTTGACCATACTTTTATTACATACAAGAAATTATTCACTATACATTGTTTGTGACTTTTTCTTTTCCACGTAAAAATATACCTTAGACATATTTCAACATCTACAAATACTGATTTCCTTAATTCATTTCAATAATTACAGAGGTTTCTGTTGTATGCAGATAACGTCCTTCACATAAACAATGATATAGTAATGAACATTTATATTATTTTTAAACTTTTTTCATTGAAAAAATGCTTCAATAAAGTCTTCACATAAATAACCTGACATTTTTTGACAGTGTATCCGGTGGAAAAATTTCCAGTAAACATTCAAAGGATGCATACTTTTTATAATAGATACTGACAAATTACTCTCCAGTGGCTTAAAAATTTATACCTTATCAACTGTGTGAGTGAATGACAGCTTCTCTGCAAATTCCACACCAGATATTAACTGTTTTTGACAAATGGAAAGATAAGAAGTGTTATATTCTCTATGTTTCTTGTTTGTTTGCATCTTCCTAATGACGGGTTTTTTGGCAAGATTCGTGGCCGAAGTGGGCAATGTAAGGCAATATGTGTGAAATGGAAGATCACATTATATAGTAAGAATGTCCCTACAGGGCAGAGCCAAGAATTGTGGAGGAAAATGGATTGGGACCTATTCGTAAGGAGCAAAATGGAGGCCTAATGGAGAAATATCCCTACTCTCTGGGTAGCTGGATCTAACATTTCCCAGGAGATTTTCAGAATTATTAGGAATAAGTCTTCTATGTACAACTTTGTCCCCTTTCCAAATGGGATTATCTTTGTAGATATCTTATAGTTGTTTTGCCTGGAGTATGAGAGAAAGACAACTTGGCTTTTTACTTCACAGGTTTTCGAAAAAAGAGAAGTTGCACATAGTCATGATGCAAAGCATGGAAAATCTGAGTCTTGAGATTATGCAGTTACTGGATGATACTTTTGATGTGTCTTGTTTGAGATGAGGAGTTTGCATGTGAGAGGGAAGTGAATGCTTATGAACAACAGGAAAGGCTCTGGAACATAGGACTATAGTTTACAAATCTTCATTTCCTTCCTGCAGTGGCTTAATGCATCTACACACTTTGCTGTTTTTCATGGCGGTGCTTCCTTGAAGAATATGTGGAGTATACATCATTGTTCCACCGGCTTTTGCATAGTGATAACTTGTTTTGGTCAATGCAATATTAGTAAAGGTAATATAAACAAAGGCTTTAAATATGTCTAAATTTGGTTTAGCATGGCCTCTTGGGTTTTAGCCATCTAAAATAATAGGATTATGCCTAATTATGCCTGAGTAGCTGCAGGTTTCATAGTGAAACACATGGACCTGACTTAAACCTGAACCATATCTTAAGTAGAGCTATCCCAGAAGACTTGCAGAACTACGACCAATAAATAAATGATTGTTGACAGTATGGGGTTGTTTGTTACAGAGGGTTACATTGACAGAATTCTGACTAATATAAAACTATAAGATTTAAATTTCACATGGGCCATATTATCATTGTTTAAAGAAAGACTTAGAGCATTTAAGTGAACTGACCAAGATGGTATATTAATAAAGAGGTGGTCAGGATATCAACTCACATCAGAACACAAAAGTGGAAAAGTGCTTTTGTCCATTATATATTACTATCTTCCTATTTAGTCACTGAACTCAGAGGAGTGAGGACAGTAACAAGGACATTCATTAAGGAGGTAGGTAACGAGTGACTTAAATTAGAGTAAAATGAGAAAACAAGGGTTAGAACTGAAGACAAAAAAGAATGGAGTCGTATGTAAGAGATGATAAGGAGAAATTCACAATATTTGAAGTTTCTCCAAGATGTTCCCTTTATGGTGCTATGTCAAGTGTGACAAACTATTAAGCACAAAGGTAATAGGTGCTCTTCACTGTGGTAAATAAAGCAAAAATTTCGTGAAAATTTGTCTTCTTTCAGACAACTTATACCCATACATTAAAATCCTTGTAACCAATAGTTAGTGATTTTACTTTGGGGAAATGCCTATATAGAAGCAACAGCAAATGTACTGAGTCCTACAATTTACTCCATCCAGCAGACATGCATTTATTTTAAAATTCTTGCTGCTTGTCTTTTATATGTGAAGTACTAAACAATTTTGTTTCTAGTAAAGAGTGATATAATTAAATGGACAATTACAAAAACAATGTATGTATAATAGTGACTGAAATAATTCAACATCGTTTCTTTTTCCTGATGGTAGTGATAAAGGAGGCAGAATTATATACATAAGTATAGCAGAGTATATAAAACTTTCAAAAAATTACTTTAGGGGTTTATCTTCAAAAAACAAGTACTACAAATACATACAAACACAAACACACAAACACACACCTTTAATAATGGAATAAGTCCTCTTAGATATACTAGATTTTTATTAGCCTCATTGATGGCAAAATGTTCACTTTAGGGTGGGGCACCTGTAATCTCAGCACTTTGGGAGGCCAAGGTGAGTGGACACTCAAGACCAGGAGCTTGAGACCAGCCTGGCCAACAGGGTAAAACCATGTCTTTACTAAAGTACAAAAATTAGCTGGGCATGGTGGTGCACACTTGTAATCCCAGTTACTCGGGAGACTGAGGCAGGAGAATCTCTTGAACCCGAGAGGTGGAGGTTGCAGTGAGCCAAGATCACACCACTGCACTGCAGCCTGGGCAACAGAGTGAGACTGTCTCAAAAAAAAAAAAAAAAAAAAAGTGTTTCATAGTTGTGTTATTACCAATCAATACTATGGAAGAATAAGCTTTTAGTCCAAGTCTCTGCTAATAAAAGCAATTTGGTTCATACCAGCATGTTTAGATTTTCTATTGCTGAACATTTAGGATGTTAGTTATACATAATACATGTGTATCAGTCAGAGTCCAATCTGAATATATAAAACATACTAGGAATTTGAAGAGGGAAAATTTCACATACAGAATTGTTAACTAGGTAGCTGAAGATTAAAAGAAAACTCTGAGATTCACAGAAGTAGCAAGTGAATAAATCGGGTGCTACTATTTCTAGAGCTGAGGGAGAGTACAAAATGAAGGGTTGAACTTAGAACATCTCCCTACCTGCCGAGACCAGCTCAGTTGTGGAGACCCTAATCCAGTAGCACTAGAGGAATTAAAGACACATACAGAGAAATACAGATCGTGGAGTGGGAAATCGGGGGGCTGATAGCCTTCAGAGCTGACAGCCACGAACAGTTTTACCCACATATTTATTGACAGCAAGCCAGTGATAAGCATTGTTTCTATAGATTATAGATTAACTAAAATGGAAACAAAGGGATGGGCTGAAACAAAGAAATGAACTCTGGCTAGTTATCTGCAGCAGGAACATGTCCAATAGCTCATGCTATTGTTTGTGGTTTTGGAATGCCTTAAGCAGTTTTCCTCCCTGGGTGGGCCAGGTGTTCCTTGTCCTCATTCCAGTAAATCCACAACCTTCAGCGTGGGCATCATGGCCATCAAGAACATGTCACAGTGCTGCAGAGATTTTGTTTATGGCCAGTTTTGGGGCCAGTTTATGGCCAGATTTGGGGGCCTGTTCCCAACACCTACCCCCATCTTAAATTCGGACCTCTTTGGAGAAAGTATGGCTGCCACAAGAACAACAGCCTTCAGGTGATGAGGAAGCCAGCCAGAGAGAGCAGGGTGGAGCTCTCACAGAGGTGTGGCCTACTGAGTGGGATATAGTTGCTGCTTGGTGAGAACCATAGCTAGTCTATGAAGGTCCTGAAGTGAGTATTATCAGACCTCTCATGTACTGATCTGCAGACTGTCACATCCTCAAAAACAGCACACTAGAAGTAGGGAACCCTCTCCCCTGTCAGTGTCCCTTTGGCTCTATTGACAAAGACTAACATTGAGACAGCTGCAAAGGAGAAACGTCTATGGGGTAAAGTTTCAGTATGACTACCTAGGACAAAGAAGGGGTGATTTGGAACTGAGAGGTAACAAATCAATGGGGCCATATGTATGATGTAGATTAGACATGCACCATGGTGCCTTCTTCTACTTCTTTTTTGAATGTTTTCCTTTTTGGGGACTAAGCCAAAGGTAGTTTCTTCTTGTCTTATGGTCACATTTTGAACAATTTAAAAACAAAATGTGGGTGGGCAGAAGAGAAGTCAAAAACCCTGTCAAAAGTTGGCTCAGAGGCAACCCCAGCAGCCTGACCTTGTCATAGCTGCCCTAGAGCAACTTTCGTATAGATGGGTGTCATCACAGTGAGGTGTTAGCCTAATTCATTCAATAACTTTTCATGAAGTTATCAGAAAGATGAGAAGACATGAATGTCTTTTTGAGTCACGTGTTTCTGGAAATACTTACACTTGGATTTAATTATGCACATCTCTATGAAAAAGCAAGACAAATGAAGTGAAATGGAGTATTTGCAGCATTCTTCAGCCTGCTTTCATGGAATAGAGAACATTAATGTTAGATTAACTTCCTGTTTGCCTCATTTTCCTGTGATTAATTGTACAACTCTTCACCCAAACAGTTTGTTATATATCATGCCATGAGAATCAATGCAGATATCCAACCAATCAAGGTAGAAAGCAATCTGTCACAACTTACATTTTTCATTTTTTTCAAATTCAAATCAGCTCAAGTCCTTTTTTCCAAATTAATAAACTTTATTTTATAAAGACGTTTTAGGTTCACAGTAAAATTAAGTGGAAATTACAGAGTTTATACATACCCTCGTTCCCAAACACACACACACAACCTTCCCGACTACGGACATCCTGCACCACAGTGACTTGTCTTTTACCATAGATGAACCTATATTGATGCAACATTATCAGGCAAAGTTGAGAATTTCCACTGGGTTTATGCTTAGTGTTGTACATTTTCTGGAGTTTGACAAATGTATAATGACACGTATCTATCAATGCATTATCATACAAAATAGTTTCACTATCCTAAAAAGTCTCTATGTTTCACTTATTCATCCCCTTGACTCTTGGCAAACACAGATCCTTTTACAGTCTTCCCAGTTTTTTTCTTTCCTAGAAGATCTTACAGTTAGAATGTATATATTAATATTAATAGTTTGTAGAATTTTAAGTTTGGTTTCTCTCTTTTCATGATGTAAATTTGTTTCTTCCATCTCTTTTCATGGCTTGATGTCTTATTTCCTTTTGGTGCCAAGTGACTGGATGCATCACAGTTTATTTATTCTTTATCCTACTAAAAGACATTTTTGTTGCTTCCACGTTTTTGCAATTATGAATAAAGCTGCTACAAACATCTGCTGTATGGGATTTTGGGTAGACTTAAGTTTTCAATCCATTTGGGTAAATATTAAGAAGCATGATTTCCGGATCATATGACAAAAGGAAGTTTAATTCTGTAAAAAACCACTAAACTGTCTTCCAAAGTGGCTGTACCATTTTGCATTCCTGCCAACAATAAATGAGCGTTCCTATTGCTCCACATCCTCACCAGCATTAGCTATTGTCAATGTTCTGGATTCTGGCCATTCCAGTAGGTGCATAGTGGTATCTCACTGTTTTAATTTGCAATTCTCTAATGACATAAGATGTTGAACACATTTTCATACGCTTACTTGTCATCTGTATATTTTCTTTGGTGAAGTGGCTATTCATATTCAAGTATTTTGTCCATTTTAATTTTTTTTTTTTTTTTTTTGAGACAGAGTCTCCCTCTGTCACTCAGGCCAAAGTGCAGTGGTGCGATCCCAGCTCACTACAACCTCTGCCTCCTAGGTTCAAGCAATTTTCCTGCCTCAGCCTCCTGAGTAGCTGGGACTACCAGTGCATGCCACCACACCCAGATAGTTTTTTTGTATTTTTAGTACAGACAGGGTTTCACCATGTTGACCAGGGTATTCTTGAACTTCTGACCTTGTGATGCACCCACCTCAGCCTCCCAAAGTGCTGGAATTGCAAGGGTGAGCCACCATGCCGGGCCTACTTCTTATTTTTAAATTTGTTTTTGTAGAGACAGGGTCTCCCTATATTTCCCAGGCTGGTCTCAAAATCCTGGGCTTAAGTGATCCTCCCACCTCGGCTTCCCAAAGTGCTGGTATTATAGGAATGAACCACCATGTCCAGCTCTATTTTGCCTATATTTTTAAAATAATAGTGTTTGTTTTCTTACTTTAAAATTTTATCAATCAATATATCTTGTATAAAATAGATTGTCTCTGGTGTGCTCTACAATAGTATAATTTCCTTCTTATTCCTCCTGCTTTAACAACTGTATAGAATAAAAAAAAATGAATAAAGATAAAACATGTAGTATGTCATGTGAAATGGTCAATCCAAAGCATTTGCTGACATTTGCAGAGGACATACAAGTAAATATTAGGTACAATGACTCTGAATAATAACAATAATACTATTATTAACAATAATGGCAGCTATTGCTATTTATTGAATTGTTATCTTATGCTAGGCATCATACCAGTGGCTTCTTACACAGTAACTCACAAAGTCCTAGTATATAAATACAATTATCCCTACTTTTTATTGAGAATATTAAGATGGGAATTCAGCTACTTTCCTGAGGTCGCACATTTAGAAAGCAGAAGAACTTATATTCTAGTATTTGTTTGTCTTGCCTCAAACACATGTATTTTTCACTCTACTGCCTAGTCAAGGGTTGAATTCTGTTATCTAGATTATAGATAACACATGAGTGAAGAGTTTTTAGCAGCCACACTTGTCCCCACTCCTAATTATTCCAAGAACCATTCGAAAGATACATACACATAATGCCTTTCCTCAAATCAACTCCTAAGCTCCCTGTTATTAACTTCTTGCACCTTAGCTTTTCTCTGTTCATTCCCAAACCTCTATCTTATTTGTCATTATCTGTTTAAGTATTCTGTTTATGCCTTGAGTGTGATGCATATCCTCATATTTCCTTTGGCATCTGTGGCAGAAGCAGTGATATTCCAGCAGCAGCATTCAGCTAAATATTTAATCAGATCAGGTACAAAACCACTATCCAAAATGTGTGTGTTCTCAGGCTTAGATTGTCATTCTAAACAGGCACAGTTCACTGGACATACTAGATTTAAACTCTAGCCTTTCGTCTTCCCTCATTATGAAGTGAATACCCATGCAATTACTTTTTGTGAATATACAGAACTTTTTGAAGTTGGGAAGCATTCTCTACCATACTCATACTGCACTTCTTTATATCACACATTTCACCTTCCCCACTCACAGATTTCCCCATTTTGATGATACTTATTTAAATCTTTTCCTTCTAATTTTACACTCTATCAATGTATCCCTTAAATGAATGTTTTACTTTTGCTTACTTTCAAACTATACATAAATGGAGTATGCAATTATACTCCTTTAAAACTTACTTTCTTCACTCAATAGTTTGTTTGTGATCCACATTTGTGTTACTCTACATAACCTTGGTTTATTTTGAAAATGTATTTGTATTTATTGATTGATTCTACTATTGATTGGTACTTAAATTGTACTTCATCTATTTTCTGCTATTTATTAACAACAAAGTTATTAATATTCTTGGGTGTATATTCCAGTATAAATGGATGACTTTCTCTAAAGTACAGTTGTTCCATTTCAGCACTATAAAATATTTGGCTGGATAACTTTTGTTGGCATGTGTGGGAGGGTGTTGCTCTGTGCTTTATAGGATGTTTAGTAATATCCCTGGCCTGTACTCACTAGGTGCCAGTAACTCAGCCCCTCTCCGATTTTAAATTGTGAAGACAATCAAAAATGTCTTCACACATTCCTATATGTCTTTTGAGGGACAAAATTGCACCCAGTTGAGAACCACTGTCACAAAAACATGAAAAACCCATGGAGAATTGTCACCTAATGCTTCATCTTAATGTTTTCATCTTCATCCTTGGTTACCTCTGAAGTAGGTATTGGAGAATAAGTCTTCCAGGGAACATGGGACAGGGAGTTGGAGAGGTTTTTGTTATTATTAATTTTGCTGACTAGATAGTTCACAATTCTCACCATGTAGATTTGTGGCCAGTTGTACTTGCTGACCCCTTGAGGTTGAGTGAGGTGTATGACTAGTTATGGCCATGAGTTGTGAAAAAAACAGGTCTTCCCTGGGCTAGAGCATTTAATGGCTGGTGCAAAACACAACCCCCATCCGACTTCTTTTCCTCACCTAGATTAGTGTCCTGCAGCATTCAAAATGGTAGCTGGTTTGTCTGCTTAGGTTGTTAAGAGACTGCTATGAGTCAAATACACACACCAACACCCAACGGTCATATACGATGTGCGAGAACGAAATCTTCACTTTAAACAACCAAGATTACAACGATCACTTTTTATAGAAACTGTTACAGAGCGTGTTGTGAAAACTAGTACCTAGAATTAGGGTGGCATCATAATTTTTAAACAGAAACCTAAAACATATCACTGAAAGCAAGCAGAAAGAAAACTGTTATGGAGAGCTAAAAACATGACAATCCACGTTTTATAGAGGCAAAATATTTGACAATATTTTTGCTTGTGGTGAGTTAAAAAGCAGGTAATATACTTAGTACATATTATGACTTTAGGGTTAGAGGTTAGAAAAAGAATGGCAATAGCATATTCGCTTCTATTTGATTGTGTTTGTTATGGTTCCTCTAAGAAAAAAACAAATCTCGCATTTGCAACTATGAATTCGAGAGAATAGAAAGAGTTCTTGGGAATTTAGGAGCTTAGAGAGCTGGACATAGCAACTTCTCAATCCTAAAGAGTTAAATATAGAATTGAGAAGTGTTCTCAGCAAGAGACGCCAATTAGAGCTCAGTATAATGGCAAACATAACATCTAAGTTATATTCAGACACCCATGGCTAAAATCTCCAAATGGTTTGAAATTTGGAGGAAATCTTAACAGCAGAAAAAAAATTCCCAAGGTTAAGGATATTGCTTTCCTATTACACTGATAAACTTAGAATATCCACACTAAATTAAGAGGAAAGGCATATGTAGAAAAGACCGATGCATATGATAAGGACACATTAAACTATTCAAGATCAAAGGGGTAAGAAGGTAAGTTTTTGAAGCCAGATTTTGAAGAATCTGTCTGCCAAAGACACAATGTACCAGAACTAAAAACGTTTTTGACTGTATGTACAAACATTCTTAGGATCTAAGCCTTTTACAAACAGGAAACATTTCCCCAACTCCCTGTTCCATGTTCCCTGGGGGACTTACTCTCCAATGCCTAGGTCAGATGTGGCCAAGGATTAGCATAAAAACAGAAGTGTGAGAAGACAACACTCCAAAGGCTTCTCGTGTTTCTTTCTGTCTTGCTAGTGGAGGCACTAACTGACATTGTTTTGGACTATCTTAGCAAAGATATTTGTATAGCAAACAGCTTTGGAACATCAAAATAATGTCTCTTCAGGCAAAAGTCAGGAATGTTTTCTGTCCAGTACAATAAATATAATATCTTCCTCGGGATTAGACATTCTTACTGCCCATTATCAAAGACTTGAGTTTTCTAAATTCATGGTTCTGCTTCTGTAATACAACATGCTGTGTGTGCAGGAATCAGCTGTCTCTTTTTGTATCACTCAGTGGGAATGAGGACTCCAGGAACAGGAACAGGAAAATGCTGATATTCTGCCTAGTGCTATTGCTGTGAATAATAAGTTCTTTGTGTCTATCTCAGAATTCTCATGTTTTCTGCCAGCATCTATGAAACTGTGGCAGACTAACTTGTTAGTTTGCAAGTATGGTGCAATCTCAGACCCTTCACAGAAACATACACACACACACACACACACACACACACAAACTGAAACAGGAAATTTCTTGAAGAGAAAGGAAATTCAGTCTTAAAAAATTTGTGCTAATCACTAATCTCCGGGTAGGGAGGGAGGTCTTTGAAATATCTGCCCAACAAAATTTTGGAATTGAGACAGACATGAATTTTTTGTGTTCTCTATTACTCTTTTCTAAATAGCAGTGCTTAGTACTATTACACTTTCCCTAAACCACAATTGTATATTGCAACTGTGGAGAATATACAACTTGTATTTTTAGTTTAACAGGATTCATACCTGTAATTGAAGTTATAACCTATCATATCTCCCCCAGACACAATGGTGCTTAAGTGTGTTGATATAGCCAAATAGAACACTTAAAATGAGTATATTTTGTTAGTGAGAAGGGAAGTATATCAAATATTCGGTGACCAGAAAGAAGACCATGATAGACTTACCAAGTGTCTACATTTATCCCAGTGACCTCGTAGGTCCTATTTTGGTACATTGTTCTATTTGTATTCCTTTATAACTCCACTTTGTTGTAATTATTATAGCTTTATTGAAAGTCTTGAAATATAATAAATTCTTCCAATTTGTTCCTCAAATACATCTTGATAGCAAGGTCCTTTTTACTTGTATGTAAGTGTTAAAATTCAGATTATCAATTTAAACACATGCACACACACATACAGGCACATGAACACATCGATTGTCAGGATTTTTATTGGGATGATTTTCCATCTATAGACTAATTTTGGAGAACTGCCATGGTTACACTATTGGAATTTGTAGCCTAGAAATATTGTATAATCCTCCATTTATTTAGGCCTTATTTACTGATTCTCAATTATTTTATATGTTTCCATAAAAACATTCTTCATAAAATATATTTTTAAAAATCTTGCTTAAATTTATCTAGATATTCTTTGTTTTGATACTATAAGAAATCAGATCATTCCATTTCTGTTTATTTTATGTAGAAACATATTAATATCTTTAATTTATTGATTTTAGTTTCTTCACAAACTTCTTTACTTAAAATAACATTTAACAATAGTAACTTTTAGATATTTTTTCATACCGTCATATATTAATGACTTGTTATTGTTTTCTAATTTCTTTACTTTCATTTGTTTTTCATGTTTTATTCTACCTGGGCATGACTTAAAACTATTAAGTGGAAAATGTTTTCAGTTGTAATAGTAAGACACATTATATTGTCTATTTTCGCAAAGGGAGTACTGTTAATATGTCACCATTAAGTAAGATAATTGTCATCTTTTTTTTTTTTTTTTTTTTTTTTGAGAGGGAGCCTTGCTCTGTCGCCCAGGCTGGAGTGCACTGGCACAATCTCAGCTCACAGCAAGCTCTGCCTCCCAGGTTCATGCCATTCTCCTGCCTCAGCCTCCCAAGTAGCTGGGACTACCGGTGCCCGCCACCGGGCCTGGCTAATTTTTTGTATTTTTAGTAAAGACGGTGTTTCACCATGTTAGCCAGGATGGTCTCGAACTCCTGACCTCGTGATCCGCCCACCTCAGCCTCCCAAAGTGCTGGGATTACAGGCGTGAGCCACTGCGCCCGGCCATACAGGTACACGCCACCACGCCTGGCTAATTTTTTTTGTATTTTTAGTAGAGATGGGGTTTCACCATGTTGGCCAGGCTGGTCTCAAACTCCTGACCTCAGGTGATCCACCTACCTCGGCCTCCCAAATTGCTGGGATTACAGGCGTGAGTCACCACGCCCGGTCTCATCTATTTTTATATTGCAAGTTATTACCGCCCAATTACAGAAGTAGATGCCTTTGACTTTATATTAACAAAGTATAATGTAGTTAATTAATTAGTTAAAATTGATTAAAATAGCATAGAAATATTTTCAGGGTATAGCCATATTTTGAAAACCACCTTTAGCACAGCTCCCTGACAAACTTTCTCTGATAGAAAGTTCTATACTATGCTGTTTATACTATGGCTATTGAGCCGTAAAATGTGCCTAGTGCAACTAAACCAAGTTACTATTTTATTTAAGTTTAATTAATGTAATTCAAATAGCCATATGTAGCTATTGGTTTCGATCTAATGGATATCACAGACTTAGAGTAATTATCTCAACCAAACAGTGGCTATATGTAGCACAAACTTACAACTAACAGCATCAAGATTTAAGAGAAAAAAAGAGTTTAAAAAGTCAAGAAACCTTTTTAAAATCTCTTCACTTTTCTCAAACAAATTTCCAAAATTTTAATCATTGCAAAGGCAGAAGGGAGAAATCTATCGTTATCCTCAAAACAGTGAGACATTGTTCACCTCCATGGTACACTGAGAACCCCAGAATTTTTCTCCTCTTAAATGATATTTTTGTGGCCATGCCTGTATGTAGCATAAAATGTTTCTGCTTTGTCACATACTTCATTAGAAAAATTCTTGGCCGGGCGCGGTGGCTCAAGCCTGTAATCCCAGCACTTTGGGAGGCTGAGGCAGGCAGATCATGAGGTCAAGAGATCGAGATCATCCTGGCCAACATGGTGAAACCCCATGTCTACTAAAAATACAAAAATTAGCTGGGCATGGTGGCGGGTGCCTGTAGTCCCTGCTACTTAGGAGGCTGAGGCAGGAGAATTGCTTGAACCCGGGAGGCGGAGGTTGCAGTGAGCTGAGATCACGCCACTGCACTTTAGCCTGGTGATACAGCGAGACTCCGTCTCAAAAAAGAAAAGAAAAAGAAAAGAAAAGAAAAGAAAAGAAAAGAAAAGAAAAGAAAAGAAAAAAAAGAAAAGAAAAGAAAAGAAAAAAATTCCTCCTGCATTTTGGTTGACTACTAAGGAATCTGATAAGCTCATCTGCTCAAGAGTAGTAACAGTTTCTGTAGTTTAAGAGAATGCTCCTCCAAACCTATTTACATAGCTTGGAACTTCCAGAAATCTTATCTTGTAAAAACAATGAATTTCAAATAGCCTTCTGCCAAGGAAAATGTCTTTATGAAGGGTCAGTCATTCACAATGCTGTAATAAACCATATATCAAGAAAGGCCCCAAGGATTGGAAGAAAACAAAGAATTCGAAGCCAAATTATATGTCCTTGCTAATATCCAACATTCAATGAGGCTTGCTACTCTCTGACTTCTGTTGAAAAAGAGGGATGTGGCGGAATAACCACAAGATTAAGCCTAGCATGGATATTGATGACCAAATATTCACTCATCTCTGCTTCTCAAGTATGGTTTCTAGTGTGTGTTTTGATTCTCCGTGATGTTTGCACCCCATTAAGTTCTCATTTTGGTCTTCTACTTAACAAGATTAATTTAATGGATCATATCTTACACTTAATAAAACCGTTTTTATTAAAATATGATTTACTATCTGACTTTTTGTCTGCCACTTGCTAGGATGGAAATGGAGCTTTAAGCTGTCCATCAAACAAACTTATGAGAAAAATACTTCAAAGAAATTGTGTGGGCTTTTGGAATTTGGCATTTTGGGCATGAACATAAAGAAACCTCTTAATCCAACCAGGCTTTCTTTGAAAGGTTGTGTAATATAATTTGATGAGATCATTAAATCTCCTTTTAGTTGTCCTCACCACATCTATCCACTTGTAGAATATTAACCTTTTATCTGAGGTGAGAACAGATTTACCAAACATAGTCTACCAAATATAGCCTATCTCTACAGAGATACCAAATATAACCTAACTTCAGGAACAAAAGGACAAAGAAATCCAGATGCTATTTCTATAAAGGTAGTTATTCATTTGTGTAAGTTAATTGGAAATTAAAATGAGAAGCCACGATACTGTCAAGATTTTAACCCACTTTCACAACAGTGTTTCTATTTCTGCAGATGGTACGGTTTTACTGCCTGAGAGATTAGAGAAGACAGAGTATACTGTAATGCCCTTGAAATATTTTGACTACATCTTGAATTTCAGATATCTTTAATGACTTGATTGGATGATTCTTAAAAAGCACTGATTTTATTCCCTTCATAAATTAAAAGAAAATCACATTAAGTAGAGAGTGAGGCAAGAAGAGAAGGAAGTGGTTTGACTTTTTAAAAGCAGTTTGGAAAGAGAAATGGGTGTCTGCTGACATCGAAGCAGCAGCTAGGACTTCATTCACTACTTCTAATTATACTCCCTATGCCAAAATCAGACAAGCTCAGACATTATAATGAACCTAGATTTAAAACATTAGGGGGGCAAAAACTAGTTGAACTCATAATTAAAGCCAAGACTTGTTGTTTGAAACTAGAAATCTCCCACTATGAATTTTAAAAATTTGCAACATAAGCAAACTGAGTTTTATTAATTATTGCAGCAATAGGAAACACTGCACAGATAATTCTGGCAAGGTTTCATTTGAGAGTAAATTAGCAGGTTTTTTATTTGTTTGTTTGCTGTTGATGGTTTGGGCTTAGAGTGCCTAGGGCAGAATTACAGAACTAGAATGTGACTTTGAGTTGCTTCAATTATTAAGGTGAGAATCGGTAAAGAGAAGTTCTGAGTAAAGAAGAAAACATTATGCGAGTCACAAAACATTCTGCAATAGCAATCCCATAGTTGATGGATTTATGGTACTGGTTCTCAGTCTTTCCTAACTGATGAGAAGAGCTGTTCAGCCACTAAAGCAGCCATGTTCAGATGTATACCACTGTTGTGATTTCTAGATAACATTATCATCTCAGAAAAAATAGTTTGGGATTGGACCATGGACTTATCTTCCTATTCCTTTTACAGAGTGATGAGTTCGTTTCATTTGAGTTGAGCGATGGATCATTTGACACAAGAGCAGCTGCAGAACGGGACTGAGACTGTAGAGAATACATGCATGAGACTGGCAACACACAGTGACTAGTATCAAAATGACTTGGAGCCTTCCTAAAATACTTAGCGTCATAATCTGAATTACTAAACCCAGGTAAAGAAGAATCCATTTGCATCTGCCTTAGACAGCCAGGTGACTGTCTCCTTAAGTCTAAAGATGGGTTGTTTTACATGGACACTGATAGTTACCCAAGTGTATTGGTCAGCTCAGACTTCCATAACAAAATGTCACAGATCGGGTGGCATAAGGAACAAAAATTTATTTCCTTGCAGTTCTGGGGACTAGTTCAAGATTGATATGCTAGCAGGGTTGATTTCTGGTGCAGCCTCTGTGATTTGTAGATGTCTCTCTTAGTGTTATGTCCTCATATGACTTTCCTCTGGGCATGGGTTGAGAGAAAAAAAAAAAAATCCCTGATGTCTATTCCTCTTCTTACAAGGACACTAATCTCATCAGATTAGGGCCCCATCATTATGACTTTATTTAACCTTAATCACTTCCTTAAAGACTCTATCCCCATATATAGTCATATTGAGGTTCAGGTACTTGAGCTATTTTCTATGTAAATATAATTTTTTTTGTCTTTGGCCAAGTGACCAACTCTAATGAGGGCAATCAAATCTACCATCTGGGCTATGTTAAGCTCCTTTAGTGAAGATATTCTAAGGGTGAACTGAGATCTATTATAGTAGAACCAGTCTGATAATTTCCCAAATTTCTCTATGCCCACATAGCTACTTCATAATATTGTCTGTAAGTACTAAAAATTTATCTCTAAAATATCCAATTGGTACACCTTTTTTTGTCTGCAAGTCTAATTAATCTTTAGTTGGAAACTTAACATGTATAACCTTCAGCAAATATTTTTCCATATCATGTGCTTTTTTAAGCTTCTATTCTGTTAATGGTACCTCAGGAATAGCTACATTATTTCAGGTATTTTAATTACTTTTTATTTTTTTGCTGAACCAGACTTTAGAAATAGAAGGACCTCTCTACATGGTATTAATTGATATTGGTCAAATAAATTGAGATTATGCATTCCTAGGACTGTTGAAATTTATCAGTACATTTATGCCTATCCCATAGAGATTCAGATAAATTTTAACAATTGCCTTTAACACAGACCAGGATAGTATCTTCTGCCTACTAGGGCTAATGTCTTTGTTCGGCAGTCCAATTTTTAAGAAAATGTCAATTTGAGGCCCAGTATGTGCCTCTGTTGCTATAATACCAGCAGTTTGAGAGGCTGAGGCAGGTGGACTGCTAGAGCCTGGGAGTTTGAGACAAACCTGGGCAACACAGTGAGACTCTCATTTCTACAAAAAAAAAAAAAAAAAAAAAAACTAAAATTAGCCAAGTGTGGTAGTACATGCCTGTGGTCCTAGCTACCCAGAAGGCTGAAGCAGGATGATCGCCTGAGCCGAGGAGGTCAACACTGCAGTGAGCTGTGATCCCTGCCACTGCATTCAAGCCTAGGTGACAGAGTGAGACCCAGAAAAGAGTAAAAGAAGAGAAGAGAAGAGAAGAGAAGAGAAGAGAAGAGAAGAGAAGAGAAGAGAAGAGAAGAGAAGAGAAGAGAAGAGAAGAGAAGAGAAGAGAAGAGAAGGGAAGGGAAGGGAAGGGAAGGGAAAGAGAAAAGAGAAAAAGGAAAAGGAAAAAGGGGAAGGGGAAGGGAAGGGGAAGGGGAAGGGGAAGGGAAGGGGGGAGGGGAAGGGAGGGGGGAGGGGAAGGGAGGGAGGGAGGGAGGGAGGGAGGGAGGAAGGTAGGAAAGAAAGGAAGGAAGGAAGGAAGGAAGGAAGGAAGGAAGGAAGGAAGGAAGGAAGGAAGGAAGGAAGGAAGGAAGGAAGGAAGGAGAGAGAGAGAAAGAAAGAAAGAAAGAAAGAAAGAAAGAAAGAAAGAAAGAAAGAAAGAAAGAAAGAAAGAAAGAAAGAAAGAAAGAAAGAAAGAAAGAAACAGAAAGAAAGAGAAAGAAGGAAAAGCAAGTGGTTATTTTCAGACATAATCAGAGGGAGAAGACAATTGATGGTTAGAAAAAGAAATATGGGAGAAAAAGAGTAAAATTTTATAGTGTGGTAGCACAAAAAGCAAGAAAGGATACTGTGGGATAAAGAAAACGTTAAAAGAAAGAAGAATTTGGCAAATTAATAAATGAGACAGTCTTTAGAGTGTTATGTTTTTGTTTTTTTTTTTAATTAGCCATGGCCAAAGACTCCATTGTTATAGGTATTTTGGAATCAGAAGTCTATTTAGCATCTTCATATACCCTTTTAAAAACGCTTAGCACTTAATAAGGATGTTTCCCCTCCAGTTACTTCTAAGATAAACATTTTTACCTCCACTGAAAATTTTCAAAGGGGCCAGTAATAATTGCAAATATTATTGATGTAATTGTGACATATGGTAAGATATTTTAATAATTTCTGCTATATTAAGAATACTTATCTGGAACAGGTGTCTAGCCTGGTAGAGACATGACTTAGGCCAAAATTTTTTAAAGCCCCTAAAATTGTACAACTTTCTGTTGAATGTATTCCTTCTGCACTTTACTAGGCCTGACCCCTGACTAGAGGGTTTGATATCTGTAGCCCGCGTTATAACTATCCATGAGTCTGAGAAGACAGATTTTTGGGCAATTTTGCTTCCCAAATCAACTCTTAGGAATACAAAGGCAGAATCAACGGAACTCACATAAGTTTTTTGGATAGTGACCTAGAGCAAAATTTATCCACTAAAAGGCATTAACGTGATAGAAACTGAAACTTGTTAGGACTTACAGATGATTCTAGTTGTAGATTTATTGAGAATATCACTCAATTAATCATTCTAGAGGTGTTTTTTTTTTTTTCCATTTTTAGGAAAACATTTTTGACAAAACAGAACAAGACAAATGTGAGATTAGGTGAAAAATGGAATGTCACCAAGAATTTTTAAACAGATAATTCTAATGAGAAAATGTATTCTGAAAGTTAAACTCTAGTTTTTCAGGGACAAAATAAAACTAATGGTTTAAGAATTTTAATGTATTTGAGACTCATTCTCACCTTGGGTCAGGATCGTCAAGCACAAGAGATTAAATGGCCTCAAGAGATATTCTTAGAAGCTGTCTGTTTAAATGGTCCAAGCCCGTGTCATGAATATTCACTGCTGACTCTCAATGCTTCTCCCAATTATAAAAATCCCCTTTCTCAAGTAAAGTATCCCATTATATTACAATCACTCTGAGTTTAATTTGATTTCTATAGCAATGAAAAGCACCACACAGGTAATTCTGAAATGGTATCATGTTAAGGGAAATGGGTATGCATTTTTCTTCCTTATGGGTTCCTCAAAATTTCTTCAAGTATTGCTTGATTTCTTAAGATGAGATTGTTTCCAAGTAAGAAAAGGTTCCAAGAGAAGGTTTTAGGCAAGCCACAGGAATTCTGTGGTGGTAATTGCAGAGCTAATGATCACACTTCTTCCGTCTTACACCACTGGTGAGGATGTTTGCTTTGGAACCCAACACAAACATACTAAATAAATAAGGTATACTGAGAGCTGGCCAAATGAAAAACAGTTACCAAAACTTAAAAGGTGAGAAGTAAATTAATGAAGGGATGAAGCTGGAGAGAAAGAAAGAGAAAATATAAGAGAAGAGGAAAGAAGTAAGGAGAAAAGAAAAATAATGGAAAGAAATGTTTTAAATCCCACTGAAATGATAATCAAGATAAAAACAGTAGCAGAGTATTATTTAAAACATAAGAGAAAAACACAAGACGTTCAGAAACACTGAGGAATTCAAGCTGCACAGAAATCTAGAGGGGAGACTACTAACTTCTAAACATACATGGCTTTTCTCAACATTCATTGCTTTGAAGAATTCTGCATGCACTCTGACTGTCACCCTTAACTTTTTTTCTTACTAAATCCATAATCAATAGAAAGGTAAAGAAAATTGGAAGAAGGTGGAAAAATTAAAGAAGTATATGTAAAAAATAAAATGGAACTATCCTTAGGAAAAAAATATGCCTTGGAGAAAAGGAAGAGGAGGATTAGAATACCTTGGAAAGGGTGGGAGTAGGCTGGTGGCTGTTGTTAGAATTTAAAGGTTTTGTTTGCTTTTTTATTTATAAATGAGCATATTATCAGATTTTTTGCATTTTTCCTAAAATGAGTTTATTTGCTTTATAATTAACTTTTTTGAAAATGAAAGTAAACAAACAGAAGTACTTTAAAATCTCTAGGATTATTGGGCTAGGAAAAAAAGGAAACACAAGACAGGAGAGGTATATCTGCTTTGGCCAAAATGTGCTGGGTACTTTGCTTAACTATATATATATATATATATATACACACACACATACTATCTTATTTTTATAAGACTACTAAGTATTTACACATTTTTGTGTACATTACATGCAGAAAAGTGCGTCTTTTTTTTTTCTTTTCTTTTCTTTTTTTATTATACTTTAAGATCTAGGGTACATGTGCACAATGTGCAGGTTTGTTACATATGTATACTTGTGCCATGTTGGTGTGCTGCACCCATCAACTCATCAGCACTCATCAACTCATCATTTACATCAGGTATAACTCCCAATGCCATCCCTCCCCCCTCCCCCCTCCCCATAATAGGCCCCAGTGTGTGATGCTCCCCTACCAGAGTCCAAGTGATCTCATTGTTCAATTCCCACCTATGAGTGAGAACATGCGGTGTTTGGTTTTAAGTGTTCACAAAGTGATCGTATCTATTTAACTATCACCTGGCTCAAAGAACAAAATATAATCAGCATCCTAGGCCTCATTTCAATTTTCTATCTTTGACTTATAACAATAAACACATATTAGTTGATTTCACAGATGAGGAACCTGAGATTTAAAGATAATATGGCCAGGCGTGGTGGCTCAAGCCTGTAATCCCAGCACTTTGGGAGGCCGAGGTGGGTGGATCACGAGGTCAGTAGTTCAAGACCACCCTGGCCAACATGGAAAAAAAAAAAAAAAAACTAAAAATACAAACAATTAGCCAGGCACTGTGACAAGCATCTGTAATCCCAGATACTCAGGATGCTGAGGCAGGAGAATCGCTTGAACCTGGGAGGCAGAGGTTGCAGTAAGCCAAGATTGCACCACTGTCCTCCAGCCTGGGTGACAGAGTAAGACTCATTCTCAAAAAAAAAAGAAAAAAAAAAAAGAAAAATGATAATACAAGACCACATCATTATTATGCAAGATATTCAAATAATGATATTCAAATCATATTTTATGTTCTTCTATGATCTGGCCAATGACTACCTTCTGTCCAATTTTATTTGCTCAAAAATCCTTACTGTTTTACAATAAACGTAGGCAAGCTCTTGCCTAGAGTCTTTCTAATTGACTTTACTTCTACCCAGACTACATTGAGATATTTGTGTGGCTTACTTTTCTCATACAGGTCTTTGAGCAATTGCTGTCTCCTCAGAGACCACTGTTTATAAAACTGTTGCTCTTGGCCTATCTTCTAAAACTGATTTTTCTTTCTTTACATTACTCATCACTTCCTATATTATACTATATACTTTCATGTTTATCTGCTTATTATCTGCTACCTCACTAGAATGTAAAGTGTAGGTAGTTCATCAGTCTTGTTATTGGTCTAGCAATACATAGAATATTGTCTGATGCAGAGCAGGTGGCTCAGTAAGTATTGGTTAATTGAATTATTAAGAACAGTGGCAGTCACAAATCAAATCAAAGTCAAGGCAAGTAAGAGAAAATAATGAGAAATTGCTTATAAAATTTTGTCTCTCTCTAATCAATTAGCTGAATTCAAGAATGGGTCCTAATAGTCACTTTTTTCTTTTTTTCTTGAGACAGAGTTTCACGTTCCACTCTTGTTGCCCAGGCTGGAGTGCAATGGCGTGATCTCGGCTCACCGCAACCTCTGCCTCCCGGGTTCAAGTGATTCTCCCGCCTCAGCCTCCTGAGTAGCTGGGATAACAGGCATGCACCACCACACCCAGCTAATTTTGTATTTTTAGTAGAGATGGGGTTTCTCCATGTTGGTCAGGCTGGTTTCGAATTCCCAACCTCAGGTCATCTGCCCGCCTCGGCCTCCCAAAATGTTGGGATTACAGGCATAAGCCACCATGCCCAGCGATAGTCATTTTAAAAATTTCAACTTAATATGATATCAAAGCTAAAATGGCAACAAAAATGTATGCCTAAGCTACCTCAGAAGGAAGCAAACATAATAGCATTCTTTGTTTGAAAGAATATATGATAAGTACCCACAAAGTTGTTCTTACCATACATTAATATAAAAATGGCAGAAATCAAGAGAAGGGTAAAGGAAGTCTTCTGGAAATAACAAAGTGAAACAAGGAAACTTGTAAGCCTGGAAAGATATAACTTAGGTTAATATTATATGTCACAGTGCTTTGTCCCGTTGGAAAGCAATCATCACATGAAGGGGGAAATTATGAGGAAATACACAACTGCATATACGCTATTTGAAAATATCTAATTTAAGCTTTCACTTCAGTGAGGCAGATTGAGTTCAGAGTCAGCAAAAATCTCCGTCCTCACTGGCCTGTCAAGGCACTGCACCCTGACAGCTATCTAGTTCAAATATCCTCATTGTGGAAGGTCATGAACAGCAGTGGTCATATCACACACAGATGGCAATGGTGAAGGAGGCCAGTGCCTTCAGAAAATCATTGTACTGAGAACAGACAAGAAAACGTGGAGAAGTGAGGAAAGAGACTAACGTTGACTTCTGTATTTCTCTCCTTCTTTAGGTCCTTTTATTTACGTCTGCCCTCAGGGTACATTTTTAGCTCCATTTTGGGGGAAAGTTGACTTGAGGGGTATCACCTGACTTTCCAAGAATGACCAGTAATTGAGAAGAAAAGAAAAATTTCCAGTGCCAGTGTCAGATATTATCTTGCACCTTTCCCTGAAGCAACGTCTTTAACCTGGAATTCCAAAAACAAGTGCCTCAACTTGTTTCTGTGTTGGTATTATTAACAGACGATTTTTTTTCAAGTTTTAGATTCACAGAGAAATTGCGCAGAACTGCAGATTTCCACTGTGCCCCTCATCCATTATTTTTCCTATTATTAAAATGGGACACTTGAGTGGTACATTTGTAAATAATAACAGACTGATATTTATACATTATAATTAATTAAAATATATAGTTCATTCAGATTTTCTTAATTTTAACCTAATTTCCTTTTTCTGTTCCAGGATCCCATCCAGGATATCACATTGCACTTGGTAATCATGTCGCCTTAGGCTCCTCAGCATTGTGACAGCTTCTCATACTCTGTTACTGATGGCTCTCACAGTTTTGAAGAATACTTGCAAGGTATACTGTAGATGTCCTGCTAATACAGTTTGTGTGACATATTTCTCAGGATTACACTGGAGTGATGTGTTTCAGAAGGGAGGCTACAGAGATAAAGTGTTATTTACATCCTAAAATATCAAGAGTACATACTATCAATATGGATTATGAGTACTGATGTTGACCTGGATCATATGGCTGAAGTAGTACTTGCCAGATTTCTCCACTGTAAAGTTACTCTTTTATTTCTTTTCTATGCTGTACTCTGAAATGCACAGGCCACACCTAAGAGATGAGGAGTTATGCTTCCTATCTTCTAGGCTACAGTATGTACATAATTACTTTAAAATATTTCTGCATCAGAGATTTGTTCCTTCACCATTTATAATTCAGTGATTGACACCATTATCCTTTGTCTATATTCAGTAACAATTACTGTATACTTTTTTTTTTAATACAAGTTCTAGGGTACATGTGCACAACGTGCAGGTTTGTTACATATGTATACATGTGCCATGTTGGTGTGCTGCACCCATTAACTCGTCACTTACATTAGTTAAATCTCCTAATGCTATCCCTCCCCCCTCCCCCCTCCCCACAATAGGACCGGGTGTGTGATGCTCCCCTTCCTGTGTCCAAGTGATCTCATTGTTCAATTCTCACCTATGAGTGAGAACATGCGGTATTTGGTTTTCTGTTCTTGCGATAGTTTGCTGAGAATGATGGTTTCCAGCTGCATCCATCTCCCTACAAAGGACACGAACTCATCCTTTTTTATGGCTGCCTAGTATTCCATGGTGTGTATGTGCCACATTTTCTTCATCCAATCTGTCACAGATGGACATTTGGGTTGATTTCAAGTCTTTGCTATTGTGAATAGTGCCGCTATAAACATACGTGTGCATGTGTCTTTGTTGTAGCATGACTTATAATCCTTTGGGTATATGCCCAGTAATGGGATGGCTGGGTTGAATGGTATTTCTACTTCTAGATCCTTGAGGAATCGCCACACTGTTTTCCACAATGGTTGAATTACTTTAAAGTCCCACCAATAGTGTGCAGAAGCTCTTTAGTTTAATTAGATTCCATTTGTCAATTTTGGCTTTTGTTGCCATTGCTTTTGGTGTTTTAGACATGAAGTCCTTGCCTATGCCTATGTCCTGAATGGTAATCCCTAGGTTTTCTTCTAGGGTTTTTATGGTTTTAGGTCTAACGTTTAAGTCTCTAACCCATCTTGAATTAATTTTCGTATAAGGAGTAAGGAAAGGATCCAGTTTCAGCTTTCTGCTTATGGCTAGCCAATTTTCCCAACACCATTTATTAAATAGGGAATCCTTTCCCCATTTCTTGTTTTTGTCAGGTTTGTCAAAGATCAGATGGTTGTAGATGGGTGGTATTATTTCTGATGGCTCTGTTCTGTTCCATTGATCTATATCTCTGTTTTGGTACCAATACCATGCTGTTTTGTTTACTGTAGCCTTGTAGTAGACTTTGAAGTCAGGTAGCGTGATGCCTCCAGCTTTGTTCTTTTGGCTTAGGATTATCTTGGCAATGTGGGCTCTTTTTTGGTTCCAGATGAACTTTAAAGTATTTTTTTCCAATTCTGTGAAGAAAGTCATTGGTACCTTAATAAGGATGGCATTGAATCTATAAATTACCTTGGGCAGTATGGCCATTTTCATGATATTGATTCTTCCTATCCATGAGCATGGTATGTTCTTCCATTTGTTTGTGTCCTCTTTTATTTCACTGAGCAGTGGTTTGTAGTTCTCCTTGAAGAGGTCCTTTACATCCCTTGTAAGTTGGATTCCAAGGTATTTTATTCTCTTTGAAGCTATTGTAAATGGGAGTTCATTCATGATTTGGCTCTCTGTTTGTCTGTTACTGCTGTATAAGAATGTTTGTGAGTTTTGCACATTGATTTTGTATCCTGAGACTTTGCTGAAGTTTCTTACCAGCTTAAGGATATTTTAGGCTGAGACAATAGTGTTTTCTAAATATACAATCATGTCATCTGCAAAGAGGGACAATTTGACTTCTTCTTTTCCTAACGGAATACCCTTTATTTCTTTCTCTTGCCTGATTGTCCTAGCCAGAACTTCCAACACTATGTTGAACAGGAGTGGTGAGAGAGGACATCCCTGTCTTGTGCCAGTTTTCAAAGGGAATGCTTCCAGTTTTTGCCCATTCAGTATGATATTGGCTGTGGGTTTGTCATAAATAGCTCTTATCATTTTGAGATACGTTCCATCAATACCGAATTTATTGAGAGTTTTTAGCATGAAGGGCTGTTACTGTATACTTTCAAATTGATTGAAGTTTAACAAGAATAAATAAATATATAGCTGAACTCAAAAAAATAAATAAATAAAAGAGAGAGAGAGAGAAAGCCCAGTTTCCAGAACTAAAAATATGAAAGAAAAAAAATGTCCTTTAACATATAAAGGAAGTTCCCTTCCATTTCTAGTTTTCTGGATGTTTTTATCATGGAAAGGTGTTGAATTTTGGCAGCTGTCTCTTGTCAATTGAGATGATCGTATTTTGTTCATTTATGTTTTTCCCTCTTTCATTCTATTAATGTAGAGTATTACATTGATGTTCTTATATTGACTAATCCTTGAATCTTGGAATAAATCCCACTAGGTCATGGTGTATAATCCTTTTACTATACTGTTGGCTCCAGGTTGACAGTATTTCATTCAGGGCTTTTGTATCTACATTCATAAAGAATATTGTCCAGTAATTTTCTTGTGATGTCTTATCTGGCTTTAATATCAGGCTAATGTTAGGCTAATAGTAATGAGTTGGAAAATTTTCCTTCCTTTTCTGTAATTTTAAGCTTTTCAGAAGGATTGCTGTTCATTTTTTATTAAATGTTTGGAATGATTGATAAAATGTACCAGTGAAGTTATCTGAATTTTTTTTTGTTGAGAGGCTTTTAATTACTAATTCCATCTATTTGCTTATCATAGATCTGTTGTGATTTTCTAATTCCTCTTGGGTGAAGTTAAGTAATTTATATGTCTAGGAATGTGCCCATTTCATTTAGGTTATATAATTTGTTAGCATACAATTTTTATAGTAGTGTCATAATTTTTATAACTTTAAGGTCAATAATATTTCCACTTTCATTTCTGATTTGTGTCTTCTCTCTTTTTTCTTTGTTACCCTAGCTAAAAGTTTGTTAATTTTATTAATCTTTTAAAATAATCAAATTTTGGTTTTCTTGATTCTCCCTATTATTTTTCTATATTCTATTTAATTTATCTTTGTTGTATTATTTATTATTTCCTTTCTTCTGCTACCTTTTGGCTTGTTTATGCCTCTTTTTCTAATTCCTCAGAATGTAGAGCTAGGCTATTGCTTTTAGATCTGATTTCTTTTTCAATGCAGGCATTTATAGCTATAAATTTTTTTCTGTGCACTTTCTTAGCTGCATTCCTTAAATTGTGGTATGTTGTGTTATCATTTTTATTCATTTTGAAAAATTGACTTATTTAATATGTGATTACCTCTTTGACCTTTTTTTTTTTGCTTTTCTGTTTAAGAGTTTGTTGTTTAATTTACATGTGTTTGTGAATTTTCTGGTTTTCTTTCCGATATTTATTTGTAATTTCACTTCAATGTGCTCATAAAAGATACTTTGTGAGGATTCCTGGGCAAGATGGCTGAATAGGAACAGCTCCACTCTACAGCTCCCAGCAAGATCAATGCAGAAGGTGGGTGATTTCTGCATTTCCAACTGAGGTACCCCGCTCATCTCATTGGGACTGGTTAGACAGTGGGTGCAGCCCACGGAGGGTGAGCCAGAGCAGGGTGGGGTGTCGCCTCACCCGGGAAGTGCAAGGGGTTGGGGAACTCCCTCCCCTAGCCAAGGGAAGCTGTGAGGGACCGTGCCATTCCAGCCCAGATACGACACTTTTCCCACGGTCTTCACAACCTACAGACCAGGAGATTCCCTTGGGTGCCTATACCACCAGGGCCCTGGATTCAAGCACAAAAATGGGCAGCTGTTTGGGCAGACACTGACCTAGCTGCAGGAGTTTTTTTAAATATCCCAGTGGTACCTAGAACACCAGTGAGACAGAACCTTTCATTCCCTTGGAAAGGGGTCTGAAATCAGGGAGCCAAGTGGTCTAGCTCAGCAGATTCCACCCCCGCGGAGCCCTGCAAGCTAAGATCCATTGGCTTGAAATTCTTGCTGTCAGCACATCAGTCTGAAGTCGACCTGCAATGCTCAAGCTTAGTGGAGGGAGGGGGTCCACCATTACCGAGGCTTGAGTAGGTGGTTTTCCCCTCACAGTGCAAACAAAGCTGTCAGAGGTTCAAACTGGGTGGAGCCCACCACTGTAGCCTGGCAAAGGCACTGTAGCCAGACTGCCTCTCTAGATTCCTCCTCCCTGGGCAGGGAGTCTCTGACAGAAAGGCAGTGGACTCAGTCAGGGGCTTATAGAGCAAACTTCCATCTCCCTGGGACAGAGCGCTTGGGGGAAGGGACAGCAGTGGGTGCAGCTTCAGCAGACTTAAACATGTTTGCCTGCCTGCTCTGAAGAGAGCAGCAGATCTCCCAGCACAGCGCCCAAACTCTGCTAATGGACAGACTGCCTCCTCAAGTGGGTCCCTGACCCCAGTGCCTCTTGACTAGGAGATACCTCCCAGCAGGGGTAGACAGACACCTCATACAGGAGAGCTCCAATTGGCATCTGGGAGGTACCCCTCTGGGATGAAGCTTCCAGAGGAAGGAAAAAGCAGTAATATTTCCTGTTCTGCAGCCCCCCACTGGTGATACACAGGCAAACATTGCCTGGAGTGGACCTCTAGCAAACTCCAGCATACCTGCAGAGAGGCCTGTTAGAACGAAAACTAACAAACAGAAAGGAATAGCATCAACATCAACAAAAAGGACATCCACACATAAACCACATCCAAAAGTCACCAACATCAAAGAACAAAGGTAGATAAATCCACGAAGATGAGGAAACACCAGTGCAAAAAGGCTAAAAATGCCAAAAACCAGAACACCTCTTCTTCTCCAAAGGATCACAACTCCTCACCAGCAAGGAAACAAAACTGGATGGAGAATGAGTTTAACAAATTGACAGAAGTAGGCTTCGGAAGGTCGGTAATAATAAACTCCTCCAAGCTAAGGGAGTATATTCTAACCCAATGTAAGGAAGCTAAGAGCCATGAAAAAATTGCTAACTAGAATAACCAGTTTAAAGAAGAACATAAATGACCTGATGGAGCTGGAAAACACAGCACGAGAATTTTGTGAAGCATACACAAGTAACAATAGCTGAATCGATCCAGCGGAAGAAAGGATATCAGAGATTGAAGATCAACTTGATGAAATAAAGCATGAAGACAAGATTAGAGAAAAAAAAATGAAAAGGAATGAACAAAGCCTCCAAGAAATTTGGGGCTACGTGAAAAGGCCAAACCTATGTTTCATTGGTGTACCTGAAAGTGACGAGGAGAATGGAACCAACTTGGAAAACACTCTTCAGGATATTATCCAGAACTTCTCCAACCTAACAAGACAGGACAACATTCAAATTCAGGAAATACAGAGAATACCAGAAAGATACTCCTTGAGAAGAGCAACCCCAAGAAACATAACCATCAGATTCACGAAGGTTGAAATGAAGAAAAAAATGTTAAGGGGATCCAGAGAAAAAGGTCGGGTTACCCACAAAGGGAAGCCAATCAAACTAACAAAAGATCTCTCTGCAGAAACCTTACAAGACAGAAGAGAGTGGAGTCCAATATTCAACATTCTTAAAAAGAGAATTTTCAAACCAGAATTTCATACCCAGCCAAACTGAGCTTTATTAGCAAAGGAGAAATAAAATCCTTTACAGACAAGCAAATGCTGAGAGATATTGTCACCATCAGGCCTGCCTTACAAGGGCTGTCAAAGGAAGCACTAAAAATGGAAAGGAAAAACTGGTACCAGCCATTGCAAAAACATACCAAATTGTAAAGGTCATTGGCAGTATGAAGAAACTGCCTCAGCTCACGGCCAAAATACCAGCTAGCATCATAATGACAGGATCAAATTCACACATAACAATATTAACCTTAAATGTAACGGAATAATGCCCTAATTAAAAGACACAGACTGGCAAATTAGAGACTCAAGACCCATTGGTGTGCTGTATTCAGGAGATCCATCTCATATGCATAGACATAAGTAGGCTCAAAATAAAGGGATGGAGGAATATTTACCAAGCAAATGGAAAGCAAAAAAAAAAAAAAAAAAAAAAAAAAAAAAAAAAAAAAAAAAAAAAGCAGAGGTTGTAATCCTAGTATCCGATAAAACAGACTTTAAACCAACAAAGATCAAAAAAGACAAAGAAAGGCATCACATAATGGTAAACAGGTCAACATGACAAGAAGCATTAACTATCCCAAATATATATGCACCCAATACAGGAGCACCCAGATTCATAAAGCAAGTTCTTAGAGACCTACAAAGAGACTTAGACTTCCACACAATAATAGTGGAAAACTTTAACACCCCACTGTCAATATTAGATCAACAAGACAGAAAATTAACAAGGATATTCAGGACTTGAACTCAGCTCTGGACCAAGCAGACCTAACAGACATCTACGTAACTCTCCACCCCAAATCGACAGAATATACATTCTTCTCAGCCACACATCGCACTTATTCTAAAATTAATCACATAATTGGAAGTAAAACACTCCTCAGCAAATGCAAAAGAATGGAAATAACAACAAACAGTCTCTCAGATCACAGTGCAATCAAATTAGAACTCAGGATTAAGAAACTCACTCAGAACCATACAACTATATGAAAACTGAACAACCTGCTCCTGAATGACTACTGGGAAAATAGCAAAATGAAGGCAGAGATAAAGATGTTCTTTGAAACCAATGAGAACAAAGACACAACATACCAGAATCTCTGGAACACAGCTAAAGCAGTGTTTAGAGGAAAATTTATAGCACTAAAATCCCCATGGGAGAAAGTGCAAAAGACCTAACATCAATACCCTAACATCACAATTTAAAAAATTAGAGAAGCTAGAGCAAACATTCAAAAACTAGCAGAAGACAAGAAATAACTAAGATCAGAGCACAACTGAAGGAGATAGAGACACAAAAATACCTTCAAAAATTAATGAATCCAGGAGCTGGTTTTTTGAAAAGATTAACAAAATAGATAAACTGCTAGCCAGACTAGTAAAGAAGAGAGAAGAATCAAATAGACACAATAAAAAATGATAAAGAGAATATCACCACTGACTCACAGAAATACAAACTACCATCAGAGAATACTATAAACACCTCTACGCAAATAAACTAGAAAATCTAGAAGACATGGATAAATTCCTGGACACATACACCCTCCCAAGACTAAACCAGAAAGAAGTGGAATCCCTGAATAGATCAATAACAAGTTCTGAAATTGAGATAACGATTAATAGCCTACCAACAAAAAAAAAAGCCCAGGACCAGAGGGATTCACAGCTGAATTCTACCAGAGGTACAAAAAGTAGCTAGTACCATTCCTTCTGAAATTATTCCAAAGAATAGAAAAAGAGAGAATCCTCCCTAACTCATTTTATGAGGCTAGCATTATCCTGATACCAAAACCTGGCAGTGACATAAAAAAAACGAAAATTTTAGGCCAATATCCCTGATGAGCATCAATGCGAAAATCCTCACTGAAATACTGGCAACCTGAATCCTGCAGTGCACAAAACCTTATCCACCATGATCAAATCGGCTTCATCCCTGGGATGCAAGGCTGGTTCAACATATGCAAATCAATAAATGTAATCCATTACATAAACAGAACCAATGATAAAAAACACATGATTATCTCAATAGAGGCAGAAAAGGCCTTCCAAAAATCCAACACCCCTTCATGCTAAATTCTATCAGTAAACTCAGTATTGAGGAAACATATCTCAAAATAATAAGAGCTATTTATGACAAACCCACAGCCAATATCATACTGAATGGGCAAAAGCTGGAAGCATTCCGTTTGACAAACGGCACAAGACAAGGATGCCCTCACTCACCTCTCCTATTTAACATATAGTATTGGAAGTTCTGGCCAGGGCAATCAGGCAAGAGAAAGTAATAAAGGTATACACACAGGAAGAGAGGAAGTCAAATTGTCTCTGCTTGCAGATAACTTAACTATATATTTAGAAAATACCATCATCTCAGTCCAAAATCTCCTTAAGTTGAGAAGCAACTTCAGCAAAGTCTCAGGATACAAAACCAATGCGCAAAAATCACAAACATTCCTATACACCAATAATAGAAAAACAGAGAGTCAATACATAAGTGAACTCCCATTCACAATTGCTACAAGGAGAACAAAATACCTAGGAATACAACTTACAAGGGATGTGAAGGATCTGTTCAAGGAGACCTACAAACCACTGCTCAAGGAAATAAGAGGGCACAAACAAATGGAAAAACATTCCATGCTTGTGGATAGGAAGAATAAATATTGTGAAAATGGCCATGTGGCCCAAAGTAATTTATAGATTCAATGCTATCCCCATCAAGCTACCACTGACTTTCTTCACAGAGTTAGAAAAACTACTTTAAATTTCATATGGAACAAAAAAAGAGCCCATATAACAAAAAAAATCCCTAAGCAAAAACAATAAAAAATAAAAATAAAAGGCTGGAGGCATCATGCTTTCTGACTTCAAACTATACCACAAGGTTACAGCAACCAAAACAGTATGGTACTGGTACCAAAACAGATATATAGACCAACGGAACAGAACAGAGGTCTCAGAAAAAACACAAAACATCTGCAACCATCTGATCTTTGACAAACCTGACAAAAGCAATGGAGAAAAGATTCCATACTTAATAAATGGGTTGGGAAAACCAGCTAGCCATATGCAGAAAACTGAAATTCCTTATACCTTATAGGAAAATTAACTCAAAATGGATTCAAGACTTAAATGTAAGACCTAAAACCACGAAAACCCTAGAAGAAAACCTAGGTAATACCATTCAGGACACAGGCACAGACAAAGATTTCATGACTAAAACACCAAAAGCAATGGCAACAAAAGCCAAAACAGACAAATGGGATCTAATTAAACTAAAGAGCTTCTGTACAGCAAAAGAAACTATCATCAGAGTGAAAAGGCAACCTACAGAATGGGAGAAATTTTTTGCAATCTACCTGTCTGTCAAAGGGCTAATATCCAGAATCTACAAGGAACTTACATAAATTTTCATGAAAATAAAAACAAACAACCTCATCAAAAAGTGGGCAAAGGATATGAACAGACACTTCTCAAAAAAAGATATTTATGCAGCCAACAAACATATGAAAAAAAGCTCATAATCACTGGTCATTAGAGAAATGCAAATCAAAACCACAATGAGATACCGTCTCACACCAGTTAGAATAGCAATCATTAAAAAGTAAGGAAACAGCAGATGCTGGAGAAGAGGTGGAGAAATAGGAATACTTTTACACTGTTGGTGGGGGTGTAAATTAGTTCAACCATTGTGGAAGACAGTGTGGCAATTCCTCAAGGATCTAGAATCAGAAATACCATTTGATCCAGCAATCCCATTACTGGGTATATACCCAAAGGATTACAAATCATGCTACTATAAAAACACACGCACATGTATGTTTATTGCAGCACTATTTACAATAGCAAAGACTTGGAACCAACCTAAATGCTCATCAAAAATAGACTGGATGAAGAAAATGTGGCACATATACACCATGGAATACTATGCAGCCATAAAAAAGGATGAGTTCATGTCCTTTGCAGGAACATGGATGAAGCTGGAAATCATCATTCTCAGCAAACTAACAAAGGAACAGAAAACCCAACACTGCATGTTCTCACTCATAAGTGGGAGTTGAACTATGAGAACACATGGACACAGGGAGGGGAACATCACATACCGGGCTTGTCAGGGGGTGGGGGGCTAGGGGAGTGATAGCATTAGGAAAAATAACTAACGTAGATGATGTGTTGATGGGTGCAGACAACCACCACGGCACGTGCATACTCATGTAACAAACCTGCACAGTGTGCACATGTATCCCAGAACCTAAAATATAATTTAAAAAATTTAAAAAAGAAAGCAAAAAATACACTTTGTATGATTTTAATATTTTTAAATGTATTAAGAATTGTTTTGTGGTCTAAGATATCATCTATAATGAAGAGTGTTCATATGCACTTGAGAAGAGTGCATATTCTGCTGTTGGAAAAGATTTTAAGTTGAAGATTAATGTTTGATACAATTTTGATAAGGAGGGAAAGTGAGGTGGGAAAGGAGTTTTTGCTGCCCATATAATAAATAAGAGAGATAATATGAACAAAGATGTGGACACAAGAAATAGGAACATAGATAATGGGACATAAGTAAACTGCTTTGACTAGAAATTGAGACAACAAATAGGTGAGCAAGAGAAAATATACCTGTAAATGAAGGGTAAAGCAGTTTGAGAATTGATTGGAATTGTCATATAGAAATTTAGATAATTTTCTGCACTCAGTACTGAATTGTGAGCAGTAGCAAAAGCAGTATTTTAAGAAAATTACTCTGAACAGTAATTTTCAATAAATTTTACATGAAGGCAAATACACAAGTAAAGGCGATTGCAATATTCCTGAAATGAGAGTATTTCACTCCAACAAAATTGTGGTATTTTTGATATCTTATTGCAGAGTTAATGAAAAGTATTAAGAAAAAAATATTGAGAATTTATTTCCAAGCAAGGAAAAATAAGTCTTACGGACTGAGCCCTAGCAGGGTGAGAGGAAAGGAGAAGGCAAATAGAAACTCTAGTTCACTACATTATAACAGCTGGAGATTAGTAGCTTTGGAAACAAAACAATTCAACTTAACTCATGTGATGCATAAAGTGAACGTGTTAAGGCCAGTTCTGCTTTCCAGTTCCAGGCCACTTCCACTAGAATGTAGACATAGAATAAATCTGAGTCTCTAGAATTTTAGGTACACTGAACTATTCAGAAAGTAGCTAAGTTAGTTGGAATTAAATCTCTCAAGTGTGCTGCTTAAAACACATCATAAAACCATTCTCATTAAAAGATAAATATTCTATGCTATACTCCAATTAGAAATTAATTATAAATGAATTATTACTTGAGTGTTTCTTTTCTTCTGGATGATTGGCTTATTATAAAATGTATTGCCAAATATTCAAAGAATGCCACTCTTCCCTGATGAGTAACCTGAGTCATTTCTGCCTTCTCTATACCAGATGATCTTGGATAGAGTCTTTCCTTAGAGAGTTTCATGAGCATGGCATTTAACCCTGTGATTAAAACCTTTAAAAATAATTTGAGCTTTCTTGCTTAATTAATTTTATTATATATTATTATTGTAAATGTCACTACCTTCACTTTAAATAAGTTAAGAAATTAGAGGAAATTATGGATTATATCTTAGACTACAAAATATTTAAAACAAAGCCAGTAAGTGAGAGAGGGAGGAAGGGAAGAAAGGAAAGAAGCAAGGGAGGGAGAGAGGGAGAGATGGAGGGAGAGAGGGAGAGAAGGAGGGAAGGAAGAAAGGAAGGAAGGAAGGAAGGAAGGAAGGAAGGAAGGAAGGAAGGAAGGAAGGAAGGAAGGAAGGAAGGAAACAAGCAAGGAAGAATCAGGAGGGAGGGAGGGAAAGAAGGAGGGGAAAAAAGAAGGAAGGAAGAAAGAGAAGTATAAATAATTTTTAACTCTCTTTTGACATAGGGTTGTCTCTTTCCTATTTTTATTGTATGGTTCTTACTTTAAAAAATGACAATTTTTTTGTAAGGATAGAACCCAATGTGGAACCTGAGTATAGGCCAAAATCTATTTCTATTGACATGGAAGTGGTTTTCTTCAGTTTAAAGTTGATTAGAGTTTAAGTAAACAATTTATTTAGGTATCCAGAAAAAACAAACCAAACAAAACAAAACAAGAAAAACTTTACTAAGCCAAGAAGAGTAGTAGGTACAAGTAAAGAATTATTAGAGAAAAATATGTAATTAATCAGAATGGTTGGGGAAAGAAAGCCAGTTGTCCCGAGGTATTAAACCTCTTTACTTGAATGTTTAAATTTCTTAGGTAGTTTGAACTCAAATGTCTCTATAATCTATTATTTAAGAATGGTGTGTGTGTGTGTGTGTGTGTGTGTGTGTGTGTGTGTGTGTGTGAAGTGTAATTTTAGAAAAATGGGACTTTGCCTTATTTAATTTCTATTTTTTCTTTTGAAGATAACAGGGCTAGAACAAAGAACTGCCTATTGTTATATGTCCTTTAGAGCAAAAAGATATTATGCTGCACCTAGATGTCCTATTTCTCTAGTCTTTTAAAATCTGGAATCTTTTTTCAGTCTTTCTCTTTTTCTTGATTTCCAGGAAATAATTTCTCACATTTTCAAAAATTATAGACCAATAATTTTCTAGAATGTTCTTTAATGTGAATTTGTCCAATACCATAGGCTTCATTCTATCTTTCCTCCTTTCCGTATTTGCACCTCACTTCTCCAGCAAATGAGAAACCTGGCTCCATTATCCATTGTTAATCCGATATGTTTAATCGTTGGCTCGATCTCCTTCACTGCAGTCAATCTTTGGAACGTATTTTTACTCTGCTTTGAAGTCTGCCTTGGGTGGGTCCCAGCTGCCACAGCTACCTCGTTCTGACATTCTCCTTGCTTGGGCTTTGGCCACCATCAGGTGCCCTATTTGAGCTATCTAATGTCTTTTTTAAACCTTTCGTCATAAACATTCTTTTTTATTTAAAATAGATTGAAATTTACAACAAATTTTGCCTACAGTAGACACAGACTTCATATACCCCATACCAAGTTTCCTCTATTACTATTACCATACATTAGTATAGAATATTTATAATAATGAACTAATATTGATATACGATTATGATCTAAAGTTCAGACATTATTTAGATTCCCATAGTCTTCAGTTAATGTCCTTTCTTGTTGTTTTTGTTCTAGAACCCTACCTTGGACACCATCTTATATTTAGTCATCAATCGTGTCTTCATAGGTTCCTCTTGGTTATGATGGTTTCCCAGATGTCTCTTCTTTATAATGTAATGTACAGTTTTAAGGAATATTGATCTGATCAGAGATTGGGTTGACTGTTCCTCAGTTGGGATATATCTGATGTATTTCTCCTGATTATACAGGAGTTACAGCTTTTGAGAAGCAAGACCAGAGAAACAAAGTGCCATTATCATATCATATCAAAGGGTACACACACAACCTGCCTTACTACTGTGGATGTGAACTTTGATCACCCATCAGGAATAAAGCTTTCCAGGTTGCTTCACTGTAAATTTACTTTCTTTCCCCATCCATATTATAGTCTTTGGAAATAATTTATTATGTGCATTCCACACTTAAAGAGTAGGGGTTATAATACATCTCCTTGCAGGTAGAATATTTACCTAAATTACCTAATGGCTTTTTGACTGAAAAGGAAAGAAGGAACAAAGAAATCAGGAAGGAAAAGCTTTTCTTCAACTATTAACAACTGACAAACGTGCGACCTAGAAACAACATCATTCAGTCTAGTAAAATGCTATATAGAGATGCCTTTATAGTGAAAATCACACTAATTAACATATGAAAGGTCCTTTCAATAATTTCTCAACTACTAAAGGAAATAAGTTACATACTCAGATGTCTAAAATATAAGGTACGGGCCGGGTGCGGTGGCTCACACCTGTAATCCCAGCACTTTGGGAGGCCAAGGTGGGCGTATCACCTGAAGTCAGGAGTTTGAGACCAGCCTGGCCAACATGGTAAAACGCCATCTCTACTAAAAATACAAAAATTAGCTGGGAGTGGTTGTGTGTGCCTGTAAACCCAGCTACTCGGGAGGCTGAGGCAGGAGAATCACTTGAACTCGGAAGGCAGAGATTGCAGTGAGTTTCAATGAGCCAAGATTGTGTCACTGCACTCTAGCCGGGGCGGCAGAGTAAGACTTCATCTCAAAAATAAAATAAAGTATAAAGTAAGACTTGTTAAATAATATAAAAGTGATTCGGATCCAATGTTCTGTGCGTTAACAAGTTTATTTCCCTGGCAAATATGAAAGTTTGTAAGTCATTGCCTAGTGCTACATTATTAAGGAAAAATGATATTAAATTTAGATCTGATATTATCCCTAACTTGTAATCCTTATGCAGTTGGAAAAAAATTCATAGAAAGGGGGTCACTGACCTGGCCAAATACTGATCTTTATTACCAAAAGGAGAGGGTTTTGTTGGTGGTGGTGGTGTTTTTTGTTTGTTTGTTTGTTTGTTTTTGAGATAGAGTCTTACTCTGTTGCCCAGGCTGGAGTACAATGGTGCAATCTTGACTCACTGAAACCTCCAACTCCCTGATTCAAGCGATTCTCCTGCCTCAGCCTCTCAAGTAGCTGGGATTATGGGCACCTGCCACCGCACCTAACTAATTTTTTGTATTTAGTAGAGACGGGGTTTCACCATCTTGTTTAGGCTGGTCTTGAACTCCTGACTTCAGGTGATCTGCCCACCTCAGCCTCCCAAAGTTCTGGGATTACAGGCGTGAGAACTTTGTTGCTGATCCACAATGGTGGCAAAGAGAACTATACGTGGAACCATGAGATGCACATAGGGGCTCATTATACATCTCTGAGCAGTATTTCTGATGAAAAAAACAGTGGCTTCTCAATAAAAACAATACTCATCAAGAACCTGAATCATTAGGTACAGAGTATATTGTTAAAATTTTGGATTTTTGCTACTTTAGCAGTTGAGAAACATTAAATATTTAGAGTTCCATTCTAGTATAATGGTAGAGTGGAAACCAGATTTCAAAATATTTAGAGAGAATAGATATCAAAACATTTTGAAAGTGAGTTTAAAGAGTACATTCTAAATATATAATAGGAATGGGAGAAAAGAGTTGAAGGTTTAAACATTTGGCCTCAAGAAGCTGGGTCATGGGAATTACCAGGCATGGGACTTCAATGCTGTTCACTTTCCTCCTGACACCTAATTCAGCTATTCACCTCTCCCGGGTCCCCAAAGAAAATACTGGCAGAGCTTTTCTCCCTCATAGGCTGAACAAATAATTTGAGAATACTGCTAGAGCTCCAAAGGTCAAAGTAACTGCATACCTCCCGCCCCAAAGAATATGCTGGCTTTCTCTGACAAACAAAAGGCAAATTTTAAAAAGAAAAATAGGCAAAAATCAGGAAGTCTTCCTTGTTTTGAGGTGGAACAAGATGGTAAAAATAATAAACTCATGAAAAAATTAACTAATACCCATTAGTTCATACTGATATAAGTAAACAACTGAATAGATGGATGGATGGGTGAGCGGATAGGTAGATAGATAGACAGATAGACAGATAGATAGATAGATAGATAGATAGATAGATAGATAGATAGATAGATAGATAGATAGATATAGACAGACAGACAGACAGACACAAATCTGTGCAGATAAATTCCAAATAATTTTGATAGATGCTTTGCCTTTAAGTAGGTGGAACATAACTTCCCATTTATTAAGTGTGGATTGTGCATAGTAACTTGTTTACAAAGAGTACAATATTGTATGTAAAGGGGAAGGGAAGAGTAACTTTACAATGGAGAAACCTGACAAATACCACCTCAGTCAGGTTATCTAGGTTAACATCAATAGCAAGTCATACTGATGTACTCTTGATGTAAAGACAGTGACACTTTTTTACCTCTGATCTTCCTCCCCAAACCCATAAACCCAGTCTAGTCATGGGCAAAAGCATCAGACAGACACAAATTGAGAAGCATTTTCCAAAACAGTCTGGGAGCACTTTTAAAAATTGTCAAGGAAGGCCGGGCGCGGTGGCTCAAGCCTGTAATCCCAGCACTTTGGGAGGCCGAGGCGGGTGGATCACGAGGTCAGGAGATTGAGACTATCCTGGCTAACACGGTGAAACCCCGTCTCTACTAAAAATACAAAAAAAGTAGCCGGGCGTGGTGGCGGGCGCCTGTAGTCTCAGCTACTTGGGAGGCTGAGGCGGGAGAATGGCGTGAACCCGGGAGGCGGAGCTTGCAGTGAGCCGAGATCACGCCACTGCACTCCAGCCTGGGAGACACAGCGAGACTCCGTCTCAAAAAAAAAAAAAAAAAAAAAAAAAAAAAAAAAAAATTGTCAAGGTTATCAGACACAAGAAAAGTTTGAGATATTGTAACAATCAAGAGGGGCCTATGGAGACTTAACAACTAGATGGAATGTGATATACTACTGGGTGGAATCAAGGAACAGGAAAGGAACATTAGGTAAAGTCTAAGGGAACCTAAATAAAACATGAATTTTAGTTAATTATGTATAAATACTGTTTCATTTACTGTTTCAATTGTAACATACTAATGTGAGATGTTGATTATACTCTCTATACTTCAGAACTTTTCTGGCCACTTAAAAATATTCTAAAATTTCAGCTTTTAAAAAAAGTATCAGAGAAGAAGCAGCAGATGATATTGAGGAAAAGACAAGTTAGTACATTACGTTGGTCAGAAAATTGAAAGTACACAAGAAAGAGTGTGTTGAAAGTACACGGTTTACATGCGGTTCAAAGTGTATATGACATGGAAGAATAAAATAAATGGCAAAGGGCATCAACGTCATAGCAATGGAGTAACCGGACACTGAAAAGATAGCACACAGAGAGTGTAGATCTCTGCAATGTTCATATAAATATGGACAAATAACAGAAAGGAACAGAGAAAAAATGTAGAAGTGGGACAATGACCTAGCCATTCCTAATGAGCATAAGACCTGTTATCCTTAATGAAAAAGAAATGCTGCTCAAAACTCCACTCACACTGCCTTCTAGTTCTGGTAATAAGTTGTTGATATTTAATAATAGACCTTCATAAGAGCACTCATCAGACCAGTAGAACATAAGTTCTTCAAGGACTGACACTGTATTCTTTGAAATGTAGCATCTAGCATCTATTATTATGTGAGTGTTTATTATTAAATGAATGAATGAATCCTTACACATTTATTACACCTACTTTCTCCTCTTTCTGTACCAATCTTGCCCCAGTGTGTGTAGGTGCTAGATCACTTCATCATTTAGGTCATCATTCAAGTATCTTCTTAGAGAGGTGTTTTCTGATCTCTGCATAAAATACATTGTCTATTACCTACAGCTGTCTCTGTCTCGATCCCTTTAACCTTCTGCATTTTCTCTTTAACACACATCATATCTGACATTTTTCATTTATATATTTCTTTGTTTATTGCCTACTAAGATGCAAGCTCCTTGAGGGCACAGACTGTATTGTCTAGTTCACTGCTAAATTCTTAGCATTTAGAAGACCAGTGAGCATACACAAGTCACTCAATAAAAATGTATTAGATAATTAATGAATCCACAACATTTTAGTAATATTTCCAATTACTTATCAGGATAGTGTACGTAGCATTAAATTTGACTTCAGGCAGACGCTGTTACCAAATTAACACTGGACAAAAACCTGGTTGGAGGAAGGCTGTCCAGATTGTCTCTCCATCCTCACTTCTTCACATATGAGTAAGAGGACATAGGGCTATATGATTATTGTCCTGAATAGAAGCAGTTACAGTGTTACCATAATTGCAAATTATTTTATATAATTTGTTATATATAATAACAGACATTTTATTTCAACACCTACTGAAATTAAGTCTTGAACAATGTAGGGTCTTCTCTTCCAATTAATTGTAATCAGATCAAAACAAACTCCTATCAGCTCTGCCCACTCCTTTATTCATGAACTCTCTCTTCTTTTACATCTGAATCTATTCATTTAACAATGATATTCATGTCCCTATTATGAACAAGTAATCTTCTTTCTGGATTTGTAATGATGCAGAAAGGTACTATTCTGCTTCAAAGAATTAGAATATGGAAACATTTGATTTGTTTTGTTTCACAGAATAACATTCAGAAATATCAAAAATAGACTTGATAATCAAGAATGATAATGTTTGATAGAGTGAAAAATAAACATTTTTCAGAAAGTTAAGGAAGTCAGTAAACTTAAAGATATAAACATTCTCCATATTGTATAAGAGAGACATACTACAATCAACTTCAGTTTTTATGCAATAAAGAAAGACTTACTGTAAGTAAGGAAGTAAATGTCCAGTGTTATTCTATAAATTTGTTTGGATACAACAAGATATAATCAACAAGTGCTAAAATAAAATATTTGACAATAGCTTCATAAAAGTTGCTGCATCTAATCAGAATCTCTAATTATCCCTTGAATTTTTTTCTCTTACTTATCTACACACCCTTCCTTTGTGGGTATCATCTGTGTCACGGCTTTAAATATCTTTTATTTACTGACACCATTCAAATGATTGTGTCTCATTCCCTCAATTCCAGACTCAAATCTTCAACTACTCATCTGACATCTCCACACAGATACAGAATATTCAATCTTCAATATATTGAATATTTCAAACTTAACATGGTCGGAAAGAAACTGCTAATTCCTCTTGCATCCAACATATGTGTAGCTTCTCACTTAGCCCATCTCAGCGAATGACAACCCCTCCTTACATTTGTCCAGACCAAAAACCTTGGAATAACCCTTAATACCCCTCTTTTTGTCACACTTTGTATTCAGTAAGTCAGCACATGCTAGTGGCTCTGTCTACAAAATGTATCCAGAATCAGGCAACTTCCCAATACCTCCACTAGGATGCTTCTGATCCAAGGTGCCATCATTTCACTCCCTTCTGATCCAAGGTGCCATCATTTCACTCCTTTGTCACTTTGGTTGTTTCCTAACTGGTCTTCCTGTCTGTTATCTTGGCATCTTTTAGTCTGTTCTTCTCAATGCAGCAGCCACAGTTGTCTTGTTAAAATATGTCAGATCATGTCAGAGCTTTGCTCAATATTCTTCAGTGACTTCTACCTCTCTGACGTCAAAAGACAAATCCTTCAATTAACCAGGACCCAGCTGATCACCTTTCTGATCCCCACTCCCATCACCTTCCTCCAGCCACGCTGACTTTGTTACTTCTTAAACCCATCAACATGTTTTCTTTTCACATCTGTGAATTTGCTGTTCCTTCTGCCTGGAATGATCTTCCCCTCAGATACGTGGTTGACTATCTCATATGTCCTCCAGATTTTCTACTCAAATGTTATCTTCAGTTAAATTATAATTCCTCCCACCCAAATCTCCTTTCCAACATGGCAGCACATATCACTACGTAGCATATCAAATATTTAGCATATCTATATTTATTACCTGGCTTCTTTTACCAACCTTTGTGAAGGTATAAATTTGTGTCTATTTTGATCACTAATTACTCCTCAGCATCTAGAACTCTGACATATGATAAATGCTCAAAATATGTTTTATAAATTGAATTATTATTAAAATGATTAAAAGTTTATTAAAAACAGTTCTAGACAAAACTTTCAAAAAATAAGAGTAAACAAAAAACTTGCAAGTATTGCAACTATCAGGGGCCATTTTTTTCATATAATTGCCTCAATTTTCCACACCAGCTTCCATGAAGATTTGTAAAATATTGATAATTTATTTTTTCTTACTGTTACTGATTTGTAAAGCCCATGGATTGTCTTTGTTGATCTTCAAACCATTAAACTACAAAAACTTGCCAAGGCAAAAAGGAATAAAGTAATACTTCTGTTACGGAACTGAAAACGTTTGAATAAGAGGCTCTTGACAAAAGAAAAACAATTAGCAGTAGGCATAGTGTGTTCATATCAAGGAGCCTCAGTAAAGAATACAGGCTGTATTACTCTTCTCAGGCTGCCATATCAAGATACCATTAACTGCCGGACTTAAACAACACAAATTTATTTTCTCAAATTTCTGGAGGCTGAATGTCCTAGACCAAGTTGCCATCAGCGTTTATTTCTGGTGAGGTCTCTCTTTCTGGTTTGTAGACAGCCACCTTCTTGCTGTGCCCTCTCATGCCCTTTCCTTTGTGTGCACAGAGAAAGAAAAATATCTAGTCTAGGCCGGGTGCGGTAGCTCACGCCTGTAACCCCAGCATTTTGGGAGGTTGAGGTGGGTGGATCACTTGAGGCCAGGAGTTCGAGACCAGCCTGGCCATCATGGTAAAACCCCGTCTCTACTAAAAATTCAAAAATTAGTTGGGCATGGTGGCATGTGCCTGTAATTCTAGCTACTTGGGAGGCTGAGGAACAGGAATCACTTGAGCCCGGGAGGCGGAGGTGGCAGTGAGCTGAGATCATGCCATTGCACTCCAGCCTGCATGACAAAGGGAAACTCTGTCTCAAAAAGAAAGAAAGAAAAGAAAAATACCTAGTGTAGTTTCCTCTACGTATAAGGGCACCAGTCGTATAGCATTAGGAACCCACCTGTATGACCTCATTTAACCTAACTGGCTTCCTAAAAAGCCCTATCTCCAAATAGCCACATTGGGGGTGAGACTTTAATATCTGACTTTTGGGGGATACAATATCTTCATAATTTGCACATGTCCACTTTTTGTATGAGTCAGGATGTTTCAAGTTGCAAGAAATAGAAACACTTTACCTCAGTAAATGGAGATTTATCATAAGATATCTTTCAGGACGTAGGGTTCCACTATTGCTTCTCTGTTTTCTGGTGATGGCCTCTCTCTGTGTCTCATATTCAAAAGTCAGGAACAGGGCTAAGATTGGCTTCATTAGTCACAACAGAGATGTGCCCTGTTACCGCGGGCCTGTTGTGCAGAGCTATTTTACAAGACCATTTTTTGGTATGAATTATTCACCTGTAAATGTCCACCTTTCTGCCTTGAACTGTTCTCTGGACAAAGGGCTATGATAATTTTATGGGGATTATGCACTAAAATATTATCCCAAATGAGAAGATTTCCTTTCTTATCCTTCCAAACAATTTCTACAGCAAGCAAATTCTAGCTGATTCCTTTCCAGGTCAGCTATGAATATAATTGATCTACTATAGTTATATCTAGTTATTAAAAGGGATCAAAAGTCTCTTAGTCACATGACAACGATCACATACCTTCTAACACTTAACAGGCACCACTGAGTCCACTGCGAGCCTGCAATGCTTAGCACATATTCTATTTGCACCTCTAAATTTTCAATCACCCTATAGAGCAATGATGCTTGGCCCTAGGACTGTGCTGGAAAGTAAATGTAAGCACATTTACTTACATATTTTTACTGACTCGAGTCAGTAAAAATAATCCTATAGGCAAACAAGTATTGTCCTCTAGTCTCTCCTTCTCTTTTATGACAACCAAATAGGCCAATTGTTTCGTAAAATGGTGGAGGCACAAGGTGATAGAACATAGCATAAGCAAGAAAAAGTTTCCCTTGCCAGCCATCAGTGCCATGCACAGACTTGTTTAAAAAACCTCTGATATACTGGTATTGTTTGTAATTACAGCATAGCCTTTCTGTCTGGATTAATTATTAATAAGAAGCAGAAGGAAAAAGGAGGAGGAGGAGGAGAAGAGGAGGTGAAGAAGATAAGGAAGAAGGAGAAGGAGGACAAAGGAGGACAAACTACAGAAACAAACAAAAGAAATAAGCTTCAAATGTATGCCCTTAGCTTAATTGTTAGGCTTAGTAATTGAGAATAATGGTGAAAAAACTAATACAAAACCCTGAAAAGGCAGTGATCCAAGTAATAAAATGGCAAAATATTAGGTAATACTGTCGCCTGTGGAAAATTGGAAGGCAAGTCATAGATTAATGAACCTTTAGCTATGGACAAATAGCTTTGCAAAGAACATTAGTAGTGGGCTTTATTTGTTTTCAGCTGCATCAGGGAGGCACTGCAGGAAAGAGCTGAACTCACAGAAGGATTGTCAATTTTCTGACCAGAAATGAAAGGCACTAGAGAAATCTCGGAAATTAGTGAAGTTGCACTATCAGAAATGCCACTTTTTTTTTTTTTTTTTTTTACTTTAAGTTCTGGGATACATGTGCAGAACGTGCAGCTTTGTTACATAGGTATACATGTGCCATGGTGGTTTGCTGCACCCATCAACCCGTCATCTGTGTTTTAAGCCCTGCATGCATTAGGTATTTGTCCCAATGGTAACTTTCAATGGCAAAGAGGTAGAAACTAGAATGAGAATGACTTTGAGTAACAAATATTTAGCAAAATCTTCCAATTAATTAAATTGCCTCAAAGCAAAGTTCATACTAAGGAGTGACATCCAGTAAATTTTTTCAGTTTAAAAAATTATTAGAGGAAAAGTTTATGATAGTGATGTGGCTCTTTTAACTCTTCTGGTTATATAACCTCAAGGTGCCTACCATTAATTCCACTAAGTGAGTGAAAAAGGCAAGGGGAGGGAGAAGAAGGAGAAAGTGGAAAATGAAGAGCCAAACATTATATTCATCATGAGAAATATAACTGTAACAAAACAGTAGGTTGGCCAGGTGCAGTAGCTCATGCCTGTAATCCCAGCCCTTTGGAAGGCCAAGGTGGGCAGATCGCTTGAATTCAGGAGTTCAAGACCAGCCTGGGCCACATGTGAAACCCCAGCTCTACAAAATATACAAACATTAGCTAGGTGTGGTGGCACACACCTGTAGTACCAGCTACTCTGGAGGCTGAGGCTGGGGAATGGCTTGAGCCCGGAAAGTTGAGGCTTCAGTGAGCCACGATCCAGCCTAGGTGACAGAGGGAGACCCTGTCTAAAACAGGAACAACAACAACAACAAAACCTGTAGGCATAGTTACTGGTACATGATGCGGATACAATAGAATACAAACAAATCACAGTAACCAGGCTTTAGAGTCTGGATTAAAAGACACTGTAACTAAGCAAGCATTGAGGCCCCAGGTTTTTATGGCAAAGAGAAAGCTACACAACATGTAAGAAGAGTTTATTTCCCAAAGTCAATGTCAGTTACGATAAAGAGAGAAAATAGAGAAAGAAGAATTTCAGAAAGGAAAAAACTGTAGATAGTGAAGTCACTCTCAGGGTGAGGGTCTGATGAGCGGTTTCCCTCTCCAGGGTGGGCGCAGACATGACATCTGCCCAGTGTGCTTTCAGAATCTGTATGTACTTTTTTCCTCTCTAGTTAGATATATTCATTGTAGCTACTACAATCCTATTACTGTTACACATTAGATTTGGTGGGATGACTTCCTTTTTATTTTTTAGGCTAATTCACCTTGAGACCAAGAGAAAACAATGGTAATGACAATGTAGGGACTCTCCATCCCTCACCTACGTATTCCAAACTTAGAGCAAGATAAGCAAAAACATCTGGGCTCTATCCCTTGAGGAAGGGTTGAATGTGTTCTATGAAAAGACAGTCAGGGGAGAGTTGGTGAACAGAATGGCAATAAAACAGAAAACAGAAACAAAGATGTTCCCCTTTTATTTCATTTGGTATTTTTCTGCCACCTTGCAATTTGGCAAAGCCATGAGATAGTTTCCACCCAACAGGCTGTCAGGAAACATGACTTGAGCTAGCTACTAATTGAATTAATAAAAGTCCCTACATGGTTTTTATTTCTTAGTACAGCCTGAGTGAACAATACACCATTGTTATATTTAAGGCCTTCGGGATTTTGTGGTTAATCTTTTGTAGTTTTTCTCTCTTATTAGCATTTATTAGCTTAGACAGGACTATCGGAAAAGTGGTATTTTTTTGAGACGGAGTCTTGCCAGGCTGGAGTGCAGTGGCACAATCTCGGCTCACTACAACCTCTGCCTCCCTGGTTCAAGCGATTCTCCTGCTTCAGCCTCCTAAGTAGCTGGGACTACAGTTAAGCACCACCACGCCCAGCTAATCTGTGTATTTTTAGTAGAGACAAGGTTTCACCATGTTGGCCAGGATAGTCTCGATCCCCTGACCTTGTGATCCGCCTGCCTCAGCCTCTCAAAGTGCTGGGATTACAGGCATGAGCCACCGCGCCTGGCCCGATATTTTAACTTCTAACAGCTTCTCCTATATGCACGGCAGTGCACATTTTGTTTTGTATTGTTTTTGCATCCTGCCTGGGACTTTAAGGCAGGTGTGAATCAACCAGATGCATGTGATAGGTACAATTCCACTCTTTCCTCCCATAGCTGGTAGTCTATTAATTCTCCAGTGTTGAGAAGTGTGGGTCACCACTGGGACTAATTTGCATTAGTTAACCCAAGAAGATATTAAAGCTATAGAGAGCTGTTCACATTAACACACTGAACAGTCTGTCATTTCCCCATGCATTTCCACCAAGCAAGCAACCAATCATCTCAATGTAATATTTACCTATTTGCTAAGCTTTTACATCAGGAATCGTTAATTCCTAATCGTTATATTTACCTAATTGTTTAATGGCTTGCTTTAAAAGTTTATATACAATTCTTGCTAAATTTTTTTGTTAATCTGATTTATTGACATTGTTCCCAGACTCATAGGGCATTCTGATTTGCTCTAGTTGTAGTGATATATTAAGAGCTGATGGGATTCTCCAATTTCTCATACACTTTCAATTCTTCCTGAGGAATCTCATTCAAATTTCGAAGTGCCTGACCCTCACTATTAGAGATCTTGACCATGACCTTGACCAGGAAATTTTATCACCTTTAGACTTCAGTGTTTTGGGTTGTTTTAATTGTGCTGTGCATGTCTTACGTGTTAGTTTAAAGCTAGCTTACAGCACCAGTTACAAGAAAATATAAAATAATTTTATATAACACAAGTATTTTTTTTCCTTTTTTGTAGTTTTCCTTATGTAGTAATTTAGAGGTGTGAGAAGCAAACTTTTATTTCTACTGTGCCTACATTACTTAACACATTGAAAGAATTCCAAAACTGTAGTCAAAACTTTGCTTTGGCAGGGACATCTTTTATGTAAGAGATCATCAGCTTCACAGACAAATCGTGGGCTACCACTTGCTCTCCCCTCCACATTTGCACGATTGCTATTTCCACAACCTCCAAGCTTTTCTAAAGATCTGTTACTCGAAAACCACCTGAAATAGCTACTTTTGATGATTTTTTTTCAAGCTACAAAGAACACGGACTTGTTTTGGTTGCCTCCGTTAAAGATGGTTTAAGAAACACAGAAGACAAAGAGCAAACACTTTCAAAAGTTGTGTAACAAAGGTTCTTAAATTAGAGACTCTCGGTTTACAAGACTATCCTAGCAGTTCTCTTTCCCAAGGATGTAATGGCTAAACTATGTTTCTGTCTCTCTTTTAATGTGACATATACTGATACAATACATGCACACCACATACACACACATATACACACACATACACACATCATTCTCCCACTCAATATTCTTATTTCATTGCCTTTCCAGTGGACTTGCTCGGATTCTGTTGTCAATATTCCTGACTCCCTTTCACAGCAAAACTCCCTAAGCAGTCCTAATTGTTTTAGTGTAATGTGTCATTATCAAATATAGAGTAGTTTTACTGAGCAGAACCTTTGTTTAAGAAATCTCTTGGTCGGGCGCGGTGACTCAGTTCTGTAATGCCAGCAGTTTGGGAGGCTGAGGTGGATGGATCACAAGGTCATGAGATGGAGACCAGCCTGGCCATCATAGTGATGATGGCCAACCATCTCTACTAAAAATACAAAAATTAGCCAGGCGTGATGGTGTGCGCCTGTAGTCCCAACTACTTGAGAAGCTGAGGCAGGATAATCTCTTGAACCTGGGGAGGTGGAGGTTGAAGTGAGCCAAGGTTGCACCACTGCACTCCAGCCTGGGCAGCTGAATGACGCTCTGTCTCACTCACACACAAAAAAATCTTATTCCTGGCCCAACTGTCAAAATAGCTGATTTGGAAATAGTAGTAACACATGATGTAAAACATATGACAATGCAAAATGAAACACCTGAACCTGCTTTTCTTAGGTAGCCTACCAGGAGGGTAAATGTGGAAGAACGAAGGCTTTCTTAGAGTGGTTTAAAGTGAAAGTGGTGAAAAGATATTATGGTGTAGATATATTTTGAGATCTTGCTGATGAATAAGATATATAAGGTGAAGAGAAATAATTACTGATGAATGACGGATTTTTGACCTGAGCAACTGGTGATTTTCAGTTCAATTTATTACAAGGGAGATGATGGGAGTAGAAAAAAGATTAGAGGAACAGCATCAAATTTTGCTTTGAACATGTTGAGTATGAAAGTCCCCCATCAGATATCTCAGTGGACATGTTAAGTCAGTAGTTGACTATATGCATTTAACTATAATGAGAGAGTTTGGGAGTGAAGAGATAAATTTAGGGGTTACCAGCATACATTTGGAGGCTGTGAAATGGAATTTATGACTGTTAAGATTGGAGGAAACAGGTTTATGTTACCATATATAGAAATATATGGTAAAATTGTAGATGATAAAATAATAGCAAGAGCAATAAAGTGCTACCTTCCCTTTATAAAACACTTTATAATTTTTCAATGGGTGGTCATAGCAATATTTCATTCTTATAAGAACCATGTTATAAAAAGGTGAGTTATTACTATCTGTTAATATGAAGAGACTGAAATACTGACTGTTAGAGTTTCTTGTAGTAGTTACACATGTAGACCTTAGCAAATCTGGGACTAGTGTTTGGATTGTCCTCACAAGCCTATACTTCCTTCCTCTGTATCTTATACTTAACAGTAAACAAAGATGTCAATGAAGAAGAGAAATAAATCTTCAACTCTTACCAAGATGTTATATTTTATAAACTTACAAAAAATTGTTTCTCAGAGCTTCCGGATAGCTGGACAATTGGAGGTTTCTGGAGGATGGTGCACCCATGAAAGGCACGGAAGCTCTGTGCTCATTCCCCTAAAAATAAAAATTAAAAAAAAAAAAAGACACTTTTCCTAACAGTTTTCTACTATGCGTAATGAAGATACCATGGGAAATTTTCTCACACTTCTTAACCTGGAAGAGGGTTTCTAATGTGGAAGAGATATCTGTTTATGATGTTCTTCAGAAAGTGTGATATTTGCTGAGGCATTAAGGTAACATGCTGAGGTTATATTCTGTTTGTCTGTAGAATTGATATTCCACCAGCATACAATACCAGGTTTTCTTCCCTGTGCAAATGGCCATTGCAATTCCTATAATATTTACACTGATGATATAAAGCTGCAAAGGCCAAATGCTGGGAAAGGTGAAAACATGTTTATTGAAATGATGTGTGTGTTTTTTCAAAGGCAGTGCAAAGGACAGGGTACAATCTTGGCCACAGAGATATGAATTGAGAACATCTTGTAAGCAGGAATTTGAACTTTAATTTTTTTCTTTTCTATTTTTTCCTTTTCCTTCCTCATCTCTAAACAATACAATTTATTGATTGGTAAAGAAAAGGTGAAGATACTAAAATAGGAGTTTTATCAACACTGATGAACATAGTTGCCTATTGTCCATTACCGTTTCTTTCATTTTTTTTGTTGTTACGTGCACCTCAGTTTTCCTTTTTTCTTCCTTTTTTTTTTTTTTTTTTTTTTTTTTTTTTTTCTTGAGACCAAGTTTTGCTCTCGTTGCCCAGGCTGGAATGCAATGGCACGATCTTGACTCACCGCAACCACCACCTCCTGGGTTCAAGCAATTCTCATGCCTCAGCCTCCCAAGTCGCTGGGATTATAGGCCTGCACCACCACACCTTGCTAATTTTTGTATTTTCAGTAGAGACGGGGTTTCACTATGTTGATCAGGCTAGTCTTGAACTCCTGACCTCAGGTGATCCACCCACCTTGGCCTCCCAAAGTGCTGGGATTACAGGTGTGAGCTACCACCCCTGGCCTGCACCTCAGTTTTCTAATGTAGAATGCCTTCTTTCTCTTCACTCAGTTCATGTGGTTTGTGTATAGCTAATTTCAACTATACACAATTTAAGGAGAATCAAGCCTACTCATTCAGGGCATATTATTCCTTTGAACACAACAATTGACCTATGAACCATGGATGGTCTTGTAACTCAAAAAGGCCAATAGCACTCAGTTTCAGGCCTTTGCTGGAGCTATTAGGAAAGATCATTTCTATCCTCACCAGGGTTGCTAAACTAGTTGGCAGAAGCCTTGAGATGAGTCTCATAATGTTGAGAAATGCTGTTAGAGAAGAAAGTAAAGATAGAATATAAAAAATCCAATCCATAAAGAGATGGACTATATCCCAGTGACTTTGCTTGGATCTCTGCACATTGTTATTAGCCAGCCTTTACTTTCCCCTGAAGTCTGTTTAAATCATTTATGGTTTTTTTTGTTTGTTTTTTGTTTGTTTGTTTGTTTTGAGATGGAGTCTTGCTCTGTCGCCCAGGCTGGAGTGCAGTGGAACGATGTCAGCTCACTGTAAGCTCCACCTCCTGGGTTCACGCCATTCTCCTGCCTCAGCTTCCCATGTAGCTGGAACTATAGGGGCCTGCCACTACGCTCAGTTAATTTTTTGTATTTTTTAGTTCAGACGGGGTTTCGCCGTGTTAGCCAGGATGGTCTCGATCTCCTGACCTCATGATCTGCCCGCCTCGGCCTCCCAGAGTACTGGGATTACAGGCTTGAGCCACCGCGCCCACCCGGCCTTAAATCGTTTTTATGTTGCTTGCAACTGAAATAGCCTTGTCTAATAAGTTGACACCCAACAATTAGCTGTCAGTAACAACATGTAGTTGGTTACTATGATAGTATGGCCTACCAGTTGTACCAATACTAATGTTCAAATAAAATAGCGGAGATTTTTAAAAAGAGATTTTAGTGAAGGCTTTCACTTTAGAGAAAAGGATGAAGACATTAGTAGGGATTTGGTTCATGGAGAAGCTAGTCCATAGAATGGCCTTAGTTTCTTACCAAGTCTCTTGAAAGGGTTTCAAATTCTTATAAACTGAGGGTTAGAGATCTAAGATAAAGAAATTGTTTCCATTGATAAAACCTTGGTTGTGTGTGTTTGTGTGTGTGTGTAAGCAGGAGTAACCATTAAGGATTAAATGATAAAATGTGGCCAGATACCTTACACTTATTTGTGGAACTGTTTTGGCAACTTCTAGGTAATAGAAAGGAAGCATACTTGGTCATAATCCTCTGGAAAGCACCAATGGCAGTGTGAACAGTGAGGCATCCTCCAGTGACTCTCTGAGTCAAGAGTATCAACAAGAAGGAAACCAGAACTAAAAAGAAAAAAAGAAAAAAAATAATAAGGAACTTTTTGTGTTCTGTACCTGATTGATATTTGTTAAAATAACCTTAAGGATTTCAAGCAATATTAAATTGAGAGATTACAAAGTTTAGATTCTATTCTAGAAGCTTGGGGAAAGATCATGAAATTTAGACTGTTAGTACTAATTTGAGTTTATATCCACCAAGTGTTTGCTGTGAGGACATCAGGATGACGTTTATTTGAATTTTCTTTTCTTCAACCTCACAGTTTAATTCTTTGCTCTTAGCAAAATATTTGTCTGGACTGTGCTGATCTTTAAACATAGCCTATTTATAAAATTCTGGAACACCAGAATTTAAGAGTTGGGGAAGAGCTCAAAAATACCCCTATAGTTCTACATCTTTTATCCTTATTTTGAAAGGTTAATAAGATATTTTTACGGATTCAACAAGCCTCAAAAATTACCCCCATAGTCGTAACTTCTGCTTTATTTGAAAAGGTTTGATATGTTTTGTGGCTTTAACCTCCTTAGACATTACCTTTACAGTACTTACAGGTTTTCATTTAGAATGTTAAGTAATGAATTATGGCAAAACAAACGTTCAGTAAATTGTTACTAGATACTTGTACCACCCAAACGTAAAGATTTGTTTACTGCTATATTCCAGGAGCCCTCTGTATGCTTGCCTTTAAAGAAAAGACACTATAAATTAATGATCTCTGTTGGAATCCCCAGCCCCTCTCAGTGCCAAAAGTCTTCCTGCTTCAATTTCCTTACTCGTGACTTCTTATCATTATGGGCTTCTTCCTGCCACATTTGACCCAACAATGAGGTTAATTCCTTGTTTTATTAATCTCAACTCTAATCTACACCAACAAAACCTTAGATACCAAATCTAAAAAGTCAAGTTTAATAAACATGCATTAGCAGTACAAACTGGGCATATGACACTAGGAATACTCAGCATATTACATTAATAAATATATGAAGGATTAAAATGCATTATGATCCTGCAGAAATTAACTTGTTAAGAAAATACAAAATCTAGCGTATTTATGAATATGCCTAATCAATATAAATTTATTGTTGACTTTTCATATTTGCCTAGTACTGTGTTACATATCACAGATGTTCAATAGAGGCAGCAAAATTCATGATAATCAAAATAACAGGCTTTGGTTGGAGAGATCAAAAATAACTTTAAAGTAATAATTTTTTCACCACTTCATAATAAATGACTTACTGGATCACCTATATAGAAATAAAAATCTATGCTCCAGGCACTATGTTAAGTCCTTTTGTATATCATATCTTATCTCTTTTAGTATAACTGAAGTTTATATTTTCAAATCACTACAATGTTATACTGGACATTCATAGTGATTTTGAACGTCATTGCTTCAGTTCATTTATTTAACAAATATATTGAGTATCATAATGTATAAAATTCATTGTTCAACACTAAAAACCTGTTAACAAGATAATGGATAAAAAAGAACTATTAAAAGCCCTAGGAAAAACTGTTATGACAAAGGAAATGGCTCTTATACGGGTAAAATATTTACAAAGTACCCTTAAGTATCAAAAAGGGAATAGAAGAAAATGAACGAGTTCATTGATATTCTAAACTCGTCAGAGAGGAAGCTTCAAAGTTGAAGGGAAGGCATTTAGAAGACAGGTGAGCAACAAAAGAATAGCCAAGGGTTCTATAGCATGAGGGCATTCCTTGTTTGCCCAAGCAACTAGACACACATTGATATTCTCCATCCCTAGTAAGCTAGTACTAGATAATCCAAGATTTGTCTTATCCCTTCTGCTCTTCAAAGAACTTTGTTTCTTCTTGCTCTCATTATCATCATCTTCCTCCACCCTATTTCCTAATTATATCAATGATTTCATGTTAACGTAAACATGTATCCTTTATAATGATTTTTTTTTTATTATTTCTATTGAGGCCTTCTAGAGACAGTGACTTAACCTAAAGAAACAGTTTTAATAGTAGGATTTATTATTATTATTATTATTATTATGCTTTAAGTTCTGGGGTACATGTGCAAAATGTGCAGGTTACATACATATTCGTGTGCCATGGTGGTTTGTTGCACCCATCAACCAGTCTTCTACATTAGGTATTTCTCCTAATGCTATCCCTCTCCCTGCCCCCACCCCCTGACAGGCCCTAGCCTAGTGTGTGATGTCTCCCTCCCTGTGTCCATGCGTTCTCATTGTTCGACTCCCACTTATGAGTGAGAACATCTGTTTTTTTTAAGATCAGAGAAGAGAGACATTTTAATCATGTGGATGTTATAATACTCCCCAAACCACACTGGAAAATCATTTACTTATTCTTTTTCAGTTGAGGGTTGACTTCCTTTTTAGGGCTCTTCACTCTCACTTAGCATTTGGATTATGGGTTGACATAGCCTGGAAATGTCACACAGTTGCTTTGAAGAGAAACCAAGTTTTTATGATGCCAAACACCCTTGTCCAAGTACCCCAAAAGGTTTCTGCGAACTCATGATTCTCCTTAGTCATGCTGGTCCAAAATTTGCATTGCTATATGGTAATAATTTACCTTTGTATTACTGATAAGGGAAAGAGCTAGTTTTGTCTTTGGTTTATCTTTCCAAAAGCACTATGGAAAATAAGAGTTTAAATTAAGCCACAATGAAATATTTAACCTTATTAGAATAAACTTACCCAAAATTATAATCTCTTCAGTAAAGCTGGTGGCCTCAGAATCTATCGGAAATAATTTGCAAAAAATAGTTAAATATAATCACTATTTATGTTTGAAAGTGATACATTTCAATTTGTTAAAAAAAAAAAAAAATCTGAGATGGTAGAAATGGTTTCTGTGTTAAGGAGTGAAAATGAAAGAAAACAACTTTTTATTCCCAGATAATCCTCTGTGGAGATAGGATAAGAGATCAAGGGATAGTGTCAACCATAGATTTCGCCTTCATTTTTTCTTTTATTTGTTTTTGGGGTTGGTTTGGACAATCTCTGAGACATCTATTATGGCAGTCTCACGGCTTCTTTTTGCTGAATTTACTTCAACCTCCATCTTTCCTCTTTTATAAACCTATGAACTTCCTCCCATATGAAACCTTTTTAATTTTGTTTTCGCTTCATTTGGCTGAAGTCTTATTCACAGCATGCTATTTTACTTAAGCCTCTCTTTTTTTCTTCTTTCTTTTCTTATCTTTCTTTCTGGTCCTTTCACATTTTATGCATTTTTTATTCCACATTTTTCCACTTGCTTAAAAATTCAGATATGTGGATATACATATAAAACATAAATTAAATAAGATATAGCTTCAGCTTGAAGTTACCCGTGATAATCATGTTTTTTACTTTGACATTTTAGACTCAGTATGATGAATTTTTATTTTAAAAAAGACTGGACCTAAAGGATTGCGTTTGACAGCTTATCTGTTTATGTAAATTATGTGCTTTCACTAATCTATTTTTCAAAAAAATGTTGCTTACATTTAAAAACTTGTATTTTTCAGACTAATCTTCCATCTGGAATCTGATTAAGTGGGGAGTCTACCATTTTCACACACAAGTCAATCAATGAGCTCAATTGTATTTCCAATTACATTTCTAAGATGTAGCATACAACTTTCCTGTTACAAATCACAATTTTTACTCTATTTGTAAGTGTTTCAACTGCACATGAATTTATACATCATATCTTCAGCATATGCGTTTCAATGTAGTTTTCACTAATTCAAGTAGGTCTCTTACTAAATCAAAACACCTTTAAAGAGTGCTTTCTGAATGTCAATCTTAACTAAATCTCAGGTGGAAAAAGATGTATACAGATGATGTCTTTACTCAAGGATATCACAGATTGTATTTGCATATTTGAGTTTTATTTTGAGCTCTTGTGTGAAAACATCAGCTCCCAAAACTTGAGTTATGCTGTAAATTGAGTAGTTTTTTCATTATATCTGATTGAATAATGCTATTTTTTCAAAGAAATGATTTCTACTTTCATATGAAAATTTGATGAAGTGGCAAAATTCTGGTATAATTTAATTTCATTAACAGTGGAGAAAATCACCCACTTTTAGATAGCAAAAAGTCAGTCCACATTTAATCTGTTTATCCTTTCTTTTGAAGCATTGTTCTGGAAGCTAAACTTATCTAAATAAAAATAATAATAATCATATAAAGTCAATTGCTTCCATGAATAGTATTTAAAATATTTAATAACAGGTAAGTCATGTTCACCAACTACTCAAAACTTACTCCTAGAGGATTAGGAAAAATAACTATTGGGTACTAGGATTATTACCGGGGTGACCAAAAAAAATCTGTACAACAAACCCCCATGACACAAGTTTGCCAATATAACAAACCTCCACATGTACCCCTGAACTTAAAATAAAAGTTTAAAAAAAAAAAAAAAAAAAAAAAAACTCTTGACCAAAAGGACAGATATAATTTAAAACTAGCAGTAATTTCCAGTGGAATATTGGCACTAGTTTTAGTAAATGAAGATTGGGCAAGCCAGACATATTCGCTATTTTCTCTAATAGATACTGCTTTGGGAAGAAGAATTTTGGAAAGATGTGGCAGGAGCATGGTTTTAAAATGTCTCTGAACATTTGTGTAAAAATAAACATATCTATCAGGAAAGTAAAAGAATAAACGTGGATAACATCTAGAAAAATATTAAGTGACAAAGCATGCTCATAATCTCCAAAATACAAGTAGAATAAATACCTCAATTTAAATTAACTGTGTAGTATTAGCAGTGGTATAAAAGAAAACAGAAGAAAGATGATACAGTTTGGCTCTGTGTCCCCACTCAAGTCTCATCTTGAATTGTAAATCCCACATGTAAAGGGAGAGACCACGTGGGAGGTGATTGAATCATGGGGGCAGTTTCCTCTATGCTGTTCTGGTGATAGTGAGTTCTCACGAGATCTGATGATGTTTTAAGTGGCAGGTTCTCCTGCTCTTTCTCTCTCTCCTGCCACCTTGTTAAGAAGGCACATGCTTCCCCTTTGTCTTCTGCCATGATTTTAAGTTTCTCGGGGCCTCCCCAGCTATGCAGAACTGTGAATCAATTAATCCTCTTTCCTTCGAAAATTATCAATTCTCATATATTCTTTATAGGAGTATGAAAATTTACTAATACAGAAAATAAAGGAAATTCATAAGTTATTGAAAACTAAAAATCCTAAATCATCAACAGAAACTCATTCTAGTGTGCAGTGGAAAAATACGAGAACAATGTTCTCAATGGAGACAATGGGTCGAGGGTTCCACGTTCTAATGAATGGGTGAATTGAGGATTCTGAGGAAAAGTGAAATTGTGCTGAGGTATTTAGGGATCTCTGAACTCTCCAAATGACACAACAAACGTTTTCTTTCAGAGTAAAGCCCCTAAATTAGGAGAGACTGTTGGGATTCACTTATAATGAATCATTAACCTATGCATGATTTTCTAACATCATAAATTGATCATTTGGAAAATATTGGCTCACTTAGTTCTGCAGGTTTTCCAGATATTGACACCTTTTGCCATATAATATTTTTTAATCACATTTTTAATGTATCACTAATCTCATTCTAAAATCCTTAAATGTTAGGAAGCTGTCAAAATTTTGGTGAAAGATATCAAGTTTTTATAATTTTAATGCTCACTTGAAAGTACAAATTTTTATGAGTAGCAAAAATAATCAGTTGTTTTTCTTGAAGTTACAGGCTAACTTACTTAATTTTCAAAAATATTTCTATCAAATACCCAAGTATGAATGGCCATAATTTCCTGTCATGGTTTTTGCAAGTGAAAATGGTGATCCATTAAAAAGTAATTAGTTAAGCTTGCAACTTACACAAAGTCAAAAGTGCTTCTCCTCAAGAACACCATTGTACTTTGATATGTAAAAGTGTCTCATGTATATCACTCATTTAATCACATAGAATATTAGAAAGGTATGTATTAACTGGTTGACATTTAATAATATTCATATATGTTATTGCTTCATCAAAGACTTAAACAGAATTTTGGCTGGGCGCGGCGGCTCATGCCTGTAATCCCTGCACTTTGGGAGGCCAAGGCAGGTGGATAATGAGGTCAGGAGTTCGAGACCAGCCTGGCCAACATGGTGAAACCCCATTTCTACTAAAAATACAAAAAATTAGCTGGACATAGTGGCCGGCATCTGTAATCCCAGCTACTCAGGAGGCTGAGGTGGGAGAATAGCTTGATCCCGGGAAAGGGGGGTTGCCATGAGCTGAGATTGCACCACTGCATTCCAGCCTGGAACCAGAGCAAGACTCCATCTCAAAAAAAAAAGAAAAAGAAAAGAAACGGAATTTTATTATTATTTTTTTATTTTAGTAAAGTATGACAGTGAAGAATACACAGGCTACTAGTTCTGTTTATGTCACTGCCTTGATTCTTGCTGAAATGCCAGCATTAACATCCCCCCCCAACCCCAACTGTTTTGCACTATCAGTACAAATGTTAACAGTTATTCTTGGATAAATTATGAGATGATTTATGATATATCATGATTTATCATGAGATTATATATGCATATATGTAAAGTAAAATAGCAACAAAGCAGATTAAGGTTGGAATGTAATATTTTAAAATAAGCTTTAAAAGTGACAGAAAGATTGAAGCAATAACATACATTAAAACTAAATAAACATAGTGAAGCAATTGCATAAAAGAATTAACATGACAGGACTGAAAGAATTTAAGAAATCTTTAAATATTAAAAGAAAATATTTCAGAAATGAAGATTGGAGAAAATACAAAAGTGAGTAAACAACAGGAATGAAATTTTTTAAAATAAAAAGACATAAATGTGAGTTATATAACATAAACAAAAAAGATTCAATTAATATTTAATAATAATTCCTGAAGGGGAAAAAAAACTGAAGCAAAGGGAATTTACTAAATTTATACTACAATTTATCATTTAAAATCTACTATTAACAGACACTGTGAATTTGGGAAAAATCACCCCAAATGGCCAAAATAGACACAAATTCTGACAAAATTATACAGCTTAACGAAACAGGAAAGAAAAAAATATTGCCCCGGCATTGAGGCCCCTAGTTACCATGCAACAATTTTATAAAGCAGAAATCACAGAAAACATAAGAGAAAACAGACAGACACAAATTAACAGTCTGAGACTTTAGTACATTCCTTTCAATCTAAGACAGATATGAACAAACTATTAAGAACATAAAGTATTTAACAACTTAATAATAATGTAGTTGTTACAGACATAAATAGCTATATCTAGATACATACATTTATATAAAGAGACTTTTGTATATAATTCATAATATATATTCAACCAATGAAAATAAACTAGGCAAAGCAATTGGAGAGAGGTACAAGAATTAAAGGGAAAGAGGTCAAACTATATTTGTTGTTATTATATATCTAAACACTTTCCAAAAGAATCAAGAAAAAACTGTCATTAAAACTAGGTCAATTTAGTAAAGTAGCTGGTTAAGAAAACAACAAAAATACATATATTTTTATATACAAAGAAAAAAACAGCTAAAAGAAAGAAAGTAATCTATTTACTAAAAATAAATAGAATAAAAATATATAAGCGAAAACAAGACATATGGAAAATCCATATGAGCTAAACTATGAAACACTTCTGAATGAAACATAGTTTGAAAATTCCTGTGTTCTTGCACAGGGAATATCAGCAGTATAAAAACATCACTTCTCTTGAAGTTAATTTATATATGTAATACAATCCATTAAAATAGGGGATAGTATTATTGCTACATTATTTTTATAATTTAGTAATATGCAACAGTAAAAAGCATGAGGAACCTATCTTTATAATCCTATGAAGTTATCTTCAGGATCTATTTTTGAATGAAAAATCAAGTTGGAGAAAACAATCTTAATATTGCACTGTTCATTTAAGTAGCTGGAGGTGAGTACTAATCTATACATACTTTGTCAATCCATACTATTTAAAAATAAAATACATAAACCTTATTTTGTAAGTGCCATATATGGGTGAGGAATGAGTAGAAGGAAGTAGAATAGCATCTGTTTTATATTCATTTTTTTATAGACTTAATTTTTAAATCATGCAAATATTTTATTTTATACAACAAAATTGAGTATAGAGCTTAAATATTTAAAAATATAAAACCAATAATTTTAACTTTCTATGGAGTATAAAATATCATCATATTGAAGGAATTTTTTTCCCAAATAATTTTAAAATATGGTAATTTGGCTCTGTACTCTAAGGATTAGGAAAAAGTCTGAAGCTAACTTACTAATTATATTATCAGTGATAAAGTTATGATTTTTATTAGATGATAATGTTGAATTGTGGTTTGAAACCAATGAATAACTTGTCAAGAACTGCACTTAGTACCAAACATAGAGCATATTTAAATTATTTATAAATTATTATTGAGCACTCTTATTGCTTAACTTATAATGTAATTTTATAATATAATTTTGCATTGTAAAGAACCATAGATCCAAGTCTGTGGCAAGGAATACAAAGAAAGCACAGCCTATTTTGTCATATAACAAATGAAGTTTTAAGAGACTACCTAGATTATCTCAAAAGGATACAAAAATATTTTCTGAAAAATATTAGGCAATTGAATTCAATAAGGTTAAAAGAAATTATACACCCCAATCATTAGCATTTATCACAAGTATGCAAGCCTGGACCAATGTTTGAAAATCAATTAATATAATTTGCCACATAAATAGCCAAAAAGTAAAATCACATCATCATATCAATAGGCACAGAAAAAGCATGTGAAAAAAAACAAAAACAAAAATGCATTTATGATAAAAACTCTCAGTAAACCAGGAATAGGGGAATCTTCTTTAACTCCGTAAAGAATATCTACAAAATCCTATAGGTAACAACATCCCTGACTGTCGGAAACTAGAAGCTTTCCCACTGAGGTTAGGAGCAAGGCATGGATATGTCCTCTGTCCATTGCTTTCAACACCATACTGGAAGTCCTAGATAATGCAATAAGACAATGAAGTCAGAAAGAGAAGACCCTTTCATACTCAACTGTGTAGGCTAGATCCGAAAATGATGACGCACCAGCCAATAAGAACAGTAAGGTTGTGTCTTTTGATCTGTCAGCCATATTTAAAATAGGTCAACACTTCTTTTTCAAAACAATCTCCTCTCAGCTTCAGTGACACATGCTCTTCTTTCTTTGTCTAAAATATTGGCCTCTTTGTTGCTCTCCTTTACTAGCTCCTGTGGTTCTCTGTTTGTCTTCTGAATATTGAAAAGACCCAGGGCATGCTCACTAGCACCCTGCCCCTCAATCTGTATTGTTGTCCTAGCAAATATGATGTAGCCTCAAGGTAAAATATAATCAAAAAGCTGATAGTAACCAGATTGAAAGATATAACCATAACCTCTAAAAGGAACCAAACCTATCCACCTGACTGTCTATTTATGACTACACTTCAGAAGTAAAAAGTCATTTAAAACTTAAAATGGTCAAAAATGTTGATATTTTCATCTGTTCTTTGCCATCTGCTTTTCTCCTAATTTTTTTTTCTATTCCAGTAAGTGGCAGCTGTATTCAACCAATTGCTCAAATCAAAATTCTACACAAGATCTTCAAGCCTAGTCTTCCTCTTATCCTGAGCATCCTATGTGTCAGGAAGTACTGTTGGCTCTACATCTGAAATAAATCCTAAAGGTACCTACTTGTCTCCATCTCCACCACCAGTATTTTATTTAAAGCCACTATTATCTCTTCTCTGAATAACTACATGGTTTTAAATTGTTTTTCTACTTCCATTCTTTTACCGTTTCAATTTATTCTCCTCACAGCAGCTGACCTGTTGTTATTATTAAATACAAATCAAATCATATCATAGCCTTGCTTAATACCTTTCAATAAGTTCTCATGGACTTGAATAAGAACTAAATCCCTACCTTGTTTATGAAGACATGCATGAACCTCGTTCTGGCTACCTGTCTACTCCATTTTATAACATCTTCCCTTTATGCACATGACCCAGCTCCTGAACTTTCTCAGATCCTTAAACATTCTAAATTCTAGCTGTGAAATCCATGAACTAGGTCTCCAAGTCCACGTGAAGCATTCTATAGGATATATTATATGTTGGGCCATTAAACAATAAATATTACAGTGACTATGAGCAAAATATACAGTAGATAAGCAATAGATGAAATGAAAAAAATTAAAGGTTGGTTTTAATAAACATAAACCAAGTATACAAGCCTTAGCTAGGCTGAACAGTAAAAAAAGAGAAAATTGAAAATGAAGAAGACATTACTGTTGACTTTATAGAGATAAATAAAAGGATTATAAGAAAAAAAAAAACATAAAAAATTGTATACCAACATGTTAGGTAACCTATATCAAAGACATAAATACCTGAAAAGACACAAACTATCAAAACATTTCAAGAAGAAATAGAAAATCTGATCAGACTGATAAAGAGAATACACTAAATTATTAATTTAAAAAAATACCATAAAGAGAATTCTAGATCAGAGATGTATCCACTGGTAAATTATATGTATGTTTTAAATATTTAAAATAATTAACATTTGATTTTAAACAATATTTAAAAGAGTTGTATAAGCTGTTACAAAGGTTAAAGAGGAACAAAACTTTCTCTCTTATTCTATGTGGCCAGTATTACCCTGCTACCGAGACGAGACAAAAACATCTTGTGAAAAGCCAACTTCTCATGAATGCAAATCCAAAAATCATCAAAAAATAGTAGTAAACTGAATTCAGAAGATTAAACACTTTGTCTGATTGGTTATAGCAATGTACATTTGGTTCACTATGTGAAAAATCCCCTACTATATCATGTTAATAGAGTAAGAATTTAAAAACATGAGATGAGGACTACAAACAACTGAATCATTTCAATATATGAAGAACAAGCATTTAACAATAATTTATTGTCTTTGTATGATACAAACACTTGACAAAATGATTAAAAAAAAGAAAACTTCCCCAACCTATTAATGGGCATGTATGAAAAACCCAGTTAAAATCACAGTTAATAATGAAAGACTGAAATATTTGCCTCTAAAATCAGGAATAAAACAAGATTATCTCCTCTTATTACTTTCATGCAGTATTTTACTAGAAGCTCTAACTAGACTCTAAACAAAGTACTTAGGCAAGAAAAAGAAATAAAATGTGTCTATGTTGGATAGAAAGAAGTAAGTTTGTCTATTCACAGAGGGCATAATTTTGTATGTAGAAAATCCTAAGAAAGCAGTAAGAAACACACTAAAGCTAATAAATAAGTTCAATAAAATTGCAGCATATGAGATTAACATACAGAAGTCAATTACATGTCTATACAGTAGCAACAAATCCTCTAAAATGAAAACAATTTATATTATCATTAAAAAGAATAACATAATTAGAAATAAATTTAACAAAATAATTTCAAGAATTATATAGTGAAAACTACAAATTTTTATTGAAAAAATAAAGAAAAAATAAATTAATTAAAAGATATTCTGTGTTTGTGGATTGGAAGACATTGTTAAGATATCAATTAGTCTATTTCATCTATGAATTCAAAATATATTTGTCAAAGTTCCATCTGCCTTTGTGCAGAAACTGACAATCTAATCTTAAGTTCCATATGAAAAATTCAGAGGATCCAGTCAGAATAGCCAAAACAATCATGAAAAAGAAACAGATTTGGAGAACTCAGACTTTCCAATTTCAAAACTTATTAAAACTATAATAATTAAGAATGTGTAACATTGGCATAAGTATAGACATATTGATCAATAGAATATAATTGAGGCTCCGGAAATATATTATTACATTTGTGGTTAATTGATTTGCAATTAGAAGGCCAAGATAATTCAGAGAAAACAACAATCTCTTTTTAACAAAGAGTTCTGGGACAACTGTTTATTAAGAAAGAATAAATTTAGATGTCCATGTCACATCATATAAAAATAACTCAAAATGGATTAAAGTCCTAATTGTAAAAGCTAAAAATATGAATGTCTTCAAAGTAAACACAGGAATACATTGTTATGCCCTTGGAATTAGGCAATGATTTCCTGGATGTAATATTAAAAGCAGAGGCTATGAGAAAAACAGATAAAGTAAACTTCATCAAAATTAAAAGTTTGTGCTTCAAAAGACTGTCAAGCAAATGAGAAGACTCATAAAATGTGAGAAAATATTTGCAAATTATATATCTGATAAGAAATTTGTGTTCAGAATATTACAAAGACTCTTAAAAAGATTTTAACAAATTAAAAATGGACAGAAATTTTTATGGGCACCCATGCACAGCATTCAGAAGCCTGATGATGGGTCTGCCCTACCTGCAACTGTCAATGTGTGTGCTATCTAGGGGTCCAGGTTCTAGCTCACCCAACCCTCTGCCATATGGGTCAACCATGCAAGAGCCCAAAGAGTGACCCTCTGCCACTGCCAACATAATGCACACCTCCAGGGGGACTAAGAACCTCACAAATAGCTCTCCCTGCCACCATCAGCACACAAGCATGCTACCTAGAGGTCTGAACCAGCCACCTGAAGCCATTGCTGCTGGCACCCACGTATACACTAGGGTCATGAGGACTGGCCTTCCTAGCCTGACACTATGACCACTGGTGCCCTAGAACAAGCCCACATGGCTTCCTCATCCTCAGCAAAGATTCAGCACATTCTCCATTAAGCCTAAGCCACAAAGGAACTCACAGACGTTAGTGATGTTGATTACAGCTGAATAAATCATATGAAGCTTACACTACTGCAGGTTACATGCATCCAGAATCAAAGTCAAAGCACCCTACCAAACCAGTATTATAGATACATCTAAATAAAAAAGTCTTTACTCACAAAAGTCAATCCATAAAACTGGCAGAAGAGGCTGTCATACCAGATGTGGACATATTAACCTAAGAACACAAGAAACATAAAAAAGCATGAAAACATTACACCTCAAAGGAGTATAATAATTCTCCATTAACAGATCCCAATGAAAAGAAACTATCAACTACCTAAGAAATAATTTGAAATAATACTTTTTAAACTCAGTGAGATACAAGAAAACACAGATAAACAATACAAATAAATCAGAAACAATTTTTCTATTTCAATAAGAAATTCAACAAAAACAGGTATCACCAAAAAGAACAAAAAAGAAATTTGAGAAGTGAATAATTCAAACCATAAAATTAAAAAATACAGTTGAAAGCTTCCACAATCATCTAAATAAAGCAGAAGAAAACAATTCTAAATGTGGAGACATGTCTTCTAAAATAAACCAGTCAGACAAAAATAAAAAAATGAAGAAAGCCTACATGACATGTAGAACATTATAAAGCACCCAAATACTCTATTTTGGGGAGTTCCAGAAGAACAGATAGGCAAAAGCATAGAAAACCTATTTAATGAAATAATGGTTGATAGCCTCCAAGTCTTGCAAGAGATAGAGACATTCAGATATGGGAAACTCAAGGAAGCCCCAAATAGATTCAACGCAAAAAGGTTTTCTAGAAGACACATAGTCAAAAATCAAAGACAGAATTCTAAAAATAGTAATAGGGTCAAGTCACATATAAGGTAGTCCCCATGATACTAACAGTGAATTTCTCAGCAGGACCTTATAGGCCAGGAGAGCACAGGATATATTCAAAGTGCTGAAAGCATAAAAGCTGCCAGCCAAGAATACGATACCTACCAAAGCCAACCTTCAGAAATGAAGGAGAAATAAAGTCTTTCCAAGAAAAACAAAACCTGAAGGAAATCATAAACACTAGAATGACTTTAAAAGAAATGCTTAAAGAAGTTCTATATGTGGAATAAAAGGATGATTCCTAATATTAAAAAAAAAGAAAATAAAAACTCACTGGTAAAACAGATAATCAATTGAGAAAGAGAAAGGAATCAAACACTATCAGTACAAAAAAATATAAAAGCAGGAGTGGTGAGAGGGGGCATCCCTGTCTTTTGCCAGTTTTCAAGGGGAATGTTTCCAGTTTTGCCCATTCAGTATGATATTGGCTGTGGGTTTTTCATAAATAGCTCTTATTATTTTGAGATATGTTCCATCAATACCGAATTTATTGAGAATTTTTAGCAAGAAGTGCTGTTGAATTTTGTCAAAGGCCTTTTCTGCATCTATTGGGATAATCATGTGGTTTTTGTCTTTGGTTCTGTGTATATGCTGGATTACATTTTTCGATTTGCATATGTTGAACCAGCCTTGCATCCCAGGGATGAAGCCCACTTGATCATGGTGGATAAGCTTTTTGATGTGCTGCTGGATTTGGTTTGCCAGTATTTTATTGAGGATTTTTGCATCGACGTTCATCAGGGATATTGGTCTTAAATTCTCTTTTTTGTGTTGTGTCTCTGCCAGGCTTTGGTATCAGGATGATGTTGGTCTCATAAAATGAGTTAGGGAGGATTCCCTCTTTCTCTATTGATTGGAATAGTTTCAGAAGGAATGGTACCAGCTCCTCCTTATACCTCTGGTAGAATTTGGCTGTGAATCCGTCTGGTCCTGGACTTTTTTGGTGAGTAAGCTATTAATTATTGCCTCAATTTCAGAGCCTGTTATTGGTCTATTCAGGGATTCAACTTCTTCCTGGTTTAGTCTTGGGAGAGTGTATGTGTCCAGGAATTTATCCAGTTCTTCTCAGTTTTCTAGTTTATTTGCATAGAGATGTTTATAGTATTCTCTGATGGTAGTTTGTATTTCTGTGGGGTCAGTGGTGATATCCCCTTTACCATTTTTTATTGCACGTATTTGATTCTTCTCTCTTTTCTTCTTTATTAGTCTATTTAGAAAACCCTATTGTCTCAGCCCCAAATCTCCTTAAGCTGATAAGCAACTTCAGCAAAGTCTCAGGACACAAAGCCTCAGAAATAATACCACACATCTACAACCAGGATTTATGTGCAAAAGTCACTAGCATTCTTATACAGCAGTAACAGACAAACAGAGAGCCAAATCATGAGTGAACTCCCATTCACAATTGCAACAAAGAGAATTAAATACCTAGCAATCCAACTTACAAGGGATGTGAAGGACCTCTTCAAGAAGAACTACAGAGCACTGCTCAATGAAATAAAAGAGGACACAAACAAATGGAAGAACATTCCATGCTCATGGATAGGAAGAATCAATATCGTGAAAATGGCCATACTGTCCAAGGTAATTTATACATTCAATGCCCTCCCCATTAAGCTACCAATGACTTTCTACACAAAATTGGAAAAAACTACTTTGAAGTTCATATGGAACCATAAAAGAGCCCGTATTGCCAAGACAGTCCTAAGTCAAAAGAACAAAGCTGGAGGCATCACGCTACCTGACTTCAAACTCTACTACAAGCCTACGGTAACCAAAACAGCATGGTACTGGTACCAAAACAGAGATATAGACCAATGGAACAGAACAGAGTCCTCAGAAATAATACCACACATCTACAGCCATCTGATCTTTGACAAACCTGACAAAAACAAGAAATGGGGAAAGGATTCCCTATTTAATAAATGGTACTGGGAAAACTGGCTAGCCATAAGTAGAAAGTTGTAACTGGATCCCTTCCTTACACCTTACACAAATATTAATTCAAGGTGGATTAGAGACTTAAATGTTAGACCTAAAACCATAAAAACCCTAGAAGAAAACCTAGGCAATACTGTTCAGGACATAGGCATGGGCAGGGACTTCATGTCTAAAACACCAAAAGCAATGGCAACAAAAGCCAACACTGACAAATGGGATCTAATTAAACTAAAAAGATTCTGCACAGCAAAGGAAACTACGATCAGAGTGAACAGAGCACCTACAGAATGGGAGAAAATTTTTACAATCTACTCATCTGACAAAGGGCTAATATCCAGAACCTACAAAGAACTCAAACAAATTTACAAGAAAACAATCAGACAACCCCATCAAAAAGTGGGCAAAGGATATGAACAGATACTTCTCATAAGAAGACATTTATGCAGCCAACAGACACATGAAAAAATGTTCATCATCACTGGCCATCAGAGAAATGCAAATCAAAACCACAATGAGATCTCATCTCACACCAGTTAGAATGATAATCATTAAAAAGTCAGGAAACAACAGGTGCTAGAGAGGATGTGGAGAAATAGGAACACTTTTACATTGTTGGTGGGACTGTAAACTAGTTCAACCATTGTGGAAAACAGTGTGGCGATTCCTCAAGGATCTAGAACTAGAAATACCATTCGACCCAGCCATCCCATTACTGGGGATGTACCCAAAGGATTATAAATCATGCTGCTATAAAGACACATGCACATGTATGTTTATTGTGGCACTATTCACAATAGCAAAAACTTGGAACCAACCCAAATGTCCATCAATGACAGACTGGATTAAGAAAATGTGGCACATACACACCATGGAATACTATGCAGCCATCAAAAAGGATGAGTTTGTGTCCTTTGTAGGAACATGGATGCAGCTGGAAACCATCATTCTTAGCAAACTATTGCCAGAACAGAAAACCAAACACCGCATGTTCTCACTCATAGGTGGGAACTGAACAATGGGAGCACTTGGACACAGGGTGGGGAACATTACACACTGGGGCCTGGAGGGGTAGCATTAGGAGATATACATAACGTAAATGATGAGTTTATGGGTACAGCTCACCAACATGGCACATGTATACATATGTAACAAACCCGAACTTTGCACACATGTACCCTAGAACTTAAAGTATAATTAAAAATAAAAATTTAAAAAATTTAAAAATATATAAAGGTAAATAATAGAAGAGGAAATAAGGGTATGTAACCAACTGGGCAACAATTTAAAAGGTGACAGGAGTAAGTCTTCCCCTATCAATAACAATGTTGAATGTAAGTGGTTTAAGTTCCCCAGTTAAAATATACAGACAAATTGAATGGATTAAATATATAAATCCAATTATATGCTGCCTGCAGCAAACTTACTTCACTGATAAAGACACATCCACACTATAAGGATGGAAAAAAGATTTCATGTAAAAAGAAGCCAAAAGGCTACAGGAGTACCTGTGTTTATATCAGAAAGAAAAAATAAGATATTAAGTCAAAAATAATAAAAAGAGAAAATCATTATACAATGATGAACAGACCAATACACCAAGAAGATGTAACAATTATAAATATCTATGCACCCAATAACAGAGTACTGAGTTACATATATCTAAATTAGCAGAGCTAAATAGAAAAATAGACCCTAACGTAATAATACCTGAGAAATTCAATACCCGACTTTCAGCATTAGACAGAGAATCTATACAGGAAATCAACAAAGAAACATAGTACTAAATCTGCACGATAGACCAAAGGGACTAAACAAACATTAAGAGAACATTTTATGCAACAGCTGAAGAATATTCATTCTTCTCATCAGCACATGGAACATTCTCCTGGATGTTGCAGACCAAAAGTTAGTCCACAATACAATTCTCAACACATTTTTAAAAATAGATTTAAGTATTTTCTTAGATCACAATGAAATAAAACTAGAAATAAATTACAATAAAAAATTGGAAACCATACAAATAAATTAAAAAGTTGGAAACTATACAAATAAATTAAAATTGAATAACCATCAAATTAATGAAAAAATAAGAAAATAAAAAAAATCCTTAAAACAAATAAAAATGAAAACGCAGCATACCAACATTTATGGGATACAGCAAAAGTAGTGCTAATAGAAAAACTATTATAGCAATGAACAACTACATCTGAAAAGTAGAAAGATTTTAAATAACCTATTAATGCTCCATAAGGAACTAGAAAAGCAAGAGCAATCCAAACCCAAAATTAATAGAAGAAAATAAATAATAAAGATTAGAGCAGAACTAAAGAAATTAGAAACAAAAATACACAGAATCAACAAAATGAAAAGTTGGCTTTTAGGGCATTAGGAAAAAGAGCTAATGCATGCAGGTCTTAATACCTAGGTGATAGGTTGATAGGTACAGCAAACCACCATGGCATATATTTACCTATGTAACACATTTGTACATCCTGTACATGTACCCCAAAGCTTAAAAAATAAAAGAAAATAAAAATGAAAAACTAAAAACATCGATAACTCATTAGCTAGACTAGTGAAGAAAAAGAGAGAGGATTCAAAATCAGAGAAGAAAAAGATGACATTGCAACTTAACCCACAGAAATACAAAGGACTATTAGAGACTATAATAAACAGTATAAGCTAACAAATTTTTAAAAATTAAAGGAAAGGGATAAATTACTGGACACATACAATCCACCAAGATCGAACAAAGAAGAAGTAGAAAAGTTGAACAGACTAATAATGAGAAATAAGATTAGATCAATAATAAATTCTCCCTAAAAAGCAAAACCCAGGACCAAATGGCTTTACTGATTAATCTACTAAACTTCTAAAGGAGACTTAATACCAAATCTCAAACTATTTTAAAAAATTAATGATAGTGGAAATTTTCCTAAATCGTTCAGCAGGGTTAACATTATTCTGTTAGACATAAAAGGAACATACCTCAAAATAATAAAAGCCATATATGAAACCCACAGCTAACATCATGCTGAATGTGGAAGTGCAAAAAGCTTTTCCTGAGTTGGAACAAAACAAGGATGTTCACTTTCACTACATTTATTTAATATTAGAGCAAAAGTCCTAGCCAGACCAATATGGCAAGAGAAAGAAATAGAAGGCATCCAAATTGGGAAAAAGGAAGTCAAATTGTCCATCTTTGCCAAAGACATTATTTTATAGTTAGAGAAAGCTAAAGTCTCCACCAAAAAAAAAAAAAATAAATAAAATTGGTAAATTCAGCAAAGTTATATGATACAAAATCAACCTTTAAAATTAATAGCATTCCTATACATCAAAAAAAACTAGCTAAAAAAGAAATCAAGAAATCTACGTTATTCACAAAAGCTGCAAACAAAAAAAGTAAAATACCTATTAATACATTTAATCAAAAGGGTAAAATACATCTATAATGAAAAGTATAAGCCTAGGTGCGGTGGCTCATTCCTATAATCCCAGTACTTTGGGAGGCCAAGGTGGGCAGACTACTTAAAGTCAGGAGTTTGAGACCAGCCTGGCCAACATGGTGAAGCCCCATCTCTACTAAAAATACACAAATTAGCTGGGCATAGTGGCACGTGCCTGTAGTCCCAGCTACTCAGGAGCCTGAGGCAGGAGAATAAACCCAGGAGGCGAAGGCTGCAGTGAGGTGAGATCGACCACTGCACTCTAGCCTGGATGACAGAGCAAGATTCCATCTTGAAACAAACAAACAAAAACTATAAAACAGTGGGGAAAGAAATTGAAGAAAACAATAAACAAATGCAAAGATGACTCTTGCTCATGGACTGGAATAACTAATATTGTTAAAATAGCCATACTACCCAAAGAAACATATAGATTCAATGCAATCTCTATAAAATACCAATGACATTCTTCATATAAATAGAAAAAAAATTGTAAAGTTAGTATGAAAACACAAAACAGCCCAAATAGCCAAAGCAATACTAAGCAAAAAAAAGCAAAGTTGAAGGCATCACACTATCTGACTTTAAAACATACTACCATAGTAACCAAAACAGCATAGTATTGGCATAAAAACAGATACATAGACTAATAGAGCAAAACAGAAAATCCAGAAACAAATCCACGTATTTTAGTCATATATTCAGTCAACTAATATTTGACAAAGGCACCAAGAACACATGTTGAGAAAATAACATTTTCTGAAATAAGTGGTTCTGAGAAAATGGAAAATTCATATGCAGAAGAGTGACACTAGAACCCAATCTTCCACCATATATAAAAATCAACTCAAAATTCATTAGAAACTTAAATGTAAGACCTGAAACTATAAAACTATTGAAAAAAAAAAAACAAGGAGAAGTGCTTCAGAAAATTAGTCTAGGCATAGAATTTAAAGCTAAGTCTTCAAAAGCACAGGCAACAAAAACAAAACATAGACCAATAAAATTACATTAAACTAAAGAGCTTCTGCACAGCAAAGGAAATCAATCAGCAGAATGAAGAGACAACTTATAGAATGGGAGAAAGTATTTACAAACTATTCATTCAACAAGGTACTCATATCCAGAATGTACAAGGAACTCAAAACAACTCAACAGAAAAGAAAAAAAAGAACCAAATAATCTAATTTCAAAATTGGCAAATGAGCTACATAGGCTTTTTTCAGAAGAAGAAATACAAAACACGAACAGGTATATGAAAAATACTCAGCATCATAATCATCAGAGAACTGGACATGAAAACCACAGTGGGATAGTATCTCGCCCCAGTTAGAAAGGCTGTTATTAAAAAGGAACGCTATTCATAGAAATTTTTTAAAGAGTGTGGAGACTTTGCAAAAAACTAAAAATAACACGGCTATATAATCTAGCAATCCCATTACGGGGTATTTATTCAAAGGAAAGGCAATCAGTACACCAAAGGGATACCTGGTCCACCATGTTTATAACTACAACACTGCTCATAATAGCCAAGATATAAAATCAACTGAGGCCGGGCGCGGTGTAATCCCAGCACTTTGGGAGGCCGAGGCGGGCGGATCACAAGGTCAGGAGATTGATACCATCTTGGCTAACATGGCGAAACCCTGTCTCTACTAAAAATACAAAAAATTAGCCACGCGTGGTGGCGGGCACCTGTAGTCCCAGCTACTCAAGAGGCTGAGGCAGAATGGCGTGAACCCGGGAGGCAGAGCTTGCAGTGAGCCGAGATGACGCCACTGCACTCCAACCTGGGCAACAGAGCAAGACTCCGTCTCAAAAAACAAACAAATAAACAAACAAACAAAAAACCCTGAAATGTCTATCAACAGATCAACAGATATAGAAAATGTGGCATATATACACAATGGGATACTATTCAGCCATTAAAGAGGAATACAATCCTGTGATTTGCAGCAACATGAGTGGAACTAGAGGTTTTTATGTTAAAGTTAAATAAGCCAGGCACAGAAGGAAAAATATCACATGTTCTTGATCATACGTGGGGGCTAAACAAGTTATTGCATGGAGGCAGAGAGTAGAATGATGGTTACTAAAGACTGGGAATTGTGGGGGAGGGATAAAGAAAGGTTGATTAATGATAGAAATATAGAGTTAGCTAGAAGGAATGAATTCTACTATTTGATAGCACAGTAGAGTGACTATAGTTAATAATTTATTTCATTTTTCAAAATAGCTAGAAGATTCGACCTGTTCTCAAAGCAATTATAAATGTTTGAGCTGATGGATATCCTAAGTACCCTGATTTGATCATTATACATTGTATGCATGCGTCAAAATATCACATGTACTCCATATGCATGTAAAATTTAGTATCAATAGAAAAGCAAGGTGCCAAGCAAAAAAAATAAAATAAAATAAAAATGGGCAAAGATTTTCATTAGACATTTCTCTGAAGATATATAAATGACCAGTAATCATATACAAAGATGCTTAATATATTTAGTCACTAGGGAAATGTAAATTAAAACCACAATAAGATACTTAACACCCACTAACTAGGATGGCTACAATAAAAGAAACGTGGAAAATAACAAATGTTGACCAGATATGGAGAGATTGTAACCCTCATACATTGCTACTGGTAATGTAAATTAGGGCAGTCACTCTGGAAAACAGTTTTGAAGTTCCTAAAAAGTGAAACATAGAGTTGCCCTATGACCAAGTAGCTCCCCACTTGGGTACATAGCCAGGACATTTGTAAACATATACACACAAAAACCACAAACAAATGTTCATTGAAGCACTATTCATAATAATAAGAGACAGAAACCCAAATATCTACCAACTGATGTATGAAATTTAAAAATGTGGTATATACATACACTGTATATACATACATACACGTATACTTTCTTAGTCATAAGAAGAATGTTAGTATTGAAGTCTTGATGTATACTCAAGCATGGATCAATCTTCAAAGCATTAAGCTAAATGAAAGAGGTCAATTATTACATGATTCCATTTATATTAAATATACAGAATAGACAAATTAATAGAAAAAGATACATGAGTGATTGTCAGAAGCCGGGGAAAGGAGACATGGAAAGTGACTGTAATAGGATATAGGGTTTTTTTTTGGAGGCTGTGAAAATCGTGGAAGTTTTTATACAACTTTGTGAAAATACTAAAAATCACTGAAATGTACACCTTAAAAAGGTGAATTGTATGGTATGTTAATTGTATCTCATTAGAAAATGAATTTAAGAAAATGTTAAATAAAGAGTCTATATATCTGGGTCTCTTCAGGGTTCAGAAAGTCACAGTTATTAACTATAAATAGAAAGTAACAGGATTAAATAAGTTTCAGACCACACAGGACTAGTAAAACTATTTCTTGGAGTAAGAGATCAATGTAAAGATCAGATTATTTGTGTGAACTTTCCTTTTTAGGCTGCAGTCTTAAATTAGCTGACAATTTAGTGAGGGATAAGGAAAGAGTCACTCATATCCTATCCCTCAAAAGATAGTGCAGATTCTTAAGTAATGAGTGCTATGGTTTCAATATTTGTGTCCTCTGAAACTCATGTTGAAACTTATTTCCCAATGTAACTGTAGGAAGAAGTGGGGCCTTTAAGAAGTGATTGGGATATGAGGGCTGTTTCCTCGTGAATGAGGTAATTCATTCATAGATTAATTGGTTAGTGGATTAATGGGTTATCATGTGAATGGGTTAGCTATCATGAGAGTAAATTTGTTGTAAGTGCCAGTTTGGCTCTCAGTGCACCTGTCTCACTCTGTGATGCCTTTCGTCATGTGAGGGAACACAAGGCAATCACCAGAAGCTGACCAGGTGCCAAGTCCTAGATATTAGACTTTATAGCCTGCATAAACATAATAAATAAATTTCTTTTATTTATAAGTTACTCAATCTCAGGTGTTGAGTCATAGCAACAGAAAATGCAGTAAGACAATGATCTAAAAGAAATTTGAATGTAATGAGTAGCTTTAGACCAGTTTGAAAGTTAAATAAATAAGAAACTTACTAATTTCCCAGCACTAAATATATGCAAAATTGAACTTCACTGCTTAAGTGTTAAGAAAATAGTTGGACTCCTGTATTAGTCCATTTTGCCTTACTGTAAAGGAATACCTGAGACTGAGCAATTCATGAGAAAAAGAGGTTTATTTTGGCTCACAGTTCTGCAGGCTATACCAGCGTGGCACCAGTATCTGCATGGCTTCTGGAAGGAAGCATACAACCACGGCAGAAGGCAAAGGGGGAGCTGGAACATCACATGGTCAGTGACAGCAAGAGAGATGGGGGGATATACTAGATTCTTTTAAACAACCAGCTCTTGTACAAACTACAAGAGGGAGAAATAACTCATTACCATGGGATGAAAGCAAGCTGTTCATACAGGATCCATCCCCATGACCCAAACCCCATGACCCAAACATCCCAAATAGGCACATCTCCAACATTGGGGGTTACACTTCAACATGAGGTTTGGAGCGGACAAACATTCAAACTATCAGCTGCCATCTGTTTTTAAGTAAGAGGTGTGCTAGGGAAACTGTGTTGCTTCCTAAGGCAGACTTACTTATTCTTTTCCTTTCCAAATAGAATGATGTATTTTGGTTATTTCATCCCTATTCTACTGTTATTAGGAGAATGAAGAACAGAAAACAGATTATGTTAAAGTTCAAAGTTTTTCAGACAAAAAGGAGTTGTATATAAATTAAATGTAAGGTGTACTTAACATCACCCAGAAATCCAGGGCTTTGAGCTGGAAGGGTTTGGAGTTATGTTTCTTGGGGTGGAGTTGATTGTGTGTAATGTGTAGAGAAATTGAAGGAACAAGTAAAATTTTTGATATCCAGATGGTGGACTGTGACAGTGACAGCTAGTGCTCACTAAATTCTCCATTTGTTCCCATGCATTTTCCAACCCTTGTGCTGTTAGACTGCGACTCAGAGCTGTCCTTAATAATAGACTACAAACAGATGTGATGTGTGTCACTTCAGAGAGATGACAATTGAAAGCTGGCTTTGTGTGTCTCCTTCAACCTTCTCTGCCCTTGAGGTTACAGCACGGAGGCCACATGCTCCAGATGGCATACAGAATAATAGCTTTTACCTGCCCATATGTGACTTCATGGGAGTGAGAAATAAAGCTTTATTTTCTTAACATACTGAAATTTGTTTTCTTTTCCCTTTGTTGCCCTAACTAGTATGTCTTACTTTGACTAATCCACTGAACTTTAATAACTTATTTAAATTTTCTAAGCTTACAGTTTTCTCATGTAAAAGTTGGGAGAGTGATCATACTTAACTAGTTACTGGTTTAAGGTTAAAAATAAGTGTGTTAATGAGCATATCTTAGGACTTGGTACAAATCAAGCAACTAGTTGATGTTAGCTCTCATCATTATCAACGTATTTTATCACAGCAATTTCTAAACTGAGTAGGGCATAATATAAATTCTACACAATAAAAAGAGCATATACGAATGACAAATTATATTCAATGAAATAGAATAAGGTAGGGGGGTTCAGGAATTGAAGATAATTGGAAATTGTTAAGAAATATATATTAGAATTTGATAGAAAAGTGGGTAACAGTTAAAGAAAATGTTTAAATATGGAGTATAGAGTCCAGATGAAGTTAAAAGCATGATTCCAAATATCAAACCTCTTTACTCCTTTTACTATTATCTGTCAACCTAAGAACAAAAGAAAAGCTTCCAAATTATATGATTTCTTGGTTTTGGAGAATGAGAAAAGCACTGAAAGAAGGTCAATAAAGCACAAAGGTAAATGTTGGTTCTGGGTCCAAGCCAGGTACAGACACAACTGAGATTGGAAGGCAGTGGGTGGGTGAGGGCAAGTAGCCATTTGACTTTTGGAAAATTTTTCACTCTCTGGAAATATTTGCTTTTCTATGAGATGTAAATTCTTTTCTTCTACCCTTGACAAATTTACTTAAAATAATGCCCACACACCACAAAATAACAAAACAAAACTAAACTAAACCTTTTTTTGTCAATGCCCTTATGCCAGAGGCAATTTGGACTAAGAAATAATTATCAGAAAATGGCAGGGCTTTACTACAAATGTGCTTGAAATTGAGACTGGAATGGGCAACCACATATAGACCAACCACATTCGGTATAAAAGTAGGCTATGGAGCCCTTTTCACTTAAATTTTTAAAAGTAGATTCATTATGAAATATTTTTTCAAGGTGAGGTGGGCACGAGAGAATCGTGCACTCAACTAGGAGACCATTAAAAATGACTCAATGGGCTAGGCGCAGTGGTTCATGCCTATAATCCCAAAACTTTGGGAGGCCAAGGCAGGCAGATCACCCGAAGGTCAGGAGTTCAAGACCAGCCTCATTAACATGGAGAAACCCCATCTCTACTAAAAATACAAAAATTAACTGGGTGTGGTGGTGTGTGCCTGTAATCCTAGCTACTCGGGAGGTTGAGGCAGGAGAATCACTTGAACCCAGGAGGTGGTGGTTGCAGTGAGCCCAGATCTTGTCACTGCACTCCAGCCTAGGCGACAAGAGTGAAACTCTGTCTCAAAAAAAAAAAAAAAAAAAAAAAAAAAAGTAAAAAGAAGAAAAAAATAAAAATGACTCAATGAAAAAAAATTGACCATGCCGATATTTTTCAGTAACTGATGACTCATTTAGCTGTAAAATTTGTACTGAAATATCCATTCATATGTATAGACTTACTAATTAGATTAAGTGTTAAAACAAGAATCCTAATGCTGTGCCATCCAGCAGAGTACCTGGTACATAGTAGGCATAAATTATCTTTGTGTTATTTCATGATTTAAGCCAACCTTGATGTAAAAATTTTTCCTTTTTCTGAGCAAGGGAATTTAAAATTTGTTCTTCCCAAGGGCTTGAAATCCAATTACACTATACAGATCATTAAAAGTCACACATGATGTCCTAAGGCATAGAGTTGGAGTGCAATGAGAATTACACCCATTAAAAGTGCATATGAATTGGGAGGCTGTGTTACCTGTGTTTCCTTGTCAGGCCTTTTCTTTTCTCATTGGTATATGCCTTACACACTCCATCAATCAGGAGAATTAATGGTGTGCCTAGCAATTTAGGCCATACGGAGATAATCAAGGCATCATAAATTGTGTTAGAGCAAATAAAGCCTACCAATTGGGACTGCTAGCACAGCAATCACATTTCAAAACTGCTTGCCTGCACTGGAAAATGCGTCAATGACGAAGCACGCAGGTGAAAACAGAAAATGCCAACCAGGGAAGAGTGTACTCACGCTCAGGAACAGAGTGGAGTCGATGTTTGGGGTCTTCTGGGAGGAAAAGTGAGTCTGTGTTACTGGCAGTGAATCCGTATGGACCTGCAGCAACCTCAGTTCTTGCCTCCTCCATAGGAAGAATTCCACTGAGGAGGCAGAAGGCAGAAGGAAGGACCAACGCCAAGTTTTTAGAGCAGCAGTGAAACTTTAGCAAAAGGCTTTAGAGAAGAAAGGAGAGAAAGTAAAGTACCCTTGGAAGAGGGCCAAGTGGGCAACTCGAGAGCTCAAGGGCACTGTTTGACATTTTGACTTTGGGTTTTATATGTTGGTGTACTCACCGGGTCTTGCGTTATGTCTCCCGAGTCTTCACTTGGGGTGGGCTGTCTGCACGCGCAGTGGCCTGCCAAAGTTTCGGAGGGGCTGCATGTGCAGTGTTTACTGGAGTTGTATGCATGCTTCCTTGAGGCGTTCTTCCCTTGACAGCCAAATGTCCCTTGAAGATCATATACCAGTTAACCACCACCATTTTGCCTCTCAGTGCGCATGCTTGAGCCCACTAACCCAGCTCCTGACATACTAATATGATTGGGAAGCTGCTGACAATCAGTTTCAGGTGTTTCCGTTTAGTGGGAGGTTGCCTTTCCCTGGCGCTTGTTAGGACCAATTATTATTTTAAAGAGGCAGTGAAACACCTGCCTGACAGTCACCTGATGATGGTCACCTGACAGAGAGAGAGCAGGAGCCCTCTCCTCCTCTGCTCATGTCTGACTAGCTACCTAGTGTAATACGTATAAAACACAGTTCTTTTTTTTTGTTTGTTTGTTTCTTTTTTTAAAAAATTTATTTATTATTATTATACTTTAAGTTCTAGGGTACATGTGCATAACGTGCAGGTTTGTTGCATATGTATACTTGTGCCATGTTGGTGTGCTGCACCCATCAACTCGTCAGCACCCATCAACTCGTCATTTACAACAGGTATAACTCCCAATGCCATCCCTCCCCCCTCCCCCCTAATGTTTAACATTTTGAGGTGTACCTCCAGATGAGATGCCAGCAACGAGAACCTTATCGCCATGGGTAGGGTATACCTTTCCCTTCTGTGCCTTGATCTTGTTTATGTTCATTCTCCTATCCTTCTTCCTTGTGGCGCCCTCACCAAAGAAATTTCAGTTTCAGATGTATTGCTTCGCAGCTTTCCTTATATCTAGGAGAAGGACTTGCAATCAAAGCCTGAACAGTACAAAGGGGCCTGAGCAAATTCTTCTTAAGACTTCCAGAGAAAATGATCTTTCCTGATAAAAGATAGGCAAGAGGAGAGTCATCCTTTGACCTTCTATCCTTGGACATTGCTCTGAAAAGATACGTTGCCTGGGGCAGCTGCAGTTATCTGAAGACAAGGCGGGGAACAAAAAGCAGACCAAAGCGGAAGTGTAAACTTGGGAGGAGACTGGGATTTGAGTCTATCATTGATCTGTTAACTGACCTGGAAGCACCCAACTTTAGCGCTTCTATAATGTGAATCAGTAATAGTTTCTATCATTTAAACCAATGTTTCTCAAACTTTAATGTGCACAACAATCACTTGGTGATCTTGTTAACATTCAGGTTCTGATTCAAGAAGGCCATGGTAGTTCCTTAAAGTGTACATATCTAACAAACTCCCAGGTGATGTCCGAGCTGTGCATATATTGAATCACAAGTATTTAAGCCATTTAAAATGTTGTATTTAGTTTCCTGCAGCCAGAAGCATGCAAAATGACATCTTCGAACAGTGAGGGGTTTGAAAACTGAATCCAAAGACATGATGATGAACTTTAGGAACTAGCTTAAAAAAAATGCTTAAACCATCACATGTGAGGGCTTTGATATCATCAGGGCCTGACTTCAAATATTGGTTCCATCATTTATGCACTATGAGGCTTTGTTGGAAAATTGTTTAATCTCTCTGAATCTTTATTTCTTTATCAGAGAACAATAGTATTTATCTCATATGGCTGGACTGAGGATTAGCTGAGTTTATGTAACAAAAAACATAGATGTAGAATAAATGTGAGTTCTTTTTCTCTGATGCTATTGGCCAGATAGAAATCTGCATTCTCAAGCTTCACATGCGTCAAAGAGAACTTCGTTACAATGGGGGTAGGTATGATAGAAATAGACAGGTTGTGAGAATTGGCACAGAAATTTTCTTACTATCCCAACTGTTGTTATTAGAAGTCTGTGATGCTTGTATCAGTCAACTGTAAACTTAATTGGATGTCTAAAAGAAAACTAATAAAAATTGTACTTTGATGTGACTTATTTTCTTTTTAAAACCTGTCTGCCTTAATTATGATGAGAAAGGGATTTTTTCAAATTCACAGATTCTCTCCTCAACAATTGCTGGAATATTGCTAAATGAAATAAAAGTGTTGTTAGCGGATCTGATCAGTGGTAAACCAAAACTCTCTCTACACTAGTAGAAAAGTGGGAGGTAATGCAACTTTTCTGCGTCAGATTGCAAATAGGATTGTGGGTGTCTGCCATGACTTGAAATGTTGTGACATGCTTTGTGTATGTTGTAGGATTTGAGAACTACATGAGGTTTTCATGTTGACAAGCCTGGGTGTTTTGAACAGTATAATGGTTCTGCAGTATACGGATGCCTCTCCGAATGATTTTGCAGTGTTTTTGGTATAATGCCCAAGCAAGGAGATTTACTAATGACTTCCAAGCATATAGTCATGGTCGTCTGAGCAAGGGTTTCCATGCACAGGAATAACTCTTACATATATTCAATGGAAAAAGAAAACATGTTTTAATGTTACATATGTCCTCTTGACATTAGGGAATTCATGTATCTTCAAACATTCCACAATGGTAAATCGGTTTTCCCATTACTTTTCAGTATTATTGCTATCAAATTAATCTCAAAAATATTTGGAACTGTGTGTTTAAATATTCAGAATGTTTTCTTATGTGCTGTCATCATGGGTTAACTCTCCTTATTTCAGGAGTGCTGGAGAGCAGAATCACTAAGAACATGAACTTCTAAGCTGGCTGGTGCTGGGTTTTAGTGTTTTTACTTACTACTTACATAAATGTGGGCAAGTTACGTACTTCTCTAAACTCAATTTGCTTATCTGTAAAATGGGAATCATAACACCTCCTTAGGGCATTTTGAGAAGATTCAATTTGATAGTGTACATAGCGCATTTATCTTAGGTTTGGCACTTAGTAAGAGTCCAGTACATTTTCATTAGAAATAGTTTATTCAAACCTAAAAAAAAAACCACTTATTTATTCTTCTTTTATTTCTCCTCCTGTAATATTCACAGTGATCATTTTTTGTGGAGGGGAAAAATAGTTTCCAGGAAGCAGAGTCTAAGACAACAGTTAGCACACCTGAAAGTGATCCTAGGGAATAGGAGTAGGGAGCTTAAAAGAGTGAAATGGGGAACAGGAAAATAGAAGGATATGCAGCTCTGGGCTTCTGGGGCCCACACAGTCTTCCATGGACCATGTAGAATATCTGAGGGAAAGATTAGTCACCTGCTACAGTCTTTCATTAATTGTGTTTTAGCAGGTTATTAACACCCTCACATAGGTTTGCAGTATGTAAGTGATTTGTCTCTTGGTTCTAGCAAGTAGCCAAAATTAGTATCAGAGAATCCCCAGAACAGAAAGTGAGCACAGCTGAGAGGCCAGATTGTATTCATACAATTTTGGTTGCCGCAGGATGTGAAGGTGGTCAGAGAACTTGAGGAGGGACACAAGAGGTGTTTCATATTTAATTCCTCATAGAAGCCATGTGCTGTCTGTAATTCCAGAGACTTGAGAGCAATTCAGTGTCAGGTACTTCTTACTCAAAGCCCAACATTTGAAGGACAATAGCTGAAGTAATTCTCTAATATGATAAAGCCCAATGTCTAAGTCACCTCATTGTAATAGATCTACAACAGACATCTGTAAGATCCCCAATAGTGATTTTTATGCTAAACACCCAATTTAAAAAGGCACATTTTCAGAGTGAACTGAGATCCATCTTTTGCAGAGTGATTCCTTCCCTTAGTTCTGTCAGGAAACTCAAATAGATGAGAATAGCCTCTTTAGTCTGAGTATTTGGAGATCTTAATGAAGGCAATGAAAGTGAACAAACACTTTTCTCTTTCAAAAGAGTTTCAAGAGGTTGTTTATCTCTATGGATGATTTAATACTGCTTACCTATTTTATTATAGAATTCAATATATTGTTTTTTTTCTTTAACATTAAGGGAATAATGTTAACACTTGGAAAGCATGCTACTGGAGTCCTAGGAAACTCTAGCAATGCATAAATATGTATGAAATAGTAGGATTATGATCAAGTGTAAATGTATAAAGGGGAAAATGCAATCACATGATTCCTTTAATAATTGGTGACTATGTGTTGGTGAGCATTTCCTTTACTGAAAATGACCCTGTCATTAAAACTCAAAGAATCACAACGATTAAAATTTTCTACTTTCCTACTAAGCAATATGCTTTTGCTTGACGTCTCTCTAGCCTCTGAGGGGAAAATGGGTTTCAGACAAATGTCTTTCACATTAGAAACTGTATTAAATTAATTGAAAAATAGATAAACATTGATAATAATAATAAAACAAGAGAAATGATGACAGTAAAAGGCAAATACTTTTTAAATGATACTCAAATAGACATTCAATAAAACCACATCTTTCAGATAACATAATCATTTGCATCATAAAAAACTCTAGTGGTTCAAATTTAAAATACTGATTAAAAAGCTTCAATTGGATTTCAAATTGCCTAAAAAGAAATTTTCATCTTAATAAAATAGGCAAAACTTTCCTTTTAAAATTACAACTTATTTTGTTAAAAAATGTGTTCACTATTCTCGAAAAAGACCTAAAATGGGTCTTTCAGAAGAGAAAGCGTTTCCTATTTTAAATTGAACCCAGTGGAGCATGGAAGACATAATTCCAAAGCATCCAGGGAAAAAATTGAATTCCCAATCCATGATTCACATGTACTCAAATACCCAGAATTTGGGGTTGATCCTTCAACAAGACAGGAGGGTGACTGATGATTCCTTGATATTTTAATGTTTCCTCCTGATGCCATAAGTTATGATAACTGAGTCTGTCCTAAAGACTTTTTTAAAACCACAAAAATGCAGTATCCTGCCTAGATTTATCTGAACTTCTAAGCTTATTACAGACTTTTAGATATCTTCTGGAAGATCCCTTAAGTGAAATGAGAAGATACTCGGACTTTAGTCACCAAAGTGAATGTTCTCATCACTTAAATTGACTTCATACAGTCAGGTTTATTTTATGCTCTCAGTTACTTACTACTGCAAGTCAACACAGCACAGGAATTGATGCATTTTGTGCCTTCAATTCAAAGGAAATAGCAAACACTGCTGTTTGTGAACTTTTTGGCCAATAAATAAAAAATAATTCATTTCTAATTCTCACTAGAAGGATTGAAATTAAACAGTAGCAGATGAATTGGGCAGGCATGGAATACTAAATAGAAACTGGCAAATGAAATAATCCAGCTATTTGCTTTTACAATGAAAATGAGAATTGATTCTGCACTGAGAGATAGAAGTAAAAGGACCAAGAGTTTTGAAAAAAGCCTTCTCCACCAAAAGAGCAAAATAGCACTCAGTGGCATTGCATTGTTAACAAAATTTCTTTATCAGAAACTATAATTTAATATTTAAGTATCTAATTTACATGTGACAAGGTATCATATTCAAAAAATTAAATGCAACTAGAAAACTATTAACCACTAAAAACAATACTAAACACAACCCAAACATTTATAGGAAAGCAATAGCTAGAATTTGAATTGGAAAAAATGTTTCATCATATTTGGCTCATTAAACAAAGCATCCATTATAGCTTGGAAAAGAGCATCTCTTCTAATTCATCAAAAGTTTACCCTTTACAGCATGAATAACATTTAAAGATAGTTTCATTAACTGTATATGCACACGTGTGTATATATATTGTGAGACATACACTCGTGTGTTCATTTAAAGATATTGTATCTACCGATAACTGGCTGAACTTTGGAAGGTGCTGAAATCCACATTTCTACGTGTCCTTTGACCCATTTAATAATGTCTTTTTAAAAACAGAAATTACATAAAATACTCTGTTTTTTATTAACTGAATATTTTCTTAAGCATAATAATAGACAGTGAAAGAATTGCACTTATTATAAAGGTACAGTAAAATGTTAGATTGCAGCTCAGCCATGAAAGATCAGGGACTGTAGGACAGATGATAAATTGTGCATTATATGCAAAGATAATGGTGGCCAGTGAAATTAAAATGAGAGCAACTAGTTACAGAACAAACAGGGGATAACAGAAGAAAACATGCACTACTCCTACTTTAATGCAAAACTAATTTCTCCCAGGAAACCAACCCTTTGACTTCTCTTATACAAAGAAATGGGTTCTGCACCCCTGGCAACACAGTAGACTTGGACTTCTGTATTCAAATGCTAGTTCACTGTCTCTGAGCGTGCTGCTCCAGTGTCATCTCCATAAGCTGCCCTTGACATTCTGGAGCAACTACAATATTACAGTCTCTTTGTCAGGTTTCATTGAGCCTCAATATTCCCTTCAGTTCCGTATAAATATGGTCCATTATTCATCTTCTTCTGGTTCCTGTGGTAACACAGATATTTCTTCCTTCAAGCAATCACTGAAGAATTTGAGGATTGTGCTGTAGAGATGATACTTGCTTTTCTCAGATACATTATGACCTTCATCTGGGTAGACCTAAGATATTGAGGAGAAAGAAGATTTCAAATTATCCAAGAAACTATTGTCACTCGCATTCATTTTCTGAGCCCCAATGGCATGGAAACTTTGAATAATAATATCTGACCAAAATCACACCTAATTCAACTCTTAAGTTCTTCATGCTAAATTTTTAAAACAATTGTAATCATGTCAATTACTATTTGGTATTTAAATTAGAATGTGTTGGCCATAAAAGGTAGACTTTTTCAAGTTTATGTTGACTAAGATGAACTAACCTTTCCCCTAGCTTGACTAAACTGGACAGTTTCTTTTTGACTATAGGCCCTTGGGCCCTCCTCCCCTTTTTAGGAGTATTTAGTTTAGAAAACTTTCCAGCTCTTTATTTAAAGGGCATTGAGGTCAGTCTCTGTGTTCTTTGCAGTAGTTTTTCATAAGGTCTTCCTTGCATGTTTAACGCTATCTGGTGCAATTATTACTTTGACAATGCCCTTTCCAAGGTAAACACAATTTTACTGTTTCTAAAATACAAATACAAAATAAAATTATTATCCCATTAATTCCTGAGTACAAAAGTACAAATGGTGCCTCATTGCCCTTTGAATAAAACTCCATATTCCTCAATAATGCTTATGGAATGACCTGACATATGTTTATCTGTATATCTTCGTCTTTCATTATCCTAAACCTGGTAGTTTGTGTTTTAAAGAGGTTGAACAACTTTTGGTTCTTCTGAATGGTAAGAAATTTAAATGACTTTATTTTTTCCTTTTATGATTCCTATATCAGACTGGAACCTCCTTGATAGTGTAAAGTATGTCTTCTTACCCATAGAGCAGAGTGACCACTGTAATGTCCTTGATAAATATGTATTAAATATATGAATGCACAGGTGTCAATGGTAGTGCAAATGGCCTTTTATCCTCTCTTCTTTACGTATATTTCCCCAAATATTTTTATCCACTATTTATTATGAGAATTATAATAAATTCTCATAGTTAATAATAAATTGATAATAATAAATTCTCATATTTAATAATAAAGACGAAGGAAAAAGACAAAAGGAACAAGAAAAGGAAGAAAGGAACAACAAAAGGAAGAAAAGACAAAAGGAACAAGAAGGGAAGTAGAAACTTGTGACTTTTAAAAGAATTCAATATCTGGGATATGAATAAGTTTGAGAGGAAAATGACAATTTAGAAAGGATTTACACAATTCACTTGTAAAGCATGAGCTCATTCACATTCCCGGTCTAATTAGGAACAGAGAACACAATCTTTGGTACCTAAAAAACATATTAAAAAATAATAGTATGGAGAACGGAATAATAGAGAAGCTGTGTTGTGTATCTCACAAGTGAAAAAACACAGCAGGAAAACACATTCTTCTAAGAAAGTAGCTTACCTGCATAGTATAATTCACTCCAGCTTTTATTAGGTGCTTGATTAATTCTGCTGAGTGTTGGAAATGAACTTTTGCTGCAAGAAATCAAATTATGATATTTGAAGAAACACATTACTTGTATCAGAACTTTTTCATATTATTTTTCAAAGAGATTCAGTATTTTATTTTACATACATTGCATATTTAAAAGACTTATATCTGGTTGGGCACAGTGGCTCACGCCTGTAATCCCAGCACTTTGGGAGGCCAAGGCGGGTGGATCACAAGGTCAGGACGAGACCATCCTGGCTAACACGGTGAAACGCCGTCTCCACTAAAAAATATAAAAAATTAGCCGGGCGTGCTGGCAGGCGCCTGTAGTCCCAGCTACTCAGGAGCCTGAGACAGGAGAATGGCGTGAACCCGGCAGGTGGAGCTTGCAGTGAGCCGAGATCGCGCCACTGCACTCCAGCCTGGGGAACAGAGTGAGACTCTGTTTCCAAACAAAAACAAAAACAAAAACAAAAATTATATCTGGTTTTAGGTAGAAAGCTGGTAAATATAATGGTAAAACTTTGAGCTTCACTCTGTTAAAAGAAAAAAAAAGCAAAACTGTAGCTACAACTAAGTCCTACTTACTCTACAGAATGGTGTTTAGATTTACTTTACTGGATATTATTTATTATTCCTAATGGCACACATATTTTTATAAATTTTATAAAATTTATAAAAATTTTAACATGGCAAATGTCTTTTCTGGATATTTATACAGGAAACCAGCTCTCTATTTCATTTCGAAGATTACTAGGGCACAGTCTCAGTTGGATACTGGCATTCTGCTTTATTATCCAAATTAGAAAAGAATATCCCATACTGAGAAAACAGAATACACATCTCATTATACAAGGGCTATTTAGTATAGAGAATACCGGTTACTCTTGCTTTCTTTTATCTTCCTTCTGCTTGAATCTAAGATCCAAAATTCTGAAGTAAGCAGCCCAATAGCCCTGGGTTTGGTAGCGATGAAGATTTGGTGCACTCAAGTTTCTTTCTGTAGCAGTTTGCTCACATTCTGTCTGGGGTGTTCCTTCCTGTAGTTTATGTATCTTCAAATTTCTGTAACTAATGTTTAAGCTGACTTTTTTTTTTTTCTTTTTAAGACAGAGTCTCGCTCTGTCGCCCAGCCTGGAGTGCAGTGGTGCAATCTCGGCTCACTGCAACCTCTGCCTCCTGAGTTCAAACGATTCTCCTGCCTCAGTCTCCTGAGTAGCTGGAATTACAGGCGTGCATCACCATACTCAGCTAATTTTTGTATTTCCAGTAGAGACGGGGTTTCACCATGTTGGTCAGGCTGGTCTGAAACTCCTGACCTCGTGAGCTGCCTGCCTCTGTCTCCCAAAGTGCTGGGACTACAGGCGTGAACCACCGCGCCCAGCCTAAGCTAACATTTTTAATTGTCATTGCAAAGCTAGAGCAGCCTTATCAATAGTTTAAGCTTCTTTAATGCCTTAACTCTAGAATGTTGAATAATCAGACCACACAGCAGATAATGTAAAATGGCAGACAATCATTTAAACCTATTTAAAAACTAGATAGTCAAGATCTTTTTCAACATCTTCCTATGGCACTTAATGGGAAAATGACCTTGTCGTTGCTACATAAGTACAAACTGCTCTATAAATGTAAGCTTTTAGAAATGCTAATTAAAAAGGTCAATGACAGAGGTAATGTGATCCCTTATTTCTCCGTATGGGTACAGCTGAAAATAAATGTGCAAATGGATTTTTCCAGTTGGATTTTTTTTTCTGCTTAGTTTCTAGTGCAAAGTTCATTGATATTTGTTGCTATTTGTCTGTTTGCGATAGCTAAAAGGGAACATTACAGGTTTGACTGGTTGAATTCTTTAGCTGGTCATTTTTGAAGATAATATTAATAGTAGTGGTGTAACAGTGTCATGACTGAGCACTCATAATTAACCAAGCCCATATAGGTTGTGTGGTGTATGTGTGCGCCTGTGTATGTGTGTGCCTGTGTGTATGTGCCTGTGTGTGTGCGCACCTGTGTGTGTGTGCCTGTGTGTGTGTGTGCCTGTGTGTGTGCCTGTGTGTGTGCCTGTGTGTGTGTGCCCCTGTGTGTGTGCTCATACACATTCACAGGTGCATATTCTCTGAAGTGACCGGGGCTGAACCTCTGCTTGTATTTTATTAGATGGGTGAAGCGCCAGACTTGTGACTGAGTGAGTCAGATAGAACATTGTGATTTACCTTTATAGCTACAACATATTGACAGAGAAATTTGAAATAGCACTAATATATTAGTCCAGCATGATGGGTAGATGTAAAATAATTTAACCTTGAATATAATTTATTCACATGAATAAGCCTTCAGGGCACAGTGAATAAAAGGCTCAATACATGGATTCAAATCTCCTTCCTACTAATCAATTGTGTCTACAGTTTTTGGGAAGTTCTATCATTTCTTAATATTTATTTTCCCAATCTGTTAAATAAAAGTAATAATATCTACTATTCCTTGTTTGCGAGAAGAACAAATAAGATAATATTAAATTCTTTTAGCGCATTTTCTGACATACAATGAGTACTGAATTGCTATTTATTTTTATTACTGTTGATATATATGTTAGATCTTAATACCTCAGAACAACATCCAAATGTCCTTCAAAATTTTTATGCTCGCCTTCATCCAACACTGGTACTGTATCATCTACATCTTTCTTTAATAGACTATTAATGGTATTTTTGTTTTAAATTTTCAGAACAGTTGCAAAGATAGTGCAGAGTTCCTGGATACCCGTTCTCCAGTTTCCCCCATTGTTAACATGTTACATTATTATACACTTTGTCGCAAATAGAAACTAAGACTCATATACTACCATTAACTAAACCCGCTCATTGTTAACATGTTACATTATTATATACTTTGTCGCAAATAGAAACTAAGACTCGGCCGGGCGCGGTGGCTCAAGCCTGTAATCCCAGCACTTTGGGAGGCCGAGGCGGGCGGATCACAAGGTCAGGAGATCGAGACCACAGTGAAACCCCGTCTCTACTAAAAATACAAAAATTAGCCGGGCGCGGTGGCGGGCGCCTGTAGTCCCAGCTACTCAGGAGGCTGAGGCAGGAGAATGGCGTGAACCCGGGAGGCGGAGCTTGCAGTGAGCCGAGATCGCGCCACTGCACTCCAGCCTGGGCAACAGCGTGAGACTCCGTCTCAAAAAAAAAAAAAAAAAAAAAGAAACTAAGACTCATATACTACCATTAACTAAACCCGCTTTATTTGGGGTCCACTAGTTTTTCTTGTTGGTGTTCTTGTTGTTGTTTTCTTGTGTTACCTTTCTGTTTCAGGGTTCCATTCACAATCCCACATTATAGTTAGACATCATGTCTTTTTAACTTCCTCTGGTCTATGAGACTTTCTCAGACTTTTTTTTTTTTTTTTTTTTTTTTTTTTTGATTACCCCAACAGTTCTGAGGGGTAGTGGCTGGATATCTGATAGAATTTTCCTCATTTAGATCTGCCTGATGTTTTTCTCATGGTTAGACTGGTGTTATATATGGGCTTGGAGTATTAAACCATGGAGGTAAAGTGCTGTCCCCACTACATCATATCAAGGGCATTTAATAATAGTAATGACATGACTTGTCACTGCTGATGTGATGTTTGTCAAATTTCTCCACTGTAAAGTTCCTCTTTCTCTCCCTTTCCGTATAGTATCCTTGAAGCTAATCATTCAGTGGAACCCACTCTAAAGACGAAGGAGTTAAGTTCAAGATTTAGGAAATATTGATTCAAGACTTTCACTTTCTTGGCTCACTTGCCAGATGGCCTTGGATAAATCTGTTTCCTTTTGGAAATTGATTTTTCTCATCCATGAATGGAGCTATAAATATTCAGCCGTCTGTTGTAAAATATCACAGAGGATAATAAAATATAGATTCTTTGGTCCCTAAGAGTGTCATGTAAATATAAAGTGATATTATTTATTACTACTAACATCAATCACATCCACCTCCAAGGTTTAAAGTGATGAAAAAATGAGAGATGGTATAAAAGTACCTTTTTAAAGTTTTTGTTTTAAGTTCATTTAAGCGGGTAACCTCATTAGAATTTCATCTCAGTGTGTGCATGTTTTTGGTTTCTGTTTTCCAGGTTGGTTTCCATTGTAGATGTGCTGAATAACACTGTAACCATAGTCGCCAGACACAAGTGCCTTTTTAAATTAAAATTAAATAAAATCAATTCAGTTCCTCAGTCACACTAAACACAGTATGGCCACAAGTGGCCGGTGACTACTCTTTGAGCAGCGTTGATAAAGTATTTCCATCATTACAGGGAATTTGATTGGACAATGCTGATATTTGAGGCGTAGCCTCTTCTCCTCTTATCTCTGAATTCTTTTTTCCTACCTCCTATCATGTATCTGATTCTTTGTGTGACTCTCTGCTCCCTTCTTCAGAAGGTTTACAGGGCTTCCTCTAAGCAAGTCCTTAGATGTATCCCTTTGTAAAAGGTCATACCCTATCAAACAACAGCAGCAAGTATAATACTTACTGTCAGCGGTGCCATGAATTATTAATATATTTTCTTCTTTCAAGCCATGAATATTATGTAGCACACTGGCTGCCTATAAAGGAAAATACAAATATCTGTACCTATAGATCTAAATAAGCAATTGAACTGAATTTTTAGAACAAAAATACTCCTCTTTCTTTGTTATTTTCAAATTAGTTACCTGGTAAGTGCTTTCTTCCTTAGATGGCATCCCAAGGTATCTTTCAGAGAAAGCTGAGGCTGTGACCCAAGAAAACAGACATTCAAGAACAAACTAAAAACTATTTGACTAGCATATTTCATTAATTTCTTCATTTTACATTTAATTGTCATGCTTTAGTAAAATCAACTGAATCAAGGAGGAGATAAACAGCTCAAAACAGGCTCTAATAACATATGATAAATGAGCTCAATTGAACTATTCTAAATTAGGCTTTTGTTTTCCACAAATCAATACATTATATTAGGTCAGTCTGTAGAAAGTACTCACCATACAATTTTAAGTCTGTGATAGGTGCAACCACTGATCCACATTTAAAGAGCTTTTCATCTGATTTTAAGATCATTGATGCAATATAGCCACCATAACCCTAGGGGAGAAATATATATATATATATATATATATAAAACACACACATACATATTTATATATAACAACTGTGCCTGGAGATATTTTTAGCTTTTGATCAATGTTTGGTACTGTACATCATATCAGAATGTCTCAGATTTGGAAAAAAACAAAGCTAAAATCATTTTGTGCAATTAAAATGTTTGAACATTTGTTTAAATTGTTATATAACAGCTATTTTAATAAGTCTTAAAATATGAAATTAATTACATCACCAAATGTCAAATATTTGCTCCATGATTTCATACTACACATCTGGAAATTGCCCCAAATAATTTGAGGTTAGGGAAATAAAGCACTTATTAAATCACATATATTTTTCCCCTAATTTTATATCTATATATATTTAATAAAATAGTGAAATAATGGTGATTATGTAGAATTAAAAAATACGAATGATATTTTGAAAATATACCACCAAAAATATAGATTGTTTTAATTTCTTATAGGATTCAGAACATGTCACCCCAAAATAAGGCTGCAATCAGACTATTTCACCGTCTATAAAGGAAATTTATAGACGTTTTCAAGGGTTTCTCTTTCTCTCTCTTTCTCTCCCTCTCCTTCTGCACCAGGAAGAGAAGAATAACTACATCACTGAAGACTCAATAAAAGGAGAAGGAATTGACTTAAGTATACATAACAAACTTTGCTTGTGTTTTGCTTTTCCTGGCCATCTCTCTTAACAAAGCCTTTCCCCACATCCTTATTCCTTTGTTTCAGAGAATGATAGTGTTTGCATCTGAGGTCTAAGACAGTTCTTTGAGATCTGCTCTAGAGATCTGCCCATTTTTCTTGGTTCTGTCCCATCAAGGAGGTATTTATGTTATTAAGCTTCTGTTTTTCTGTTGTTCGGTTGTTGTTTGTTGTTTGGAGTCTCCCTCTGTCGCCCAGGCTGGAGTACAGTGGTGAGATCTCCGCTCACTGCAAGCTCCGCCCCCTCTGTTCACGCCATTCTCCTGCCTCAGCCTCCCGAGTAGCTGGGATTGCAGGCGCCTGTCACCACGCCCGGCTAATTTTTTGTATTTTTAGTAGAGATGGGGTTTCACCGTGTTAGTCAGGATGGTCTCGATCTCTTGACCTCGTGATCCACCTGCCTCCACCTCCCAAAGTGCTGGGATTACCGGCGTGAGCCACCGTGCCCGCTTGTTTTTCTCTTGTTAATCTGCCTTTTGTTAAGTGAATCTTGGCAAAAAACTCATGAAGAGTAAAGGAGAAAATTTTCTTCTCCTCTATATTTCACACAACTAAGTGTTGGAAAGCAATGGGATATAATGAATAATGTTCCCAGATAGATGAGTTAAATTATTGTTTGAGTTTAATTTTGAATACCCTGTTGAAATGTTTTTTAATAAATCAAGATGTCCAGTTTTCTTTTGTAGCCCATTATCTGACTAGAAAAGTTCCAGAGGAGATTTTAATAATTACAGTAATGCTGAAAAAAGGAAATGACCTACTGTGTTATCTGTTTTAGAAATTAATTTTCAGCCCTACTCTCAGTAATGTACTTTATGCTATTGGAAATCAGAACATCTTGGGAGGTATTAAAAAATATTAATATTCAGTCCTCAATCTCAGAAATTCTGATGAAGTTTGTTCATGATGAGGTCTACTTTTGAAAGATTTTCAGATGACTCAAGTGTGGTCCAGGTTATAGTTTTATTGTCATTGTCACTAAACTCTTGAAGTAAGAAATAATTTCATTTGTGTGTATTTGGAGCATCATGTAAAAATTGGTACATAAAAGTTCAAAATGCAGTCATTATTACTGAATGGACTGAGATAACATATATTGTTCTGGTACTGGAATATTTAGGTAGTACTCAGAAGCTTGAGCAAAGCTCTAACTAAAGGAAATTAGTAACTAAAGGAAAGAAAATTATCATTTATAGATACAAGCCACCTCAAAGTGCCCTTGCTCATTCTCATTGAGAGAGACAGCCTTAGGCCAGCAACATTTGGAAGTAGCACATTTTAAATGTTACCTTAGGTAGATAAATGTATTAACCTACCTAAGAAAGAAGAATAAAAGGGTGGGGAAGCTATGCAAAGCAAGAAAATAAATAACTAAAGGCTGAATATCCTTTATCTGAAATGCCTGGAGTCAGAAGTTTCAGATTTTGAATTCTTTTAAAATTTAGGGATATTTACTGATACATAATGTGTTATCTTAGGGATGAAAACTTAAGTCTAAACATGAAATTAATATACGCTTTAATATACCTTATACACACAGCCTGATGGTAATTGTATACAATATTTTTAGTAATTTTGTGCATGAAACAGCTTTGACGGCATTTTTGACTGTGACCCATCACATAGGGTCAGGTGTAGAATTTTCCATGTGTGGCATTATGTCAGTGCTCAAAACACTTTGGATTTGGAGCATTTCAAATTTCAGATTTTCAGATTAGGTACATTGAACCTGTATCATAAAGCAAAAGTGGAAACAGCTCTTGAAAGTCTTGGCCCTAGAGGGAGCATTTCCAGTATATTGTTCCTAGTTCTCTGTCATAAAGATGGGCGAAGCCTGTTGCAGCCAAGAGATTTCAAGTATTTCCCGTAGGCAAGACTCTTCCAATAGTGAGGAATGCATCACACATCTTAGTTGATGCATGCAACTTTTCTGGTTCTATTAACAATACCATGATAGCCAAACAAACTTTCAGCTGATTATGATCTGTTTGTTTATATAACCTGAAAACATTGACAGAATCGTTGTATATCTGAATAATGAATATTCCAGTCCATAAAAGCATATGGTACATTTAAATGATACATGTAAGTTGACATTATATGCTTTTGCTGTTTTATTTTATTTATCTCAGTTTCACATGTCTCTCATAGCCTGATTATCTCTAGGAATCAAGAATACTGCCTTCCAAAGGAGGGGTGGATCCCAGAACAATGCTTCTTAACTTGTAAGTTAATTCAAATCACTTGAGAGTGTTGTGAGCATACAGATTCAAGTTCAGTAGACCTGGGGTGGGACCTAAGATTTTGCATTTTTAATAAACTTCAGGGGACCGCTATGCTGCTGATCTATATTACATACAGCAAGTTATTACTGCATAATTGTATAATAAAGATGCCTACCGGAAACATCTTCTTAGTTCTAGCCAACATTCCCTAGATGAGTGAAGCTTTAAAAAAAAAAAAAAGTGCCAGTGCTCCCCCCACCCACATTCAGTCACAATCTGTGGAGAATGGGCACCTGATGGATCTCCCCATATGATTCTTCAGTGAAACCAGGATTGTAAATTATTGCTAGCTATACAAGAAGTTATATTTTACTATTTTTGTAATTATGAAAATTTGGCATTTAATGAAGTCAAATATTTTTTAAGTCTTAATGATAAATGATAAAAGCTGTTGAATAAAATTATATTTATAGCATTTAAAATTGAACCACAAATGCTTCTTTGATTTTTAAACAAAAATCAACACTGGCAGAAATTAGAATGATTTTTTTTTTTTTTTTTTTTTTTTTTTTTTTTTTTTTGACATGGTCTCGCTCTATCACCCAGGCTGAAGTACATGGCACAATCTCTGCTCATTGCAACCTCTGCCTCCCGGGCGCAAGCAATCCTCCCACTTCAGTCTCCTGAGTAGCTGGGATCACAGCTGCGTACCACCATGGCCAGCTAATTTGTGTATTTATTTGTACAGATAGGTTTTGCCATGGTTGCCCAGGCTGGTTTTCAACTCCTGGGCTCAAGTGATCCACTCCCCTCGGCCTCCCAAAGAACTGGGATTACAGGTGTGACTCACCAGCCCCAGCTGAAAATAAATTAAATTTTAATGGTTCGCCTTCCTCTCACCCGTTTTATACGTATTCACAGAATGCAAGAGTATATCACAAAAGAGTTTTTGGAAAATTTACTTCAGAAGAGGGCAAAAATAAGATATAATTTCTAGGTCGTGCTTTCAACTTTCAAAACAATGCATATCATCAGGTAGATTAAAAAATGGGAATCACCATATTGTCTGTAGTAAATTAGAGGCTATTTTTGATTTAATAAAGATCAAAAACTTCCATCATCAGTGGAGGCTGCTCTGTTTTCATTGTGTATTTTATTGGTCTCCCAGTGATCAGATTTTGCTATTCATTAAATTGTTCTGTCATTCCCATTTGCCAAGCATTTTAGCATTACTGCCAAATTTTAACAAGTTTATGTTATTTTAAAATTTAATTTAGTACACCTAAAATATAGGAATGTTTCCTTAGAATTTTCCTTCTTAAAAGAAATATACCCATGATGTAGGAAACTACATTCAATAGATAGAAAGACTTGGAGAAGCAGAGGTGGGGTCTGCAATGCCATTTACTCAAAATTTATGTTTGCAGTGGCCCCAGGTTTTCAAATCATCTTTAAATGACTTTATGAATATAGTAAAAGGGATACACTGACAGACTGGGATTTAAAAGGAGCTTATTTCGGCTCGGCATGGTGGCTTAAGCCTGTAATCCCAGCACTTTGGGAGGCTGAGGCCAGTGGATCACGAGGTAAAGAGTTGGAGACCAGCCTGGCCAGCATGGTGAAACCCTGTCTCTACTAAAATTACAAAAATTAGCCAGGTGTGGTGGCGTAATCCCAGCTACTCAGGACACTGAGGTAGAATTGCTTGAACATGGGAGGCAGAGGCTGCAGTGAACTGAAATCGCGCAGCTGAACTCCAGCCTGGGCAACTGAGCAAGACTCCATCTCAAAAAATAAAAATAATAAATAAATAAATACATAAAGAGGTGATTTGTGCGAACTTGTGTAATTCTTTCTGAACCACTTCACTTGTGGTACACCATGAATTAATTTGAAATAAAGAATTTTATAAATACAAGATAAATTTTATGACACTATATTATTTTGCATTAAAACTATTAATTCGCTTAACATAATCATTCACCTTTTATCACAATACTTATAATCCTGCCTTGAAGCAGGATCTTAATCCTTCCTCAAGGAGGCAGGATCTTAATTCTACGGATAATGTATACTGAAGTTTTAAACCTTAGAAGTGACTGGAGCTGGTCTCAAACACTGAGAGGCCCTCCCTCAATTGGAAAGATACAAAACTTTAAATAACAAATAATTATCTCCCTAAGTAAAGTTTTAAGCTTTCATATTCATTTACATTTTTAAATTTCTTTTGTTTTCCCTAGATAGCCATAGTTTTTTTTTTTTTTTTTTTTTTTTTTCTGTCGCCCAGGCTGGAGTGCAGTGGCGCGATCTCGGCTCACTGCAAGCTCCGCCTCCCGGGTTCACGCCATTCTCCTGCCTCAGCCTCCCGAGTAGCTGGGACTACAGGCGCCCACAACCGCGCCCGGCTAATTTTTTGTATTTTTAGTAGAGACGGGGTTTCACCGTGGTCTCGATCTCCTGACCTTGTGATCCGCCCGCCTCGGCCTCCCAAAGTGCTGGGATTACAGGCGTGAGCCACCGCGCCCGGCCATAGTTCTTATCTCCTTATATTGCCTTCTCTTAGTTCAAACATGATCTCCTAGTGATACCTTTCCTTACTTCCAATCTAAATTTGCCACATTAGCTCTAATCCTGGCCTCCTTATTTATCTCTCTTCTTCATTTTTTTGGAATCAAACTCTCACCACCTGACATTTTATGTATTTCACCAATTATGTTTAGTTTACATGTTTTCCATATAGCTCTTCTCACTGAACTAAATTCAATAAAGAAAGACTTTTCTTCTGTTCTCTGACCACTGTATTTCCAACACTTCAAAAAAAGTGCGGGGCACACAGTGCACATCCAGTAATGTTTGCTGGATGAATTAATTTTTGGTAATTACAGTTATGTCAGTTCTAAAAAAATGTTTATAAGCCAAACTTAATTTCAATTCTTGTGATAACCTTTTTTTTTTTTTTTTTTTTTTTTTTTTTTTTTTTTCGAGACAGAGTTTTGCTCTTGTTGCCCAGGCTGGAGTGCAGTAGCATGAATTGGACTCACTGCAACCTCCGTCTACTGGGTTCAAGTGATTCTCCTGCCTCAACCTCCTGAGTAGCTGGGATTACAGGCACTCGCCACCACACCCAGCCAATTTTTGTTCTTTTTTTTAGTAGAGATAGGGTTTCACCATGTTGGCCAGGCTGGTCTCGAACTCCTGACCTCAAGTGATCCACCCCCTCCACCCCCCTCAGCCTCCCAAAATGATGGGATTACAGGCATGAGCCACTGCTCCCAGCTGTGATTACTGTTTTTAAGGAAGCTATGTCAATAACATTTTGCTTCTAGGAGTTTTGTTTTATATTTAGCACTTACACAGAATTCTTAAAAGAAAAAAAAAATAAAATTATTATATATTAAATGAGGTTAGGTCCTGAGGATAATTATTCAAACTAAAGTGGCTTAATGTCTTCAATCAAGTCATACTCATAATTACTAAGTAATAAACACATGGCCAGTTAAAAGCTACATATGTTATTATCATAACCTTTCCATTATCCCAACAAGCTAGTTAGAAAATAACACTGAGAAAATGACACCATTTACAATAAAAATTAAAACACACAAATAATAAGCAATACTTAGAAATAAAAACAGTAGGAAAGAAATTTGGCATATTTTAAGAAAGCTGTAAAATTCTACTAGGGTATATAAAAAAAAGAAAAGAAATGTACTGTGCATATTGTCTGACTCAGATGAAAGTTACACCTTGTGACTATTTTAATTCTTAAATTATTATAACTGTTGAAACACATTTTAATTAAAAAAATTCCAGTTGAATATTTGGGGGAATTTGAAAAAAACAAAGACAATAGGACAGGTGAGCCAAGAATATTTTCAAAGAGAGAAGAGTGAAAATGTCTTTTAAAAATATTAAAATGAGTTATAATGAAGCATGTTATAATTGAAAGACTGTAAGATTAGCATGAGAACAGAAAGACAGAATTCAACAGAAATAAACCCTGAAATGAATGAGAACTTAATACTTAGTGGGTATCACTGTTAATGATTTTTATTTAGTCAACCAATGGAGCTAGGAAACTGGCTAGCTCTTTGAAACTATATAAATAAATTCTCACCATCCATCACAAGTGCTATGCATCTCTCTCATCTCTATTAAACTCAGATAAATAAAGAGAAAACATAATGAATACTCATTTAGCCTTTTGATAGAAACAGGACATCTAAATAATAAAATCACTGGAAGAAATTACCCAAGAAAGCATTTGAGAATGTGGGGAAAAGAAAGAGAGATCAGCCTGTTACTGTGTCTATATAGAAAGAAGTAGACATAAGAGACTCCATTTGGTTCTGTATTTGAGATGCTGTTAATCTGTGACCCTACCCCCAACCTTGTCCTTGCAAGAGACATGTGCTGTGGTGACTCAAGGTTTAATGGATTTCGGGCTGTGCAGGATGTGTCTTTGTTAAACAAGTGCCTGAACGCAGCTTGCTGGTTAAAAATCCTGCCCGTCCCTGGGCAATGGAACATCTCTGTGTGAGACCAGATTGTATGTTCTGTTTACTGAGATAGGAGAAAACCGCCTTACGGCATAAGGTGGGACTTGCTGGCGGGACTTGCTGGTGCAATGCTGCTAAGAGGTTTATGGAGATGTTTACATATGCATATCGAGGCACAGCATTTTCCTTTGAACTTACTCATGTCACAGAGATCTTTGTCCATATGTCTTACTGCTAATTTTCTCCCTAAAGTGATCCTGTTGTCCTGCCACTCCCTTATCTTTAAGATGGTAAAGAATTATCAATAAATACTAACGGAACTCAGAGACGGGTGCTGGCGTGGGTCCTCTGTATGCTGAGCGCCGGTCCCCTGGGCCCACTTTTTCTTTCTCTATACTTTGTCTCTGTGTCTCATTTCTTTTCTCAAGTCTCTCGTTCCACCTAACGAGAAACACCCACAGGTGTGGAGCGGCAGGCCACCCCTTCAGAGAAGAGTTTGCCATGTTTTAGAACTTCAGTTTTTTGACTCATCATATGCAAATTTTAACAAAAATTCCAGAAGCTGAAGAAATATTTTAAACAAGTGTGAACAGAGACTGCTACCTTTAATATAGCAAAATCTTAGTATGTCAACAAGAAAACAAATATATATGTTAATATATACCAGAAGTCAACATAAACTAAGCATGTATAATGGGTAAATAGACAATCCAAAAAGAGACATATAAAATGGTTAATAAATATACAATTTATTTTATTTAAAAGTGTATAATTCTAATGTGATGAAGCAACAGAAATGAGATTTATCCTCCCACATGAAATGACTAAAAATATAGACAAAATATATGAAAGAGAAGTTTTTAAGACATTGGACATTGGGCGATGAAGGACATTGATCCCTGAATGATGAAAAACAAACACATCGATCCTAGGATTGTCACATCTTGCCACCTTGAAGAATGAAGTTGAGACATAGCAGAACTATCTGAAATGGAACATACAAAGAAATATGTGCTTTTTTTAAAAAAATTTAAAAGCATATTAGTAAGCTTGGGGCAACTTCAAGTAGCCCAATATACATCTATTTATATGAAATATAAATTTATATGAAATATAATTTATATGAAATATAGGAATATAATTTATATAAAATTATATGAATATAATAAGGCATATCACAATGAATATCACAATGAAATTCATTAAAATTAATCATAAAGAGAAATTATTAAAAGCATCTAGACAGAAGAGATGCATTGTACACAGAGGAACAAAGTTAAGAATGATGGCATATTCTTATTGAAAAAAAATGCAAACCAGAAGGTAATAAACAACTTTACAGTATAGAATAAGAAATGTCAACCTTAAATTTTTTGACCAGAAAATAATAAAATATTTAAAAGATTAAGGTGAAATAAAGACACATTAGAGCTGGAAGAATATATTACTTGTACACCTGGAGTAAAAGGTAATTTAAAGGATGTTCTTCAAGCAGAAGAAAAAGTGAGACTAGGTGAAATCTGTATCTACACAAAGAAATGATGAACACTGAAATTGGAAGTTACATGGGTAAATATATAAACATTTAAACACTGAATTTAAATTTGTTTAAAAATAACTCACTTTTAGGCTGGGTGCAGTGGCTCATGATTGTAATCCCAGCACTTTGGGAGGCCGACGCTGGTGGATCACCTGAGGTCAGGAGTTTGAGACCAGCCTGGCCAACACGGTGAAACCCCCATCTCTACTAATAATACAAAAATTAGCTAGGAGTGGTGGCCCACACCTGTAATCCCAGCTACTGGGGAGGCTGAGGCAGAAGAATCGCTTGAACTCGGGAGGTGGAGATTGTAATGAACCGAGATCACACCATTGCACTCCAACCTGGGCCACAGAGCGAAACTCTGTCTCAAAAAAATAAAATAAAATAAAAATAAAAATAACTGACTTTTAAAGGCAAAAATTATAACATTGTATTTTGGGATTTATAACATGTAGCATAAAATGTATGATAACTATGGCGTAAAGGTTGGAAATAGAGAAACAGAAGTATACCACTGTAGAGCTCATACACACACACACACACACACACACACACACACAGTTGCCCTCCTCTGATATATCCAATTTCATATATATGTACATATATAAATATACATATATATGTATATATACACGTGTACATGGATATATACAATATGTATGTGTATATATGTACACATACATATATAAATACATACATAAATACTGGCCTGTTTACAGCTCACTACCTTGAAGAGGGAAGTAAAATAATAATATCACAGGAGGACAACTTTAAATAGTTAAAAATATACATTATAAGCAACAAAGGAAACATCAAAATAATGCAAAAACCAGTTATAATTAACAAATAACAAAGCAAATTTAATTATTTGCTTTGTTATTTTAATAATTAAATTTAATAAATTTAATTATTAAAAATGCTCTTTTAATATAAAGCACACTAGACAAAATTTTAAAGAAACTAAAAGCGGAAGAAATGGAAAGTGTATGGCAAGATGATAGACCTTAATGCAACAATAACAATGATCATATTAAAAGTGAAATAGCTAAATACATTATTTAAAATCTAGAGATTTAACATGCAGAGTCTGTCAGATTGAATGAAAAAGCAGGACCCAACTCTTTGCAGCCTATAAGAAACACACTTTAAATATAAATACATAGTACATAAATATAAATACATAAATACATAAAAAGAAAAATAATAGAGTAAGATTTATAACATGTTTACAATAATCAAAAGAAAGATGGAGTGGCCGTATTAATATCTGACAAAAAATATTTCAAAGGAAGTAATATAACCAAAAATAAAATTGCCCAGGCTGGAGTGCAGTGGCACGATCTCTGCTCACTGTAACCTCCGCCTCCTGGGTTCAAGCAATTCTCCTGCCTTGGCCTCCCAAGTAGCTGGGATTACAGGTGCCTACCACCATGCCCAGATAATTTTTGTATTTTTAGTAGAGATGGGGTTTCACCATGTTGACCAGATTGGTCTTGAACTCCTGACCTCACGTAATCTGGCCACCTAAAGCGCTGGGATTACAGGCGTGAGCCACCATGCCCAGCCAAGAAGGTCATTTCTTAACAAAAAAGAGGTCAACTAATCAAGAGAAAATAATGATCCTAAGCATGTATGTATCTATACAATAAAAGAGTATGGAAATACATGAAGCCAAAACTGATAGAACTGAAAGTAGGAAAAGGCAAACAGACAATCATAGCCTTTAAATAAAAATGACAGGAAGTCGTTGTTTTGAACTAAGCTACTGAACTAAGCTCAACAGACCAGACTAAAAATCAAAATGGAGCCACTCATGCTGACTTTCCATGTCACCAAACCCAAACTGACTTGTTACTTGACCTTCCTAGAAAGCAGTAGTGAGAGGTTAACAGCCTAATTTCCCAAACAGGCCAGTTTCAATCAGCACGATAATGAAGTTTCCTCTGCTTTAATTCTAACAACAAAGTGTAACCTCAAGTGACCTGATGTTAGCCAGTTATTTTTCTACTGTTCCTGCTTTATAAGGAAAGTAACTTTGAAATGACCAATCTGCTTTTTATTTTTCGTTACTTCTTTCTTTAATTCTTTTCTATCTATAAAACCAGCCTCTTCTGCCCAGCTCATTGGGACACTTTTTCTATTTTATGGAATGAAGTGTTGCCCATTCTAGAACTGCAAATAAAGCAATTAAGATTTTTAGACTAAACTGTTGTAATTTTGCCTTATGGCATAGCCAAAGATTTCAACACCCTCTTTCATTAGCTGATAGAAAAAGTGGACAGAAAATCAGTAAAGAAACAAAAAGCTTGAATAATATATTCAATCAACTTGACTTCATTGATATTTATAGAACATTCTATGTGGTGAAACTGAGGTAAAGACTTTAAGAATAGGAAAGATTTGAATTGGAGTTTGAAAAAAGGATAAAGTTTGGATATCTAGAGGGAGAGGGAATTCCAAATTAAAGAAAGATTATGAAATAAGTTCAATTCAAATGTCTCTGCAACAAAAAATCAAATAAAACTGAACTACCTTGACAAAGCATACAGTCTGACTTAGAAATGAAAGCAGAAAACAAATGAATGTAATACATTACATACTGGTATAATAATTACAGGAAGCTACTAAAAAGTGTTCTATGAGTACACAGGAGGGAACAGTATTTGCTAGTGCGAGAGATTGAATGGATGGTTAATGTCAGGCCTCTGAGCCCAAGCCAAGCCATCGCATCTGCTCTGACTTGAACGTATATGCCCAGATGGCCTGAAGTAACTGAAGAATCACAAAAGAAGTGAAAATGTCCTGCCTCGCCTTAACCAATGATATTCCACCACAAAAGTAGTGAAAATGCCCTGCCAGGCCTTAACCGATGATGTTCCACCACAAAAGAAGTGAAAATGGCCGGTCCTTGCCTTAAGTGATGACATTACCTTGTGAAAGTCCTTTTCCTGGCTCATCCTGGCTCAAAAAGCTCCCCCACTGAGCACCTTGTGACCCCCACTCCTGCCCGCCAGAGAACAAACCCCCTTTGACTGTAATTTTCCTTTACCTACCCAAATCCTATAAAACAGGCCCAACCTTATCTCCCTTCGCTGACTCTCTTTTTGGACTCAGCCCGCCTGCAGCCAGGTGATTAAAAAGCTTTATTGCTCACACAAAGCCTGTTTGGTGGTCTCTTCACATGGATGCGCATGACAGTTAATGGAGGAAGGGACACCTGCATAGGGCTTAATAAGAGAATTCTAAAGCAATATGTAGGCTAGAGGCTGTTAGAAAAGAAGTAAAAAGGCATGAACAAAGATACTGAGGTAGAAAGGTAGAAGGCATGCTTATAATCAAAGAGATTTCAGTTAAACTATATTGCAGAAAGTGCAGTTGGAAAGAAAATAACAGTAAATACAATTGAAATATCATTAGGACCCATTTTACGTAATAGTTTCAACTTTTAGAATTTAGTGAATACTTGTGAAATATTGAAATAAAATTGCATGTAAAAAGACAAAACTTCACATCTATGCTTTTATACTGACTGAAGTTTGTCTCTTCTCTTTTCCTCTGGTATCCATGTAATAGGTTTAGAAGGTAATTAATTTAATGAATGCTTTCCTGGTGTTTACAGGACTAACATTTTAATACATAGAAAACAGGTAGTAGTATTGTCTAAAAAATATATATTGTTTGACCAAAGCATATTCTTAGAAATACTATCATTCTATTCTTTAATCACTTTACATCATTAGAGAACACTGATTAGAATGGATTAGAAAGATTTGGAACCAACCCAAATGTCCATCAATGATAGACTGGATAATGAAAATGTGGCATATACACACCATGGAATACTATGCTGCCATAAAAAAGAATGAGATCATGTTCTTGGCAGGGACATTGATGAAGCTGGAAGCCATCATTCTCAGCAAACTAACACAGGAACAGAAAACCAAACACTGCATGTTCTCATTCATAAGCAGGAGTTGAACAATGAGAACACCTGGACACAGGGAGGGGAAAATCACACACTGGGGCCTGTCATGGGGTGGGGAACAAGGGAAGGGAGAGCATTAGGACAAATATCTAATGCATGTGGGGCTTAAAACCTAGAAGACGGGTTGATAAGTGCAGCAAACCACCATGGCACATGTATACCTACGTAACAAACCTGCATATTCTGCACGTGTATCATGGTACTCAAAGTAAAATTTAAAAAAATTAAAAAATGAAAAGAATGTGCCTCACAGGCATCCCCAAATCCCAACTCCTTGTTAAACATTTCCATACTCAAAAACAAAAATTAAACTAAACAAATTATACACACAACAAAAACATTGAGCATTTTTTAAAATTTCATAATTTCAGCTTTATGGAGGTTATTTTATAAGTCATACAAATTATTTTATAAGTCATACAAGACAATTCTTCTCAGAAATATAATTGAACAAACAAAATTATATTTAGAAAAAAGAATGAAAGAGAAAAAATAATTCAAATAAATGGAAGACAGAAGAAAAATAATACGACAGATAATGGGCACATATAATGAAAACAGTAACATTTAAATTTGTCAGTAACTAGAAGAAATTTAAACGAATATAATCTTTGACTAAAACATGGAAATTGGCAAAAAGATAAAAACATATTTCTCTCCCTCTCTTTTTGTTTAAAGGGCATACCTCAATCATTAGGACAAGGACTGAAAATAATAAGATGGAAAGGCTGATATAAGCACATATCAATGAAAAAATGCTGTCATAGTAATTTTAATATAAAAATCATCTTTAATGCAAAAAATTAATAGAGATAAGCTTGGCCAATAAAAACAACAAAAGATTACGTTTATCCAGAAGATATAATGATTTTGTAGTTGCAGGACTTGAATAATAATAGCCTTAATATACACTTAGAAAAATTAACTTAATAAGGAGAACTTTATGAGTTCACATTATAAAGGGATATTTTAATGCACCTTTCTGAGGACATAGTGAAAATAAAAAGTTTATTATTTGAACATAAAAATGGATATGTTTGATTAAATGGACATACATGTAACACTAACACTTTTAGTCACACATGGAAGTTTTAAAAATGTAAACTGGTACAACCACTACGGAAAACAGTGTGGCGATTTCTTAAAGAACTAAAAGTAGAACTACCATTTGATCTAGCAATCCCACTATCGGGTATCTACCCAGAGGAAAAGAAGTCATTATATGAAAAAGCTAATTGCATATACATGTTTATAGCAGTAAAATTCATAATTGCAAAAAATTTGGAACCAGCCCACATGCCCATCAATCAACAAGTGGATAAACAAATTGTGACACACACACACACACACACACACACACATACATACACACCCCATGGAATACTGTTCAGCCATAAAAAGGAACGAAACAATGGCATTCACATCAACCTGGATGGAATTGGAGACCATTATTCTAAGTGAAGTAATTCAGGAATGGAAAACTAAACATAGTATATTCTCACTCATAAGTGAAAGCTAAGCTATGAGGATGCAAAAGCATAAGAATGATTCAATGGACTTTGGGGACTTGGGGAAAAGGGTGGGAGGTGAGTAAGGGATGAAAGACTACACATTGGGTACAATATACACTGCTTGGCTGATGGGTGCACCTAAATCTCAGAAACCACCACTAAATAACTTACTCACGTAACTAAACATCACCTAGTCCCCAAAACTCTGTTGAAATAAAAAAAAAATTAAAGAAAAAAAAATCAATTCACTAAACAAAAATTCCAGAACTTCAATAAGAAACTGATAGGCTCATAAAATGGCTAATCAGGATTGAGCAAAACAAAAAAATTAATTACACAAAATTAAACGATTGATAAAGATAAAAAATTATTCCCTTCATAACTCATAAATCAATTGATATTTCAAAGTATTTTTGTTATCCTGATCAATTTTTTGGCTACAGTTCAATTACAGTCAGTAAGTTATAGAAAAGTACCAAAAAATTATTTCATTCAATTTGAAATAAAAATAAGAACAGTTCAGAAGACATAGACTTATCCTGACAAAGAGATATTTACACTAAATGTTAATAAAAGTACTCTATATCTGTACTAGTGAAAAATACCCAAGACAGCATCTCGAAGGGATTTTTAATTTAAATGTTTATATTTGAAAGGAAAAAAGAAAAATTAATAAGCTGGACATTCAACTTAATCATTGATGAATAAAATGGATGTAAAAAGTAGATGAAAAATAATGATGACAAGAATGTAAACTAGTAAAGTAAAAAACAAAGATAGAGAACAACCAAGCCAGGAAGTACAGTTCACTGAAAAACAAGAGAGGGATGGAGTGGAGACAAAAAGGGAGAGCAAGAACAATAAAGGAAAAATGTGAGTGCAAATGAGAGCAAGACTGTGCCCTCGCAAAACCAAGAAGGCACTAGTAAGTCATAATAGAAATCAAAATACGATATTACTGCCACAAGTGAAATGATTAAACATATAATAAGAGGATATTATGTATTACTGTTTGTGTATATTCTTGAAAAGTTATATAAGTGAAAAAATATTCTTTTCAAAGTACTAAAAGTGACTCCAGAAGAAATGAAACAAAATCTTAAGAGTCTTTTATTGGTTACATAAATTTAAAAACTAAATAATTTTTTTAATCCCACAAAGAAAGCAATGGGTCCAAATGTCTTTATAGTCTAGTTCCAATTTTAAACAAATTTTTCCACGCAATCAGTATAGCAAGAACATTGTTTTCCAACCCATTTTATGAGTTTAGCATAACTTAATTTGAATCTGAAATCAGTATATTTCAAGAAAAATAATCACCAGGTCTACTGAATCTTAAGATAAACAGTGTTTTTTTATATGCTGAGAAAGTCAACTTTTAATTTATAACTCAGTCACCGATATGCATATTTGTTGATTGACCTGATTTTTTTTTTTTCTATTTAAGATGAAGTCATTCATATTTTTTCTTGTTTGTATCCTATGTCACTGTTTTAGTTTTCCAGAATCATTTGTTCTGAGGCACATCAAGTATACAAAGACGATTTGGGGAAAAAGATTTTGAACTTATAAATGTGAAGTCTAGAGTGTTATTATTCCATGGTTTCTAGGCTCAGCTTCTAATTTCTCAGTGGCTGTGGAAGATCCTCTATCATCTCTGCCCAGTCTTCCTCTCATTCTTATTGCCTATTATTCTTCTAATAAAAGTCAACTACTTCATTTCATGTTTTCCACACACACTCCCCTTACTGACACTGTGCATTTGCATGAGACTCTTCCTTCCCCTCTACCTGCTGATCACAACCCAGCTCATGTTGCCGTTTTCCATGAGGCATTTTACAACCCTTTGAATCTTCTCTAAATTGCCATGCATGTTTGTAAAAGCATATTTGGTCCTTTATGCTTATTTAGGTGTACAGTAAGTAGAGCATTGAAATACATAAGCCCCAAACCATTTGTAAATTCTTACATATATCAGGACTGTTGAGGAGTAAAACGTTCCCTACTGCATGTACTTTTTTGTTTGTGTTAAAAACATATAACATAAAATTTACTCTATTAACCACTTTGAAACACACAGTTTTGTAGTGTCAGGTATATATTTGTTTCTGTGAAACGGATTTCCAGAACTTTTTCATCTTGCAAGTATGAAACTCGACAAAAATTCCAAGAACTCTAATAAGAAATTGATGAGCTCATAAAATGGCTAATCACTAAATGAGAGCACCTTGCTGTCCTTTGCACTCAAATTCTTCCTTTATTGCTCTTGCTCTCCCTTTTTGTCTCCCTTCTATCCCTCTCTTTTTTTTTTTTTTTTCAGTGAATTGCATTTTCTGGCTTGGTTGTTTCCTATTTATCTTTGTCTTTTACTTTACTAGTTTACATTCTTGCCGTTACTATATATCCATCATATATCCATTAAAAAACAACTTCCCTTTTTCCTCTCCCCTCAAACCCTAGCAACCACCATTTCACTCTTCGTTTTCATGAACTCAACCACTCTAGATATCTCATTTAATAAGTAGAATTTTACAGTATTTGTCCTTCTGTGACTGGCTATCTTCACCTTGCACAATGTCCCTAAGGCTTAACAGTGCTGCAGTCTGAGACAGGATTTCGTTTTACTTTTTAATATGTCTAGGGTTTCCATTTCTTTGGAATGATCACTTTCTTAGATGTTTTCCTTTAAAAAAAAAAACACGAAAAACAAATCTTTACTACTAGGGATGCACTTTCAGTTATTTACTTGTTTGTGTTATGCTGGAGGAGCAATGCTCACAAAATATTTTTACTTATCTGTTGAATATTGCTGACAACAAGCGTAGAATACTGCAAAGGCATGATACACTGCAGATGTCTGAAGTGGAGAGGGGATGGTCGTGATTTGCACTGATTTGTATTTTACTCATTTAAGTGGATTTTTTGCACCCACCTGTCAGTGTGTACCACCAAAATTTAAGCCCCAATTAAAGTTACCAGTTATTTTATATCATGGATCTCTAGGCTACTTATGAATAGTAGAAAATATCATATGTTTAAATACATGAACACCAAGAATTTGCTTTATTTCTAAACTAAAATAGTTCAAGGTCTTCCTTTTCCTTTCATCATTTTACCTTTATAATACATTGTCCACTGATCTGTTAAACTCATAGGCTGGGCACGGTGGCTCACACCTGCAATCCCAAGCACTTTGGGAGGCCGAGGTGGGCGGATCACGAGGTCAAGAAATCAAGACCATCTGGCCAACATAGTGAAACACTGTCTCTAATAAAAATACAAAAATTAGCTGGGCATGGTGGCGCGTGCTTGTAGCTGGGCATGGTGGCACGTGCTTGTTGCTACTCAGTTGGCTGAGGTAGGAGAATCACTTGAACCCGGGAGGCGGAGGTTGCAGGGAGCCCTGTTTGCGCCACTGCACTCCAGCCTGGCAACAGAGCGAGACTCCATCTCAAAAAAACAAAACAAAAATAAAAAACAAGCTCAATAAATATCTACATGAGGTTTATTTTTCCACTGTCAAAATAATGTTGAACCTGCCACAACAGTTACTACAATAAGTAAATATCGTGCAGAGAGCACAGATGACGTAATTATGCAAACTGGTCATTTCTCATTTCTCAGCCTGTGTCTGTTTTCCTAAGATTGCGATACTTGCTAGTTTTTTTTTTTTTTTTCCCCCATGGAGAATATTCTGCTTCAAGACATTTATTTGACCAGCTTCCATTTGTTATTTAGGTATAGATTTAAATATAACCTCATCACAGAGGCCTAAATTGACCACTCAATCTAATGACACTGGCCTTTTCTATAGTTACCTTTCATGTATCAGTTTTTCTTTATTTTTCTTATGAGGCTTATTACTATATGAAACTGTTTTTCATTTACCTCTTTACTGTTTCCCCTCTCTGGAACACAAGCTTAATAAAAACAAAGCCCCCTTTTGTCCTGTTGTTGTTCTACTTCTAACACCAGGTGCCAACTAACTGCCCAATAAATAGTTATTGAATTAATAAATGACTGACTGTATATAATATTAATTATGCTATTACATTTTTAAAGGATAATACGGAGGAATCATCATATAATGAAGCATGCAATTACATATGTATACATACAAACAATGCATACATGTAATTACATATGTATACATACAAACAACACATATACAAAAGATTTGTTTTTCGTGTTTTTTTTTTAAAGGAAAACATCTAAGAAAGTGATCATTCCAAATAATGATAATAATAATATAATTCATAATAATATAATGAAGCATGTAATTACATACATACATACAAACAATACATATATGTGTACATATACATGCTTCATTATATTATGTATTTCATATATATGATATTCAGACTCTGGAATCCACTTCCTCTGCCATCAAATCTTGCTACAGTGAGGTTTTCCATGTTCGTAAGTATGAATCCCAGTCAATATGGAACTTATCTGTAACCAACTGGCCTCCTGTGAATGTGTAATAGGATAGATAGATACACAGATATACTTAGAAAGGTAGATTCAGCATTTCTACTATTTACCTTTCCAAAAATGCTTAATCTTTTGGAGTCAATATAAGGCAGTTTCAGCAAAAATCTGCAATGAAAAAGAAAAACAATAGTTGTCTCTTTGTAAGTTAAATGTGTATATAAATGTATACTTGGCATGCATACATCCAAAACAATAGCTAATGACTAGAAATGTTTCACTAACTGTAGCTCTATTCATGTATAAGGGTCATATACTCCCAAATCTTGCTACTCAAAGTGATGGTCTAGTAGTTTGGTATCACCTGAAAGCTTGTTATAAATGCAGAAGCCTGGGCCCCATTCCATTCCTACTGAATCAACGTCTACATCTGAACCATATCATATCTGGTTTCTGTGTGCTATTATAAAGAACCCACTAACTTTCTTAGGTCACACATTCATGCCAGGGTGGTAATGGTATCTGTGAAACTTCAAGAATTGTGATTAACTGAGGATATAACAGACATTGTGGATTACTATAAACAAATAATATAGTGGTATAATTAAAATGTATCCTACTTTCATAAATCCAAAGTAAATTTTAATTCCAGAGGGGAAATATGAGAATTATTTTATTATACCACTAAGGGTGACAGGTACTTGAAAAAAATGAAATAGGCTTTAGGATTACCTTACAACATTGCTCAGTCACCAAAATAGAAGCCTTGAGTCAGGGTCAGTAATATTATATGTATATACCTAGACTCTGTTATTATAGAAAACAGAAGAAAAATGTGCACCCACTTACTTCACAGCTGTTATTTGGTCCTTTACTTCTACCGAACCTAATCTTCGATGAATCTCCTGCAAAATTTTCAGACCCTGGAATCCACTTCCTCTGCCATCAAATCTTGCTACAATGACGTTATCCATGTCAATGAGTACGGAATCCCAGTCAATATGGAACTTATCTGTAACCAACTGGCCTCCTGGTTCTTCATCCCTGCAAATACCAACATATTGGACCAAAACAAGAGCAACTGAAAATCTGGTAGAAATTTTAGCTTTCATATTCACTAGTTAAGTAATGGGAAAGAACTGTGCTGGCTATTAACATTTCTGTTAATTCTTGATGATAAACCTGAAGGTAAAAATACAATTTTACAAAGGAAAATCCTTTGTAATTGTATTTTCCTCTGTAAAATTGTATTTTCCTCTGTAAAATTGTAATTGAAAAGTTCCCTGAATAAAATGAAAGTATGACTTAACACTGTAGTAGAAATTAGTTTAGCTCATTTCTCAATGGGGAAAAATGAAGAAAAATGGATGGTACTTTCCAAAAGGCATTTTTAAAGAATGACTGTCAAGTTGGTAGACAGGTCTATCTTTATTGGATTTCTTCCAGAGTGTTTTAGAAATGTCTTGCAAATGGCTTCCAAGGGCTGAAGGGCCTGATAGCAGAACCAATTATGAAATAATTGATAATAATTTAACAGAAAATATACAACCATAAATAATGTTAAACTAAAAAGAAAACTACATTAGTATTTCCTGAATTGTTTTGTTTGTGTGTTTTTTTGGTGGAATTCTCACTGAGGAAAATTTAAACAAGCAGTGAGAAAAATTCTTTTTTTATCACTAAAGTTGACAGCAAGAAGCATAGACATATATGTTTGAAAAATTTGAAAGCTAGAAGGAAAAAAAGACACACAAATAATAAAGCATGAATGTTCTTTCCAGAGGGAAAAGTAGGTACAATTTTAAAATGTCAGCTTAAAAATTTTTATTAGTTTATTTTCTAGAATACAGTAAAAGTAAAAAAAAATCAAACTCTGATACAATCACAGAGAGTGTCAAAGTTCATACCTAGGTATAGTTCCAACAGGCAGTTGTGCGTGTGTAGATATGAAGAGCATTCAAACATCCAACTCTAAAAGGATCTCCACTGTTAGTTGGGTAACCTGTGAGAAATTCCTACCCTACTCACTCTTCAAGGTAAAAACACCAAACTCTCCTGCCTTCCTCTTTTAAGAGCATGTAAATGTTTAACATTTACAGGTAAATTTATAAACATGTAAATATTTATTTAGAAGCCCCAATACACAAACCATATCCAATAACAAGATTTTAGGTTATTAGATTCACTACAGCAAATAAACCTCTCAGCAACAAATGAAACCAAGCAGATACAGGGGTTGTGTGGGACTAGTAAGTTACATAAAGAAGTAAGGAGAGAATCAGACAAAACACAGAGCAACTGAAAATTATTAAAGGCTATTGGGAGCTGAATTGTGTTCCCCAAAATTTATATGTTGAATTCCTAACTCCCAGTCACTTAGATTGTGACTATATTTGGAGATATATCCTTTAAAAAGGTAACTAAGTTAAAATGAAACCATAAGGGTGGGCCCCAATCCAATCTGACTGGTGCCCATTAAAGAAGAGGACATTTAGATACACAACAGACCCCAGAGGTGCACAGTGGGACTACCATATGAAGAGGTGCAAAGAGGGTGGTTGTCTGCAACTCTAGGAGAGCCCTCAGAAGTAACCAATCCAGCTGGCACATTGATCTTTTATTTCTAGCCTTCAGAGCTGTGAGAAAATTAATTTCCATTGTTTAAGATACCCAGTCAGTGATATTTGATATTTAGTTATGGTGGTCCTAGCGAACTAATGTAAATGCCTTCTGTGGTCTAAGCACTTAAGATCCATTATGTCATGCACTCTATATTTCCAAAATTTAATAAACCTTTTGGGAGTAAGTTTTCTGTTATGTGGATTATGAGATGTATTATAAAGAAACACCATAAATAAACTGTGCCATAGAAATTAATGAATCACAACTCTCCTCCGTTTTTTTCTAAATCACTCATTCAATGGTGATCTTCAGTGATTAAATAGAAATATGCCTTGTCTTTCCACAGTGTTTGCAACCTAGATATTTTTTTCTTTTCTCTTATATTTTCTTTTAAAATGTATTTAGTTTATGCAACCTTGGCTTTTGTTCAGATAATTTGAAATTTGTTACTACCCATGTCCCCACGCTCTAACCTAGAAGTCTAATGTCTTTATTCAGAAGTAAGCCTGGAATTGCTGTTTTTGTTTGTTTGTTTGTTTGTTTTTTCTTTTTTTTTTTTCAGTTGCCCAGTTGATCCTGATAGAGCTTGTGTAACATTTGAGAACTAGCAGGAATCATTATGCCTAGCACAATTTCTAGTATGCGTAGGACACAGCCAATGCTTGTTGAAGTAGACCTTTTCAGGGAAAACAGACTCAGATGAAGTTTAAAATTGAAACGACTTAAAAAGTCTTGAGTTTACATAAAGACACTGTATTTTGAAGCTTGTGGATTTATTGCAAATATTTTGACTCACAAAGAACAGGTACCAAAGATTAACTTCACCTTTGAATACTAAGCTGAGTAAAAATAACAAGGTTGAATCCCAACTTCACTATGAACATAGGCAAAAATAACTGAAACCCTAGGACTCAGTCTGTGTCTATAATAATGGAAAACACTATCCTGTTTCCCTCAAAGACATCCTGTAAGCATTAATGGCATAAGGTATTTGAAAATACTTTATGAAGTATAATGAACAAAACCATGATTAGATTTATAGGACGATAAAAACTGTTTTTTACTATTCTACCTGAAGTTAATTTTGCTTATGTTGAGCATATCTCTTTAGAGTTACAGTTAAAAATGGAGAACTACGTAAAGAATTTTGGCTACTTGTACAATAATTAAATGCACAATATCTATGGCTAAAGCGTAATTGCTGTGTAATATGAGCTATTATGTCAGAGGTACTCCCATTTTCTAGTTGGACCAATGAAATTTAAAGCCTTACAAGGATATTAAAAAAATGCAATCAACAGACCCTTGGAGATCATCAGCAGAGTGTCACTAACTTTTAAGGCAGGATTGCTCACCTTTAAACTCTGGCAGCAGCGCTAAAGCAATGTAAAATGTTTTGTTTATTTAAAAGATATAACTTTCCAATTTATATATGACACATTGCCTTGCTCACAGCGATTTTAGAAATTCACAACTAAGTTATGTTTAGTTAAAATGTAACTAAGTCAGACATTTTATGGTAGGCAAATACATTATTATAAGATACAGTTTAAAATAAGGTATAGTTTACAGACTCAAAATTAGTAAATGGCTACAAATTTTTTAAAACAAAACCTTCAATCCTTTACTTATTATTGCAACACCCATGGAAGAAAACTACAATTGCACTCTTTTGCTCTCTTCTCTAAATTGCCATTTTAAACTTTAACCTAGTCTTTCCAAGTTTTAAATGTTAGACTACAAAGTGGTATCAATTCATTATGAACCAAAGATTTTGAACCCATTTCGGTGATCTAATTGGGTGTTGTTTCTTTTTCTTTGGTGCACAGTATAGGCGTATCTATTTCAACATACATTTAAAAGAACATGGATTATCATGCTAATCATTGACATTATAAGGAACAAACCAGGCATGTGCAGGAAAATGAGGGGCATTAGTTGTTTACAAAGTGTTGAGCAGAAAAGACTAGACTTACAAATAAAGCTAAGCAAAGAATATTCAGTAAAGTAGGAATAGCAAAACATTTGGTGCTAGGGATGACCACAGAGGATGTACTACAGACAAATCATCTATCTTATAATAAATGGGTACCATGACTCATGTGTGTATTGGCTGTGCAAGATTGCTGAGCTCCAATTGATTTAGTTATTTTTGTTTCTTTCTGAGTGTCTGCCTGATTTTCCTTCTACACAGTTTTGCTTTTTTATCTGTCTCAGAAATCTTTGGAGATTCACAGCAGGAAGGGTGTTTCAAGGTTGAGAGTAGGGACATACAACTTTGTTGAAATTTGCGGTGAAAAGAACAATTCCATCTGTTTTAAGCAGTGAAAAGGTCATAGCAATATGAAACTTGTCTATTTCTTAACACAAGCAGCAGAATCAAATTAAGACTGCAAACTTTTCTTAGAAGTTAAGGTCTTTGAGGGCAGAATCCTCATCTATTTCAACACCTTCAACACTGAATGTGTCTGTTTGGATGAGTTCACAATATAATAAAATATAGAAAAAAGGGAATAAAACAAACAATACTCAACAGATTTTTAAAAAGACAGAACAAGCCACCTCTTCATGACATAACAAAATAATATACCAAAACTGGATTAAAGTGTAGAGATTTGTTCAAACTACATGTTTGATCAGGTTCACAAGGTGTTTCAATTAAATTCTAAAAAGAGGATTGAATTTATATTTGGAAGACTAAGGTTTTAGTCCTTGATTTCATTACCAATGTGCTGAGGTACCTTGAGCAATTAATTGCTCTTTTTATTTCTATTTATTATTTTCCTTGTTAAGTAATATTTGGTGGTAAATAGTTAAGATCACAAATTATCAGGGCAGCACATTTTTAAAAGCACTTATCCTTTTCAGTAAAGCTTTGGTTATAATAAAAAGAAGGAAGAATATTATTCAATGAGAGGACTTCCCATGACCAGTCAAAAGCATGGCAGAATTTGTCAGCTGCTTATCCATGTCGAATGGGACAGTGGAAAGAAGGGACATAGAGCTAAGTGCTTTCTAGTCATCTCAGTTCATCGCTCTTTCTAGGCCTACAACAAGTTCACTCAGTTGCACGAGTACCTGTTTGAGAACTAGAATCCTTGAGAACCAAGGGTTGCAATTTTATTGTAGGTATTATGAATTTAAAAAGAATGTGAAAGGAGGGGTAAAGAACAGAATAAAAATCAAGGTAAGGAAAAGGAAACAACATGCAAAGAACAATATTGCCTTATATTCTGAAGCATAATCAATTATCAATGCTTCAATTTTATTCTTCATGACAATTCATTTCAGGTAGAATATTAGATTAACATAGGATAGTAGCTTTAAACAATATTTGCCTTGGTTTAATTAAAAATTTACTTTATAGAGACTTATAATCCGTGATGATTTAGTTGCAGCATATCTAAAGTATAATGAAGCTTGCCCTCTTTCAAGCAGTATGTACACAGAGATCCACATATTGGCTAAGGGCCTCTTGGGCCAATTACTTCTATTTATCTCTTCATTATTTTTAAATTTCTTCTCATAGATGGATTTTCCTACATGAAGAATGGCTGAATGAATTTTCTCATACACTGTATTTACTTCATCATGTAAGGAATTACATTATTTTTTTTCCTACCAGAGAACTGTTTCTTGTCCACATTCCCATCTTCTTCCATTAGGGATATTGTTAATATAATCTTCAAATACCTCACCCTGGTTTATTTACAGTGTAACTTTTGGTTGAATTTTTTTTTTATGAGTCATAACCAGGAAAGCATTTGATATGATCAAGGTTGTTCATACCGCTACCAAGACCCCATCTTCACCTGATAATGTATAGAAAATTCTGTTCATAAATTAAATTCTCAAATTGTATTTATCTCCAAATCACTTGTACTCATCTGTTTTCATTCTCAGACTTTTGCCCATTGTCAAACCTTTAGAAAAATTACCTGCATTAATGACCTAGACCTTATAAGGAAGTAAGCATGTCACTGTGAAAAGGTACAGGTGATATGGGGATCAAATCAAACTGAGTTGAGCCCAAATCCAGTGGCTTTAGACACCTACGCCTAAGTTTGCTTTTAATTTGGTATACAGGGTGATAATAGCATCTAGCCAGTAGAGTTATGGCAGGGATTAAATGAGATTCTATACGTAGCTTTGTAAAGTGCCTGGTCCTTGGTGTAGGTGTTCAATATTATTAACCTAGTTCTGGATAACACTTTGGGACTCGATCTTTCACCTTCCATTCCTCTTTTAGAAGCTGAGCCACCCAAATCTGTCTATATCTTTGCAACTCTGCATCAATAATTCCTGACTTTTAAAAAGTCAGGAAACAACAGGTGCTGGAGAGGATGTGGAGAAATAGGAACACTTTTACACTGTTGGTGGGATTGTAAACTAGTTCAACCATTATGGAAAACAGTATGGCGATTCCTCAAGGATCTAGAACTAGATGTACCATATGATCCAGCCATCCCATTGCTGGGTATATACTCAAAGGATTATAAATCATGCTGCTATAAAGACACATGCACACGTATGTTTATTGCGGCACTATTCACAATAGCAAAGACTTGGAATCAACCCAAATGTCCATCAGTGACAGACTGGATTAAGAAAATGTGGCACATATACACCATGGAATACTATGCAGCCATAAAAAAGGATGAGTTTGTGTCCTTTGTAGGGACATGGATGCAGCTGGAAACCATCATTCTTAGCAAACTATCGCAAGAACAGAAAACCAAACACCACATGTTCTCACTCATAGGTGGGAACTGAACAATGAGATCACTTGGACTCGGGAAGGGGAACATCACACACCGGGGCCTATCATGGCGGGGGGGGAGGGATTGCATTGGGAGTTATACCTGATGTAAATGACGAGTTGAGGGGTGCTGACGAGTTGATGGGTGCAGCACAGCAACATGGCACAAGTATACATATGTAACAAACCTGCACGTTATGCACATGTACCCTAGAACTTAAAGTATAATAATAATAAAAAATAAATAAATAAATTTAAATTAAAAAAACAAAAAACAAAAAACAACAACAACAAAAAACACTTAAAGGAAAATATTTGTCAAGGACTTGGAGAACTCAAACCCTGAATTCAGTAATTCCACTTCTGGTATGTACATAAAGGAAATAAAACGAGCAAGACTGTTAAAAATAATAATAATAATAATAATAATAATAATTCCTGTGCTCTTATTCAAGAACATAGTTTCTCAGGGAAGGTGGTTTTATATCATCAAAGTGTTCCTGACCTCTAGTCTATTTGCACAAATACACACAATTTTAAAATCTCTTTATTATTCTGATAGTTTTTACGTCACATAACCAAATCTTTGCTGACTTGAATTGTAGTTATATAGCCATACAAATGGAAAAGAAAAATTGTGCCTTTCACACATGTATATGATGCTCAGCATGTATCTCTTGAACGAGTGTCTGTCACTTTTGCAATTTTATTAGCCATATGTTAAAGGTATCTATGACCTTCATCATAATTAGATTAGTAACACTGATTGCTTTTAAATTGCTAAAATCCAGAGGGCCTCTGAACTCAGTTGTAGTTTGATTTTAAATAAAAAATTCTTAAGTATTTTCACTTTTTCATATGTGGGTCTGTTCAGTACATTTTAGCGTCATTAATATTGTTGTCTGTGACTTCAGATAAACCTGAAATTTGATGTTTTTCCTCAATCAGAATTTTTTGTGTTTTTAAAGGATTTTTTTAAAACATATATTTGATGTTTTAATTTTTTTTTTCCCTTGATCTCCATGTTTGTGTGTTTTGCATTAATAAAATGAAATCCTTTTTCTGGATCTCTTCCCTTGCCTTCCTCCTACTTCTCCCCTTTTTCTCTCTTCTATTTTTAATGAAATAGTTTTCCTCATGTCATGATCAACTATTATTGGCCAAAGGCACTCTTCCATGTCTTGAATGGAATTTGATACTATCTTGCTCTTTATCTTGAATGAAAGCCAGAGATTGTCTCCTTAGCCTGATGCAAAAGCTGCATAATGACCATCATGAGAGTAATGAAGAAAAAGCAGAGTCCAATTGTTTAAATGAAGTTATTTGTACTATAGTACAAATCCAAAAAAATGAAAGGTTGATTGTTATACAAGTGGAAACACTGAACAGCATGGATATTAATGAGCCAGCTCTAAAACTCAAAAATGGACTGTTAGCATTATCCACACAAGATTAACTTCAGGATAAACATCTTAGACAGCACATGAAAATATTAGAATAGAACCAATAGAAAAGGACCTCAGGGACATCTCCCAGCCAGAAATTGTTCAATATAATGGAAGGAATTGTCTAATCTCCTAATCATCTTTGCTGTCAAAGTCTTACTACGTTAATTCCTATCCTTTGGCCAGTTTCCATTTGAGATAATTTCTAACAGTGTGGGTGAGTAAGTAGAAAGGGAAGAGGCTTTGATGATCTTTTCTTTCAGTTGCTGGGAATAGCTATATCATCACAGAGCTAGGATAGCATTTGATCTATTCTCTCGCATTTAGAAAGGGTCATACTTAAATTATTCATGGTTAAAAGAAAGCTTAGCACATTTCATAAATACACCAAAGGCAGAAGAATTTATCTCATTTTTCATGTGCACATAACTGCAATGTGACTCTCCTATGCAGTAAGTCTGCTTTGGATATGATCATGGAAAATATTCTACATGCTGACTTCAGGAACAGGGGGTGGGGGGGCAATTTAGATAAAAAAATAGAACAAAGTGCGTATCTTTAAAAAAGAAGCAGGTGGCAACCTGTACAACAAACTTAGATTTCTCTATTTTTTCAAGGAGAGGGCAATTCAGCATGGGAATGTAGTGAGTACGGTACTGAGGCTGACAATACGTGGACTATATATCGAGGAATACATACCCGCGCAACAGATTGATAATACAGGAATGGATGCTAATTATTAACTTTCAACCTGTATTTCATCCTTGGTAGGGCGTCATGACACTTTCAGTAATGATGGTAGTGATACAATATTGGTTTTCTAACTGTATAATCCTTTACCTACATTCTAAAAATCCATTTATCAACTGGAAAGTGTGGTTATATAAACACAGGGAATTTTACATCTTAGCTCAGTTTTTGCATCAGTTAAACAGGAATAATAATGATTATAGTACTAAGAATGAGAAGGCATTAGCAGAACCATTTTACAACTTAATAAACTGACACGTAGAGGTAAATTATAAGCCATAGATAGATAAATAATGCCAGTTTTTTTGAGAGAACACAATTATAAAAGTTGACTTCAACAAAATATTCACTTATTACCTTTGGCATATAAGCAATTATATCCTCAATGCAAAAGGAAACTGGAATTCTTGGCCAGAAAAAGATTATAAATTTAAGGTGTTAAAAAATCTCTTGTATTTATTAAGTTCTAATTATGGGCCTTTTTCTGAATTTACACCACGTATTTTAAATTCCTTTATCCTTAGAATTTTTGGGGGGGAGAGAAAGTAATAAAAGCTTGTATTGCACATTGTTGCTGAGTTTTCACTTCTTAGTAGACGTTCAACATGAGGCATATTGCTCATCAATTCTGTCCCTCAAGTGTCCTCACCTGTAAAATGGGGATTAGAATATCTGCCCTGTTGTAATCATAATGCTCTGAGAATATAAGCTTTCATAAAAGCATAGGAAGGGCCAGGTGTGGTGGCTCAATCTTGTAATCCCACACTTTGGGAGGCCACGAGAAGCAGATCACCTGAGGTCAGGAGTTCGAGACCAGCCTGGCCAACATGGTGAAACCTCATCTCTACTAAAAGTACAAAATTAGCCGGGTGTGGTGATGGGCGCCTGTAATCCTAGCTACTCGGGAGGCTGAGGCAGGAGAATAGCTTGAACCCAGGAGGCAGAGGTTGCAGTGAGTCAAGATCGCGCCACTGCACTGCAGCCTGGGAGACAAAAGTGAGACTGTATCTCAAAAAAAAAAAAAAAAAAATAGGAAGTTTGTAAACTGTAAGTTATATAGATGGACATTTTTCATGTGCTCTTATAAATTAAAATATATATAAGCTATACATTAACCTATATGTATAAATATAATTTTCATCACTTTAATTCCCAAAGATGCAGAATATTTTGTGCAACACAGATTTATTTTGTATGACATACTTTCTATGTGATGAAAAAGAGGGAGATTATGTCAGTATAATACACTGTCACAGTGGTGCAGGCAGAGCCTTTCTCAAGGTATTAATGTTTAGAGGTAATCAGAGACACATTTTCTTATAAGTAAGGAAAAAGTCTTTGCAATATATTGGAACCTTATTTAAAAAAAGCTAAAAATCAAAGGAAGCACTTTTTTAGGGTGAGTTGTGGCTGATCTAGCAACTTCCAATTGATTATGCTTCCTCCGTGTTACTGAGGGACAGGTGACAACTGAGAGCTCTAATCATAGAGGCTACAAAGATGTGGACTCAATCAGTGGATTAATGAAGAAGGCTACAGTTAGGTCAGATTTATAATTTTGATAAAAATGGCATTATAAACATGAGAAAAAATGGCTATAAGAGAATGCCCTCAAAGAGGAAGAACAAGTGCTGAAGTTCAAGGCTGAAAATGACTGAATGATTCCAAATCAAAATGCTGATTAAAACTTTACTATGTTAATAGCAATTGTATTATTTGGGCCGTGGTTTTGTTTTAAAAATAAATAATTATTGTTTTCTTCCCAAGTTTTATATCTCCTAGAAGCTCTGTAATTTTTACTAACTGACTTTGCACACTCCTTGTTGCTCAAAAATATATGTGTGTTGGACTAGAAAACCTAGAGCTCTGGCCTAGTCTGCCATCATGATAGGCAACCTTTAACTTACATGCTACACAGCCTTACATGATTCATAATATACTGTTTTTATATATAAGTCAAAAGGGAAGAATATATTATTTTAAAAATCCTGGAAAAACATATGTCATTGATGTACTCCTCTGACATGGCGCTGTGTGAGATTACCAAGAAAGAAAACACTGTATCTTAGTATTTTTAACTTCACCTTTCAAAGTCATGTTAGACAAATAATATAGTTAATATTATATCCTAATATGTTTTTTCTTAGAAACAAATAACTAATTAAAAGAGAAAAAGAGACTGATTTAAATATGAATTACCCTTACATTAATGACTGCATTTATATGATCATCTAAAACTAAGAACTTTGTAAATTAAGTTCAATATTTCTTATAAAAAATATTCAATAGTATATCTGTAAATATATCATATACATGTAAGTTTTAAATAGGAACTATTAATAAGCCCATATCATTCTTATGAAACCACATTATATCATTCATATAATTCTGTGAATCCATGCATATCTAAAATCCATGTTAACAGAAGACCTAAAATGGCATTTCTGCGTATGCATATACATATATATATTCCAGTTAAAATAATCACCAAAAGAATATTACAGCTTATGCATTATCTACAAATTTATCTAAATTTGGATTTTCCCCCATGTCACCTTCTTAATACAGCAACTTTGAGTTTGTACAACTTTAAATAGTCGTAGGAAATTAATGCTGACATTTAAGATGTATTATCTACAAATTGTGAAAGAACAGGGTTAAATATGTCCAAGAAAAAAATAGAAACAAATGATCACCTTCTCCCCTTCTATTAACAAGATTAAATGCCACTGCCTTTTTTCCTCTTAATCATTTTCTATGTATTAGCAAATATGTAGGTACATTCTCCATCCATCTAAATGATGAAGATACAAAAAATGATAAGCCTAAAATTTAAGCTTTGAACCTCCTTCTATGGCAAAGCAATAATAATCACTCTTGAGACAAATACCAATATCAATAAGCGATCTCTTTCATCCACATCAGACAGTATCTGTACTATTTTTGCAAGAAACTGAGGGTAAAAGTAGATGTGTATGTGGCATGAACAAATAGAAGATCAAATGATGTTAGAGGTTATTGGAATACACGTGTCTTCACCCTTGGGAAACAAAATGAACTTACATCTGACAATCCGATCTGCTAAAACCCTAGGAATTCATGAAATAAATACAGAGTAGAAAAGACTTCCCACTTCCCACAAGTGAACATTTTGATGAGAATTCAGAATTTTATTAAATAATCTGAGCTGAGAATTTGATCTCTCTTGTGGAATATTCATGAACTCAGTCATGATTTCTAAAATCAATACTTTACACCAAAGCATTAACGTAGTACATGTGGAAAATGTTATATTCCAGAAATATCATAAACTGTTCAGTGGAAAGAAGAAAAGGTCACAAGAATTTGGTAGTAGAGAAGACTCTTTTGATTCAAGTCATCATTCTTTGATAATATGCCAATAAATATCATAATACGGTGGACAATGTAGGTAGGCAGCGTTGAGTAGTACAGCAGAGGTTTTAGTACAGAAAATAGATATATAAAACTTGGGTCCAAACCCTAACTTTTCCTGCTTATGATCTTGGGGGAACATATATACATGACCTATTTTAGTTATAGTTTCCTTGGGTTAAAATGAGGACAGTACTATTTACCTTGGATGATTTCTATAAGGATTAAAGGTGGTGTCTACATATTCTCAGCATGACACTCTTTGCATGATAAACAATAAATGGTAGCTAATATCAATTTCTTATTATCTTAAGCTCAATAAAAAATTGTAAAAAGGAACAGTGAAGAGGCAGCATGAAAATCAATCAGTATTCAGTCCTATCCAGAAAGACTATAAAAGAAATTAGAATCTCGCGTCTCATTCTACTGAGTGGGAAACTAAACTGCAGAGAAATGGACCCATACAGGAGTCAATTATAAACTCACAAATCATTTATTTTTCCATTTCCCCATCTCAACTTAATTCATTCTTGAGGAACAAACTCAGGGTTAATTCATTTGTTTACTTATTCATTGATGTATTCACATATTCATTCATTTATTCTATCAAATAATGCTCCAGGTGGTGCATTATGGCAAAACAATTCAAAAGGAATTGGCAGTTTAACAGAAGAGAAAGCAAAGTAGATATTGTAATCTGGTATGGTTACATGTTTATAATAGTGGTGTGCATAAAGTTATCTGGAAGTGTGTCTGGAAGTCTTAACAGAACTTCTCCAGGTGGGAAGGCAAACTCAGGGCACTGGGGAAACTATGTGAAAACACAAGTGATGATTGAAGTGGTGGTGATCCCCAGAATAAAGCAGTCTATCTAAAGGATGGGATTTCTCTTTTGGGGTGGCTGGTGTGAGATAAAAATGAAGAGAAAAATAGAAAATATATCATGAAGACTGTTACGTAGTGTGAGGGAAAATGCAGATATTTAATCAATGATGAATGAATAATGAGAGGATTTTAGATAGGAGGGCTACACTCTCAGCAACAGAGTGGTAAAGCAACTAAAAGAGAGAGAGCAAAAAGCAATAAACTAAAGAAAAGCAAGTGTAAGTAGAGAATAGTATAGCAGGTTAGAGTTCAATCATCCAGATAGGATGTCTGACTGATCTGAAGCTTGATGCTAATTACAATATTGAACAATATTTCAAGTTGTTTGAGGAAATGAAATGTGTGTATAACAGACCAGCAATGATGTTATCTTGACTGTTGGATATGAATAACTGAATATATTCCCTCACTGTGAATGGATCAGTTACTTATATCACGCTGTTCAAAGAATAGTTATATAGAAAACAGATCACTTCTACTAAGATGACCAAATTATAGGATTCTGATACACAGAACATTCAGCGATGAGACTCTAGATAAAAATGAATAATGTTCTTGAGTTACAATGACCTGATCCATAGGCTGACAGAGGAGGAGAATGGAAGAAAGCTCTAGGAAGATAAGATTTGATGGATGACCATGAATTTCTTGGGATTTCAAGGAAGGTGAATTCAGAGAAAGGAAAGTAAGTCATGGAAGCATGAGAGCATATGTTGCATTCTGAAAGTTAATATAACTTGCTGAACATTTACTGCCTCCCTTATTAGACCTTTAATGAGTGTGGCAATATAACATGAGCAAGAAAAAGTAGAAAATGGGAAGAGATGACGGGCCCATGGTACTGAACTAAACTCCTCAGTTGATGCTGCTCCTCTTCAGAGGGACAGAAAATAAAAACAAAAACAAAAATCCCTTGTTTTTTTTTAATAACAATACAACTTTCTAGATTGCTTTTACGAGCATCTAAACATATTAGATTCATATTTATTTATTTACCAAATGAACGTCTACAACTGCAGGCCATTTTCCACAACACCTTCAGTCTTGGCACTATTTGGTAATTACAGGATAGTCAGTTAGTTCTGTGTATTAGGCATTGTGGAGATAGACTGAACACACCCCAAATAACTATTACAGACTTTAAGATGCTTGCAATCTTGTTATCTCCCCATAGCCATTAACATGGCTTCTCATATGTAAAAAGCAACGTGGTAGATGTGTATGGTATTAAATTACACACACACGAGTAGGAAATAAGAATAATATTTTAAAAGAACGGTATGAGGTTATAAGAGCTGGAATGAATATAGATGTGTCTAGAATAAGTTTAAAAATGAATAAGGACTCCAAGTCCTTAAGAGCTCCCTATAATGTTAAACAGAAAGGCAGGAGTAAAACAAGTAGGCACTTGAAGGGAGAATTGGAGGAGTTGTTCAGAAAAAGGGGATCATGACTCCATAGAGACCGCAGTGAACTCAGGTCACTGAGATCCAACTGTGGTGCCAATGTTTCTTAGATTTTCCATTACAGTAGAAACATTATACAGGAAAAATATTTATGCGGTATGTACTCCATCCCAAATACTCTTTTTAACGTGACATTGACATTGATGTTTGATTCACTTACATTTTAAATGTTATGAGATTAAGTCTGAGTTTCAAAACCCAAGCAAGGGAGGTCAGAGGACCATTTCTTTTCCAGATCTATAATGAAGATTGAGAAGAACTGGGTTTCTAAATTGCCAGAGGCCACTTTCCTCCAGGGCAATCTTTCTTTCAGCCCCTCGGGTGCTTGTTGCAACTTGACTCTAACTCATGCATTCATTATATAATTCCTTGGATGTAAACCCATCTCTACAGATCAAGAAATGGCTCATACTCTTTTGGCTACCAGATATACGGCACAAAAATAGCAATAAAGTACTGACACCAAAATCACTGAATGACTCTTAGACTCATTTAAATAATAGTCACTCTATTATTCATCACTGTCTGTCCAATTGTTCATTTATGAAAAAATTATTAATATTACTTTTAGAATGGGACAGTCAATGTGTCCAATGTGTCACTGAAAACAGTTTTTAAGCTTGAGAAAAAATATGGCTTTAAATTATGAGCAGATTCCTAAATTCTTAAAAAACACTTTCTGCTTTTGCTATTCTGACCCTTATATGTTTCCAAGATAGTATTTTAGAAATAATCATGCAATTTAAAAGAATAGATCATATTGTAAGTATAATTTTTTAAAAAAGAAATCCTCATTTTGGATTCTGTAAGCCACATTCTGCAAAGCTTTTCGATAATTTTCCTCTAAAATCCAAAAGTGTGGATAATGTCAATTAATATTTAGTATAAACAATATATACTGAAATAACTAGAAATGATTTAATATTCATTTTCATTCCTCCTGTATCAACCAAAAAAGTAGCAAAGTAAATTCTATGGGTCTGATTGCACTATTTTATCTGTTTTAGTAGTGTCTGTCTATTGAACAACTTTATGGGTATTAAATTACACATTAAATATTTATATTAATCAAATTAAATACTTTAAAATACTATTTCCATATTAGTTTGGCACAGAAGCAATTGCAGTTTTGGCCATTTATAAGTAATGCAACTACTTATATAATAACTGCAACTATTTTTATACCATCCTAATAATAATTATGATTCTGCTTATGATTTATTAAAGACTATTTGCAAGTGTTTATGCTCTAACAAACACTATGGTAATATATTTAAATATAAATATTATCCCATGTTATTTTCTCCAGTTTATTTGTAAGGTAAGAGAAGATTAGAAAAATTCAGCAATGTATTGTTAAATCTCAGCGCTCCAATTTGAACCCAGTCCTACCTGACTCCAAAACCAGCATTTTGCTCCAAAATCCTACTTCTCAAAAAAGACCCAAGTAGGCCTTGACAATAAGACAAGTCTTCAAATTGGTTTCCTGTGTAGGTCCTTATATTCCTCTTATAAAATAAAAATCAACCAGAACAAAATACAAGTCTGATGCCAAGATGAGCCAGTTAGCTTATCTGTTTCAGAAAACAAAGAGATTCTGTTAACTCTTATTTGGTTTTCTCCCTATGTGTGACACTGCCCTAGAGCAAGTGGATACCAAGTCAGCATAATTATCTACACATTTGTCTGCATAAATGTCATGCTTCAAGGGCAGTCAGTTCTTTTATCTTCCAATTTGAAGGTCATCACATACTGAGGGATGCCTAGGATGTGCCTGAGGGATGTCCCTTTTCTTGAGAAAATTTTTCAGTGAATCAAAAGAGCATTTCCTTTTACCAAAGGGAGACGTGACTAAGATAGAAGATGGGGTTGATTTTTGTTTTCTTTTTGTCTCGTTTTAGTGGCTTAAACATTTTTCCTCAATAAATCATACATACAGTTAAAATGGAGTAGGAAAAAACAGGTAAAAAAGACGAGAAAAAATGCAATTAAGAAACATCAAATAAGAACTTCCTTAGAGAGACATTAAGAACTTTCAGAACTTTCTGGCTCTTACGGAGAAAGGAGAAAAGTTTGGATATGAGAAACATGAAAAGCTCAATAATTAGAATTAGAAATGAACACTGGAGTCAGAGAGAAAATTAAATATTATATTATTTCTGTATTATGTGGATTGTTAAAATAAAGGGACAAATTGCTTGTATATATTAAAATACCTAAATAAAATAAATGCTACCTATACAAAAAAGAATGATAACCCCAATAATTATAAGAATCATATGTGTTAGGCACTGTTTAAGGGACTTTATATGTTGTATTTCACCCCATCTGCAAGGCAGTCTTAGAACACACGTTGTATTGTAATGCTTGTTTTATGTTTAGATAAACTTAGCCTTGTAATAGGTTAAGGAACTTGCCCTAGGACACACAGCTAAGAAATGGCAAAACTAGAATTTGAACCCAGGAAATTCAATTCCACAGACTGAATACTTATCCACTATATTCAGTGATCATAATAAGCAATATTATTTTCGTATTTACTATTTCCAAATATTATATCTAAAGATATAATTTTAGACAATTTTAAACACTATTATATCAATATGCAACCTGAGCATATTAATAAGGGAAATAACTTATAACTCTCAGGAATGCAATGCTAAATCAATATCAAGTTAGTTATGTATTAGATATTAGGGGCCTCGGTGCATAATACTATACAGTCATGATATAGCCTTACAACATGTATAAAGATATTTAATTTCAAAGTCAATTTCAAGATTAAAAAAAAAAAAACTTGAGTCAAGTTTTCTGAGCATGGGAGCAGCTTACTGCAGGCCATGTATCCAGGAGGAAAAGCTGACAGGAGTGATACAAACATAACCCATTGTTTTAGCAGTGGAATTACATGTTCCTCAATGTTGATAAAGAGCCCAGGACTTGAGTAATTACTAAGCAGACACCCAGAAATCAAACTATTCTGTGTCACTATTCCTGGTGGTAGCACCAAACTCCATGTGGGATGCAAGAAGTTCAAAAAACTTACACATTCTTACACATGATTTAGTGATGGACTTCTAGAGGAATTTAGACAATAGACAGCTGCCCTGGTTAACTACACACTTGGACTTCTCTTGTTTATTGAATCAAATGTTGTCTTGTGAGACATAAAAATAGAAAATCTTTATATTCCTTTATTTCAAAAACAAATAAAATACTTACATTATTAACAGAAGAGCATACTGGTTTCGGTCCATAAAATCTTTGGGAAGGGACAACTGTAAAGGAAGTTCTTTTAAAGAAAGAGCAAAATATTAAAGATGGAGAGTCATTTACAGGTAAAACTATAAGACGCAGAGAAAGTTGTTCTTGAATAACATAGCATGCACAAAACTTTACCATAGTCGTCAATATGAAGGATTTTGACTTCCGGCTTTACTATTTTCTTCTTCAGGATAGCTTCCTTCAGCATAGAATTGCTTTCCAATATAAAATATTCTGTAAACCAAAAAGGCTAGTGTAAATAGCTAACTCCTATGCATTAAACAAGAATCAATGTGACACAACAAAAAATTATCCAGTTGTTACCATTTGGCAGGCACTGTGCTGATTAACTCATCATTTCTCTTCTGAGTTACTACAACAGTTTCCTAAGTGAGCTTCATTATGCCAGTAAATTTTTTTTTCATTTGCTTCTTTATTAAATTTATCATTTACATTTTCAAAATGCAAATCTGATCATATTGTTAACCTGCTTAAGAATATTTTAGCAAAATACAAGATTATCTAACACCAAATGAGTTGAGATTCACAATATCTAGGTACCTATACCAATTAAAAGGCATACAGAAACACAGGATGAGGACACCTGGACTGCAGTTCAGGTGTTTAATAAGGTAGAAAGAGTATGAACATATTATGTATTTCTAAAACTAAAAACTGCAGAATCTGAAATACATGAAAATTATATGACCTAAGATGAAAAATATACTGAGTGAGATTAATAAAATATTAGGCACTGCAGAAGAGTAATGACCTTGAAAATACAGTAATAGAGAAATATCAAAAATGAAACATCAAAAAATTTGATAAAACATGAAGTGGACATCAATACTTGCTCGAATTTTGATGTACATGCATTGTATTAAATTTGTAGGTCTATTTGGAGAGACTTTATATCATAAAAATAGTGAGCCTTCTAATCCACAAATATATATACACTCACATATATGTCTGCATATGTTTATATATTGTATACATATATATCGATGTGTATATATGTGTGTGTGTATATATATACACACATATATGTCTGTCTCTGTGGGAATTTGAGTCTTTAATTTCTCCCAGCAGTATTATATAGATTTATAGAGGAGGTATTTATTTTTATTAGATTTATTCGTAGATACTCCATGGATACTTTGACCTTACTTTAAACAGCATTTTAAAAATACTCAAATCTTGCATTTTCGTTGATGAAATAGTTGAATTTTGTGTATTGGCCTACAGCTGTAACCATGATAAATTCACTTGTTTTCAATAGTTTATAGGTGTGTATATTCCACAATTTTTTGTTTCCTTGTCTTTTGTTTTGTACATAGCATGTCTTCTGCAAAAACACAGTTTTATTGCATATATTTCTTTGTCTTACCCATTTTACTGGCTAAGTCCTCTACTACAATGTTGCACAGAAGGAGTGAGAACAAACATTGTTGACTTTCCCAGTTCTCAGGGAGAAGCATCATTCTTTCACCATTAAGCACGATGTCAGCTGTAGTATTTTTACAGATACCATTCATGAAGTTCAGGAATTTCTTTCTATCTTATCTTGATTAGGAATTACTATTGATTGATTATTATTATTGTTGGCCAAAATTTTCAATTTTTTTCTAAATCCTTTGACGTGTCAGTGTAATATGGTGAATTATATTGTTTGTTGAAGGTTACAGCAAACATAGAATCTATGGGTAAATCCAATATGGCCATAATAAATTATCATAACTTCTATAATTGCTAGGTTTGACTTGCTATTATTTAGTTAAGGTGTTTTGCGTCTAAATTCATGAGAAAATTTGTTTTTTTGTCCTCCTAATATATATGTCTGGATTTGGAATCCGGTCGATACTTGCCTTATATTTTAAAAAAGAGTTTGTGTAAGCTTGGTGTTAATTTATTCAATGTTGCATAAAATGCACCAGTAAAGCTAGCTGAAACTGGAGTTTTCTTTGTGAGGAGAACGTTAATTGCATATTTATATATTGTATTTCTTCTCATGTGAATGTTTAGCAATTTGTGTCTTTTAAGGAATTTTTCCATTTCATCTAAGATGTCAAATTTACTGGCATAAAATTACTTATAATGTTCCATTATTGTCATTCTAATATCTATAGCATTTGTATGGACATCATCTCTTTTATTAATGGCATTACATTTTTCTCTTTTTCTTCATGTCTCTGGCTAGAATTTTGCCAACTTTATTGATCTTGTCAGGGAAGCACCTTTTGGTTTTATACATTTTCTCTATTGCTAGTCTATTTTCAATATCATTTATTTCCTTCTTACCCATTTTTATCTCCTTCTTTCAACTTTGTTTTAATTTGCTCATGTTTTTCTAGTTTCTAAAGGTGAAAGAGGAGATTATCGATTTTAAACCTTTCCTTTTAATGCAATAAGTTAGAATCATAAATTTCTTTCTAATCACAACTGTAGTAACCCCTAAATTGGGATCTGAGGTGTTTTTATTTTTATTCAATAAGTTAGAGTCATACATTTCTTTCTAATCACAGTTGTAGTTACCCCTAAATTGGGATCTGATGTATTTTTATTTTTCTTTGGCTCAAAATAGTTTCTAATTATTTATTTTTTATTGATCAATGTATTATTTAGAAGTGAAAGTTTGATGACAGAACATTCTCACTTCTTGAAACTTTCTTTTTGTCTTCATTTTTAAGTGAGAAATATCTTCTAGGTTTGTTTTTCTATTAAGGATTTTTGTTTAGTTCAGTTTTGTTTTCCATAAGCATTTACAGTATTTTGGTCTATTGTCTTTTGGTTTGCTTTTTTCTGATGAGATGTCTGTAGTCATTTGTTTTTACTACGTATGTGATATGTGGATGTAATGTGTCTTTTAATTTCTGATGATTAAAAATTTTTTCTTTATCATTGGTTTTGTATAATTTGCTCATGATGTGCACTAGTGTGGTTTTATTGACATTTATCTTGTTTTCTTCATGTTGAACTTTTTTGAACTTTTTCATCAGATTTAGAAAATTATTGGCCATTATTACATCAAATATTTTTTGCAAGTCTCCTTGCCCCATTCTGACTCTAATTACAAAAATGAGAGATGTAGATATTGGCCTACAGTTAATTTATGTTCTTCCTTTGTCTTTCTTTTCCTTTTTGTGTCAAGAAATTTTCTACTGATATTGTTTCAAGTACACTGATCTTTTCCTCTGTGGCCTCTAATCTGTTTTTAGTATTTTCCAGTGAAGTTTATATTTCAAATATTTTATTTTAAATTCACAAAGTTCTTTCATAAAAATATATTCTCTTTGTTTTCTCTCTACATTAATTCTTTTCTTGATAGCTTTATTTATTTGTAACAGCTAATTTACTGTATTTGTCAGTGATTTCCATCATCCCTGTCATTTCTGAGTCTGTTTCTATTCACTAATCTTTCTCCTATTTATGAGTCATATTTTCCACTTTCTTCACAAAGCTAGTAATTTTTTATTAGATACTGACCATTGTGGCATTTACATTTTGAAAGCCTGGGTTTTGTTGTAATCTTTTAACAATTGTTGGACTTTGTTCTGGCATATGTTGTAAGCAGGTTGACCGTTTGAAGACTTTTAAAGAAATCTTTTTAGTGTGTATTTGAATGACCTTTGCTCTATGGCTAGTTTAGCACTACAAAAGGCAGAACACTTCTGGGATCTCTTCTAAATGTTCCACTACACTGCTGATTAAAAGGTGAGCATATCCCACCACTCTGTAAGCTCCGGCATTGCCCACACTCATGAAGCATCTTCCTATGCATACTCAGCTAGGTATTTTCAGCAGCTGATTCAGGGTGATCCCACTTCCGATTCAGGGTGATCCCTCTTCCAGCCCTATGCAGATGTCTTTCTCCATGTGGCTTCTTCATTTCCAGTTCCATCGTTCCATAAGCCTCAATTCCATAAAATTCCATACAATTCGTCAACACTCCATAAGCCTCAATCTACCTGAATATCATTTTCTGTCTCCTCAACTCAGGGATATCATTGTATTATGATTAGTTTATTCCTTATTGCACTGGAGTTCAGAAATTGCTGTTAACAAGAAAGCTAGAGAACTTACAACACTAATTTTACTTATTTCCTTCTTTCAGGGGGGATCTGAGACCCATGCTGGCTATTGTCAAATGTCTGGAAACAGTTGATTTGTATATTTTGTCCAGTTTTCTGTATTATTATTCTTATTTTTTCTTAAGGGAAACAAGGGGATCAAGTCTATTTCCAGTTACTCCACAGCCAGAATTAAAAAAAAAAAAAATTAAAATGTCAAAGGTTTATCATTGAACCAATATGATTGAATCCAAACTACTTAGAAAAAAATAAGAGTTACAATCCAATTCCAGTCTGTCCCTCTGGCCTCATATATTTTTGCTTTTTTAGTAAATGTTTTGTTCCAGCTGTGATGAACAATGTTTATCTTGCAAATGTGAACATTTTTATGCGTTCTTATGTTTGTATATACACATTTGTTTTTCTGAAAATGTCTTCGCATTGACTTTCTCTTGCCCTGAACTGTGTACACTTTTACTAGAGAAATAATCACAGACTGTTATAGCCATTTAATTTTATGTTTCTCCCATTGGACAATGCTGTGTGTGTGTAATCTCAGGCACATCAAACTACCTCTTTTGTAAGTAAATATCTTCCCCTATAATATATATCTGGAAGACTAGATGTTCTAAGAGGTTTTTTACATGTTTAAAATGTAAAGAAACTCTGATTATTTAAACATTAGTATATTCTCAAAGAAGCTATCCTAAGCATTTAATTTTAAATGCTTTAAAAATGGTGAATATTCACACAGAGAAACTAGAAAAACAAGAGCAAACCAATTCAAATCCAAAGGTACAGGAGAAAAAAAAAATCAGAGCTGAACTGAATGAAATGAATATGTGAAAAAGCATACAAAAGATCAACAAAATCAAAAGTTGATTCTTCAAAAGTATAAATACAATTAATAGACTGCTAGACAGCCTAATAAAAAAGAGAGAAAATTCAAATAAACACAATCAGAAATGACAAATGGGACATTAGCACTGACCCCATGGAAATACAAAAAACCTTCAGAGACTATTATGAGTGCCTCTATGCCCACAGACTAAAAAACCTACAAGAAGTTGATAAATTCCTGGACATACACACCCTCTCAAGAATGGACCAGGGAGAAACTGGAAACCTGAACAGACCAATAATGAGTTATGAAATTAAATCAGTAATAAAAAGCCTAGCAACTAGAAAAAGGCTGGAACGAGATGGATTCATATTTAAATTCTATAAAATGTATAAAGAAGAGCTGCAACTAATCCTACTGAAGCTAATCTAAAAAATCAAGGAGAAGGGATTCCCCCCAACTCATTCTTTTGGTATGATTTTTAATTCCAACTCAATCATTTGGTATGATTCCGATACCAAATCCCGGCAGAAACACAGTGAAAAAAGAAAACTTCAAGAACACAGTGGCTGGGCCTGAAGGTCAAGGGTGAAGATTCCCTTCAGCCAAAGGTCACAGCAAACCTGTGGTGACTCCGCAGGAACAGGGCTGGTGGAATAAACAACCCAGAGCAGTTTTCTCCCTCTTTCCAGTTGCCTACAAGATTTCCTTTGGTGGAATCCAGTTGGAAGTCATGGGGCAACAGAACCTAAGTCATCTGTAGAAAGTACTTCCAGGCCAGAGAACATTGAAGAGAATTGAGAGTTAAAAGTGGTTCTGGAAAAACAAATGGAAGATGCTCAGGGCACTGCGTCATATTCTATTAAAATTTATTTACAAACTCCCATTATTTGTTATTTATAATGTCTTTTTCTATTTTCAATAGCTTTGTCATAATATTCTCCATTTAGAATTATTTTCTCAGTATAAACTACAAAAATGAAAAAAAGATATAAAAGAATTAAGTTTTTGCTAGGCATGGTGGCTCATGGCTATACTCTCAGCACTTTGGGAAACTGAGGCTGGCAGATCACCTGAGGTTGCGAGTTCCAGACCAGACTGACCAACATAGGGAAATCCAGTCTTTACTAAAAACAAAAATTAGCTGGGCGTGGTGGTACATGCCTGCAATCCCAGCTACTTGGAGGGCTGAGGCAGGAAAATTGCTTGAACCTGGAAGGCGGAGTTTACAGTGAGCTGAGATTGCACCATTGCACTCCAGCCTGGGCAACAAGAGCAAAACTCTGTCTAAAAAAAAAAAAAAAAAAAAAGAAAAGAAATAAAAATAATTAAGTCTTGACTATTATTTTTAATATGTTATAATTAACACTTCTACTACATTCTATCTTTGTTAGTAATACAAATGTTTAATGTTATTAATTTGTTAGGAAAAATTACATGGCAGTAGTTTCTTCTGCATTTCTTTGATAACTAGTGGGTTTAAAGATTTTCCACGCTTGTTAAATATGTTCCTTTTTCTTTTTTAAAAATTTCTCCCCATGCATTATTCTACTTCATGTGGCCCCAAAATGAGTTATGATTTATTTTTGGTATATTCGCTTTCATTAACCCAAAGACTTACTTGCCATTGACTATAAATTTTATCTCCCTAAGTAATTATCCTTTGAAAAGAAAATTAAGCACTTGACCACTATTCATAGCCTTTTTTGTTTTTGTTGACCTTGAGACAATCGTGATTGGCTTCTGAACAGGAAAATAACGTGGTTTCCCTAAGACAGAAATGTTTTGTAATTTGAAGCAGAAGTTATTAGAAAAGACATTGCCTTGTAACAATAGGATAAAATCAAATTAAAATCAGATTGGAAAAATTTTTAATTATCCTTTGTTAAAGGCAGAATATACAGTGTAACACAAATAGTTATTGATTAAGTGTGTCCTATATATCATGAATATTACTCATTTCCACTGCAAACACATTTGTTTATTTGCCTTGGAGGACACTGACTCTATGAGATGTTAATACACCATCTTGGATCCCACAAAAAGCATGTGATAGACTTATTTTATACACTGATTGTTCTATCTATGAGATTCAACTTTCTTTCCATTTTATCAACCATACTGTCTATGATCATTATTGTTGCTGTTAGAGTTAATATTGAATAGATTTGATTTGCTTAACATAACCTCTTTAAGTTTACACTGAAGATGGAAATAATGAAATAAATAGAAACTAAAATGTGTGCTAAACCATCTTCCAGCCACACAAAAACCCAACACAAACTTAGAAATTTCTTATTGCCTAGTGCATGCATAAGTGTCCATATGACATTATTTGAAGAATATAATTGGTCTTGATCTGTTTTCTCAAAATGATATTTGTCATTCAACCTTACACATTTTTACTTGTATGTCTTCTAAGTCAAGGCACCTAACTGACTCCTACTTAAATAAGAGTATGCAATGCAAGAGGCAAAAGCACAATAGAAAAAGTAGCTATTATATTGTACTGAATTACAAACCCTATTCTCGAGTCAGACTGTCTCATTTGATTCGTGGTTCTGCCATTTATTAGTATGACTCTGGCCAAGTTATTAATCCTTAACCTCTTTGAGACTAATTTTTCTCACTTGTAAAAAGGGGTAATCAAATTAACTATCTCAGAGGTGTTCAGAATTTTAAATGAGTCAATAAATATGAGCCATTATTAGATTATAGTAGCTTACGTGAAATAATCACAGAATAGAAGCATTGATTAAATAAAACTTAAAAAATGAAAGAAGGATACAAACATGGAAGAAAGGAAAGAGAAAGGAAGAAAGGATGAAGTCTGGTTATTCATTTTTAAGATAAGCCCAACCATGCATTTATTTATCTACTTTACTGTAAGTTCTTGAACACGAGACCCTTCCAATGGACCCTCAGACTCTGTCACATCACTTGACAAAAGTAGGTGATCACTTAACAAATATACAAATGAATAAATGCATAAATGAAAAAGTGCATATATAAAACTAGAAGAACCTGGATATCTGGAACAAACAGGATAGAAAATATATAAAATATTTTTCATAGTTTTCCAAAATGTCTTCAAAAGATTATTCTGGAGGAACAACTTAGGTGAGGCCCAGGCAAGAATGAACCAGAACATTAAGAGGCCAGTAAGCTAAAATGTACCTGTTTCATCAATAACTCTATTTGATTTAGGTAGTAGATATCCTATTTTGGGCATATAAGATTCACCTCCCGCCTGTAACATGGCTCACATCGCTTGCTTTACTGCCTTTCTTACATACATAAGGTCAAGTTGATGGTATACACACAGCTTTCCTCATGCTGGGGATTTTTTGAGGAAGGATTTATAGAGTATATGACTCAGAATAGATAATACAATGTCTAAGACTAATGCCAACCGTAACTATTCTTAATTGTCTTCTTGTGTACTCACTTGCTGGGTTGTCCGTACTATGTAGGCTGACCACTGGGACCCTTGGACCTGGAATTTAAAAATATGTGTATAAATATTTTTAAAGACGTCTAAGTAATAATCATTAGAAAGTTTACATAATAGTTTTTTTTTCCCCCAAATGGAAGCACTTCGTGGTTAAAACATAGCAAAACAGAAACCAGATAACTAGTTTTCGTTCCTATTTATAAGCATTATATTCAGAAAGGTAAGAATATATAAGAAGGAAACTATTTGCAGAGATTAAGATTCCCTCTTCCCCCAAATGATCTATATTTCTATGTTTTTAGCCAATTCTACAAGCTTTCTCTTTATCTCTAGTCTTTTATAGACTAGCCACTGATGTTCAGAAAGCTAATCCACGACCCTTTCACCCCTCATCCACTGGTCCAAGATCAAATTCTATTTGCCACTCAGCCAAAAAAGAAAGAATGTATGCATATTGGAAATAGTTCATCCACAAGAAAAGTTTCAAAATTGGGAGTAATTTTACATTAATTAAAAAATATGTTAATCTCCGTAAGTATCCAAATACTTAAAATATACTAGCTAATTTCTTACTGTAAAAAGTTATCTTGAAACTTCACTTCTCCAAGGAATCCCATCTAAAACTAATGTGTTTTTTTTTTTCCTGATGTCATTAAACAAGAACTTCTTTTTTTTTTTTTTTTTTTTTTTTTTTTTTGAGACGGAGTCTCGCTCTGTCGCCCAGGCTGGAGTGCAGTGGCCGGATCTCAGCTCACTGCAAGCTCCGCCTCCCGGGTTCACGCCATTCTCCTGCCTCAGCCTCCCGAGTAGCTGGGACTACAGGCGCCCGCCACCTCGCCCGGCTAGTTTTTTTTTTCGTATTTTTTAGTAGAGACGGAGTTTCACCGGGTTAGCCAGGATGGTCTCGATCTCCTGACCTCATGATCCGCCCGTCTCGGCCTCCCAAAGTGCTGGGATTACAGGCTTGAGCCACCGCGCCCGGCCTAAACAAGAACTTCTTTTTTGATTACTTCATTTCATATATCAAGAGAAAAACAATGTTAAAAAGTAAGTCTTGGTATACTCTCATTATGTCTTAAAAAAGGACAGCTTAATGTATCAGCTGCAGTAGTAGCACTCAACTCCTCATATGATAAGAGGACACATGAGTTCCATTTAATCTCTGGAAAATACAGTATCATATTAAATGGAAAATGATTTCTATGACTATATTGTAGAAATACTGTATAAACATGTAAGACTATGCATATTGTTACAAGATAGAAAGGGTGATAATGGTGAATATAATTGCTCAGAATTGAAGAACGTTGAAGCAGGGGAATTCAATTTCCATAGGTCCTAAATTTCCATAGATCCTAAATCTCTTAACAACTAAGGCATTGTTTTAACAAGAAGACTAGACTATTACTTTTCCTAAAGACTAGGTAAATTAGTTTATGATTGTGGCATGGCTTTGTTGATATAAATATATTTATTCACCTTTGAGAGTTGCTCATGTTCAAATAGCACTTATTAATTATGTGTGCATGTTTATTGACTTAGTCTCAGTTTTTATTTCTATATGAAATATGTAAAAAATTGTATCTCAGTGAATGTATATATAATGAATATCCTATTAACAAAAATTTACAAATTAAGATTATGAAATCATCTAGAATAATAATTGCCAATACCAACAGATATTGATCAAATACAATGAATAAAAAATATTATATCAGAATTCATGTATTATCTTACCTTCACAGAATAATAAGAAATGTTGATTCATGGGACTAAAACTGGCATCAAAATATGTACATTGTTCTTTCATGAAATTACATGAAATGCATTGGCGATTCAATAATCCTTCAGTAGAAGCACTGGAGAAAGAAAAAGGAAGTTATTATAGAAATGCTACTATTCTAGGCCCTTGAATGTGTGGTGTTCATATTTAAATATAATATAAACAGGGGAGTTACATTGGTATTTGCATAGAGGTTCATTGTAAACTATGAATCACCATATACATAAAATGTCAACTTCTATTAGTAATGTTAAAACATACACATTTTTCTTAATCTATTAAAATTAAAAGTATGTATATTTTTACGTATGCAATATGTATGCTTGTATGTATGGCTATAAACAAAGAACTGATTTCAATGGAACTCAAAATAACTTACTGTTTTTTGCATTTTAAATAGATATTTCTGTGTAAAATCTTAAAGGGAATTTCCCACAGATATTATTCAATATTTAATACATACTCATTGAAAGAAGGATAAACACTTCCACAAGTCAAACAAAACATCAAGCTCATGATTTTCTAAATTAAACATTCTAAACATTAGAATTTGGTATCAGTGCCAAATTTTCCCCATCATTTACTTGCAGAAAATTACTGATTTAAAAAAAAGTTGTATTTGTATTATAACATATATAACACTAACAACAACACACACTTTGAGATAATGAGGTGGTAAAAAGAAGAGTCATCACTATCTTTATTTTATAATAATGGTGCTTAAGGTTATAGGAGTTGAAAAATTAATACAAGATTAAATTTCATTTATCGAATTGTTTATTTAATAAATAAGTCTGAATGCAAAATTTGGTAGGTCATTGGATGAAAACACTGTTGAGAATATCTTTAAAAAACTTGATCAGACAAAAGGCTCGATTTCATTTTGGAATGAAATGATTTTTGGCTACATATTTGCAAATGAATAATATTCACGTTGGTTTTGATGTGCAATACGCTGTAGGTATGGGGATTGGAACGGGGTGTTAAGGCAGATACAAGAAACAGTTCACAAAATCACAATTCCATATTTGAAACACTGTGAGATGATTATAATCCAAAATTTTCTTATAATAGTCAAAACAATTAATATATACTAAGCACAAATCATATTAGTTTCACTCATGATAACTTATAAAATATTTGTAGTCAATTTTTTTTATTTTGTAAAATTTGGGTTAAACCTGTATAACATAAAATTTGCCATTTTAAGCATTTCCAAGTGCACAATTCAGTTTCATTAATTACATTCATAATATTGTACAATTTTCACCACAGAAAACTTAGAAATTACCCCAGTTGCACACAGCTATTCAGTGACACACTAAGATTTAAAACCTTTTTCTCTCTACTCTTCCATAAAGCTTTTAGATCCAAGTTCCCTGGAGATTTATGTGGTATTTTCTCATTATTTAGATTATGAGATCGCTGAAATAAAGAGATGCAAATTTTGAGACAAAGAAAGTAACAATGACTACGGTAGCAGTCCTACTCCTGCAGCGGTGCCTAGTGCCATATATTAAGTCAACCAATGATCATTTTTATGGCCTGGACAAGACATTGATTTCATTTTCTGGGTCAAACGCTAACATTATCTTACAGTCAAGCCAACTGGCATTTGATGAGCTATTTAAGGGAAAATTTATTGGTACTACATTTTCTTTATAACACAGTCAACTACACTAGTACACGTCAGAGATATATTGACTGTTCTGCCTCAGTCACTAGAGAGATCAGACAAGCACACAAATCTAAGAAGCCATTATGATTCAAATCACATTTTAGACTAATAATGGGAAGAAAGATTGAGGCAGTTCCACTTGCTAAACTTAACCAAGTCTAATCTTCTGATGCTGTCATTTTTCTTTGAGTTTTAAAAAATAGGAATTTTATAAGATATAAAGTATTTCCACCTCTCTAAGTTATAGTTTATGGCTACCAATATAAATCATAATGTATGTTTCAAGAAAGATAAGCTTCAGGTCACCAAAAGAAAAAGTGACCAGTACTTTGATCAAGATCCCTAATCCAAAATTCAAATCACTATCTCTATATAAATAGCTTTGTTTCCTGGAAGTTAGAATTAAGAACATGGGTTCCAGGAGGTCCAAGAGAATAAACTAAGAATATAAAAATGATATATTAAGAAAGGCGATTAAAAGGACAAGGTTGCTTCTGATGAAAGCTAATTGTGTACAAATAAGAGTGTGGGGGGTGATGTAGAGGAAGTCGGGTGACTTCAAACATGCATTTTTACTCTCAAAGGAAAGTCTATGCGACTTGGTAAGAATTAGTGGTGACACTTCTTCAAACATGATGAATTTCCCCTGAGAATAGGTCATGGCAGTTTTGACACTTTAAAAATGGATCTGTGAAATGGAAATTAGAACATGTATATAAAGTCTAGAATTAATAGGCTGCTTGCCAGTCAAAAATAAAAGTCATTCTTGTGGGATCCTGGTAAAAGCTTTCTGAGTAAAGAGACATTTTAATACTAAATAGGTGTGAGCTTAAGCCTCTTTTTGAGTATAGTTTTGCATTTGGGAACATTGAACAGACGTAATTATTTTCCCAAGTATTGCTTTATTTTAGCAAGCAATGAGCGTTCCTTATTTAAATAAGGATGCCTCCTCCTGAAACAATCTCACTGGGTTTTATGAACGACAAGACAAAGGGGGAAAGCTTCCTGCTTGATACAGTAGACTAACTGTTCACAACAACATTATACTGTACAAGAATAAATTTCACCTGTGCCACATTAATGTACTGAAAATTTAAAATGAGACTTAGCAGGAGATGAAGGCACAAGGGAAAATATGTAAATGTCTCTGACGTGGAGAGTTGAGAGAAACAAGCCACAAAAAAAGATACTAAGAAACTGCAAAAGCAGGTGAAGAAAACAATAAGGAGAGAGCAGAGGAGGAAGGGAGAAAGCAGGCTGCATTGTGTCCAGTCCTGCCAAGGGACAGACTGGTGCAAGAGTGTGAAGCTTTGTCATGCAAAGTTGACTCTCCCTAACCATGTTGCAAAAGACATTTTAAATTTTTCCTTCCCTTCCCTTCCTTATGCTACATAGACAGCCATTGAGAAGCCAGTCTGTGTAAGGAGATCCTTGCACACTGCTTACCTGTACAGCTGCCTTCCTCTGGGAGAAGATTCAGTGCTCAGAAAGTAACTGTCCAGGAAAGAAAACAACACAAGCATTAGACACAGATCTATTTTTTGTGATCTGTGAATTTTGTCACCTTGTCACATTGAATCTTGAATTCACATGGAATCGTCACCTGAATTTTCACATTAAATCTTCACTTGAAGTTTTAAAACTGTCCAAATACAGAAAAGAGTTGTTTTGCTATTCAAACACAGGGCTTTGATCAATCTGGAAAACATATTTTTTCCCCTGATACAATCATCCTTTTTCATAATCTCTCCCAATCACTGTGTGTGTGTGCGTGCACGCACACACGCGTACATGCCTCTGTGTAAGATACCTGTGTGTGAACTGTGGAAGAGGTCTTTAAAGAAAGGTCATTCTTTCCATGGCTGGCTTGTTTTGACTAGGACTATGGTAAGCAAAACATAATTCTAGTAGAAAAGATGGCATTTGACAACCCTGACTTGCAGCCTGACCAGGGAACTGAAAACACTCACATTTTGTGAGTAGTTTCATCGTATGCCAAGATCTTGATCACTTCCCAGTTTCCTGATGTCAGATGCCGCACGGTAATTTGCTCACTTTTACTCTGCAAAGAAATAGAAAATATTGATTTTTCCTTTTATTTAAACAGCATCTCTCTGTTAAACACGAATGTACCAACTGCTCGTGACACTTTGAATTCTTTAATTCTCAGTTAACATTCAGTTTTCTGTTCCGTAGCTCAAGAATGAACGTGCGTTCCTGTAAACACAGACCAAGGTAGGTAGCTTAGTGCTTTTATTTGAACTACAGAAAAGTCATTCAGAAAACTCCTCCGGGTAAGGGTGAATCAAGAATACCATGTTGATGGCAGCATTTGATACCAAGGTAGGACTTTAATCACTCTCATCTGGATGACTGGCAGCTCTACAGTTAGCTTTTTTTTTTTTTTTTTTTGAGACGGAGTCTCGCTCTGCCGCCCAGGCTGGAGTGCAGTGGCCGGATCTCAGCTCACTGCAAGCTCCGCCTCCCGGGTTCACGCCATTCTCCTGCCTCAGCCTCCCGAGTAGCTGGGACTACAGGCGCCACCACCTCGCCTGGCTAGTTTTTTGTATTTTTTTTAGTAGAGACGGGGTTTCACCATCTTCACCAGGATGGTCTCGATCTCCTGACCTCGTGATCCACCCGTCTCGGCCTCCCAAAGTGCTGGGATTACAGGCTTGAGCCACCGCGCCCGGCCTACAGTTAGCTTTTTTTAAAAAAATACTTTAAAACAAAATTTACTCCAATAAAGACTCAGGTTTGTATTCATTTTAACCTTTGCAGTATGGGCATTGTTATAAGATTTGCCATTTAATGCAATAATTTTTTTTCCAAGATGAATTCATGTTGATGAAGGTAATTTTAATCAATGCTTCCAACGTGTTTATAGGACTAACATTTTAATATGTAGAAAACAGATAGTAGTATTGTCTAAAAAATATATATTGCTTGACCCAAAAAGTATTCTTAGAAATACTATCATTCTATTCCTTAATCATTTTACATAGTTAGAGAACACTGATTAGAATGGATTAGAAAGATTTGGAACCAACCCAAACGCCCATCAATGATAGACTGGAGAAAGAAAATGTGGCACATATACACCATGGAATACTATACAGGTATAAAAAAGGATGAATTCATGTCCTTTGCAGTGACACGGATGAAGCTGGAAACCATCTTTCTCAGCAAACTAACACAAGAACAGAAAACCAAACACTGTATATTCTCACTCATGAGTGGGAGCTGAACAATGAGAACACATGGACACAGGGAGGGGAATATCACACACCGGGGCCTGTCAGGGGATGGTGGGCAAGTGGAGGGATAGCATTAGGAGAAATACCTAATGTAGATGATGGGTTGATGGGTGCAGCAAACCACCATGGCCCGTGTATACCTATGTAACAAACCTGCACCTTCTGCACGTGTATCCCAGAACTTAAAGTATAAACAAACCACAAAACTGTTATCTCTGGTTTTGTGTATACTGAAGTTACTTCATTCTGATTCCTTATCTCAGTGCTGATTTTAAAGGGACTATTACTACTGTTCCATTATCAATTATGCTACATTAATGAACCTTTTGACAAGTGCCTTTCTCATCTAAAAGAAGTTCCCTTTATTCCCAAATTTCTAAGGTTTTTGAATACTGATTTTGTTGAATTTTGAATTTTTGAATACTGAATTTGTTGATTTTGTTGGATCCTATGTCTGCATCTATTAAGGTGATTATAATTTTCTCATGAAGATTTAAATGCAGTTATCTTATATATTTTTGAAATTTTAAGCAAATTTTGCATTCCTGTGTGAAAAATGAGTTAATTTTTTAAATGCATTAAATAAGTCAACTTGTCAATAATTGGTTCAGTATTTTTAAACTTTGTTATACTGCCCTTTCTCATACTGTCTTAATTTGGTTTTGGTTACAAGATGATACCCATGTCATAAATTATACTAAAGATATGCCATTTTTTTTCATTTTCAAAATAACATAAAATTGGAAGTGCACGTTCTTAGAATATCTGGTTATATTCACTTTTAAAAACAACCTTTCCCTGATGTGAAAAATTTTACATCACTGATTCCATTTTCTCAGCACTATGGGGGATTTTGATTGTTTCTTAAATCTGATTTTTGACTTTTTTTCTGGATTGCACCCATTTCTCCTAAATTTCAAGTTTACCAATGTAAAGTTATTCATAGTATTCTTTTAATATTTTTAAAATCTGTAATTTTGTCCCTTTCCATTATTTATACTTTGGAGCTGTCCAAGTTATTATTACTCTTGATAGCTATTACAGATTTAATTACTGTTTCCAAAGAACTTATTTGTTTTATCACACCGCTTTATTTCATGTTTGCTTACTAGCTTAATAAGTGCTACTCCTTCATTTTTTTTTTTTGTTTTGTTTTATTTGAGATTGAGTTTCACTCTTGTTGCCCAGGCTGGAGTGCAATGGTGCGATCTTGGCACACCGCAACCTCCGCCTCCCAGCTTCAAGCCATTCTCCTGCCTCAGCCTCCCTAGTAGCTGTGATTACAGGCATGTACCGCCATGCCCGGCTAATTTTTTATTTTTAGTAGAAATGGGGTTTCTCCATGTTTGTCAGGCTAGTCTCGAGCTCCCGACCTCAGGTGATCTGCCCGCCTTGGCCTCCCAAAGTGCTGGGATTACAGGCATGAGCCACTGCGCCCAGCCTACTCTTTCACTTCTAATTTCCTTTCTTTTACATTTGAATTTGTTCTTTTATTCTCTTCTTTTTCTAAATTCTGACATTGGATATATACATAATTTCACATATGCATATAAAATTATTGCATATATTAAAAATTATTGTTTATATGTACTGCGTATTTTGGTATATGTAGTATTTTCATTTAGTTCCAAGTATTTGCTGATTTCTTCTTGAAACTATGAATAGAAATTATATTTTGTTTCTAAATGTCTGACATTTTAAATGTTATAATTTGTGCAATTCAATTGCATTGTCTTCAGAGAGTGTAATCTGTCAGCTGAGTAACACTTTCAATGCATTTTTGGTAAAAATAAATTCAGAATTAGGTTCATATGGGACAGTTTTATTATAACCTCTATTTTCCCATACAACTGAAAGTGTAAACTAAAAAGGCATTCTATAGCTTACTACACATGTGTACTAACAGAATCTTCCTTTGAAAAATTTTCTTATTGGTGTGTATTTGCATTTCAATATCTGCCTAAGTAGTCTATTTTATGTTCTTAGTGGAAGTTCTCCAGACGTCTAGCTGTTTTAGGTCAACAGCAAGTCTGTGACTTCTTTGTATCACCTTCTTTGTATACTGTCTGATGTACTACTGTGATTTACAAGTATATGTTGACTAACGATGTAAGTGCAAAGACATCCAATTTGTGAGATATGAGACCTGCACAACCCAAAGGCTGGCACACAATCCTAAAGTCATACATTTTATTGCCAAGTTCCCACAGAAAAATAACTCAGTGGATAGCTCCTCTTTCTTACTCATTTCCAGGCCCTGCTTTGAATGAGCCAAGGACGGGATACTAAAATTTCAAGGTTTTAGTGCATCTTTGATGCCAATTTCAAGACAAAAAAAATCTCAAAACGTTAAAAAAGTGAAGAAACTTTGCTCAATATTTGAAAACATCTGGAGAAACTTTTGGCCCACAGATTTCTAGTTTAATTATTTTCTGGTTTTCAAGATATTTTGGTGTGTGTGGGGTGTGTGTGTGTGTGTGTGTGTGTGTGTGTGTGTGTGTGGTGTATGTATGTTTTAATTAAAATTGCCATGAGTAAAAACCCAATGCTTTGAAAAATGTTTGAACACAATATAAAAAAATAAAACTGTACACTATTTACTTCAATGATACTTTTAGTTCAAAATATTACACTTTCAAGTGTAGGATCAAAAGATCCCTTGTCGGAAGCCATAATAACAACCCTACAACCTATTGATTTATTTTAAACAGCTGTAATTGCCTTGCTTGCTTTTTACCTATCAGGGCAAATATGGTATGAGGAATAGGTTGAACCCCCATTTTGCATACAATAGCAAATATTTACTTTCTAATAACCTATATAAGAATGTCACAGCAGGGGACACATTAATTTTGATCTGGTTAATAGTCTTAATACCAATCAGAATATGGTAGATGACTGAGCGACAGTTAAAAAATAAATATCAAGGGATTTGAGCAGATTTCACAAAGCGATGTTTGTACTTCAGTTAGGTTTTCAAGCACCTTCAGCAGAAATACAATAACAGGAAACGTCACTTAACAAAGCAGGAAAGAACAGCAGTTTTTACTCTAGAGTAACATTTCTTTCTTTCTGTGCATCCATAATCTCTGCAATATTAACCTGATAGACTAGAAATACTGCATATAAATATAAAACTGTCGTGAACTTTTGATAAAGGCAATATGATAATGTATTTTAAATTGAACTAATATTTCATGTTTAATTTCAGACTAAAAAGCAACAAACCTTGTGAGTTCACTCATTCTTAAAAGAGGGCTGGAAATTTGGAATAGAGTTTTTATTTGGAACATTAGACATCAGACAAGTGCCCTTGAATTCACAGAGATTTTATCCTGCTCAAGGAAGTTAAATATTAGTTTTATAGTTCTATTTACAAATTGGAAACACATTGCGTATCAATACAAGTTTAACGGTGCATGTGCTTTTTACCTAATTACACATTATTCATTTAAATTTATTATATTAAATTTTAACTTTTACAGCTTCTAAATAAGAGAAATGTTGTAGTGCTTAAAAATAGCATGCTTTAATTTGCCATCTATTCACCACATGAGATGAGCTAATTGTTTTGAGACAATGTCCTAATCAGATACAGCAATGAAAGTTAATGCAAAAATTTTACTGGGTTGATTAGGTGATAAAATTGTGGATTGGGGGCATACTATTTTCCACAGTATTTGCAGTGAATAATGTACTTAAAATTGTTCCAAGTGAAATCATAAGGTCTCATGGGTAAAACTTCGTGTTGCTGAATAGAGAAAGTGAACGGATTCACCAACATATAATTTTTCACTTAACACAATTTTAGAAGATGGCAGGACCGTTCCTTATGCCTATGAATCTGAACGGCTGAACACAATGAAAACTCTGCTTACTCCATATTTGAGAGAAAAAGGTGCCATATCTTTGATAAAAACCTATCTCTTGGCTGCAGCCTGAATGGCAGGATGTTACAGTTCCTGAGATGAGAATTCAGAAGTTTGAAGTCAACATAACAAATATTTTTCAGGGAGTGAAGGGGCGAATATCTGAAGTGATCAAAAGTTTAATGGTCTGGGGTAAAAAGTTTTGTATAAGTGTATAACTCAGGAAGTACATAAACTGATATTAAAATGCATACTAAACACTCTATCCAGAAGAACAATTTCTTTTTTTTTTTTTTTTTTTTTTTTTTTTGAGACGCAGTCTAGCTCTGTCGCCCAGGCTGGAGTGCAGTGGCCGGATCTCAGCTCACTGCAAGCTTCGCCTCCCGGGTTCCCTCCATTCTCCTGCCTCAGCCTCCTGAGTAGCTGGGACTACCGCGCCTGGCTAGTTTTTTGTATTTTTAGTAGAGACGGGGTTTCACCGTGTTATCAGGATGGTCTCGATCTCCTGACCTCGTGATCCTCCCGTCTCGGCCTCCCAAAGTGCTGGGATTACAGGCTTGAGCCACCGCGCCCGGCCAACAATTTCTTTAGCTATATAGATTTCAGAAAAGTCACAGTTTTTTAAAAAAATTATCTTTAATAGAATATATGAAAGTGGAGAAAACACTCACAAATTTTGCTTTCATATATTCATACTGAAAGTGATCCGGAAATACATACAGTAGGGCTTAGAAATCTTTTACTTTTGATCCAGCAATTCTGGTTTTGTTAATCAATACTAAAGAAATAATCTACAATATAAATAAGCTTTATATACAGTGACATCTATCATTACAACAAATTGCCAGTAAATTAAACACAGAACAACAAATAATGGTGATTGATGCACATCCAGTCAACTCAATATTAATCTTCTAAAGAATTTTTTTTTTCAAAATTATTTAGCATTGTGGGAAAGTATGCATTTAAAATTTAAATTTGACATATCAGGATGCAATACTGTAGTTTCTATAAAATTACAATAATGTTTAAATGAAGACTGGAGGAAAACACATGCATTCTTTGCTTCTTTTATTTGTATCCTTTGGAATCACTTTAACAAGGACCGCTCTTGTAAATGAGTAAAAAAAAAAAAAAAACCCACTAAAATATATGTAATGACAGTCATCACTCTCCATAATGAAAATAGCTTGAAAGCAATAATTTTCCAGCTTGGTCTCTAATTAATGATTTTTATGGACTTACTGATAATATGAGAGAGCAAATGTTTGCAAAAATTTAGTAATTTCATGGAGTAAGGTACTTCAAACAAATAAATATATTCTGAATGAACCAGTAAGCTCTCAAACATAGGTCAGCGCCAAGTACTGCAAAGGTGATCTGGCTGACTGCTGGTGGCCAAGGCTGCACTCCTGTCATTTCTCACTTTTCAGGCATAACAATTTTAAGTAGAATTATGTAACATGGCAAGGGAAGGAAAGGGGGTAAAAAGTCATCAATGCTGGCATGCATTACTGTTTAGGCAGTAAATTACTGTACTATTTTTTGGACAGCCAATTTGGCATTACACATCAAAACCTAAACAAATACATACATATGGATATACTCTGCCTGCATATCTTTTAACATCTAGAAATATAATTTTGTGGGAAGAATGATAAATAAAGTGTTTATAGGGGCTTTTAACTTTAATCATTTCTTTTTTTTTTTTTTTTTTTTTTTGAGACGGAGTCTCACGCTGTTGCCCAGGCTGGAGTGCAGTGGCGCAATCTCGGCTCACTGCAAGCTCCGCCTCCCGGGTTCCCGCCATTCTCCTGCCTCAGCCTCCTGAGTAGCTGGGACTACAGGCGCCCGCCACCGCGCCCGGCTAATTTTTTGTATTTTTAGTAGAGACGGGGTTTCACTGTGGTCTCGATCTCCTGACCTTGTGATCCGCCCGCCTCGGCCTCCCAAAGTGCTGGGATTACAGGCTTGAGCCACCGCGCCCGGCAACTTTAATCATTTCTAACATCAAAATACAGAAATAACTTTAATGATGAATAAACTTGGATCGTTTAAATACAGGACAGGCCGGGCACAGCGGCTCATGCCTGTAATCCCAGCACTTTGGGAGGCTGAAGCAGGCAGATCACCTGATGTCAGAAGTTTGAGACCAGCCTGGACAACACAGTGAAACCCACCTCTACTAAAAATACAAAAATTAGCCGGGCATGATGGTGGGTGCCTGTAATCCTAGCTACTCGGGAGGCTAAGGCAGGAGAATCGCTTGAACCCGGGAGGCAGGGGTGCAGTGAGCCAAGATCGTGTCACTGCATTCCAGCCTGGGTAATGAAGTAAGACTCTGTCTCAAAATAAATAAATAAATAAATAAATAAATAAATAAATAAAGACAGTACAGTATATCTGCTTGATGTAATGCTGAGCAGCTATTAAAATCACATTTCAGAAAAATATAAGATGTTAAATATTAGGAATACAATTAAATGTTTTAAGAAAATGCTCATTAGCTATTATTTTAATGTTATAAATCTATATTATGCTATAATTGCAATCTTTAGGGGAAAATTATATATTTCTCATGTAAAAAAGAATTTAACATATACACAATAATGGATTAAAAGTGTGAGAATGTGAGGTAATGCTATTGTGGGTGATTTTATATACTCCTTTATCAGTTTATTCAGTTTGAAGTTTTCAGAATTTTATAGTTCATAATGCCAATTAAGCAGTCATAAACAAATCATAAATAGCTTTTTTGTTAGCTATTTTTAAATTGAGGCAAGGTAGTGCAAACTCTTTCCTAAAATAATGTATGTGATTGTGTTTGTGTGTGTTTAAAGTTAGGTATAAATTGTATCTACCTAGCACTGACTTCTGACTCATTAGCAAAGTAGACTAATTTTAATCAATTGCCAAAATATTCATAAATAATCATGCAGTCATGTTCATTTCTCAATGAGGCAAACCACAAATTACTTGAACAGCAATCAGAATAGAAGAAAAATGTTTTCTACTTCAATGAAGGCTTTGTTATAGTCTCCATATAGAAGAGGAACAAAGTAAACACAATGTAAGAACTTTATAAAGTTTTTCTTCTGAACATTTCAGAAATACAGGAATTAGCCTACATGTTAGGCTGGTTTGACTGTAAAATAGAAGGTATTTCTTCCCTAGGCTTATAAAAAAAACTCTTGGTTTGGGTGTGTATAAATATTTTAATTCCTACATGTCAACATCACAACCCTACCCAATGCCATACTTTTTAAAAGACACTATTTCTATTATTTATTTGTTGAATAATGGATACAAAAATACGATTAGATAGAATGAGTAAGATGTAGTATTTGATAGCACAACAGGGTACCTACAGTGAAGGACAGATTGTCTTCTTTGGAGAATTACATATACAAAGATGTACTGTACAAGTTTTCCTATCCTTCACTCTCTCTTATAAATATCTATAATTTGTATGTAATCTTCTTTACCCCTTACATTTTTCACAGAGCTTCTTGAATATAAAACACTGAAATTTAAAAATTCAATAAAATGTTTTAATCAGTTATAGGATTTGGAAAGTGTGTTATTTTGGGGGCCAAAATAGTTCTCTAATATTTGTGATAACCAAGTTGACTCTTAATTAGCAAAAGCTTATAAAGTAAGGTAATTTGCTAGTCTACTTCCCTTCAGTTTCATAAAAAAGTTCTCTTAATTATATCTGACTTATAGATATAATTAACTGACTTATAGAATCATAGATATAAAAACATCCAAAATTTTATCCATCTATAAATGCATACATTTATTTAGAGCATAAATAGGATCATATTATGCATTAGTTTATAACCTGTTTTTCCACCTTAATAATATGCTATGAAAATCAGTCTACATCTGTACTGTGGAAATTGTATGTGTTCCAAATTATTTGTTTCAGTCTTGATTAAAATTAAAGTTAAAATAATGACAATTATTTTAATTGCACAGACGCTGAACAAGTTTCAAATTTTAAACTATTGACATAAGATTTTGAGACTCTAAAGCATTAAGCTGTCCAATACAAATATATGTAGATAATGGTAATCATTTGAGAATGTGCACAAGTCTTAAAGGTTCTAAAAACATAAGATTACTAAGGTCAGTTAAGTATCCTTGCCATATTTATATTTATTCTATATTTTGTAAGTACAAAATTATTCTTAGCTAGTTTGTAAAACTCTCTTAAAGATCCCATTTTAGCCACAGTGACTTTTCATTAGAAAGTCTTTAACCTGTGAGACTAGAGTATTTATGCATATGATTTTGAAGGATGCTTTATTTTTTCATGAATGCTTGCTCTTGGAAATTAAATTCAGATTGACTCATTAGCCTTGTCATATTTAAACTAACTACCTGAATTTACTAATTTTTTAATAATAAAACTGTATAAACCCTTCATATTCTTTGATTAGATTAAAAAGTAACCTTTCCCCTCTTTTTATCAGAAAGTCCATAAAAATATAACATAGATTATACTTTATAACATGAAATCTATGTTATTTAACATAAAACATCTATTTTATCCTGTTTTTAAAAATCTGCACTCTATTTGCTTGGGGAGATGTGCCATAATTTATTCAACCATCAATTTTTGGTGGATATTTAGGTTGTTTTGAGTATTTAAAACTTTTATAGCACCTGGAAAATATTACTTGTACAAAATAGGTTATATGTATTCATTGAATAAAAAATCTTCTCTAGATTGCCTCAGGTCCTCAAAAGTTGGGAGGTTTTTATTTATTAAATTCTATATCCCAAAGCCCTCAGTTCACAGGACACACATCTAACTCATTAAATTGTACTGAGTGTTGAGACTGTTTTTTGGGAAGGTAAGGCTTGAATGTATGGCTATGGATGGAGGTCCTCTTCCTAAGCTGTCTGTGAGTTGTATATATGGCTGGGTTTCATGGCCATGAATTAGAGGTTTAGAATGCCACAAGAACTGGGCCTTCAGTGACATGAGGATAATGAAATCAAAACATGGAAAAAAGCCAGCACTTACCTGAATGAGGAACATAGCTATGTGGTGAAATTCTCCACGTCCCCCTTGCTTAACAGGAACTGTCATAAAGAATTTGCTGCCATCTCTAGAAAACACGGGCTCCTCATTCTAAAATATAGAAGAGCATAGAACAATCTCAACAAAACGCGTGCAACCTGTGCTGACTACTGTTAATTCCTTCATGGGTTATACCAAATACTGATTTAAAATTAGTTAGGAAAATGGGCACACTAATTTAAAAAAATGAATGTATGCTATTTTTTAGTTTTTTAAAAGTAAATCTGATAAATTATATGCGTATGTGGTTGAGTTGTGGGAAGGATAAGAAAATTTTGTGCATGGTGGATATGAATGATTTACTATTAGACTAAAGACACTTTCTAAATTGGTTCAAACAAGAACTGTCATATCTTCACATAAGAGTGTGTTTAGTGATATATCCTTCAAAGATAAGGAACATGCAAACATCTGCACCAGTTTACCAAAATAAATCTTTTAATTATAAAATTCTATAACATATTTTTTGAAATCCTTTCTTTCACAACTGTAGGTACTTGAATGTTCATTTCTGATAATGTATTCATAAATTTACGGAAAATACAAAAGACAACAGGCCACAAAATTGAAAGGATTCTATAGAAAGTTACTTAATTCAAATTTACCATCTTTATTGCTCATCTCTCCACAAACACAGAAACACAAATGCCCACCTACAACTGTGACCCCATTTGATAATTTTTAAACTCTGATGACACATTAAATCAATAGAATTATTTTTGAAAATTAAATGGCGAAAGTCATATATACATATATACACACATATTTTATATACACACACAGATATATATACATATATATACATAAACATTAAGAAAATATATTTATCTGACAAAACATTGAGTTTTTTCTGCTGGATTCATGAGAGTGATTACATATATGGTATAAAGCAAGGCTTTGATATGCCCTTTTAGATGACTTGGCCCTCTACTGTCTTTCTGATCTCATCTTTTTCATTTTCTTGCTTCTTCACTGGGTTCCTGCATGATCCTGTTCCAGGGCTTTTGTACTTTGTATTCTCTTGGTCTGGCTCTTCCTCTTATCTCTTTCAGGTCTCTGGTCTGAAATCTCCTTATCAATAAGGTGTTCCCTTATTACTCTATATAAAGTGAGACTAGGAAAGTCAGACCATCCAACTCTATCTGACATCCATCATCTCCTTTAATTTTCTTTCTAGTTTTCCATAGCACCTGATATAATTTGGATCTGTGTCCCAACCAAATATCATGTCACATGGAAATCCCCAGTGTTAGAGGTGGGGCCTGGTGGGAGGTGACTGGATCATGGGAATGAATCCTTCATGAATGGTTTAGCAGCATCCCCTGGGTGCTGTCTCATGATAGTGAGTGAATGAGTTATTACAAGATCTGGCTGTTTAAAAGTGTATAACGCCTCCCCCATCCCTCTCTTTCACCTTCTCAGGCCACGTGAAATGTTGCTCCATGTTTGCCTTCTGCCATGATTGGAAGCTTTTTGAGGTCTCTCTGGAAGCAGAAGCTACTATGCTTCTGTACAGCCTGCAGTACTTAGAGCCAATTAGACTTCTTTTCTTTATGCATTACCTGGTCTCTTACAGCTGTGCAAGAATGTACTAATACAGCAACTATGACCATTCAATGTATGATTTGTGTATATGTGTTTGTTTGTATATGAATGTATGTATGTATGCATGAGATTGGTACAAAAGTAATTGTGGTTTTTGCTATTACTTTTGATGGCAAAATATGTATATGAATGTATGTACATATGTACATATCGTATATGAATATATGTATATATGAGATTGGTGCAGAAGTAATTGAGGTTCTTGCCAGGAAAAGTAATGCCATTAAAAGCCATTCTCCCTTGTACTTCTCTCAAAAGATGAATAGCTTTTTTCTCATATACAGATATATGAGCATTCTCCCATTTACATTGCCTTCTTCCCATTAAAAGTAATGGCAAGAACCTCAATTACTTCTGCACCAGTCTCATATTTACATATGTATGTATGTATGTATACAGTTCTCTGTAAATGTACGCCTCATAGGCAGGAAACTTGTATTTTTCACTATTGCATCTGTAGCACCTGGAACAGTGAATATCATGTAAATTGAGCTCAATAATTATTTACCGAATGAATCAGTCAATTGTAAGTATTTTAATATACTGAACAGTCTGATTTTAGCTTCATTTATAATACATCTTTTGACAGTAAAATAAGGATATTTTCCTTATCTGCCTTATGAACATTCAGGAAAATATAAGTAACATATGTAATACATTTAAAATTCTAAAGTAATATACCATTCAAGGTTGGAAAAATTGTATAACTGAGCATATAATGGATACTGACAAAATACTTGACTGAGTGAATCACTTCTTTCAACTATAATAAAGTCAATAATTCTATTTGTTCCATCTCCTGCTCCTGTGGGATATATCTCTCTTGGAGTTTCTTTTGTCTGGAACAAACTTTTCGTCTTCCTTTTTCTGCTAAATCTTATTCATTTTTTTACTTATTCTCATGAAACAAAAGAATTTCAAAGATTTCTCTAGTTAGGAAATCTCTCCTCAGATATTCTAAAAAGTATCTTGGATTCATCTTTATCATGGCTTCCAATGCAGTCTATTACATTGATCTGTTAATTTGTTAGCTTCCTTCACTAGGCAATTAATAATTGAACTAAATTTTAAATTTTATCTTTTTAGATATATTGCCTAGGACACGGTAGGTCCCAACTCATAATTGGTGAATAGATGAATATATGGATACAATGAACAAAAATACTAGTTATATATATCATTCTATCCACCAGATTTACCCCCACATAGCAACTCCTCCCTTACCATTCTCCCTTTGTACTTCTCTCAAAAGATGAATAGCTTTTTTCTCATATACGGATATATGAGCATTCTCCCATTTACATTGCCTTCTTCCCAGTTCTAGTACCTTAGAAGTAGTTCAGAACAGGAATAGATGAGGGCTACAATCTCAAACGCCTTGCTGGACTAAAAAATCTGCTCCCCACACTTGACAGTGTCTGGTGATAAACATTCAGTTCCATACAGGTGGTGTCAATCTCACTGCTCAGTTTCATGACATTATACAAGTCAGTGTTTTTGACACACAAGATGGTGAACTGGGGATATTGGACTCTATCCCTTGATCAAATCTATCATACAGTGGTCATCCCAACTGCATGTCCCTTGAAAGCTAGGCTAAGCATGCCTACTTCTCTTTGCCTTATCTACTATGCAAAAAGAGTATATGATGATTCTATTAAATGTATAATTATCTTCGAAATTTGCTGCTTCTTATTACTGCTACCATGCTCATCCATTAAATTTCATATAATTCTAAGTATTTCATAAAATTCTCTTAGAGCTTCTGAAGAAAAAAATCAACTGTGAAAAATGACCAACGGCATTTACTAACTGAATAATAACTGGATGCTTTGTTTTTTTTAAAAAAGTTTCTATTAAACATTCATAAATTTGGGATTTAAAAATTAGATAGCATAATCTCTAAAGAACATGCATTATGTTAACATATGTTAAACTATTATGAATGTCACTGGCAATAAAAGTAACAGCAAAAGATGTTTAATAATGGAGGGAAATTCAGAATGCATCAGTATTATGTGTTATATATTTTTCATTGTTCTTATTTTCTGTATCTAACTGAAATTTGCGAGTCTACTATTGATTGTAAAATCAGGGTTTTTTTCTATTTTATTTTGTATATTGACGAAGGTAAAAGTATTTGTATTAATAGATAATCATGTATAAAGACAAATATACTCATAATATATATACAAGCATGAATTTGTGTCTATCCATCTACCTACCCTTCAGACAAACTATTATTTATAATCCTTTTTACTTTTGTCCTTAATCATTCAGTTACTATCTATTGAGCTCTTCTTACATATCGAATTCTATACTAGGCATTTGATTGACAATTAGGAGCAAAAAATAAACATCCTCACGCCCTTGTATCTTAGTTAAAAAAAATCATAGCAATAATTGTGTAAGTGTTACACAAAGATGACACTTGACTTTAATATAACTTTTATTGGGAGATGTGATTTGGTTAGGCTAGTTAGACGAAGTGACTTCTTATGTAGGCGATTTAAGCCAAGGTTTGAAAAATAAATAGGCTTCAAATAAGGAAGTTTGAGGGAATTTTGTTCAGAAGGAAGGCCACTCATGAAGTCCCTGTGCATATGAGGGTCCATGTAGCTAGACTGGAGAAAACAGGCAAAATGATTCTATGACACAGAGCTGAAAAAGTTTTCACTTTCATCACTTGTGGACCTTTTAAGGGTGTTGGTTTTTATCTGAAGGACAGAAAGAAGAGAGAAAAGTTCTGTGAGTTGTGGAAGTGCAAGTATGAGGGGAATGTTAGTAGCAACAATTAAATACATATTTTAAAAAGGTCACTCAGTCAGCCTGCAGTGTGAACAGATTGGCAGGTGCCTGAGTGTTTGAGACGTGCTGGATCTGTAGTTTGAACCTGGACAGTGTTTGTGAATTAGAGGAAAGTAAATTGACTTGAGAGATGTTTGAAAGTAAAATCTGTACGTATTAATTATATATAGATAAAAATGAGAAAAGATTCAAGGATGACTATTAGATAAATAGTTTTAAGATCCGCATGGATAATTATGTCATTGACTCCTATGATAAAAATAAGTAAGACTGACTAGAAAAGGAATGAGTTCAGTTCAGACCTGGGGAGTGTGAAGCTACCTTTACAGATTTAGGAGGAGATGGCAAGCATAAATTTGGATATTTCAGAACTCACTGAAGTGTCTGGATAAATGTGAAGGTCTCAAAATATGAGTGGGTGGTCATTAACACCACAGACAGAATATAAAATAAAAGAGGGCTTTAAAGAACAAAAAGAAAACGAAACCAAACCATACCACACATATTATTTCCCTTTGTAAAAACTCAGTAATGGAGTTAAGAGTAAAATGAATTCAGCTATATTTAAATAAGCTCTTTGTGTTTCCTTCTGAATTTCCAGGATGAGACCATATAACAGTGATTAGGTTTTTAGTCTGTCATGTTCATCTTGATTCCAGCCTCATTTATGTCACAAACTAGAATTGTGAGCTAGAATACAACTAAGAAGAGAAGTATTTATTTGAATAATCTCCATGATCAATTTATGTAAAGGTCGGGTCAATTTTTCAGACAATTTGAACAATGCTAATGATTTCCAGTTTGGCTAGGTCCTGAGTTTTTCTCCTTCATCTACACAAAAGTGTATTTACCCAAAATAATTTAAAAAGTGATCCTGGCAGTTATTCTACAATTTATAAAAAAATGGAAGTAACCTTTTCACAAATGATGCCATATAAAGCCCAAGTGATAAGTGATCCTTTTAATGAAAAAGGATCACTCTGTCAAACCTAGCAAAGCCTTAAACTCATACTTTTCACAAAAAGTTATCACATAAGAAATGGGTAAACAGGATGGTCACAATGGCCAAGATGTGACAGACCACCTATACTGTACCTGCTTAGAGAGCCACGTATCTGATGTCATCTCATATTTCTGAAACAAAACAAGTAACTCCATGAAGCATCTAAAGACCAAAATGAGCATATATAAATTCAACTTTTTAAAAACACAGTTATCATCAGGTGTTTTTTTTTTTCTTTTTACCTCTCTTCAACTGGTGAAATACCATGAGAGATTTCATTGTCATTATTGATTTAATCTGAATGAGTAAGTAGAGAATAGGGACTAAATGATAATTTAATTATAAAGTCTTTTCTTTGGTGAACTCTTTCAGAATTCCCAGCAGGACCTCACCAGGGATAGAAGATCATTTTCCAGCTCTGTTTGATTACCTCATTCAAACTGTTTTGAACCACTAGACACTGTCTCTTTTCCCCTCTAGGCATCATTGGGAGACAAAATTATTAAGTCCTTCAAAGCAACTGGGCAAACGGCCAGGCATAAAATTAAAAAGTAGACATTCTTTCAATATTCAATTCACTCATAATCACGGCCTTCTTTTTTTCTTATCAGTAGTAACTCAGTCTTCGAGGAAAATATGAAACATTTGAAATGACAAAATTATGTGGCCCTTCAAAACAGAGCCAAAGACTTTTGGCTCTTACAAAAAGCAAAATTAGACTAATTAAGCCTCAAGTTAAATATGTGTAGAAAAAACAAGCTTTAGAAATACCGTTTACATGTAATGACATGAAATATCTTGTAGTTTCCTGAAAGAAATGATTCTATAATAAAACTATTTGAATTAAGAAAGATAAGTAACAATATATTACGGATTTTCCTACATGCAGAGGTACCCATCTCAAATTGTTAATAATACATTATTTATAGGTTTTAAAATGCTAATTTCTTTTTCTAAATTCATATTATGATTACATTATAATTGATCACTTTCTATTTTCAGGGCATTTTTTTCAATAGATCTTCATTACATGAAGATGTCAAAAAAATCTAACTGAATAATTTCTTTATTCTCCATTTACACCCTAGCAATAACCATTATTGATATCTATAAAGCACAGAAATAAAATAGACACCAATGCCACTGCTTGTTAGTACCATCAAGTTTTGGTAGAACCCATGAGAGCCCGAAACTTCATGTGTTATTGTTTGTCTCATTATTTCAATTAACATAATGCAAAGTTTTTTAAACTCCATACATAGAATAAAATATAGTACAATATCAATCAGGTGTCAAATCAATAGTATGATAGGATTACTGTATCTGTTTTCTATTGAAGCATTTTAATTTATCTTTGCAGTTATCTGTATGCAATGAAAATATTTACAACATCTTTATCTAGAAGGGCTTTCTCTAACTACAATATATGTAGGCTGATTTTTAAATTTTTACTTTAATTTTTTATGTAAAAATCAAGATGGTGTCTCATTATGTTGCCCAGCTAGGTCTCGAACTCTTAGCCTCAAGCCATTCTCCCCACTTGGCCTCACAAAGTATTGGAATAACAGGTGTGAGCTATCCACGCCTGGCCTGTGTCTTCTTTTTTTTTTTTTTTTTTTTTAAGACAAAGTCTTTCTTTGTTGCCCAGGCTGGAGTGTAGTGGACCTATCTTGGCTCACTGCACCCTCTGCTTCCCAAATTCAAACAATTCTCCCGCCTCAGCCTCCTGAGTAGCTGGTATTACAGGTGTGCACCACCATGCCCGGCGAATTTTTGGAGTTTTAGTAGAGACAGGGTTTCACCATGTTGGCCAGGCTGGTCTCAAACTCCTGGCCTCAGGTGATCTGCCCACGTTGGCCTCCCAAAGTGTGGGGATTACAGGCATGAGTCACCACAGCTGGCCTGTAGGCCAGTTTTTAAATGACTTACTAATCAGCCAAATAAGAAACCAGCCAGAACACTTTAACAAATACGTGGAGAAATCCCAGTCAATCTATAATCTAGTCAAAAGAAAGAGACGAATTTTCTAATAATACAAGCCTAATGAGAAGAGCATCAAATGGCTGATTTAACTATATCATTTCCACGACTATGCTGATCATTCTACTCCAAGAGAAGTTGGCCTCTGGAGGTCTCTCCTTCATAGACCATTTAAATAATATGTTTTAAAGTTTTCACCTATAGTGAATTGCACAGATTTGAAGTATATCATGTGATGAATTTCACAAATTGATCTCATCAAGTTATAGGATCTTTATTTCTCCCCAAAACATTATCTCATGCTCCTCCCCAGGGGTTCTCAAAAGGCAATCACTGCTGATCTTTTTCCCCAGAGACAGCATATGCCTGTGTTAGAAATTCAGATAATCGAAATCATGCATCAAATACATATTATGTACTCTGTAGTGTGAGGTTTCTTTCACACCACATGTTTCTGAGATTCACTCATGTTGTTGAGTATATCAGTATTTTGTCTCTACTGCCAAGTAGAATTCCATTGTGTAGCTATGCCTTACGTTAAAGTCTATTCCCTGTTAGTGGACAATTAAATAGTCTCCCCTTTTTAGCTATTGTAAATAAAGCTTCTCTACAGGCTATTTTTCACAAATCCTTTGGTGGACACAAGTTTTCATTTCGTGCACAAATACTTTATAATGGAATTATAATGTATGGGTTTTTTTTTGTTTGTTTGTTTTTTGTATTTTTTTTGTGACAGAGTTTCAATGTTGTCGCCCAGACTGGAGTGCAGTGGCATGATCTCGGCTCATAGCAACCTCCACCTCCCAGGTTCAAGCAATTCTGCTGCCTCAGCCTACCAAGTAGCTGGGATTACAGGCACGCACCAATATGCTGGGTTAATTTTATATTTTTAGTAGGGACAGGGTTTCTCTATGTTAGGCTGGTCTCGAACTCCCAACCTCAGGTGATCTGCATGCCTTGGCCTCCCAAAGTGCTGGGATTACAGGCATGAGCCACCATACCTGGCCTATAATGTATGTTTTTATATGTGTGTGTGTGTGTGTGTATATATATGTGTGTCTAATTCATATATACACAAAAAATTGTATTTACATATATGTTTAACTTCATTGGGAACTAAAATATTATTTTAATGTAATAGTATCATTTTATATCCCCACCTGCAAAGAATGAGAATTGTTGTTCTTCACGTCCTCTTTAACAGTTAATGTGGTCAGTTTTTTGAGATTTTAGTGTAGTCATTCTAATGATGTGTAGTATTATATTGTTACAATTTTAATCTATATTTTGCTAATGTCTAATGAAGTTGTGTACTTTTATTTCTTATTTTTTAATTTTGTACATAGTAATGGGATCTCATTTTGTTGTCCAGGCTGGTCTTGAACTCTTGCCCTCAAAAGATTCTCTCCGTCAGCTTCCCAAATTACTAAAATGACAAGGATAAGCCACTATGCCTTGCCAAATGTTGAGTACTTTTTCATGTGTTCATTCTCTTCCTTATAAGTAACTGTTCACATGTTTTGATGTTTTTATGAGGCTGTATTTTTGTTATTGAGTTATAGAATTTCTTTATATGTGTTTTTGTCTGATACACATTTTGCAAAATATTTTCTCCCAGACTGTAGTTTGCAGATCCATTTCCTTAATGGTGTCTTTCATGAGAAGTTTCTAATTTTATTGATGTCCAATTTATTATTTCATAATTAATGATTTTTTGGCTTATTCAGTAGAGTAAGGTTTTATTTCATATTTTCCCCTAGAACATTGACAGTATTAGCTCTTAAATTTAGGGCTATGATTTATCTCAAATTGATTTTAGAATATTATATGAGATGTCAAATATCATTTTTGTTTTAATCCAATAGGGATGTCAATTATTTCAGCACGATTTTTCTCCATCGAACTGCCTTAGCACCTGCGTAGAAAATCAATCAATCATATAAATGTGGGTCTATTCTCTGGAAACCATTCAATTTAGTTGACATATTTGTGGTCCTTATGCCTCCACTAGCATCTCCAGGTTTTTGCAGCTTTTCATTTATTCTTGAAATCAGGTAGGGCTAACTCTTTCAATTTTATTCTTTTACAGGATTGCTTTGACTTGTTCAGGTATTTTTTTGTTTCCATACTAATTTTAAAAACAGCTTGTCTGTTCTGATAAAAAAATCAGAAGGGACTTTAATTGGTTTTATATTAAAATTATGGTTAAATTTGGGTAGAATTACTATCTTAATAATATTAATCTTTTCTATTTAAGAACATGGAATAGCTTCCATTTATGTAGGTCTTTCAAATGCCTTTTAGCAACATTGCAGTATTCAGTATTGGGGTATTTCACAATATTTGCTAAGTTTATAATTGTGTATTTAAAGTTTTAAGGGTTTTAATGGTATTTTAACTGATTTTTTTACTTAATGTCACTAACGTATAGAATTTATGTTTTGTTGTTTCTTCATTCTTTATTTTGAAACAAGTACAAACTTATAGAAAAGTTAGAATACTGGTTTGAGAAACCCTCTGGACTTACCTGCCACTTGTTTATATTTTACCCCATTTGCTTCCTTACACATTGTGATTTTGTATTCTAGGGTTTTTTGTAGGCTTTTTTTTTTTTTTTTAATGTACACAATTTTGTTATCTATAAATACAGATTTACTTCTTCCTTTCCTAACACTATCCTGATTCCTTGCTAAGTGGGGCCTCTGGAAAAGTTTGCATCACAGTATTGAGAATGGATACACTTACTTCACTGCTAATCTTAACATGAATAAGGTTAGTGTTTGCACATTCAGTAAGGGGGTACTTTATGAGTATCTTCTAACGGATTGGGGATGTCTCTTCTTATTCATTTATGTTGAAAGTTATCATGAACTGGTTTTGAATATTATCAATTGCTTTTTCTTCATCTACCAAGATATTTAATTCTTTTTTCTTAATATAATAAATTATATTGATTGGTTTTCAATATTAAACCAACCTTAAATTCCTGGGATTAACTTCATTTGATCATAATGCACTATCCTCTATTTATATTGCTGGAATTGAGTATTGATATGTTTAAGGATTTTCTCATATTTGTGTTGATATGATTTGACTATGTCCCACCCAAATCACATCTTAAATTGTAACTTTCACAATTCTCATGTGTTGTGGGAGAAACCTGGTGGGAGGTGATTGAATTATGGGGACGAGTCTTTCCTTTGCTGTTCACGTGATAGTGAATGAGTCTCACGAGATCTGATGATTTTGCAGTGAGCGTTTCCCTGCACAAGCTCTGTCTTTGCCTCCTGCCATCCACGTAAGCTTGGCTTGTTCCTCTTTGCCTTCTGCCATGACTGTGAGGCCTCCCCAGACATGCAGAACTGTAAGTCCAATAAACCTTATTATTTATTTTATTTTTTGAAATTGTGCAGTCTCGGGATGTCTTTATTAGTAGCATGAAAACAGACTACTACATGTGTTAATGAGAGACATCAGTCTAAAATGTCGTCTCTTGTATTTTTCTTGTCTAGTTGTGGTATCAGTATTATTCTACTCTTATAATATTAGTTGAAATGTTATCTTTCCTCTTCACTTTCTAAGCAGTATAGGGATGCTATCATATACTCCTTAGTAAGAATGTTATAGTGTCTGAATATTTGCTCCCCACTCCCGAATCATGTTAAAATGTAATTGTGATTGTGTGATTGTAACAGTATTAAGAGGTAGAATCCTAAGGGGTATTTAGGCCATGAGGGTTCTGCCATCATTAATGGATTAATGCCTTTATTATGGGAGTAGGTTTGTTATCACAGGAGTGGGCTCCTTATAAAAGGACAAGTTCAGCCTCCTTTTGTTTCTCTCTCTCTCACCCTCTCTTTGCCCTTCTGTCATGGGATGATGCAGCAAGAAGTCCCTCACCAGATGCCAACCTCTCGATCTTGAATTTCCCAGCCTCCAAAACTGCAAGTCAATACATTTCTGTTCATTATAAACTACCCAGCCTGTGGTAGGTTGTGATGGCAGCACAAAACAAACGAAGACAAGGAATCATAGGATTTATTCCTTAATAATTGATAGAATCCATCAATGAATCCACCCGCTTCTAGAGTTTTCTTTGTGGCAAGGTTTCTAATTATGAATTAAATTTATTTAATTTACTAAATAAATTTATCTTTAATTCATTCTTTATTTTTTATCTTAATTGATGTAAAATTATTCAGTATTCTTCGTTTTCATACATTCACTTTGGTGATGTATTTTCCTTTATTTTTAGTTGACATGTAATTATTGTATATGTTTATAAATACAGAGTGCTATTTTGATACATGTAAAATATGTGTAATGACAAAGTCAGGATAACTAATATATCCATTACCTCAAACATTTATCATTTTTTATGTGTTCTAAATATTCAACGTTCTCTTTTCTAGCTATTTGAAAATATATACTAAATCATTATTAACCACATTCAACCTTCAGTGCTTCAGAACACTAGAACTTAATCCTCTTATATGGTTATAATGTTGTATCTGTTAACTAACTACTCTCTATCCTTTCCGCCCAAGCTTTTCAGACTCTAATAAACACAATTCTACCCTCTACTTCTATAAGCTCAATTTCTTTTAGCTCCCAGATAGACGTAAGAACATGTAATATTTATCTTTGTGTTGACTCGCTTATCTCAGTTAATGTAATGTCCTCCAGACTTATCCATGTTGCCATGAATGACAGAATTTCATGCTTTTTTATGGCTGAATAGTATTCCATTGTATATGTACAACGGAATGTTTTATGTACGTATACTATATATATATACACACACACACTTTTTAAAAAAGCATACATATATAATTTTTAAAAACGATATTCATTTATTGATGAACATTTAGGTTGATTCTACATCCTGACTATTATGAGCACAGCTGCAGTAAACATCAGATGTAGGTATGTATTTGATATACTAATTTCCTTTGTTTCTGATAAATGCCCAGTAGTAGAATTGCTACTAACATATGTTAATTATATTTTTAGTTTTTTGAGAAACCTCCATACTGTTTTCCATAATAGCTGTACCAATTTACATTTCTTTTTGTTGTCTGTGCTTTTGAAGTCTTAGCCATAAAATCTTTGCCTAGACCAATGTCCATAAGCATTTTCTCTGTTTTCTTCTCGTAGTTTTATAGTTTTGGAAATTATGGTTTAGTTTTTATTTTGAGTTGAATTTTGTATATGGTGAGAGATACAAATCTAGTTTCATTCTTCCGCACATTGACATCCAGTTTCCCAGCAATATTTACTAAAGAGGCTGTCCTTTCCCTGATACGTGTTCTGATGCATTTGTTGGAAATCAGTTCACTATAAACATACGTATTTATTTCTGAATTGTCTATTCAATGTTTTCATTTCAAATATCATATTTTTCAGTTCCTGAAATTTTATTTTCATTTTAAAGTTTGTATTTCTCTACTAAAATTTCTCATCTGTTTATTTATTGGAGCTATTCTCTTTTGTAAGTTGCAAAACCAATTTATAATAGACATAAGAATATTAGTTGCCTCTGGGAACTGATATTAATTGGAAAAGAGGACAAAGAAGCTTTCTGGGATAATAGGGATGTTTTACATCATGATATGATGTGAATTATGGGATATATCCATTTGCCAAAACTCATTTAACTGCACACGTGAGATTTCTTCTCTTCATAGTACTTTACTTATACCTTAATTTTTAATTTTTTATTAATACATAATAATCATACATATTTTGGAGTACATGTGATATTTTGATACGTGTATACAAGATGCAATAATCAAATCAGTGTATTTAAGATATCCATCACTTCAAACATTCATCATTTCTAATAACTTTTAAAACATTATGTGTCTGCTAATTCCAATATTACTATCCTTTGTAGGTCAGCTTTTACTGGATATTTTTGAGGAAGGGGAGTAGGTTATATTTTTCACTTTTCTACATATATAGTATTGATCATATGATTGACATTATAAATGCTACATTGTTGATAGTCTTTATTAATTGTAATTTTCCCTTTAAAAATGTAAACTTTGTCCTAGTAGACAGTTAATTTACAGACAGATGAACTTGATACCTTACAGTATAATTGAAAGGTGATTAGAAGGTGTCTAGAATAGCCCTACTTCTAATGCTCTTTCTTTCTGGGTTCTCAGTTGAATACCCGGGGTTTTCAGGGAGATCTCTTCACTATTGTTGTTCAGAACTCTAACGTCCCTAAGTACTTTGCAACTTGCAGATTCTTCATTTGCTTCAAAAATTTTTAGTGGTTGTTTTCTTTAAGACAACATGGAAGCATATATGTAGGCACAGCTAAGCATTGAGCCTAATACTTAAGGGGTACTCTTCATAGATTGCTGGAGTCCTTTTCTATATAGCTCCAACTTCTCTGGTCCCTGTCCTGTAAATGCTAGTCACCAAAAAAGCCTCAAACTCTGATTCTCCCTGTCTACTTAGATCATAAAGATCTTTTTGCTCTGCTTGGGCTCCATCTCCTTGCCGTTTGGTCTCAAAAGTGTTGTGAATAGAAAGTCATAGCAAGATTGATTTTGTGCATTTACTTGATTTCAGCATTTATGGTCATGATCCTCCTAATGTCTCATATCTGAAAACAGCTGTTTTGCATATTTTGTACAATTTTACAGTTGTTTACAACAGAAAAGCTAGTCAAGTAACATTTACTACATCTTTTCCAGAACAGAAGTTTGAAAATTCAGTTGTTAATCTAAAAATCCTTTACCCAAATACCATACACATAACCATTTAAACTTATTGCAATATTTTCTCTACCAGGAATCTTAAAAATGACACACTGAATTTACTACAGAGTTTATAAAAACTGATATTAGGAATGGAAATGTAACATGATTTCAAAACAGAGTGGTTCATGAACCAATATTTTTACTTGTTTTACTTAATTTTGGGACAGAAACACTGTTATTTTATTAGATCTATCCGAACTGCAGAAAAAATTAAAAGGAATATGTTTAAAGAAGATAGGAAAGAAAGTTCTTATATTCTCAAGATAATCAAAGACAAAATATGGAGAAAAATTCCATATCTGAGAAAGAAGCTAACGTGGCTTGGATTATACTTCATGCTGTATAAAAATTAATTTGGTTTTTAAAAGCTCAGTTTGTTCTCTTCTGCTTATCATCAATATTGTTCACTTCAAAGTTTGGAAGCTTTATAGATTAAAGTATATATTCTCAATAGAATAATTCTTTTCCTACTAGTTTTAAAAGTTAAACACTGAAATTTTTGTACAAAGCATTTTCTGATTCCCCTTTGTAAAGCTGCATAAGCTACTTCATTTTAGGCATAAAAGAAAAGTAAATTATACTCACTTTATTACAAGCACCAGTAGTGGTCTCACAGACCGTGAGGATGGAGATATTCTGAGGTCGGTTTAACCATCTTACCACAGTCTTGGTATTGCTTACCCATTTAACCATAGTGATATAGTATTCTCTAGTTTGGAAACAAAATTAAAACTTATGTTTAGAGCCAGGGCATTGATATAGTACCAACAATATACATTTGCCATTTTATACATAAGAATAACTGAACTACTCTAAGGATGTTGCTTAATATTAATTTAAGTATAGATGGATAGATAGATAAATAGAAATCTACTCTTTTCAAAATTTACATAAATACAAATATATGCATATGTATGTATTCACATGGATGTATACATATGTATACAAATATACAGATAATTTGAGAAAAAATTTGAGAGTGAATTATTTTCCAGAAAAGTATTTCTTGGAAAAATCAAAACAATCACATGCTAGACATTTACAAAAATTTTCTATTGATTAGTATGCCTTTATGTGCAAAATAAGTATACATTTATAAAGTTATGTTATTTCTTTCTTTAAAATCACAATCAGTGAATCATCAAGAATAATCTTTTCCAGTTAAATGGCAAAGATTATTCCTGGCTTAATAATTATCTTTTACATAACCTCTGTGTTATTTCACTTTATACATGGGGACTTTGGCTACCAAGGTTTGAATGGCTTGTTTTGGTCTTTGCCAGTTGTAGACCAAGGATCAGTCCCAATTTTTATACATAATATTTTTTTCCATATTGTTAATTATCTTATTTATTTGAAACATTTTTAAACAAGGAATGAATCAAATTAAAGAACATGAGAGTCTATTAAATTCTTGGTATAATAAGGATATAATTCATGGGGCCAATTATGTTCTCATGGTAATTGGTAATTGGAAACAGTTTATATTTCCTTTGTAATACATACATTTGGACGTGTATATAATATGTCACAAAGCTTCCAACTCACACGCAACAAAATGCAATCATCAATACTCATCCATTTATGATAAAAATTACAAAAAACTTTTCTAAAAACTTGCCCAGTTTCAGAACAGATCAGTTACTTTAGAAATAGCCATCCAGTCTATAGCCATACCACCGTGAACATGCCGGGTATCATCTGATCGCGGAAGAAATAGCCACCCATGTGTCACGGAAAGTGTCATCAATGCACTGTATTAAAACTAATTAATCTAGATTTGGCTAGGCACGGTGGCTTATGCCTGTAATCCCAGCACTTTGGGAGGCTGAGGCGGGAGGATCATGAGGTCAGCAGGTCGAGACCATGCTGACTAACATGGTAAAACCCCGTCTCTATTAAAAATACAAAAAATTAGCCGGGTGTTGTGGCACACCCCTGTAATCCCAGCTACTCGGGAGGCTGAAGCAGGAGAATCACTTGAACCCGGGAGGCGGAGGTTGCAGTGAGCCGAGATCGTGCCACTGCCCTACAGCCTGAGCAACAGAACAAGACTCTGTCTCAAAAACAAACAAACAAACAAACAAAAAACCAAAAAACCACCCACAGTTAATTAGCCTAGTTTTATATGACGTAAAAAAATATCAGCTACAGAAAAATAACGTCTTGATACAAATTGCCTGTCTTTAGAGGTATCTGGGATAGATATCCAACTACATGAATGCTACATATCTAACATCACCGAGTAGCTACTGCTTCCTCTAGAAAACTTGTTAGCCTATCAAAGTGAAGATGTCAGTAAAAGGGCAAGCATAACTTGACATACAGGGAAGGCTGCCATATTTTTTTCAACAATCTCTTCAAGACATCTGGCAGCTTTCACAACTAGCTGAGCTCTGCTTGAAAACTGCCTTTAAACTCAGTAAAATCAAAACATGAGGTGCCCTAAGAAGAGTTAATAAGGCAACATTGAATCAAATATGCAGCTGGCTTAGGTATAATCTTTGTCCATATCAATAGGCCTTGTGATCCTGCAAAGAATAGTGTCCTGTTCACTTTCACCGTGTTTCGTTTAAGCCGATTATTTTGCATACACCATTATATTTAGCAATGTGAATATTAAAAAGTAGAAAATGAAGTATTAACCTTTAATAGATTTTTCTAGAGAATTTAGCTTATAGAAAAATGAGAGTAAGTACTATAAATAATCAGAAAATAAGTGCTGAAATGCTGAACAATTGATATAAATGTTGTAGAAATTTGAAGTAAAAAATTAATTTGAATATTGTAAACAACTAACCAAAGACTGCAAAATCAAGGTGGTCATATTTTCTGGTAAAAATTTAGATTGAACTGATATACAGTTGATTTTCTAATCTAATCAGAAATTTGTCTCAATTACCTGCCATAATATTATATTTTGTGCAATATGAGGTAACAAACTAACAGGAATAATTTTAAAAATAAATACCAACAACAACAGAACAATTTATTCATCTTGAGAGCTTTCCTTTTCAAAGTTGGTCTCAAATGAAATGTTACAAGAACATCTTTGCAACACCTCACAGGCATGACAGAATATATTGATTAGCTAAGATGCCAAATTTTGACTTAAAAAAACAAAACTTAATCTTTGGAAAAGAATGAAAAAGTCAACCAGTACAAATGTGGAGAATAACTGATTTTTAAGGGAACACTAACTTAGTTGTAAATTGTTAAGTTGAAAATCATTAATTTACAGCAATACACTTATATTTCTTTTTGATTAAATATTGTGATTATTGTGTTTGTTTTTACATAATGTGCCTTATGGTCATAAGCAAAGCATAATCTGATGTGAGATACCTCATTATAAACCTTGCTTATACCCAAGAATGACCTTGCACATGGTAAACACAATCTGAAGAATGAAGGCTTTCCACAAATTTTCATTTGTAAAGTCAAACAAACGGCCATTTCAAACCACTGAAATTTCTATGTTAAGGTGTTGGAGATAGCCAAAATGGAAGCTCAAGTGGAGCTTGACACATAGGCAGGGAGGAAAGATGTATCTATTCACTAAATCACTTCCTATATCCTTTCTTTCCTTGCCCCAGGAGCCTAGGTGTACATCTCCCTGTGATTCATATTGACTGATCATGCTTACTCATAAGTATTCAGGCTGTCTCTGAATAAGGGAGTAGGGAAGCACCCTTACCTGGAAATGCCACACTCCTTGGCCTGCCTGCTGCAGATGTAGCTGTCCTCCTGGAACTCCATCTCATGAACACATTAGATCTGGTGTTCCACGACCAGTGGCCAGCAGAAGTGTCCCTTTCTTATAACTGGGTTTCCTGCTTGTTCCTAGTCTCCATGGCTCTGGATTACCCAGGAAGTCCTCGAGGATCTGGTCCTCTTGAGCCACAGAGACAGAGACAAGCTAGTTAGAGGGATTGCACTCAAGTCAACAGAGACTTTCTATCAGCTGGGTGGTCTGGCACAGAAGATCTAATTGTCCACAAGGTTATGTGGAATGGAGGCCCCAGCATCACCTGCAGACAGGTATGTTAGCAGTTACTCCGTGTTTTCACGGCCTTCCTGTCCAATCATTGCTCTGTGTTTACACCAAAATATTCGTGCAATGTAGTTACTTTGAGCTCATTCTCTTCTCGATAATCTGTGATGTCTTCCCATAAGTATATTGTGATGGTATTCATGACCAAATTATAGCTAGTGTTCTCCAAACACCTCTGTTAATAACTATGCATTACTTGTAAGAAGGGTTATTCAGGACACTTCCATGAACATGGGTTAATTTATTAATTAGATTTTCTTGGAAGGCACAGATATTCCTTGGAAGACTGAGAGATGTAGGCTAGATATACTTAAAGAAATAGGGAGAGAAAGCATGACAGTGTCAAGCCCAGAGTGACAGGGGCAGAATGACCATGTTAAATCAGTGATGCAGGTTGAGAACAATGGGTCACAAAAGATAGGTGACAACAGAAAGGTTTCTAATAAGTAAAATAACGCTAAAGACATAGAGTAAGAAGAAACCAAGGACGAATCATTACTTTTACTTTTCAGACTAGAGAGGTCTACACAAATGACTATGTATCACTTCTCCAAATTAATGTGACTTATCCAATCTGTGGAAAATCTTCATGAGATAAGATATCTTCATTATCATAAGATAAAATTTCGCTGGAAAGTAAATATATATTTTAAAATTCACACTTAAATTTTCTAATAAAGGTATTGAGTGATTGCAATACCTAAGTGAACAGTACAACAATTTGGCAAAATGTTTCTTCCTTCCAAGATGAGATAACCCATCTGACTCCCACTGGTTCTGGGGATATTCAAGAAGGGGCTTTATCTTAGTTTCTACCATGTTACATTCTTTTCAGAATCAATACAGACTGTGATTCAGATAAAGATAAACTGAATGGTGATGAGATGAGTCTGAACTGAATTACTATTGAAGAAAAGTTGCACTCATTGTCTACACTGGTGAAATGACTTCAGCTGAATCAGATATAAATAAATAAATAAAACAATTGAAGAGAATATGAGGAAAATAATTAGGGGAAGAAATTATGCATTACTATAGATTATCTTAACCTTTTAATTTCTTTTTAAATCATATAAATTAATTAAAATATATTTTACAGTCTTTGATGAGTATAAGTATTGGGTTGAAGGGACAATGATAATGATACTAGCTTGGGGAACTTTTTCTATTACAGGAATAAACACTAGTTATTATAAATAAGTAAACCAATCATCCAAATAAACAATCAAACAGACCAAAAAAAGAACCTAAGATCTTCAATTCAAACAACAAAAAATGTTGTTCTCCAGTGTGGAGGTCAGAGAATCCAGTTTATAAGGTAGTGCAAATCATGAAAAAAACTTTCTATATTGATCTTACTATTATTCCTCCTTATATTATTATTGTAGTCATTGTGGTGATTTTATTAAGAGATGAAAGCTAAGAGATGATTGTATTTGCAGTTTAGGTGGTGGGAAAAAAAGTACTGAAAAGGAAAAAATGAGAGTTTGTAACAGTACCGAGAAACAGAATATGATTCACTTATTGACTGCCAACTCATAGATAACCTAAAGATTATAAAAATATACCAGATGCTTAAGTAACATACAAAAAAACCATAAACATGCAAATTATTATAAAAAGAATTAATTATTTAAGTATTCTGCTATTGAGAGTTTAGGCAGTATTTCAAATTATACAGGTAGCTATGCTACAAACACAACACAAACATCAAAGAGAAGAGAGGACATTTGATGAACTTAATAGTACATGAAGAAAGTATGTTATTAATAATTTAATTTATATATATTTATATTTATACAAACAGGTAAAAAAAAAAAAGGTCAGGAATCAAGAGCTCCTTTTAAGAAACATGGATATTATAAAATTGATTCCCATTGCAAAAATTTTTTTGAAAGGAAAAAAATTAGAAATTATTATTTCAAGACAAGCAGGGCCAGTCACGGTGGCTCACGCCTGTAATCCCAGCATTTTGGGAGGCCGAGGCGGGCGCATCACGAGTTCAAGAGATCGAGACCATCCTGGCTAACACGTTGAAACCCGATCTCTACTAAAAATTCAAAACATTAGCCAGGAGTGGTGGCACACACCTGTAGTCCCAGCTAAGGGGATTCAGCCCTGAGAGAAGTATAGTGATTTATCCAATGAGATAAATGAAATGGTGACTCAAACACTCCTAGTCTATTTCCCTTTCTTGTTATTCCATAGCATTAAACAAACCAGAGAAAAAGATGAGAGTTAAGGACCAGATAAAATGTCAATAGTATCTATCATTGCTTCATTTGTAAGGTAACCATTCAAGGCTGCTAGATCAAGCTCAGAAATAAATGTTACTATTTGATTTGGTCAGCTTTATTACATTATATGTCAATTCAGGCCTATCTTTAAGGTCTTCCATCCAATGTGGATGAAATGCTCTGCAACTTGATGAAAGAGGCCTTACTTCATTTTCTACTTTTCTTATCAATCAGTCCTGAGCCTCTATCTCAATCATTTACTCTCATTGGGATTTATCTTTTCCATCAGTAGAAGGAGACATTTGTATTAGGTAGTTAATGAAGGTCTTCCGGAGTAAGCATTCCATAAACATTTATTACCTGTTCAAGTAGGTAAAATTTCCACATACATCAGTGCACTCTCTGTGAAAATGACCAACTGGGATGAAATTTTTTCTAAATAATGTCAATGAAACAACAATTGAATGAAATTTCTGTTGGAACCAATCACCCTAACTGATTATCGATATCATCAAATAGACTTTGAACTTAGCCCCACATCATTCAATATAATGTGAAAACATTTTTCTAAATCAGCTGCCTATCCCATCTCTAGGGTTGTAAAAACTTCCAAAGGACTCTAGTATTTGAAAGAATCACTTTTGAAGTCTGAAACCATGCTGGATTTCAAAATACACATGATTGTTTAATTAGTTGTTCACTACTGAACATTTTGCTAATATTAAAATTATGCCTCCGACCCAATAAAATGTGTTTATTTTCTCCCTGATCAAGTTTCTTAAATGTAAATACTTCATACATAGGATATTTTGAAAAAAAATATTAAATATCTCTGTCTGGAGAAGAAAGCTTGAAAATCTTTGGAAAACTCTGGGGAGAAAGTTGGAAAAACTCACAAATTCCAGAGAGATTATACACTTTTAACGAACACCTTCAAAAAAGCATGTGGAGCAAGTATGTTCTTGAAGAAAATACAGTGGAAAATGATCCTTTGTTCCCATCTCTGTCACATCTCCAGCAAAAGGCCTAATTCTCAGTATCAGGCTCTTCAGTCATTGTGTGGTGCTGATAATCACCTTGGAGCTAAATGCTTCTTGGGAACAGCCAGACACCAAGAATGACTTCATTCCTCACTAATGTAGGCAACTTCAGCTCTATTTTCAAGTGGATTTGTTGAGCTGATCACATCTCTCTCTAAATTGCAGCAAAATGATAATTGGAGTGAAAATATCTATTTCCCCATAAAAGTGAAATTGAAATTGCATACCTTGATTTAAAGCTGTCAGGTGGCATGAGTTCCAAAGTGTGAGTTGGTCCATACAGGTTTACAACATATAATTTTATTGTTGGGTTCACTTGACCTGCCTTTGAGAAAATGAAAGTTGTATTGCAAGTATATTAAGCATTAGAATATATTGAGCAAAAAAGAAGAGGATTTTTGATTCATTTACTGTTTTGTGTTAGAAGAGAAAAAAAGTTTAATTTCTCTGAAGTAGAAATGATTTTAAATTCGACAACATGATTGCTTCAAATTGTTTTTGAAGATTGCTGCTTCTCAAGCATTTTTGTCAGACAATTAAAGGTGATAGGAAATTGTGATGACTTCACTCATTAGGCAGTGCTACTGTGTTCTTTCCCTAAAATGGCACCAGAAGGGCTGGCTGTCCAAAAACAAAAACAAAACAACAACAAAAAAAACCTAGTAGATCAAATAGCTACTCACATTAAAGGATATGCACTGCGATGGGAAGAAGGTTTGACTAATCAAAAAAAAAAAAAAAAAAAAAAAAAAAGGAGAAATGAAGATAAAAAGAAAGGAAAGAAAGAAGGAAGCCTACCCAAACCAGGTGCCTCATGCTTAAAATTCCAAAAGCCTAATGTAGGCTATCACATTAATCTCTCGGGCTTTTCTTTTAAACATTACTAATGACTACATGGGGTGACTCATTTGCATAATTGACAACCCTTGGAAGGTGGGCCATGGGCAGACTGCCCTCACTGAGTACCTGGCATGAGGAGCAGAAAGGAAAGGATAACAAGGATAATGTAATTTGAGTTTAGTGAATCAACACTTTATTAAATAAATAATAACTAGCAGGCATAGTAGTTGGTATGTTTCTGGCACATAGCAGACGCTAAAGGCATTGCACAAATTATTAAATTAAATGTCCCTACTACAGTCGTAAGATATAAACATTTTCTTGGTCACAATGGAGAATCTAAGCAAACTGTGCAAGGTCAAATACCTAAAACTGAGAAAGTTCATATTTAAACCCAGGATGTTCTTAACTACAATGCAAATATTGTGCTTTCTGTTCATTCCAACACAATGACCTTCAAAGTTTTGCCAAATACACTGTGAGTAAGGGGCAGGAATGAGAACTTTCATCGACATATCTCAAGCAGGTTGAATGAATGAATGAATAATCACATCAATGATGTACCAACTTGCTTGATTACTTGTGGCTCAATATGTTTCTAAACAATATGCCATTATCTTTCTGATGTGGCTGATGCTTAAAGAAGTCTACATGAAATATATAGAAAAGAGCCGGGCGCGGTGGCTCAAGCCTATAATCCCAGAACTTTGGGAGGCCGAGATGGGCGGATCACGAGGTCGGGAGATCGAGACCATCCTGGCTAACACGGTGAAACCCCGTCTCTATTAAAAAATACAAAAAAGTAGCCGGGCGAGGTGGCGGGCGCCTGTAGTCCCAGCTACTCAGGAGGCTGAGGCAGGAGAATGGCGTAAACCCGGGAGGCGGAGCTTGCAGTGAGCTGAGATCTGGCCACTGCACTCCAGCCTGGGAGACTGAGCGAGGCTCCCTCTCAAAAAAAAAAAAAAAAAAAAAAAAAAAAAAAGAAATATATAGAAAAGAAAAAGGAAATTAAATGTGAATTGAATTTAAAAATCTGCTAAAAACCTAAAGGGAATGATAAAACAGATTTAAACATGTCGAAGATCCATGTTTAAGGAATTTGCATTGACAAAATCAGGACCAGAATCAACGTAATATATTCCAACAATAGCCAGCAAGAGTTCTTCAATAACTGTTGTTTTGTTAGGATATCAAAGGAGACTAGCACATCTGTGGAAGTGCATCATTCACAGGTCAGAAGTTTTGAGCCAAAGAAGAAAGTCAGGAAAGATTTCCACTACGGAAATGAGGTAACTATTAAGAGAGACTATGAAACTGGTTATAGAGTAAAGGGCTTCCTGGAAGGTAAGCTATGAGCCTGCCACCCACCAAAGGCTCTGGTATCAGAATTTGCAAGTCTTTTCATTGTTCCCAAGCCCGACAGTGCCTGGGCACATTTTTTGGGCAGTTTAGCCTTCTGTGACTCTTAGGAGCTCCCTTTCACATCATTCTTGTTTTAAATTAGTTGTCATGTTTCTCCCTGAAAATAATGGCCTTATCTATTTAATTTTTAGCCTACCATTTATCTAGCTGGATCAGGTATGTTACACTTCAGAGCCTGACACAGTATAGCAGTGCCATTCAAAGTGCTGTTCCTGGACTGTAGCATCAATCAGCATCTCCTGGAAGCTTAGCAATGCATTCCTGGACCCCACCTGAAACCGATATTCAGACATGGAACTAGAATCTCTCAGTGTGGGCCTATAAATTTGTTTTAACAAAATTGCCAGATAATCAGTGTGCAAATTTTAATAAAATACTTATCTTTATCTGTATCCTTATCTATTTATCTATCTGTCTATGTAACAGTTCAGTGGTGGTCACAAGTTAGCCAGCATCACGATCATTCAGAGCTCCTGAGGGGCTTGTTAAGATACTGATTGCTGAAGCCAGTCCACCTCCAGCATGAAGCTGATACCCTATGATATCAAGGACCACATTTTGAGAATGGGCTTAGCTTAATATGTAAGTCAGTGAAACCTGAGTCCAAGTGTTGATGCTTTTATTTAGTTGGCATGGCTATGAGCACATGCTAAAGATTCTCAAGTATCATTTTATTCATCTCATTTCGTCCAAAGTGAGACAAACTGTTCTTTGAGAATGTCACAAATCAGAAATTTTGAGTTGAAGCTTTCCTGTCTGTAGATAAGAATGTCTTATAGACTAATAAAAAGATTTATATAAAGTGCCTAAAATAGGATATGGTACTGAATTAAAATGATAATTATTGTTAAGATACTAAATCTTCTAGTTAGTGAAAAGCTGTGCTTCTATTTTTTATCATTCGATACACTGATTAAAGCAAATGGGAAATTAAATTAAATTAGATCTTTCTGTGAATTCTTACCAATGATGCAGTTTTATGGCACACTTTGTTAAAGACATATCACCTTTAAGGCAGTTTTCTTTACGTCAGCAGCACTATAAGCTTATCACAAAGTAGAAGTTGTGCACATATGTGGCCAGTTCTCAGACAAAATGTGAACACTCAACTAAGCGTTAGGCTGCCTCCAAAATTCAAGAGTCCAGCATTCTATAATCTCAGATTTGTATCTTTCCATGGAGTTTTGAAATTAAGCACACATCACAAGTTCATTTGTACATTTTAATATTTGAATCATTTCAAGAGTTTGCAGATTAGAGGGTTTTCATCTATTTGCTTTTTACAGTTACATTTGCCACGAAGACTGCAAATCCACAAATTTCTTCCCTCTATTATTCTGAAACACAAGCCTCAATAACAATTAACCTTATTTTACTGACAACTAAATTGTCATTAAACAAGATAATGTTTTAATTAAAAAGATTAACCTGAGGTTACTGGGATAGAACCGTGCATCTCTTTTGTGCTGAATTGCTAATGATAGGGTATGTTATGAGTTCTGAATGATGCTGAATTAAGTAAAATACAAATATATGTGTTTACTGTATTTCATTAGTAAATCTGACCACATTAAGTATTTGCTATACTCCTTTTAATCTAGTTTAATTTAAAGCACAATTTAGTATAAACTCTGTGTTGTTTCAATTTTCAAAGTAGTATTTTTTGAAAGTTTTTATTGCATAAGAGTGAATTGAAACAATACATTTGTTACAGCAAAAACTAACAAAAAAATTTTTGAAACCAGAGTAGATAATAAAAATTCTGAAAATTGAAGTAACATACCCAAAATGATACTAAAATTTGTTTTAAGAACAAGAACCAAAACAGATTATTTTCTTACAGTCCTATTGTCTTAAGTACCTGGGTAGGGGAGCAGGTCTTCCTACTAAAAATCACCTGAGAACTAGAAATGCTTTCTTATTTCTAATAAATATTAATGGTAGTTATCATATACAGTTATATATATTATTTGCATGTAATAAAATGACAGGTAATGAATATTAACAGTGGTTATCATATATAGTTATATATATGATTTGCATATATATAAAATGTCAGGTGTGAGGCTAAGAATGGTACCCATATGTAGCTAAGTCATTAGGAGTAAATGGAGCAAATAGAGCTCCATATATATGTGTTAACTTGACAAGGAGATGTTTGGATTCCAGCTGTGTTTTTAGAAATCAAACTGTTGACCTGTGGTAGTTTTATAGAGAGGGATGAAATCAATAGATTTGAGTTTTTTCTTTGTTCTTAAAACAGCTGTGACTTGTATAAAAGCACTAAGTCTTTTAGAATCTATTTGCTCATTTGTGAAATAGAGACAATTGTGATAAAGACCAAATGAGAAAAAAACAAACAAGTGGAAAGTCTCCCTGAAAACATAAAGTTTATCACTAGCGTATGTGATTTCTACAATTAATAAACAAACATTATTATGTTATGCCTATCTTTACTATTAACCAATATTAATTTATTAGAAGAAATTATCAAATAATAAAGTATCTAGGTTCATATCCAGTATCTTCTGAATTATTGCTGACATAATTTAACTTCCTCAAATGCTTCCATTGGCTCATGTGTTTGTCTCAATCTAGTCAAAATTATGAGGCCTAGGTATGGCCAAGTTCAAGCACCATGAGTTTAGAACTAAAAAGGCAATTTGAGCATACAGCTAATGCACATGTTTTTTCTATGTGAATAAAAAAAAAAAATCCCATTTCTTTTGGGAAATCAGTTACAAACAGTTGTCCCTTCCACAGAACTGACTGAATTTTCTCTGTGCAGTGCATCGAGCAGTCAGATGTGACTGTGTTCCTTTTGTGCAGTGCACTGAGGAGCTGGATATTATTTTATTCCTTTGTGCCGTGCACTGAACAGTTGAATGTGTGTTTCACAGTATGTCACTGGTTCACCATTTTGCATTTAAATTGCCAGGTGAACATTTATTATCATAAATCAAAAATGTGAGAATTAATACATTTGGGGCAACTTTTCAGGTTTTCTCTGGGGGAAAAAATAGTGCTGATATGCTGTATAGGCCCAAACTGTCATGCCAAAAAAAAAAAAAAAAAAAAAAAAAGCTAAATCAATAACTGGAGAAAGCAGAAGTTCTTTTCTTTGAGTATAATAAAAATCTCTTAGTGAGTATTATTTTTTTGTGAAGTTAAATCGTTATGTTATTCTAAAAAGCACTGAGTATATCTGCCTTCTAATCTATGTCCAGAGAAGACCCTAAAAATAACATTTTAAAATCATGGATTCATATTCTTCATAATCTTGCATTTAATACTACAACCTGTGGAAGGAAGATGGATGAGAAAGAATGGCAGTAAAATCTCACTGAGGAAAATGCTCATCTTATTTCTGATCCTCCATATTCAAGCCTCCTTTTTTTGCCCTTGGATAAAATGAATGTGGTGGATGGTGTGAACAGAAGGAAAGTGTGAATTACCTCACCCCCACCCTGACAGGGCTAGAGTAATGAGGGTGATGGGAGTCTGCCCTGTAGTTTGTCCAACTAATGTAGTGCATGAATTAAAAGGTAGAAAACCTATTGTGCTTGAAAAAACAAAGTACAACTCACTAAAGAAATGGCGTAAAAATGACTTCTAAATGAGATCAACATCCTCTCTTAACTAGGAGCTAAAATGAGAAGTGAAATTTTACAAGTTTCCTGTAAGACATCTTTACACGATTAATGTATTGGGAGCCTTCCTCATGAGCTTTCTTCTTCGTTATATAAACATTGGGAAAAATACAGGTTTAAAAGAGATCTCAAGTAATTAAAGATGGCATACAGAGGAAAAAACAGTACAATCCAGATGTTTTTACAACCCTCTTATAGAGGCCTTGCCCAACACTTGAAAATACTTTTGTTGTCTGGAACATATTGCCATATTTGCTTCATCTGATAAAAAATTCTATCTATCTTATCTACCCAGGGTTATGACTCCAACCAGCATTTTACATAGTGTGTTCTAGAGTATGCTTTGCCAAGGTAATGCTGATATTAATACTAATACTAATAAATGCTTTATGCTTAGTCTATTCTTTATGGGTGATTTTTCATGCTTGGTCTTTTCTGTATTGAGATTCTTTATGCTTAATCTATTTCATACTGGAGATTCTTTATGTGTAGTCTATTTTTTATAGAAGATTTATAATATACATTAACATATAGTACATTAAGTGCTCTAACAAATCATCTGAAAGAGGCTAGATTTTTTTTTTAAAGATATTCCAGTATATTTGACCATGGCACTTTCCCCTTCCTTGTAACAACTATTATGGGGTATGCCTTGGAGAAGACATTGCCCTGGCATCAGTACACCCCCAATCACTTTTCTCCCCACTTTCAACTGTGAGGTGTGAACAAATAAAAGTAAGCATCAACAGGAAAGAAATGCAGCAAAAGTGAAAGTCCATACACTTTCAAATAATCTCTACCTCTTTCACTGTGTATAGACTATTGGGAGCTCGAAAGTGACGAGTCTGACAAGTACGGAAAACTTCTGTTTTCCTCCAAAGACAACTTGTTCAAGAACCAAGAATACCATCTGTCAAGTCACTAGTGCAGAGAGAGAAGGAACAAAATAGCACTTTCACGTTACTTACCTTAGGATACGGATACTGCTTTCCTTTGGGATACAATGCTCCAGTAAACCGAGGGATAACCATGGTGGGTACCAAGGAGTCATTTATCATCAGGAAGGCAAGTCTTTCTCCATCTGGTGACCACCAGTGGGCGATGTGAGAATGCAGGAGTTCCTCTAGAATAAATGAGTGTTATTTGAGACCAACTGTAGAGATGTGGGCTCAGTGACCCACAAACATCTGTCCTTGAAATCTCCATTATACACCTACATTTTCTAGACTGTGTATTGAATTTTATTAACTTCTCTGAGAATTCTCCAATTCTGAGTTACCCTTTTAATTCCAGGAATAGCAACTGTAGAGGAAGGAAACAATTAAGCAATGAAGTCAGGATTTCATGGATTTTCAGTAATGTAGACAGAACAGATGAAAGCACTACTGGAGTAATCAGAATGAGAACAGTGATTGAAGAGTGAGATGTGGCCTAAAACCATATCCATGTCATGAATCATTCATATTTGCATGCAATCATATTTGCATTCTATCATCATCAACCAAATTGAGGGCCCACTAGATGGATCAAACTATTTTAAGCTCTAGGAAAACGGAATAAGAAGTATACTAGGTATCTTTCATTTAATTCAAGATCCACTATCCACTTTTTTGATTCCCACTTTCTGGTCCAGAGAGCTAACCTATATGAATGACATCAAAAGGGCCCCCATGTCCTCTGGCTTCCCTTTAGCAGGAGATTAGAAAGAGGAGAGTAAAGTCAGGTTATTTATTCTCTTGGCTCTGTCCTACAATGTTACCTCAGGCTGGCTGTCAACTTTAAATGATGTCACCACTTGTGTCACTGCAGCCACGTCTACACAAATTTCTCCTTCTGTGTCTGGTAATGGCTTATCTTCATGGTCATAGGAGTGGTAACAATTTGGCTGCTACTAGCTTAGTTTACATCACTTTCCTTTGTGGTTTTCCTACCCCTTCACCTTAGCAAATGCTCTCCTTGTAAATAAAAAGATAATAAAATGTTCGCTTTGTAAATAAATTATCTTTAAAGTATCTTGTTGAATGTGCCAACACTTGGGACTCTGACAGATACAGAAGTTAATACCAGCAGCAGACTCAGAAGAGGCCCTCAAAATTAGATTTTGAGACTACGTTTGTCATCTCTCTATCTATATGTATAAATGGAATTTATCACTTTCTCAGGTGGGAATTGGAGCACAGACAATCCATAGCAAGAGATGGAATTGTGAGTAATCAATCATCAGTGGTGGTGACATGGAATAAAATACAGGTAGAGGGAAATGGCATTGGGAGGGCAAGTGCTTGTTGAAATAGATAATGTTTTTCAATACAAGTGACAATGGTCTTTTTTCAAATCTTGTAATGCCTGTCCTATGATTGTCATATGGAGAGTGGCAAAGGCTTCACACAGCATCTCTAGTTTTAGCAAGTAAGTGTTCTAGCACTTACTTGCTACAACAATGGTGATTGTAAAGATTAGGAAATAAGTTTCCATGGTTCTTCTGACACCCCAGAGATAGTACACAGGAAAAAAGAGAACTTGAAACCATGATTGTGAAATTAGGAATGCCCATGGAGAACAAAAGGTCATGATGGTATCTTTGGAAAAGCCCGTCTCTTCTGTCGTTGCAGGAAAACCATGGCTACAGTCCAAGATAACATAGGAACGGTTGCAGGGCTGCAATACATATTAGAGGCTCAACTCCATTTGTTCTTTTAAAGTAAGCCAAAGATATTCATAAAGATGGATTGAGACCCCAACACACAGGATAAGAATGTTTGGACAAAAGTATACAGTATAGTTACGATTTCTGGGACAATCTTATAAACAACACATTATGGTTGAGTGCTGCTGTATGTGGTTAATTTTATGGCTGAAGACACTGAACATCAAAATTCTGACAAATCTTCTTCCTGACAGAGGCAACCTCTATCCTAGGGAACAAGACCTCCTCTGCATAGAGGTAGAGAATGGGAGACAAATTTATTTAAAATTTAAAAGTGTGCAACACTGGGGATGTTTCTAGAAATCTAGTAGTTTGGGATACACTGGGCTATCTCTTCTAAAGTGAGAGAAAAATTGTTGATTGTACTTATGCAAAAGTAAACAGGAATTGAATTCTTTGGACTTTGAAAACAACATAAGCTGCATTGACATATGTTCTCTGTTCTGTATCCCAGACAAGCTGTAAAGCTGCTCGTTCTGAGTAGAATCCGTGTACCAGGGGACCCTGCAACTGATCTAGGCCATGTTGCAACCTTCTCTATGTCCAGAACTTTGTGACTCCAGCAGATCCGATGGCAGTGTCAGTGCCCATGGCAAATAGAGATGCTGTGTGGAGCCTCTGGGATGCTCCATATGACAATCATGGGACAGGCACTACAAGATTTGAAAAAAGACCATTGTCGCTTGTATTGAAAAATATTATCTATTTCAAGAGCAGCTCTTTCCAGGGCTCCAGCAGAAACATTTATCCTCACCATAGGATACCAAGTGAGTATGCAACCAAAACTGCCCATCATGAAATGTTATCTGATCCACTGACCATAGACTAGAACACACACACACCATTCCACTAAAAAACAGAAGTGAAATTGAGCCAGAAAACAAATGTGACTGCCCATTGTATTGCGTTCTCTGCTTCATCCCCTCTCCTCATCTCACATCTGTGCCACAAGGCATGTTTTCTAACATGAGTTGGCAAGGGAGAAATAAACGCAGTCCTGGTTTATGGCAGGTCTGCATGATGTACAACAACAAGCTGGAATTGGGTAGGCTCTGTATTAGAATATGATTCAGGAGTGGCACTGAAAGACAATAATAAACAGAAATCTTCCCAGTTGGTAAGATTTTGAAGGGAATACTTAGGTGTCCACTTTTCGTGGAAGGAGACTTAGTTTCGGGCATGGAAACGTCCTGACTCAGGCACAATAACTAATAAGGGTCCACCCATCAGGGATGTGGTAAAAAGTAAAATTAGAAAACTAGTGACAAGGAGGTTTAGGAAAAACAAGTGAATCGACTTACTAGAAAGGGGAAAAATTCAGGAGAAGATGACTGCAAAGTACATGTCCATCAGCCTCCGGCTCCCACTATTACCTGCCAGTGGTGGTGGCCACCACTGAGACTCTGACATAGTATCACTTCTCAGGGGAAGAGCTGATGACACGTGAATTTTCTGCCACAAAATATTTCCTTTTTTGAGATAATATAATGAGGAAGGCACATGAGTTATATGAAAACCCTTCCATCAAGACAGTGTAGCATTTTGTCATTACAGAGATACACATATATTCTGGGTGTGGATTTGCTTTTGCTGCCAACGGATCTGTTCAGCACTACTCTTTACAGAAACATTTATCTGTTACCATAATAATCTACATTACATTATCTCAAAAAAGGAAATATCTTGTGGCAAAAAAGCACCATGGGCTCAGTGGTGGTATTTACTAATTTCATCATGTTCCTCACTACCTATATGTACCTGGGTTGAGAGAAGAATAAAATAGTCTGCTCTACCTCAGTTTTGGCACTATTTGTTTAGCAATAACCTTGAAGCCAGGATGTCATCCTTTAACACGCAGTGTGTCCCACCTGTATAGCCATGAGGTACAGATCTAGGCTCTAAGGGGTAGAAGCAGTAGTGTTATCTTTTATTACCACACCAATAACCCACAGAACACAATTTGCTTCTCATTCTCATAATATTGAAGTTGGTGAATTTAGAAGTCCATCGCCTAAAGGAAGAGGGTATCCACCAGGAATATAGTCATAATTCTGTTCCTCTAAAATGGAAACTGAAATTTTCTCCCCACCATTGTGGGCTCATTATGCAACCCCCTCCCCCCAAAAAAAGACAAAACACAGTTACGCAGCTGGGTCTGATGATGGACCTCATCTGCCAGAAATAAAGATATGTTTGCTGTGCAAAGGAGGGCAAAGAGAAATACATTTGGAACTCAGGAGAGTCACAAATACATTTTTGCCCAATAGTACTGGTTGATGGAAAACCAAAATTGTAACAACATAATTAACAAAAGGATGGGGCCAGGTGCAGTAGCTCATGCCTATAATCACAACACTTTGGGAGGCCAAGGTGGGCGGATCACCTGAAGTCAGGAGTTCGAGACCAGCCTGGCCAACATGATGAAACTGCATCTCTACTAAGAAATAATAATAAAAAAAACAACCCACCAAAATTACCCAGGCATGGTGGGTGCCTGTAATCCCAGTTACTCAGGTGGCTCAGGCAGGAGAATCCCTTGATCCTGGGAGCTGGAGGTTGCAGTGAGCTGAGATGGTGCCACTGCACTCCAGCTTGAGCAACAGATCAAGACTCTTGTGAAAAAAAAAAAAAAAAAAAAAAAGAAAGGAAGAAAGAAAAAAAGAAAAGAAAAGGATGGAAAGGAGTAAGATTCGGCAGGAATGAAGTTTTGGTCTGCCCCACCTGTTAAATAACCTCTCTAGCATGCTGACAGAAAGTAAAAGTAAAAGAAATAAACATTTGAAGAAGGCAACTGTAATTACCAATTAAGATTACATAATAAGCTTTTAAAAAAATTATTATTAATGGGGGCATTTCTCCACAACCTTCTACAAAAAATACGAGTGGCGGCTATATTTACAAATTCCAGATATATAACAGGACTAATACCATCTTGCAATGAAGCAATAGCAGATAAGATGTTGCGTGCTTCTTTTCCTGGGACACAAACTTTTAATTTGAATAATAAGAATATTCTTAAGTTCTTTGACTTTTTCTTGGGTATGACCACTATGAAACCCCAGCAAATCAAATGAAGGGAGGAAGTGAGTACATGGAATTTATTTTCTTATCTCCCATGCATCAAAATTATGTGAGTTTGGCTTTGCCCAACCAAAAGCCACTGCTTCTATTTCTGCAAAAAATTTACAGCATTCTCTCTTAGTTTCAGGTGAGTGCTGTGTCCCCTTCCCCCTTCGGCTGCTAATGGCTAAACCATTACAAGCCATGGTTTGTGGCATTTACGTTGTTCATGATAAGGGTCCCCTTCATAGCTTAAACCTCCTTGAATTACTCCCTTTTAAATGTGCCACCTTTCTTCAGTTGTGATATTGACACTGATTTATACAACTAACTTACAATTTTGTTAAGGAGACATGAGTTATACACATGACACATTGAGGAAAAAATATACATATATGTTTGTGTGTATATACATGCAAGCTAAGGGCCAAATTGAGTGTAAACTCCAAGTTCTTTTTTTTTTTTTAAAAGATGGAGTCTCACTGTGTTACCCAGGTTAGAGTGCAGTGGTATGATATTGGCTCACTGCAACCTCTGCCTCCAGGGTTCAAGTGATTTTCCTGCCTCAGCCTCTCAAGTAGCTGGGACTACAGGTGCTCACCACCACTCCCAGCTAATTTTTGTATTTTTATTAGAGACGGGGTTTTACCACGTTGGTGAGGCTGATGTCGAACTCCTGGAACTCCTGACTTCAGTTGATCCACCCACCTCGGCCTCCCAAAGTGCTGGGATTACAGGAGTCAGCCACCGTGCCTGGCCCCACTGTAAACTCTAAGTTCTACGAGATTTGAAGGTACAAAGATACCCTGTTGGCTAAAATCAATACTGTAGATTTCGAAGAAACAGGTTCTGTCATAGGTGCTGAAGTATGTGTGTCCAGTACTTCCCAAGAGTAAGCCTGACCCAAATTGGAGTATGCTTTTCAAGAGAAACGAGGCATCGCCTACTCTCATTTATTTTAGAGTGACATATGATTAATATTCTTCCCCATAAAAATGCTAATGTAGCAAAACAATCATATAGAGAGCCTTGTGACTTTCTTCAAGTGGAAAAATAAAGCTACCTGGAATGGGAAGGAGGTAAATAAAAGAATCTTTAATATGCATTTGCTCAACAGTCATCCTGGATAAGGCACAAGCTTCTTTAATTGCAACTAATGGGCACATTTGCTCATGGATTGAAACTTCCTATGTTAATTATATCATATTAATTACAAAGAATTTATTTTTACAAATGGTGTTTCATTCCCATTTAGTGTAGGTTTGGCTCTTCATCGTTTTTATCACTCCGATTTAGAAAATCTCACTGCAGAGCAGATGGAGTTTTCAGTACATGTGGTTTTATATCACAGACACTTAAAAACGTAGCCACAACACGAAGCACTTCCACAATACTGAGATACAACCACTGTGTTTAGATTAATGTGCTATTGTAAAAAGCAAGTTGATTCTTTCCATTTTTAGTTTATCACTTTAGACCAGCAGGATTTCCTGAGGATGCTACTTGCAGCTCTGCAGGCCTGTGTTTGATTTTTTTTTTTTTTTAATTTTCTGCATTTCACTGTCAAATTCCTTGAAAGAACAGTCTGTATTCATAACCTTCTCACTCCCCATTTACACCTCCATCCACTGCAGTCTTGGTTTTGGCTCCACGAACTAAATGATTTTACTCCTGTCAAGGCCATCAATGATCTATGAGCAAATCCAACAAAAACTTGGGAATCCTTTCCTTGTTTGACCTCTGGAGACTCAGCACTCCTAATAACCCTGCCTTCCTGTGATTTCCATGCTGCAGCCCCATAGATGGCACTGAGTAAGTGCTCAATAAATATCTGTTGAATCAATGCAACTTCATGTCACCAAAAGACATTAACGTGAAACAAACATGAATGTGAAAATAGGTATTTTGCCCTGTTTTATTTCAACACAATAGTGTAACAATCAGAATCTGCTGGTAAGAATGTTGCTTATCTCGTGAATTTTTCCTCACCTTTTAATTCTTGTCATTCTTGAAGACCAACACAAGAACCATGTCTTCTATGAAGCACCTGACATTCCTCCATCCAATCAGACTTAGTTCTACTTATAATTCTATGTAGTATGTTAAATAAATACTATTTATATGTATATTTACTATGCTCCAAATGGTTCCCAATACAATAGTTGTTTATTGTTTATCACTGCACTAAGTTGGAAATACCCGAGACATGGATCACTGAAATCTGACAATTTAGGTCCCAAAATGTGTGCTGTGTCTTGGGGAACAGTGAAGGAAATCCCCCTGTAACAAATAGAGTAGACTAGTGACTAAGCCCTGGCTTTAGAAACAAAAGACACATTCAAATGCTGGCTCTCCCACTCATTAGCTCTGAGGCCATGTCTAAATCACAGATCCTCTCTGAGTCTTGGTTTCTTTTTTAAATTTTTTCTTTGGAGACATGGTCTCACTTCTGCTACCCAGGCTGGAGTGCAGTGGCATGATCTTGACTCACTGCAGCCTCAACTTCCTGGCTTAGGTGATCCTCCCACCTCAGCTTCCAGAGTATGGGGAACCACAGGCATGCGCCACCCCACCACTCCACGCAGTTAATTTTTTTTTTTTTTTTTTTTTGAGACAGACTCTCATTCTGTTGCCAGGCTGGAGTGCAGTGACATGATCTCGGCTCTGTAACCTCCGACTCCCTGGTTCAGGTGATTTTCCTGCCTCAGCCTCCCAAGTTGCTGGGATTACAGGCATGTGCCACCACGCCCAGCTAATTTTTGTATTTTTAGTAGAGACAGGGTTTCACCATGTTGGCCAAGATGGTCTCGATCTCCTGACCTCATGATCCGCCCGCCTTGGCCTCCCAAAGTGCTGGGATTACAGGCATGAGCCACCATGCCCAGCCTTTTTTTTGTATTTTTAGTGGAGATAGGATTTTGCCATATTGCCCAGGCTGGTCTTGAACTCCTGCCTCATTTGATCCACCCGCCTCAGCCCCTCAAAGTGCTAGGATTGCTGGCACGAGCCACAGCACTGGGTACGTCTTGGTTTCTGAGTAAATGATTAGATACACAAACATTGTGTTGATTAAATCACATACACGTACAGCATTTCCTAGTTATCTGCAACATAGAAGCCCAAAGTATGGCAAAAACTATAATTTTTCCTTTCCCCTTTGGAATGTGTCAGGCCTACAGCATCATCACAAAAATTTGTATTACCCGTTTGTTCTGCTCTCCACAATCCCTACAAACAGTTAACTCTCAGACCAAATACATAGATTTTTATTCTTTAGTTAGGAAAATTACCATATTTGTCAGAAAACAGTCTCTAATTTCTCTCCTTAAAATTTCCTTAAAAATGTAATGCCCATAAACCTGTATGAAGCCTTTTCAATAGGACAGAGACCCAAGTCATCGTAATTCGGGTTGGAGCAGCGCAATAAGCATGATCTACATTGAGTATACCCTCAGTTAACTGAAAAGTTCATCGATGTTACAGACCACCTTTTATCAAGGTTGCACATCAGTACGTGGTTCAGTGCCCACATTGCTGCTAAACTAGTCTTCTGTTCCCTGAAACCCAATGTTCCTCGTTAATGTTTGCTCACTATGTCTGCCACCACTACTTACTAGTGACCCGAACCAGAAGACACAGAATCATCCTTGACTTCTTATCATTCACCCCATCTCCTTAGCCACTAAGACATATATATTTCATTGTCTCATCAGTTTTAGAATCTTTCTTCCTTTTTACTGCTTTAACCCTAGTTCCATTGCTCGTTATCTCTTGATAGAACACAGAAGAAGCCTTACAGACGCTCACTGTCTCTTTCCACCATTAGACCCCAGGTTCCACTGTGGCAAAAACAATCTATTCATATGGAAGATCCAACCTTGTCACTCCCTTACTTGAAAAGTCCTATTAGTTTTCCTAATAAATGGTAGAAAAATAATTGAAATTCCAAATCATTGATAGAGGTCACTATCCCTTGGTTCTTGCTATCTTCCTTTATCTCAAATTTTATGGCCCAATTATATCAAGGAGACTTTTCCCTAGGGACACACTTGTGAGTTTTTGCAAATTGTTACATCTGCTTAGATTTTTCCTTCCTTATTTCTTCTCATGCGTAACACTTGTTAATTGTTCAGGCTTGACTCAGATGCTCTCTCTCTCTTCTCTCTCTCTCTCTCTCTCTCTCTCTCTCCCCTCCTCGTTTTAAGAGGTAAGGATCTCACTCTGTTGCCTAAGCTGGAGTGCAGGGGCCTGGATCATAGCTCATTGCAGCTTTCAACTCCGGAGCTCAAGCAATCCTCTCTTATTAGCAATCCTCTCTCTTCAGCTGGGAACACAGGTGCATGCCACCACATCTGGCTAAGTTTTTAAATTATTTAGTAGAAATGAGAAAGTTGCTTTGTTGCCTAGGCGTGTCTGGAACTCCTGGCTTTGAATAATTCTCCCACCTTGGCCTCCCAAAGCGCTGAGATTACAGGCTTGAGCTACTGTGGTTGGCCAGGGTTTCTCCTTTAGAAAAATGCTTGCAAATCCCTAGAATGGTATCATTCCTTTATTCTGCCATAGAATTATGTGTTGACTAAGATTCAACTACTTACCACACTGCATTAACATGGTTTCTTCATCTGTCAGGTTGTCACACAGTAACAATAATACTTTGAAGAAAAAGGATATGTCTTAGTCTTCGCACTTCAATTAACTCCTGCTACCTAGATTGCCAGAACTAACCAGATTTTAAATGTGTTCTCCACCTGTTTATTAAATTCTGGGGGCCATCCCAGTCCCCTCCAGTAATTTATCTCTTTGAAATAGAAAAGCCAAATTTAGATTCTGTCACTCTCAACCAATGAACCCTCCTTACCTGTGTATTTCTTTTTCTAATATACACTTTCACAGCATACTTATTGTTGATATTTTCATGAAGCTCTCACTGCTCTTCACAATAAATTGTACCCTCTAAACATCTTATTTGATGCTGGCATGTACACAGAAATCTATTATAGATATAAATATACATGTACACATATACATATAAATCTCAAGGGTTACTACATCTCTTCCTTAATAAACTAGCTCCACCTAACAAAAGATTTCACATAAATATATGGTCTATCAGAGCAGTACTTTTTGCTCTGCCTTTTATCTTAGCACCTAGACACCTATCTGGAATACAGTAGGCCTTCAATGATATTATTTGAGTGACAGAATGAATGAATGAATAATTGGTCTAAATTATTCACTTTTCTTATAGAATTAAAAATACCAATTCTGAGATAGAGAGATTACATTTGCAAATACTGCCCATGAAATAAAATTCACTTTTTGAATGAGTCATAGCTTTATAATTTATAATAAAGTAGACTTACTTTCAATCTTGACATATTTTGCCAAAATCAGCCGAAGCGTCTGAAACATAGGTAATAAACTCAAACTTTGCGTCTTCCCCAGGCAATCTGTATCTAGAACTCAGCTGATAATTGGTATGTGATAAAAACTGGATAACTTTTCATCACCTGATTTATTTTTACATTCTCAGCTATTACTAAAACTTGATTCAATAGATATTGAAAATAACTCTTTATGTGGGTTTTATTTTGCTCCCTCTGTAATAGCTTATAAAGTGTGACAGAATGTCCCTAATGGAAATAACTAAAATCAGGTGGCTTTCTATGCATTTTTTTTTTTTAGAAATAAAGGTTTCTGTTTCTTCTTTTCCAGAGAGTCAGAAAAAAATTCAGCACCTAATTCCAAAGTGATGTAAGGTAACCATTTACTTTCATTAGTTGTCCTCACAAATAATATCTATCTAACCTGTATGTACACGTATATACCAAATGTGGAATCATATAAGTAGATGTAAATCACAACCACACAAAATATAAGCGCATGCAAAGATATGAAAGCATGAGGGCAATTTTGAGAGGAAATGAGAAGAAATTGTACTATAAGTATTGCTCCAGAATGAATAGCCTTTTTTTGGTAGATTTTGTATAAAAAATGTCATTTGTTTCTTTTGAAACTAAATCTGATCAACTCACCTTCATATAACCAGTCAGCAATCCCGTTAAAAATTATTTCTTCTTTTCCAGAAGATGTCAGTCGCAATGAACTGCTCTTTATATCAGGTTGATAGTAGATATTATTTTCAAAAATATAAATCTGGATCAGAAAACATGTGCAACAAACAAAAAACCCAACACGTTAGGATGCCTTTTAAAACTTTAGTATTACAGAATGATCACTGAATAGCCATGTTGTATTATTTACCACTTCAAGTTGTTTTTATTTAAGGCATATGTTTTTATTGCTTTCAATTATTAATGCTGTTTTCTGTTTTATTGTATCAATATCAAGTTGTCATTTGGAAATTCCATGGCACTTGGTATTGATGTTTTTAAATCCATATTTTTAGCAACAATATTTCAACTACTTAATAATTTCTCTCCATACCACAAAATTGGTTTGGCTTTCAGATAACATTTTGCATACTCAAGAGACTGATAACTGTACCTATAAGCCATTTTAGTAATGCCAACTGACTGTTTGAAGAGCTTCAATTTGGGGTCTTTACTTTTACAAAAATGCATTTGGTGATCAATAAAATAATCTCTAGATAATCTCTCTGATTCTATCCAGCTCAGCTCACAGATTCACTGATGGTAGAAATGATAATAAAATTCCTTTGAACTGATAAGTGGAACACAGCTTCCATTGCACCAGTCTTGGCAACTCTTTTGTAAATAGCACAGCTATAATAACCTTGTAACTGAGAGTTCCAGAAAGAGTTTTGATTTGAACATATCACAGAGTCTGCCAAAATAATGTCAACAATAGCCCCAACAACAGGAGCAAACTAAATAAGTCAGGATGTGCCTATGATATAGATCATTCAGGATAACATTTTTTATAATTCACTTTACAATGTCTTTAATGCCCAATATTTGAAGCTGCTGACCCATGTGGTATTATAACCTTCCACAGAACCATGTTTCTATGATTAGGGGAAGCAGAACATTGTCCAGGGCAAGCCAAATTGCTGTTTAGATCAAACATTCTACTAAGAAAGTGAAAGATGGCATAGGGCCCGTATATCTTAGCATGCATTAGAATCAATACACAATAGCGAATAGAGAAAACACAAGAACTTCCAAAACAATTGTCTGAATAATTACGAGGCCCTAGGTTTTAAATCTTGGTGTGCACAGTGACAAAAGCAATTTTAATATCTAGAACATTTCATGGATATTCTATTTTAATTCTGGTGATTTAACAAGCATTTACAGGTGGGTGTATTTAATTATTAATTCCACCACTACAACAGGATCTTTTTTATATCACAGGTGAGAATCTCAATATCAGAGTAAGAATGCAAAAATAAATAAAAACAATGAAAGGAGGGTACTGCAGGGTGCTTAAAAGCATGGGCTTTATAGCCAGGCAGCCTAAATTTAAAATCCTCATAACCTTGATAGCATTCTTAACCTTTCTAAATCTCAGTCCTCTACTTTGTAAAATGCGAATAATACTCACACATACCTTACAGATCTGTGATGAAGCATAAATGAGATGATGAATACAGAATAAAGAACACATTGGGCTATTACTAAAAGCAGGGTGGCCTGTATACAAGATAACCTGGTTCAGAATGTTAAGAGTTTTGGAGGCAACAAACTCTAAGTCAAAATGAAACCTCTACAGCTTTAGCTGATATGTAAATCATCCCAATGTTTGGCTGGTAGAGTACACATTATATTAGTTAAATATGTATTAGGAGTAGCAGCAGAATAGTAGCAGCAATAGTGGTAGTATTAATAGTAGGAAGGCAGGGGACATGGAGGAGGAGAGAGATATTAACAAATGAGATGTATTGCTTTCACCTCAGTTAGAAAGTTCTCAGGTGAGACAATGAAACAGAAATAAGCTTATTATTGAAATTACGTGGATCACACTTAGGCAAAAGTTTGAGTATTACCTCTCAGGTTCCTTAACACTGGATAGAAGTTGGATTTAATGACTTTCACGATCCCTGACAACTGAGAAAAAATATGAACTTTGTTCTAGCCAACTGAAGCATAAGCTTTACACCTTTCAGATACTACATCCTCTTGCTTTTCACAAACAGTATACAACACAGGTGCACAACGTTTTCCTTACTTGGAGGAAATGCCTTTCCTGTGCCTGAACCTTCTAGTAGGACTTGTGAGTCATAACAGCACAGAAGATGCACACATGGTCTGCTCAGCACCTGTTGCTCTTATTAGGAGGGGAGGTGACCTCACCCAAAGTAATATGGTTCAAAATTCTCAGCTTTCTGAAGGAAATACAATCTAAGTCAAAATAATTAATAAAACCTCCACGACTTCAACAGATGTAAAAATTATCCAAAACTATTGACCAGTAATTACATTTATATTTGACAGATTGGATGATATTCAGAATCCATATGAAACTGACATCTGCTTCAATGTAGAAAAACAAGCAATATGGAATCAGAATTTTAATGCCATGCCACGGAAAGCTGTAATACGAGAGAATGTCCACAAGATGTTTTCTTCAGTGGATAAAAAATAAGTAGCTGTCTTCATGAAAATGTGCATTTTTAATATCCTAATCCCTTTTCAATTATCAAGGTTTATCCTTTAGTTGTAGTTGTTTCAAACAATAATTGAAAACTCTAACTACTACCTTAACAATTTGAGAGCTGCAAGTATTCCCAGGTACTGTCTGAGCATTCTGATGAAATTAGACTGGATCCAAATGACAATCATCAAGGGCTGCATTTAGATTTAAATCACACTGAAAATATGACACACACTAATGCTATTTATCCTAATGTTATTGATTAAACTGTCACATTTTATACTATTAATTATTTTCTTCAGTGAGTCACCTGATATGGTTTAGATCTATGTCCCTGCCAAATCTCATTTTGAGATGTAATCCCTAGTGTTGGAGATGAGGCCTGGTGGGAGGTGTTTAGGTCATGAGCATGCATCCCTCACAGCTGGGTGCTGTCCTCACAATATTGAATGGGTTTGTGTGAGATCTGGCTGTTTGAAAGTGTGTGGCGTTCCACCACCCCACTCTGTCTTCTTCTCTAGCCATGTGATATGCCTGTTCCTGCTTCACCTTCTGATATGAGTAAACACCCATGAGGCCTCCCCAGACGCCGAGCAGATGTGTATGCCAGCTTGCACAACCTGCAGAACCTTGAATCACTTAAACCTCTTTTCTTTATAAATTACCTAGTCTCAAGTGTTTATAACAATGCAAGAACAAACACCACCTAAGCAGCATAACAAATAAAAAGGGAAAGCTATTTGACGACTTAACTCTTCAATTTGCAGAGCCAGCCAACTTCCCAGTCTTTCAAGGTCAATGGTCTTACTCTACCCATAAAATAATTCAAAATGGGTAAAGTCACCACACACACACACACACACACACACACACACACACACACAGAAAGAAAGAAAATAGAAGAACAATTGAAATACTATGTACTGCATTATGCCAAGTTAGGAAATATGTAATAAACGTTTCAAGGGATATTTGAATCAATGTGTTAGTCAATGTTGCTCATTAACAAATGATTAGACCCAATATACATCACTGCTGGGCAGAAGTCTTTAAGAGCCAACTTTTAATTTGCCACCTTCTCTTCTGCCACAAGTACTACCAAATGCACCAGATGCTGGATTTCTGGATGAACAGCCATTAAGCAGATTCTCTCCACATCCACAAGGAACTTGTGATGAGCATGTGGCAAGAAATGAACATTTGATATTAAAACTTGTTAAGATCTTCAGGTTGAGCTCAATTACAGTGTAAATTAGCTTACTGTGAGTGATTCAACCTGTCACAATGGCTGATATAAACAAAATTTTAGCCATCTTAAAAGAAAACAAAAACACAAAATAAAAGAAACATAATTAAACATTAGACCTGTTTTGGCTGAAATATTACTGAAAAGCTATTCTGCATTCAATGATTTGAGTACTTTTCATGATAATTTTAAATTAGAAAATGGAGAATCACTGAAAAATCTCCACACATGATAATAGTTTGCAAAGATCTGCAAAGTTACAGTGGAGTTGAGATAGTATTTGCATTCATTCTACCGTGGCTTGCTTTCTGGGAAATAAAATTGTAATTAAGAAAGTATCCCAGATAATGCCTATTGGTGGCAGGGATGCAATGAAAACTGCCCTTTTCTAATTTAGTTGTAAAATTATAATGTGTTATGGCCATTTGGAAATATAATATGGCAATTGCAAACTTAACATATTCCATCTCACCAGCAATCCTAAACCTGGGACCTTGCTGTGTAGAAAAACAAAACAAAACAACAACAACAAAATACACCAACCTGTAGAGAAAAACGAGCAGTGATGTTCATTTCAGCCAAAAAGAAGAGTCACAGTGAAAACTCATCATAATTGAATTGAATGCCTGGACAGATTACTATTCATCCACACCATACAAAAACATTTATGACTTGAAGAGAATAAATTTGTGCTTGGAAAAAAATAAAGTTGACTTGGAAAATTTTCATTGAGATATCGTCAAGTAACAAAAGCAAGAAAGAAAACCAAAAGAAAACAAAAACAACAAAGAATTCAGTGTGAGCCCATTTTCATACACCAGACAATGATAATACTAACATAAATTCATACTATCAGTAATCTTACTGACATATACACATTGGATGTTGTCTGTTGGTACTCAGCCGCACTCCTGACCCTCTATGTTTTTTATTACTGGGGGTGGTTAGAAGCCTGAAATTTACATTTCTAAGACTTTCTTGCAAAATAGTCTTCTTAGCTTCTTTGCTAGTTGGCTTCTAGCTACTTTCTGCAGAAAAGGAGAGAGCTACCAGTCACAGACAGGAAGCATCTGGAAGTGGCTCTGGCACATCAGCTTCAGAAATAGCACCTCAGTGGCAGTGGTGATGGGAGTGTAAGCTCCCGGGTCCTGCCTTGATAATAGAAACATGTGTTTATCAGTTCTGCATACCACCACTTTGGCCCCTCCAGCCTTTACAACATTGTGACAATTGTCTGTATTAAATCTCTTCTATCTGAATCACTAGAGTAGTATCTGTTTTCCTGTTTGGAAACCCTTACTGAAACTGTACAAAAATGTATGAATATAGTTGCTTGGACAGTATAGTCATGCACTGCATTACAATGTTTTGGTCAGTAACAGACCATGCACGTGAGGGTGGTCCATGAAACTATAATACTCTATTTTTGCTATATCTTTTCTACGTTTGTATATGTGTGACACAAAGATACATATCAATGTGTTGCAGTTGCCCACAATATTTAGTACAGTAACATGCTTTACAGGTTTCATAGCTCAGGACCAATAAGCTGTACCATATAGCCTATTCGTAGTAGGCTATACAAAATAGGTGTGTATAGGTATGCCCTATGATGTTCACACAAGGACAAAATTGCCTAACAACACATTTCTCTGAACCTATCCCCATCATTAAGTGACACATGACTGTATTTTACAAATACATGAAAGCATGGGGAGACTATGGAAGGATCTGTGTTTGCCTTTTAATATGGATGGATGTACAGTGGGGCACAGAAGTGGAAAGCAGATAGTCAAACAGAAAAGACTAGGAAGATAGTGTAAAAACTTAAAAAAATCATCTGTGTGATAAGAATACAACATGAAGTCTACCCTCTTAAATTTGTAAGCGTGCAATGCATTAACGTTGACTGCAGGTATAATGCTGTCCAGTTGATCTCTAGAGTTTCTAAACTCACTTGACTGAAATTCTGTGCATGTTGATTAGTAACTTCCCATTTTTCCTTCTCCCTCAGGCCCTGGCAACCACCATTTCACTCTTAAATTCTATGTATTTTTGATTCCCCATAAAAGGGGAATCATGCAGTATTTGTCTTTCTGTGCCTGGTTTATTTCACTTAGCAAAATGTCTTCAAGGTCCATCTATGTTGTTGCATATTGCACAATTTCCTTCTTTCTAAAGGCTGCATAGTATTCCATTGCATATATATATAGCACATTACCCATTTATCTGTTGATGGACATTGAGACTGTTTCTACTTCCTGGCTATTGTGAATAGTGCTGCAATGACCATAGGAGTGCTAATAACTCTTTGAGATTCCAATTTCAATTATTTTGAATAAATACCCAGAAATGGCACTGCTAGATCATAAGGTAGTTTTATTTTTAGTTTGTTGAGGAACTTTCACGCTGTTTTCACATAGTTCCTGGATTATTTTGTATACTGAACAGTGTACAGGAGTTCCAATTTCTCCACATTTTTATCAACACTTTTTCTTTCTATAATAGCTGTCTTGACAAGTGTGAAGTGATATCTCATTGTGGTTTTGATTTGCATTTCCCTGATGATTAGTCACTGCACTTATTGTTGTACATGACTTCTACAAGTTTTTGTATGTAAATTATACATGTTTATGAATAAAGTACCAACGTTAATTTTAGTGATGATATACATATGATGATGTAATTGCGCTAAAGGTTCAGTTTGCACAAAACCATAGGGCAGCTTGAAAGCTAGATCACATAGTTAGAACCTACTTTTTTCAGTTATTGACAAATTTAAATTTGTTATGAGCCATGAGTGTTTAATCAGCTTTAGGAAAGTATTGGGGAAGATAATTAGTGATAGTTACAGAATAAGTGATGGACATGGGGGACTGCTGGCAGAAGAATGATTCAGATATTCTGCCTAATAGGAATTATAATTGGCAAAATGGAGTCATGATTCCTAACCCATGTCTTACATGTATATGCCTAAAATGTTTGTGAATTCCAATGTCAATGTTTTAGTATCTCCCACTTGAATCCTTCTAAGGTTCATCTTCCAGAGTCAACCACTGCAGCTCTTTTTAGCACTGGTTGCATATCCTTCAAAACATATGAAGTTCTCACCTTTTTCACTGCCTAATAGAACTTGAACATTCCAGCAACCATATCCTCAGCTCTGTTCGGCTCCTGGCCCGCCACCCATACTCCAGCCTTACCATAGCCCCTGACAAAACATGTGCTTCAAAATTTATCTGGAACCTTAGGCCTTTTGTTTTACGAGGTAAAAATTGGATTTCATTAATTTTTTAGTCATGCCAGTTTATAAATGTCTTTAAGAACACATTTTAGAATAAACTAAATATTTGTGTTTAAATTTGGTGTAATATTGTTTTGGAAATAAATGAGGCACATGGAAATACTTCAGTGAAATAGAATCACTATTAGGTTTCTATATCACATAGAAACTCTAACATGCTATATTTTATTTCAATAAATAAAAAAGTATTATCATATAGACTGTATTAAAACATATAAGTACATTTATAGTTATCTTTTATCAGAGAAAGGTATTACAAGAATAAGACACCTTGAATTCCATCACATACATAGGATGTTGCAAAACCTTTAAATCTGCTTAATAAATATAAATTTTTGAAATATTTGACATAATTTTAAATGGATCATTAAATATTGAAAAAATGTTTCCCCCTCTAAGCAATATGCTACATTTTATTCTGGAAACCATTTGGAGGAATTACTCTTTAAAATCTTGATGTATAAACTGATAAGTGAAAAGTGCATGTTTTTATTTATATCATTTAGATTCTTTTGGTAGTATGAGTGAATATAAGCAAACACACACACAAAATATTTTGGTATTATAATTAGAATGGCTAAAATGAAAAAGAGAGCCACTCGTAAGTGTTGTCAAGGATGTGAAGCAATTGGAACTTTCATGCACTGCTGGTGGGAGAATAAATCGGTACGATCAAATTGTAAATCCTTTTAACAGTTCTTACCAAAGCAGAGCATAGGACTGACTCAGCAACTCCACTGTAAGGTATACATCTAACAGAAACAGATATGAGTAGATAGATAAATTTCTGTATCTGTGATTTCTGTATCAAAAGACACATGTGAACATGTTCTTAGTAATGCTATTTCTGACAGTCAATAATGATGTTACAAATCAGGACAATGATTACCCTTGCAGGTAAACAGTAACTGGTTGATGTCAGAATAGAGGTTTTTCATCTGTGTGAACAATGTTCTGTTTCTGCTCTGGGCACCATGCACATGGAAGCATTCACAAGGATCAGTTCTGTACATTTTATTGCATGCATGCTAATGTAAACTTAAAGCAAAAGGAAAAATGTTATATAGAATATATATTAGCATTTATACTTCATTAAGAATATTACCATAAAGACTTATCAAAATTTACTGAAAGCCACAATGCAGCATTCAACTTTACTTTTTATAAAATTCTGTTTCCGTAATTTGTCAGTATACAATAAATTGTGTGTGTCTATGTATATAATGCAAAGCAAAGCTAGGAGCACAAGTTAAACAGTTTGATTACCTCTGACATTTTGGCCTTAAATAAATCTCTCTGTTGGTTATAAAGTACTGCTTTCATATCTCTATAGAACCATCTCTGAGACAGAACAACTCATTCAAATCACTCATGTCACCTTTGCATCAGTACCTGACATTCTAGAAATAGAATCACTATCAGGAAACTATTATCCCTTGACATTTGCAATTATTCATATCAGGAAGCCCTTCCAAAACGTTCTTATTTCTTAAAACCTTTGCAGCACTTTATGCATTTTCAAAGAAATGAAATATGTCCCTTTGTCTTAAATTCATAATTATGTAAGTCACTTACCAGCCCTAAAGCCATATCTTTTAATCCATGCTTTTTAAGAGAAAAATGGATACCAGACAAAAGTTAGCAAAAAGACCAACTCCAATAAATGGAATATAAGGAATATAATAACAGACTTTCTCTTGGTTAAGTCAGTTCATAAAACTTATTTAGCAGAAGAGGAGACCTTGTGATGAATAAATCATTTTGGTAACTGAAAACATTAAGAAAAATATTTACAGGCCCCAAGAAATAAACTGGAATCTACAGGAGACAAACAGTCATCAATATTATAACTGTTATTTAAAAATCCCTTATGTGTTGATTTATGTGGGTCAAAGTGCTAGAAGATGGTTTTATCTAGTCATTGCATATCCATTTTCTTCTCTACCCAACTTTCTACTTTTTCACTTTTCCTTTACCACCCCATTGTCATGCCTTATTTTCCTTCTTCAAGCCCATTATCATGTAGGAAATATGTATCAGGTACCTCCTATGTGCTAGGCCCTGTGGTGAGCCTTGAGGTTATAAAGATTAAAAAATAGAAGATCTTATGTTCCAATGTGACTTTTCATTACAACCATACACAAATTAATATAGATATGGAGAATAAGGAAAAATAAAACCAATGGATGAGGGCATTACTTTAGCACAAAATGTTACTGCCTAATATGAGTGATTGCAGTAGAACTCAAAATGGAAAATAAAAATAAAAGCAAGATTTTTAGTAAAGAAAAAGTACAGAAAAAAAGAGATCTAAGAACTGTAGAAATAGTCAGTAGCGAACTAAATGACAACTATGTTATCTGAAAGATAACTTTTTTCATGGTTCTGTAGAAAAATGAAATTTTTATAAGGAGACATGAGATCTCATCCTGACAATGTTAATTGCTCTTTGTAATATTTGGGCAATCATATTACTTCATCTCTCTGAGTCTGTTTTCTCATTTGTAAAAACGCGATATTAATACTTCTCATGGTTGTCCACAGGTTTAAATAAACCAAAATCAGGTCATGGACGTTGGTCAGTGTACCTGTACATAGATGTTTGATTTTTTTTTTAATTGCTGGAAGCTAGTGGTAAGTAATTTGCAACAAAATATAAAATATATAATTATAATTTAGAAAGAATCAAACATTTTTATCCAGTTACCCTGAAAATTACGTATATGCTTTAAAAGATGGTAAATTAATGACCACACACCCATTTTGTCTATACTGGCTACCTACTATACATTTTTTTCCTCTTATTTGGGTACTCTACGTCTGACTTCCCTTTCTATTTTGGAGGATCGTTGTATTATGTGAGTATCCGTGGGAAGTACAACCCAGTCTTTAATCATAAGACAAAATCCAGATAAAATATCCTTAGGTCATGCCCCCACCCTGGACTCTGAATTTTGAGAAAATAAAACTGTAATTGAAAAGTTATTCACAAAAGCAACAGCAGACCCTCAGTATCCAGCAAGGGTGGTGTGGTGCATGCCCATTAATGTGGCTTCCAGTTGCAGCATCCTAATCAGATTTTCCTGAACACATTCCTATGTTCAAAAATGTGTGGGCCCTCCTAACTCCTGTTCGTTTTCCAGTTCTGAAATTCCAACTTTCTCTTTGATTCCGAGAGCTTATAGATATATTTTTAACGAGTTCATTTTCTCTTGAAGTAAGCCCGAGTCTATTTCTGTTGCTTACTCCCAGGCATCCTAATTAGAAGGTGGCATGCAACAGTTTAACCTCCAAAGCCTCAATGTTAAGAAAGTCCTTTACTGTCATTTCTGTTGGTAGTGAGCTGAATTAACTACTCTTTCTTCCTAGGTGGGTGTCCCTCTCATTCATCCAAAGATTAACAACAGGGATCTTGCATATGCATTTCAGCCTCTGACATTAAAATAATTTGTTTTTACATTTATATTGTAACTCTTTGTATTTCAAATGGGGATTCCAAAATTCTTGTAAAAAATTCCATAAAGAATGAGGGACACTAGAAGAAATTCTCATATGCTTATCAATAGGTTTGTGCCTAATGCTTTTCCAGTTTATGGGCATGCTGATAAGAAAACAAATTGAAAAATGCAGAAGGTGGAACCAGACTTGGTTATCTCCCATGCACATTTTTCCCACAGCTCTTGACTTTTTATACTACTTCATGAAATTTCAAGGCATCTTTGGCCACAAATGAATAAATATTGTTTTTTTTTTTTCAATACAGAAACATCCAAACATTTTTTACTATATTCTTCAAACACAATGTATACCAATAAAACAATCATAGAAAAGCGAACTTGGTTCCAAAATGCCCATGTCCAGAATTAACGTATTCCTTTTAGTATTCTTATGAACTTAACTTTAATTGAACCAATGATGACAGAGGATGAGAATCACTTAAATTCAAGCATAACTTAGGATCCAAAATAAAAAGCAGTTAGAATACTTCCCTGAGTCTTTTTCTCCCTATGAGATTCTATAGAATTGGCTATAGCTGGTACTTCAGTTAATCTGTCTGTTACAATGGGATCCAACTACATACTACCTACGATGTATACATGACTACATCACAATATACCCTAATCACTTTTAATTTGGGGGTGAAAAGTATGTCAAAAGGTATTCAACAGAGTAATTTCTAATTCTCAGTAATTCATGTTGGGTTGTTTGCAATAAATTATTCCGTTGTTCCTCCCTTCAGTTCTAAGTGCATTTTCCAATATAACAGAAGAGAAGCTGTCTGCTAGTGTTTTCATTGATATTGTCCAATTCAATGACACCAACAATATTGTATTACTACACGTTCCACAAAGAAGAAAAACTAAACTCTTTAGGCTGAAATTACCAGCAAAGTATATGGTTTAGAATGATCTCTTTTTTTTTTTTTTAATTTCTTTTTTTTTTTTTTTTTTTTTTTTTTTTTTTTTGAGACCGAGTCTCGCTCTGTCGCCCAGGCTGGAGTGCTGTGGCCGGATCTCAGCTCACTGCAAGCTCCGCCTCCCGGGTTCCCGCCATTCTCCTGCCTCAGCCTCCCGTAGCTGGGACTACAGGCGCCCGCCACCTCCCCCGGCTAGTTTTTTGTATTTTTTAGTAGAGACGGGGTTTCACCGTGTTAGCCAGGATGGTCTCCATCTCCTGACCTCGTGATCCGCCCGTCTCGGCCTCCCAAAGTGCTGGGATTACAGGCTTGAGCCACCGCGCCCGGCTAGAATGATCTGTTAATCCATCTATAAGGCAGCTTCTGGCTTAGCGAACCGCATTCACTTGCCATTGCATAAATATGAATCAATGTCTGGATTTGTATTATTTGCTTCTTCATTGGAGAAGACATTGGTACACAAAACAAAAAAGCTACCTTGGTCAGAACAGCTAGGTAGACTTCCTGGAAAAAGAACATTTTTGTCAAATGTTAATGCCAAATGATATTGTAAGTTTCCTATCATTTAAAGAAACGTGTAAATATATATTTGCTATTTGGAAGAAATACTTTTAAAATGAATTAATAAAGAAAATGTAAAGATAAAAGAAAAAAGAAAAGTGTGCATGTGTACAATTGTGCGGGTATGCACGGAGACGTGAGGATTATACAGTTTACTCATTCCTATACAGTTTCACTGTGCCTCTGAAACAACAGCAACCAAGTCACAGCCCGTGTTGCTGAACAATTCATAGTTTAACATGAGAAAGACAAGGAAGAGCTAACAAATTGACCAAATATGGTATGGTATGTTTATAATATAGTGAAGCATAAAGTGTTATTGGAATCTGAGGGAAGGTCATGAAACAGTCTGAATCTGGTTGAGAGATGGGAGGGTCAAAAAAAGGCTTCAGATGAACCATGGTATTTTAGCTGGGCCAACAAGTTCCAGTAGATTTTTCTTTTTATTTTCAATTTATTATTTATTTATTTATTTATTTATTTATTTATTTTTTGAGATGGAGTTTTGCTCTTGTTGCCCAGGCTGGAGTGCATTGGTGCAATCTTGGCTTACTGCAACCTCCGCCTCCTGGGTTCAAGTGATTCTACTGCCTCAGCCTCCTAAGCAGCTGGGATTACAGGCATGCGCCACCATGCCTGGGTAATTTTGTGTTTTTAGTAGAGATGGGGTTTCTCCATGTTGGTCAGGCTGGTCTCGAACTCCCAACCTCAGGTGATCCACCTGCCTCGGCTTCCCAAAGTGCTGGGATGACAAGCATGAGCCACTGAGCCTGGCTTTTTATAAATTTTATTTTTTACTTTTATTTTTATTTTTATTTTTTTTGAGACAAAGTCTTGCTCTGTCTCCCAGGCTGGAGTGCGATGGCACGATCTTGGCTCACTCCTACTTTTCCCTCTCAGGTCAAGAGATTCTCATGCCTCAGGCTCCCAAGTAGCTGGGACTACAGGTGCCCGTTGCCATGACTGGCTAATTTTTGTATATTTTTAGTAGAAACGGGGTTTCGCCATCTTTACCAGGCTGGTCTTGAACTCCTGACCTTGTGATCCACCTGCCTTGGCCTCCCAAAGTGTTGGGATTATAGGCTTGAACCACCGCGCCCATCCAGTAGATTTTTCTAAGCAGAGAAAGGGCTATTCCAAGTAGAGAAACTAGTGTGAGGAAAGGCAGATCGAGATGACACATGTTGAAACTACTGAGTGTAGAAAGAACCCAAAGGAAAGAAAGGCAAATGTTAAGGCAAAGACATGTATGCTAGAGAAAGAGTGGGGTCAAGATGCAAATGTAAAAGAAGTATTAGAGAACAAGAGAGATGCAGGGAAAATGCACAGAGATAAGAGGGAGACACTTTCTTTAAAATTGTTCACTGTTTTCTTTGATTATTCTGAAGAGCTCCACCTAAAAACTGGCTAGAAAAATACTGGTCCAATTTTGGAGATACAATGATGGATAAAGAGTCAAGACATTTAAATATCATGATCCTAAGATCTTTCATTTTATTTTTAATTAATCTGGAAATTATTTTCTTTGCATTCTGCTCTAGTGGAAAAGCAGTAAGTGAATAGGATAGCAATAATCTCAACAATACTGTAATATAACAATTAAGGTAAAAGGATATCTCAAACGAACCTCCAAACACTTTTCCCATAGAAGTCTCCTACAGGTATTAATATAGTAAACAAACAACATGTGCTCAGTTACAATGGACTGTTTTTCACATCAGCCTTTGCTGGAAGGTGGGTGTGGCTCTGTGTGATACTTTAATGTTAGAATAGACTAACCTGAAATGAATAGAGGCAGAAAAGCAGATGTTTAGACAGCTAGACTTTACAGGAAAGTCTAAATTCAGTCTTCAGTGATGACTTGGAATCATAACTCTTGAAAAGATTTAACGAGATTGGGGAGAAAATGAGCAGTGGGCTTCTGGGGCAGATGTCACCAGTGCATAAACATTCTGGCTTTATAAATGGACGATGGGATAAGAAGAGATTAAAAGAGATGATGGTTTGACATGAACTAACTTTCATAAAAGTCTCTCTGAAGAGACTTTTGAAATTTCTGGTAATGCAAAAGTAACTCAAAGAGGGGGAAAAGGAAGAGGAAGATAAAAAGGAGAAAAATGAGAATTGAGGAAGTACACCCAGATACTAAGTTATTTGCTCAGTCTCTCAGGCTGCAGTGCAAGTCTCCTGTCCAGAATCCTTCATCATATACTTCAAGAAATATGATGCTTTGCAATAGCATTTATTCTAGAACAAGGAGCTTCAATGAATCCCATTATCACAGCAACTAAGTCCCCTTGACACTAGGCTTGGTGACCCCCTTCTTCACACAGACCGTATCACTTAAATCTTTCATGCCATGTATCCCTGTCCACATCAGTCATCCCCAGATTGTAAGCCCTGTTGTCACTAAAAATTGATCCTCCATCAATTTATCATTCCCATAATAATGTTCAATAATCCCTGGCTTTTTATGCATTCACTATTCCAAAACCTTTACCTCTATGTTCTATAACTGTCACTCCATAAACAACCAACTTACCTCTACCCTCAATTCAATCTCTCCCGAGTGTTCCTTCTCCTTCTTTGCCATAACTGATGTCTAGGTCTTCCTTGATGACTCAGTTTCCCAACTGCCCTCTCTCATGACTGCTACTTGTCAACTCACACCTCAAGACGCTCATTGCTACCTATTGCTTTTTTTTTTTTTTAACATCAAAACGTTTCTACTTCTTTATTAAAAAAAAAAAATCTCATATGAGGTTCATTCCAATCAGATTTATTACTCTTTGACTCCTCATTGTAGAAGAGTGATTTTCTAAAACACCAATTCTAATGGGCATCATATCAAAAAAATGTGTTTTCATGGTCTAGAGCAGTGTTCAACACACTAGGGTACATAGGCAAAATCTAGTCTGTTCCTCTTTTTGTATAGCATGCAAACTAAAAATGGTTTTTGCAGACCAACATTTGCAATGGACTTGATGATAGAGAATACTTAACATGCAACCCGCAAAAAACATACTTCATTTTTTTTCATTTGTAGACTTGTATTATGTAACATTGTACTTATTATTTTATTTTGAATAACTACAATAAAATTTTGTAGCACTTTGATTTCTATCTTATTGTATAATCACCTATACAACTTTGGTTTTGTCTCTTGCCTTACAAAGCCAAATATATTTACTATATGGTTCTTTACAGAAAAAAATTGCTCATTCCTAGTGTAGGGTAAAACAACTATAAAACATTGTGTTGAATAAAATCAGACAGTTTCTTTATATATATATATATATATATTTTAATTCAGGATTCTTCAAAGCTATTTCTAATTTCATTGTGAATGAGAACTAGGATACTATATTGTATTTTCTAAATTAGGGGTCACCAATCCCCAGGCCATGGAACATTCTGTGGCCTGTTAGGAACTGGGCTGCACAGCAGGAGGTGAAATGTGGGCTTCATCTATGCTTATAGCCGCCCCCATCGCTCATGTTCCTGCTTGAGCTCTGCCTCCTGTCAGATCAGTGGTGGCACTGGATTCTCATAGGAGTGCCAGCCCTATTGTGAACCATCCATGTGAGCTCTCTAGGTGGCATGCTCCTTATGAAATCTAATTCCTGATGATCTGTCACTGTCTCGCATTACCCCCAGATGGGACTATCTAGATTCAGGAAACAAGCTCAGGGATCCTACTGATTCTACATTATGATGAGTTGTATAATTATTTCATTACATATTACAATGTTATAATCATAGTAATAAAGTGCACAATAAATGTAATGCTCTTAAATCTCCGAAAGCCATCCCTCCCCTGCCCCAGTCCATGGAAAAAAATTATTTTCTACAAAACCAGTGCCTGGTGCCAAAAACGTTGAGAACTGCTGTTCTAAATGCATTAGATAATGATTCAAAAAAAAAACAAACAAACAAACAAAAAAAAAACCAGACCATTTTATAGGTCCAGATATTCTAGGAAAACTCACAAAAATGCATTTTAAAGTATATCTTCTTAAGTAAAAAATGAACTAATATATGGATCACTATATGTAACCTTAAGAACCAATTATTTTTACAGTTTTCAAACTGCATAACACTTTAAGATATGTGTCAACTCAATGTCAGCAAAGTCTAGCAATAAGAACAAACTCATCTTTAAGAAGTTATTTCTGATACCTTTATCTTCTGGGCCTCCTCACATTGCCTTGTTTCAATCGAAATCCATAGAAGTCACTCTTATCCTTATTATTTACCACCTATGCATCTTTTTCATTCCCACACCTATATAGGATTAGTACTTCCTATCTCCATTCAAAGGACAGTCATTTCAGTGGACTCTATCCTATACAATCACCCTCCTCTTGAATAAATCCATCCTGAATACAACTGCTAGAGTAATCTTAAACTCCATTTTATTTTGTATAAGGATCCAGAGTGGCCGGGCGCGGTGGCTCAGGCCTGTAATCCCAGTACTTTGGGAGGCCGAGACAGGCGGATCACGAGGTCAGGAGATCAAGACCATCCTGGCTAACACGGTGAAACCCCGTCTCTAGTAAAAAATACAAAAAAAAAATAGCCGGGAGAGGTGCCGGCGCCTGTATTCCCAGCTACTCGGGAAGCTGAGGCAGGAGAATGGCGTAAACCCGGGAGGCGGAGCTTGCAGTGAGCCGAGATCCAGCCACTGCACTCCAGCCTGGGCGACAGAGCGAGACTCCGTCTCAAAAAAAAAGGATCCAGAGTGACTCTCAATTTATAATCTCTGCAAATACATAGCCACTGTAGCATTCTAGGTCAACCAAGCCAACCCCATTCTTTATGTGTATCCCTCATTTTTCTCATCTTTAATTTCTCTAACAGTACTTACCAAATTGTCCCTAATAGTCTTTGCAAGTAACTTTTTTCTTTTGTAAGGTCTCTATTTCTTTTCTGCAAATTGATGTATATAACTTTCAAACTTGAAATTAAGAAACTGTGGTTCTAAGACAGCAAATCCACTATTCATTCCCCTCACGCCATTAAAAAAAACACGTCCTCACCTAGCTTTGTCTGCATGTATTGTGCTATACGAATTTCAGTTTTGCACAAAGTATTTCTTGACTTATCACCTCATGCTTCTAGATTTTAAATATCTCAGCAGTTCAGTTCTTTCATTTTTTTCCAACTGAATTCTCCAGAGTGACTAACACATTACAGATTCTAAAAGCAAACTTCTTATTCTTTAAAAACTCAAGTCCTGTTGTTTCTTTGTGGAAATATTTTCCACATTTTATTAACTAAATTATGACCTTTGGGAGTAATACAGGCTACCAACAAAACAGGATTAGTTAATAAATATTTTATTAACTGCATGATTAAAACTAGATTAGCTACCAAAAGAATACATCTTAGGTTTTAGAAATAAGAATAAAATAACCCCAAATTTTAAAAGCTCATTATGTTCTAGAAAACAGTTGGAACAATTTTAAGTCATTAATCATTTTGAAGCCTTTTTAAAGTGACTCGTTTCAACTTTTCAAATGCATTTGGAATCAAAATGTTAGAAAAAACTATGAACATTGTTTATGAATCCATGATTATCTATTATTGTTTGATGAAAATAAACTACCTCATTTACCATATATCCTTAAATTCTAAAATTATTTACCAGGCAATCTGATTTTTATCACTGACTAACAACTCAAAGTGCCTTGTGAAAATTGTTATTAAGGAAGATAATAAACTTGTGTAAAATATAGAAATGTTACAAATGTATAATTTCCTTACTCCCTTACCATTTTTATCATTATAATTGTCATACAACATACATACATATATACCCCCATACTGTCATTTTTGCTTTTAACAGTGATACGTTTTATACAGAAATTAAGAGGAAACTTAGTGGTTTATGTTTACTCATATACTTAACATTTCCAACATTCTTCTTTCATTCCTGAAGATCCAAGTTCCCCTAAGATATTATTCTTTTTCACTGAAGAGCATTTTTTGTAGTGTAGATCTCTTATTTTTCTTTAATCAGAAACTGTCTTTATTTCACTTAGATTCCCCATGGTTCTTAATGAGATGTCTGTAAGCATTCTAATGTTGGTCCTTGTTACATGTTGTGTTGTGTCTCTGTTCACTTCCACATTTTCCTTTTACTTTTCAACAGTTTCACTAACATGTACTTTTGAGGGATTACCTTTGAATATATTGTATTTGGAGTTCACTGAGCACCTTGAATATGTAAATTTGTGTTTTTTATTGCATCTTGGAATTTCTATCATTTTTGGCAGATATTTTTCCTGCACTATTCTCTCCTTTTCTTCTGAGACTCCAAGCACCATCTGTTAGTGATTTGCAGTTTTCCTACAGGTCCCTAGGGGTCTGTTTTTCTTTTCCTTTTTTTTTTTTTCCTCTTTTGTAAATTTCTCAATTTTTTCAGATTAAATATTGTGTGTTGATCTGTGTGCCACAGACTCTGTTCTCTCTCATCTTCATTCTGCTGTTTAGCCCATCCAATTTCTTTTTTATTTCAAATATTGTTTTGAAATTCTAAAAGTGTCCATTTTCTTCTTTTTAATATTCTTTGTGTATCTGTCTACAAACGATAGGATATATAAGATATATAAATGTATCAATAGATAGATTTAAGATAGGTATATTTGTATGCTGATATATCCTATGTTTTTATTCCTTATGCATTTATTTTTATGAAGATCAGGAAATACAGTTTGAATAGCAGCTTTAGAGACTTCACCTGAAAATTCTGTCATTCATAGTTGAAGTTCAGTCAAACACTTGGCTGAGTTCCTGCATACAGCTAGTTACCCCTCCTCTGACTCTCTCAAGGATCCTTCTCATTCTCTGGCAGTTATAGCCACCCAAAGGCTCTTTCTCTTGTTCCTGCCTAAACGACAGCGGGGTTTCCTATTGGAGATTCCGCTCCCTTTATACCCACACTCTGCCTCCACTACAGTTGCCCTTAGGCCAAATCTCTAAACAAAACTAACAAAATGGAGGAATCCTATTTTGCGAGTTATTTTTCTATAAATTTCACTCCCTTCGAAAATCTGCCTGGTTTTGTTCAGGCTCGAGTCCTTGGGTAGCTATTTTTTTGTGTTGGTTTATTTTAAGGTTTCGTCAGAGTTTGTAGCTGAATTTGTCTGAAGATTAATGTGTGAGCAATTGCCCTTCCATATCAGGATTGTAAAACCATTTATTCAACTTTAGTCAAAGTTCTTTTCATTGTGATTGCTCTGAAGTAAAAGGTTATTTTCCAGTACATTCTTCATCATATCCAGGTGTAGTATTTTTATTTTTCCTTTTCAAGAAGAATTTATTAATGTTAAGTAAATGATATAATTTTAAAAGGGGAAGTAGTTTATTTCTAGTTTTGATTCTAATTCCAAGAATAAGTATAAAGATCTGAATTATTAGTATGTATACAAATTTCATTGTGCTTTCAGGGACAAGTTTTTATGTTAGAGATATAAAATTGGTTAGAACATGGTGAAAATTTTCCCTCAAAAAAAGCTCTTTTGGAAGATACTAATTTGAATAACATAAGGGAAATCAAAAAAGTTAGTGGACAAGCTTTGTTTTTCTTAAATGAACAGCCAACTTGACAATCTTCACCCCCATATCCCAGTTTAGTTCTAGGATGTTAGAAACAGTTATTAGGATAATTTTGAAAGAATTAAGAGTTGAGTACCAATTTGTAGTGTAATGATCTTCATATTCTACTTCCATTCCAGAGCCCACCAGAAACAAATAAGATACTTACCAGGGTCTTTTAATAACCAACTTCAATATTATTAGCAAGTCTTTTCTACTAAGTAGAATTAAGGTCCAAGTCACAGTTGCTTTTTAAATTCAGCTTTAAATGTCTAGTCCTTTATATCCCTTGCTCCTCAAATTCTAGTTCCTCTTGTAACACTTAAAACAATATGAAAAACAATAACATTAATGTTAAAGACCATATTACCTATTATCTTACTGCTATAAAACAATAATTATTTTTACTTTAAAATATTGCTTTCCCTATTTTGTCCCTGATTATGTTTGACACATGTAACACATGTGTCATCTGCATCTATATCTATATTTGTATCTATATCTATATTCATATATATAATAATTTGCCACCTTTTTCTTTACTTTGGAAGTTCCTGATGTGCTTTACTTTTCATATGCTATGTTAAAAGTAATCAATTTTGTATATTAGGTTTCTTTGCTATTCATAATTCTGGAAATATTTAAATAATATATAGACATTTTTGTTTTGGGGGAATGTTTTACCTATTGTAATAATAAGGACATACTAAGTAATAATATGGACCTTTCTTTTATCACTGGATAGCACTGCTTTCCTGCACATATAGAAAAATCATTAATTTTAATGGCTTCTTAAGAAGTCACTATTTTATTATTTTATGTACCATAGTTTATTTTACTACTCCCATAATAATAATTTAGTTGTGTTCAGTCTTCTATTTTGTTTTTTAAATTACAAATAATGTTACAATGAATTTTCTTAATGTATGTCTTGAGACACATGTGTAATATATATTTACAGGATAAAATCTACATTTGGAATCACTAGATATATAATACTATATTACTCATTACATATATTCTTATTCCAATAAAAAATATGGCGCGCGTGTGCGCGCGCGAGTGTGTGTGTGTGTGTGTGTGTCTGTAAAATTTGTTTGTTTCTTATTTAATTCATTTATGGTCATAGAATATAATTTGGTATGAATTCAATTCTTTTATATTTATTGATACTTGTTTTATGGCCTAGTGTGTGCACTTAAACATGTCAAGTATTCTGTAATTGTCACGTATAGTGTTCTATTAAAGTCAGTTATGTCAATTTCGTTGATGGTGTTAATCAAACCTTTTATACCCTACTGATTTCCTATCTACATTTTTCAAGTTGTACTGTAAGAGAAATGCTGAAATTACCAGCTAAAATTGTCAGTTTGTCTATTTCTCTATGTTTCTCAAAGTCTATTAAAGTATATATTTGCTTTCAATCCTTTTCTGGCTCTGGATATTTTTTAAAAATCTATGTTCCTTAGGGATTATAGATTAGGCTGTAGCTGATTAATGGTATCATAAAAGTTGTACTGACTTTTCTCATTTTCATTTCTTTGGTTGTTCTTAAGGAGGAGAGCAAGTGGAGAGCTCCTCTACCACACCACCTTAAAAGATGTCTGAAGTTATTTCTGACATGAAGAGTCTCGACATTAATGCAGACCACAGTTCCCTTTGGGGAGTTCTCTGCATGCCATTTAATAAAACACAGTAAATCACTAAAGTACTGAACTCTGCCTAATTGGGATCTCTTAACCTCAGGGGTTATGTAAGATGGTTCACATCTTGTGGTAGACACTATTATAATCTTATCATTTTTCTTAAATGTTTGTTTAGACTGCTGATCAAATGAAACTTCGCATATCACTCTAAGTTAACCCTGTCTGATCAAATGTAAGAATAATAGATACAGTGTAAGAACTTAGTTGCAATGAAACAGAAAGAGTCTAATATTCAGGAACTTTCACTGATTGTCATCTACATTGCTCTTTCATTCAAATAGGTTCCTTAGCAGGAACTGTCTAAAGTATACATTGTGTATATTAGATGATGAATGACCCAAGTGAACAGTTAGAAAATCTACAATCCCAGGATTTTGATGGTTCTTACTCCACAATTTAATATTTAATATTATGTTATGAGCAGGATGAAACAAGACGTGCCACAGAAATTGTGATTTACTTTGGAAAATGAGAAAAAAGATAAAGTCATTACAAATACCTTAGTATTTCTAAATGACTAAAATATTGCCTAAATATGAATTAAAGGAGGTTTGTGGGATTGCTCACCTGATGTGTAGGTGATTTTTCCACAGCAATGCAAATTAATTTTCCTTTAAATTATATACCATAATTGCATATTTGTTCCACATATCTGCACAATGTTAAGGCATTTTATTTATGTAACACTGTATTTCCTGTCACATTTACATATGTAATATATTCATGTAAATATATACCTAAATACATTACAAATTTATAAGTCAAAATAGTTAAGATAATTTAAAGGTGAGGTTTTGTTTTCTGTTGTTATTTTTTTCCCATTAAACCCAAACAGACTTATCCCCTTGTAGTTTATTACTATTTCTGGCCTAAATATTGAGTACATAAATGATATGAGCTGCTTGGTATTGATTTTCCTGATCTCAAATTTGATTTGAGACCCATTAGACCTTAGGTATGGGGCAATACTAGAATGTGGTAAGGGAGATTGTGTTTATCCCCTGCAACTAAAAACAGGAACATTCAATTTTGTTTCAAATAAAATGAAAAGGTAACCTGATTTCAATTATCTTCACTAATGAAGATGAATGAGGTAAACAACAAAAAAAAAGTGGTCCAAATTTATTTATATTGGAAACACTCATCATGTCAAACACTTGATATTAATAGTGTAAATTGTTTGGCCTCACTCCCTAGTGATTTTCTGCATCGCCCTCCAACTAGAAATGAGCATCATACAAACTACAGTTAAATAACTAACTTGAAATACAATTTGTCAATTGCTGGCCTTGTTTCCTTATCTACTTCCATTAAAGCTCTGGTATGATAGGACTCTAAAGCCAAGACTTTCAATTCAGAATGTGCTTGGTACCAGCAGTAATGTGTGTGAATGTGTGTGTGTGTGCATACAGACATACAAATATATTTGTGTATGTTTATCAAACATTTCTCAAACATATCCTAAGGAAATTTAAAATAATTACTTTTGTATTAAAAAGCATAGATATTTAATGGACTATGAGGCAAAATCTAATTGACTTTTAGTAGGATATGTGAGATTTCAAAGATATGTTTGAAAAATGCTACCTTAAATAGTACCCGGGAAAAATTGATAAAATAGTTCACAATTATTATTAGTAATAAAGTAAGAGATTATATAACAAATTTAAAGTCTCCCAAAGACACTAAACCATTGCTCATAATTTGAGGTTTTAATAAAAGTTTAAGATAAATTCCTAGTAATAGCAAAAACATAGGTGATACAGAGATTTTGATAATTTTTGTTTGTATTTGAAGAATTACCTAAACATTACATTTTTCAATAATATAAAAAATAAAACAAATATTAGCAATTTCAGAGAAGGAGTCTCAAGGAGGACATGTTTGTAAAAAGAAAAAGAAACATTTAGAAATACACTTCTTTAATATTTGCCTCATTTCATTTACATTAACTAGGTTTATAAGATAATTTTTATCTTTGAATAGCAATCAAATTGTACATCTCAGTACAAAAGCTTCTTATATTGATAAATGGTTGATTATCATTGTGGTTCCAGATTATAATAACGGCCTCTACGCCTAGCTCCCTGCTTTCAGATTCAATAGCTTACGGTATATCATGGCCTCCTCTACAAGATCTCTCTTCTCACACATGACTTCTTTCCATATTATACCATCCTCAAAACCTTCTTTGGTTTCCTATTTTACGCAGAAATAACAGTAAGTCTTTCACTAATTTCTCAATGCAACCAGAAATTTATTAAACTTACATTTTGCCTTGAGCTACAGTAAATTTTATGAAAAAGGAGGAGGAAGAAGTGGAGGAGGATAAAAATAAATGAGAGAGAAAAAATGTTTAGCTGATCCTGTATTCTAGCTGTTCCCTTAAGTCAGTGGTAGAAGATAACAATGTAAATATACAGTATTAAAAATGATTTGAGACACAGGAATGCCAGAGTCCCAAAAAGCAAACTATTCACTTAGTATGGAGTAAGGATTAGGAAGAAATGATCAGAGAAGACAAGAGAAAGTATTCAACGAAGACTTTTGAAGGAATTTTTTGTTTTTTTTTTTTTAATGACTAGGTCTACCACGGGGAATGACTTAGAGACACAGAGGAGTCAGGTGTCGTTCATCCAGAAATTACAAAGAGTTTGGTTCAGGTAGACAAAAATATGTGCTCTGTGCTAGAGAGGCAGGAGCTCAGATGATGAACCAGTTGTCACATTAGTTACATCAGTGACATCGAGTGTCACTTCAATGACATTATATAACCTTGTGGGAATCTGTTAAGTATGTTCAATTTTAACATATATCTCTGCAGATGGTGGCTGAATTAGAATGACTGGAGATGTGAGAACGAATTTTAGAAAATAAATTACTAAAATATCTAGGTGAAAGATGATGAGATTCTAATTAAGTGAATTATTTGCAGGAAAGAACAGGTGGCAACAAAATAATAGATATTATTTATTGAGCGCTGACTGTGTTAAGTGTCATGCCCACTGTAATGGTGAATTTTATGTGCTAACTTGGTTAGGCTATAGTGGCCAGTTGTTTGGTAAAACCCTAATCTAGATGTTGCTGTGGAGGTATTGAGTTCATGTGATTAACATTTACAATCAATTTATTTTAAGTAGAAGAGTATTCTTAATAATATTGATGGTCCTTAGCCAATCAGCTGAAGGCCTTAAGGATACAAGATGAGGTTTCCCCCCAAAAATGAATTCTGTTTCAAAAAATTGTCTCTAACTTTCTCAACTGCCAACCTGCCTGACAGATTTAGGATTCAAGACTGAAACATCATCTCATTAATACTTGTCCAGCCCGCTGGCCTGCTCCATAGACTTCAAACTTGTCAGTCCTCACAGCTGCATGAGTTAATTCTTTATTCTCCCTCTCCATATATATATATATGGAGATATATAACCTATTGGTTCTGTTTTTCTGGAGAATTTTAACTGATACACTTGACATACCTCAGTTAAAACTTAAAACTGGAACTAGTTATGACCATCTTTCATTTTTAATGTGAGTAAATTTAAGCGTACAGCCTTCAGCTCTCCCTAAATCACAAAGCAAAACAAAAACAAAAACAAAAAAAACAAAAAAAAAGAAAAGAAAAAAAAAAAATAGAATAAAGAAAAAGAATGGAAAAGAATCTGGACTTGAGCTTCTTGATTCTAGATTCACTCTAATCAGTAACATGTTTTTCCTTTTAAACCTGAAATTCCTTCACCTGATTTTCAAAATTCTTCCATTCTTCATGATATAATTACAGATAAGTATACTTTCCATTTTTATTAATTACATCAATTTCAAAATGTTCTACAATGAGTAATTTTGACCTTTATAAGGCTATGTTATGTTTAAAAAGAAAAATGACCACCTTCTTGCATCACGTACCTTTTCAACTGAATGCCTAAAATATTCTTCCTGTTGTAAGACTTACCAGTTCTTTCTTTAAAAAAACACCTATTCTTCGCATATCAACCAAGTCACCCATTAAAAATTACAGATTTATAGTTTGTATTGTATTCTCAGTTGTGCACAGTTATTATCATGGTTAATTTTATAAAATTTGCATTACCTCAAAAAGAAGTCCTGTATACTTTAGCTATCACTCACTGATCCCTCAATCCTTCCAACTGTAAGTAACCACTAATCTCCTTTCTGTCCTGCAGACTTCCTCATTCTGGACTTTCACATAAATGAAATCATATATGACTTCTGAAAGAAGACTGGCTCCTTTCACTTAGCATGTTTTTAAGGTTCACCCAAGCTGTAGCACATATCAGTGCTTCATTTCTTCTTATGGCCGAATAATTTCATTGTATGAATAATTTCATTGTTTGAATATACCATATTTTGTTTATCCATTCATTTGTTGGTAGGCATTTGTCTTCTTCCTCACCTTTTGGTTACTATGAATAATTCTGCTGTGGACATTTGTGTACAAAGTTTGCGTGGACTCTTAGGCATATACCTAGGAATGGAATTGCTGGATCATATAACTTTATGTTTAATTGTTTGAGGAGATACCAGACTGTTTTCCAAAGAGGCTGTACCATTTTACATGCCCATCAGCACTTTATGAGGATTAGAGGTGGACTTCTTTAACTCGACTAAGTTCTGCAAACTTGACCTTGAAGAACAAGGAAATTGACCTTGTTCTTCAAGGTCATTGTGTCACTAGTCATCCTTTGGCAGGATATGCATGTCCCTATTGTGTACTAGTAAATGGTATTCTCACTAGTAAATGGTATTATCAGACTTAAACTTTTGATGATCATATAGATATGAAACAGTAGCTCACTTTAACTTAAATTTTGCTACTTATTGCGATGGAATGATATTAAAGCATCTACATTCAATAGTGTTTATCTACTGAAAATGGTAAATTCCTAAGGCTCAACTTCATATTAAGATCAAACTTCTTTCCATAGGAATTGGTATTTTGATGAACTTATTGGCCATTTACATATTTTCTTTGATATCTAAGTTCATTGCCTATTTTGAATCAGGTTGCTTTCTTTTTATTAAGTTTTAGAATCCCTCTATATTAGAACTCCTGTATACTTTATTTCTGTAATATAAAATTCCTCTATATTAACCTCTTCTTAGATAAGTGATTTGCAAATATTTTCTCCCATTCCACAGGTTGCCTTTTTACTCCATTGATAGTGTTATTGATGCACAAAAGTTTTAAATTTTGATAAAATAGAATTTGTCCTTTTTTAATATCCTGTGTCTTTTGTGTCATATCCAAGAAAGCATTGCAAAACGATTCAGTTCATTTATTCCTTCCAATATCTTCAAACTTCTGCCTTATATTTTCTTCTAAAAGTTTTATACTTTTAGATCTTATGCTGAGATATTTGATCCAACCTTAGTTAAGTTTTGAGTGTGGTATTAGGTAAGAGTTTATTTTTTATGTATGTGGATATCCAGTTTTTCTAGCATCTGTTGTTTAAAAAAGATAGTCTTTTCCTGATTCAATGATTTGGCACCTTCATTTGATCATAAATGTGATAGTTTTGGACTTTCTCTTCTTTTCCATTGCTCTATATCACTGTCTTTGTACCAGCACAGATAATTTATGTCACACTATTTTGAATTCTATACATTGTAGTAAGTTTTGAAATCAGTAGTGATTTCAAAACTCCAACTTTCTTCTTTTTTAGGAACGTTTTGGATACTCAAAGTCCTATGAAATTTCATATGAATTTTAGGATAGGCTTTTCTATATTTGCACAAAAGACATTATTTGGATTTTGGTAGGGACAGAATTGAATCTGTAGATTGTGTTGGGCATATTGACATCATAACAAGATTACATCTTCCAATTCATAAACATGGTATGTCTTTACACTTATTATGTGTCATTTAATTTTTTTCAGACATATTTTATAGCTTTCATTGTATGAATCTTTCATCAATTTGACTAAGTTAATTTCTTAGTATTGTATCCTTCTTCGTGCTATTGTCAATAATATTATTTTCTTAATTCCTTTCAGATTGCCCACAGTTATCATACAGACTTACAAATTTATATGATTTATCTGTGTTGACTTTTTATGCTAGTACTTTGCTGAATGTGTTTATTAGTTCTAAAAGACTGAGTGTGTGTGTGGACCCTAGGCTTTTAAAGAAATAAAATTATATAATCTGTAAATAGAAATAATTTTATTTTTTCTATTTGAATTCATTTTATTTTTTTGTTTGCTTAATTGCTTTTGCTAGGACTTCCAGTACTGTTGTGAATACAAGTGTCAAAACCAAGGATCCTTGCCTTGTTTCTTATCTCAAAGAAAATACTTTCAGTCTTTGTCCATGAAGTATAATGATCACTGTTCATTTTGCATATAAGATGACATTTATTCTGTTGAGGTACTTTTCTCCTATTTCTAGTTTGTTGAGTGTTTTTTTTTTTTTTTAATCATATAAGGGTGTTAAATTTTTTCAAATGCTTATTCAGTATCAGTTGGGATGATTATGTGATTCTTTCTTTAATTTCATTAATGTAGTATATTACTGAAATGGTTTGAATCTATGTCCTCACTCAAATCTCATGTTAAATGTATTCCCCAAAGTTGGAGGAGGGGCCTGCTGGGAGGTGATTAAATCATGGCAGTGGGTTTCTCATGAATGGTTAGTACCATCACTTTTGTGCTATTCTCAGGATAATGAGTGAGTTCTCACAAGATCTGTTTGTTTAAAAGTGTGTGCTAACTCCCACCCCCTTCCTCCTGCTCTAGACACATGAAGATGCCTGTTCCAGCTTTCCTTTCTGCCGTGAGCAAAAGTTTCCTGAGGCCTTCCCAGCCATGTTTTCTGTACAACCCGCAGAACTGTGAGCCAACTAAACCTCTTTTCTTTATAAATTACCCATCCTCAGATATTTCTTTATAGTGATGTGAGAATGGACAAATACAATTACATTGATCAGGTTTTTATATATTGAACGATCCTTACATTTCAAGAATGAATCCTAGTTAGCTATGTTGTATAATCTTTTACACAGTTGAATTTGTTGTATTAATATTTTGTTGAGAATATTTACACAAATGTTCATAAGAAAAATTGATCTATAAGTTTTTTGTAGCATGTATAGATTTGCTACAAAATGCTGGCATATAATGGGTTAAGAAGTGTTCTCTCCTCTTTGACTTTTTGGAGAAGTTTGAGAAATATTGATTTGTTTGTTTTTCTTTATTAGATAAAGTCTCACTCTGTCATCCAGGCAGGACTGCAGTGGCACAATCTCGACTCACTGCAACCTCTGCCTCCCAGCTTCAAGTGATTCTCTTGCCTCAGCCTCCTGAGTAGCTAGCTAATTACAGGCGTCCAACAACACACCCGGCTAATCTTTGTATTTTTAGTAGAGACAGCGTTTCACCATGTTGACCAGGCTGGCCTCAAACTCCTGACCTCAGGTGATCCACCTGCCTCGGCCTTGGTATTAGGTTTTCTTAAAAATGTTTAGTAGAATTCACCCATGAAGCCATCAGTTCCAGAACATTTTTGGCCAGGGGGTTTTTGATTACTGATTTAATATCCATATTAAGTGTAAGCCTATTCAGAAATAGAAAATTCATATTTTCTATTTCTTCATGATTCTATTATGAAGTTTTGCGTTTTTGGGACTATCTTCATTTCATCTAGGTTATCCAGTATAAACTGGTGTACAATTGTTCATAGTACTATTATAATCCTTTACATTTCTGTAGAAACGGTCATAATATCCCCACTTTCAATCTGATTTTAGGAATCTGAGTCTTCTCTCTCTCTTTTTTTTTTTCTTTTAGTCAAGCTAACTAAAGGTTTGTCAATTTCGTTGATTTTTCTGAAGAATCAACTTTTGATTTTAGTGATTTTCTCTGTTTTTCAATTCCCTACTTTGTTTATATCTACTATCTTTAGGTTTAGTTTTCTAATTCGAGTACCTTCAGTTGTAAAATTAGGTTGTTGATTTGAGATCTTTTTTGCTTTCTAATGTAAGTATCTTAATCCTCTCAGGCTTCCATAACAAAATAGCAAAGACAATGCAGCCTGTAACAGAAATATATTTATTTACAGTGCTGGAGGCGAAAGAATCCAAGATTAGGGTTCCAACATGTTTCAGTTTTTGGTGAGAGCCCTCTGATTGGCTTGCAGATGGCAGCTTTGCCCTCACATGACTTTTCCTTTGAGTATGTACAGAGAGACAAAGAGCAAGAGTGAGAGTGAGAGTGAGAGCAAGAGCAAGAGAAGAAGTGGAAGAGAGATCTTCCTCTGCTTATTAACCCACCAGTCCTGTTGGATTAAAGCATCACTCATGATCTTGTACAGCCTTAATTACCTCCTAAAACATTTATCTCCAAAAAACCAACAAAGTCTCATCGGAGGTTAGGGCTTCAACATATAAATTTTGTGGGAACACCATTAATTCCACAGTAGTAAGTATATATAGCTACTTCCCACTCACACTGTTTATGCTGCATCTCATACATTTTGATATGTTGTGCTTTCATGTTACTTCATCTCTAAGTATTTTCTAATTTTCCTGTAATGTTTTATTTAACTCATTCATTGTTTGAAAGTATGTTTTCTAATTTCCACAAATGTATAAATTTTTCAGTTTTCCTTTTGTTACTGATTTCTAACGTTATCCCATTGTGGTCAGAGAAGATCTTTTGTGTGATAATTTTTAAAAAGTCATTGAGACTTAATAGGTGGCAAAATATATGATCCATCCTGAAGAATTTCTCATATGCCCTTGAAAGAACGTGTATGCTGTTGCTGTGTTGAGTGTTCTGTATACATCTGTTAAGTCTAGTTGGCTTATTGTGTTTTTTAAATCCTCGATTTTCTTGATTATCTTCTGTCTGTTTTTTCTAGCCATTATTGAGAATATGGTGTTGAAATCACCAACTATTACGATAGAAAAAAATATATATATATATTCCCTTCAATTATATTCATTTTTAGTTTTATATATTTTGGTTAGGTATATAAATGTTTGAATTGTTATATCTTCTTACTGTATTGATTTATTTGTCTCTCAAAACTGTTCATGATTTAATGTCTACTTTTATGCTAGTATAGCAACCCCTATTTTATTTTGCTTACTGTTGGCATGAAATATCTTTTTCCATTCTTTTATTTTCAGCTTATTTGTGTCTTTGTATCTAAAGTGAGTTTCTTATAGAGAGTATGTAGTTGAATCACGTTATATATATACATATATATATATATATATATATATATTTTTTTTTTTTTTTTTTTTTTTTTTTGAGACGGAGTTTCGCTCTGTCGCCCAGGCTGGAGTGCAGTGGCCAGATCTCAGCTCACTGCAAGCTCCGCCTCCCGGGTTCACGCCATTCTCCTGCCTCAGCCTCCCAAGTAGCTGGGACTACAGGCGCCCGCCACCTTGCCCGGCTAGTTTTTTGTACTTTTTAGTAGAGACGGGGTTTCACCATATTAACCAGGATGGTCTCGATCTCCTGACCTCGTGATCCGCCCGTCTCGGCCTCCCAAAGTGCTGGGATTACAGGCTTGAGCCACCGCGCCCGGCCAAATCACGTTATATTTTAAAATTTATCTTCTCAGTTTCGATCTTTTAACTGGAGAATTTAATCAATTTATATTTAAAGTAATTACCAATAAGGAATAACTTGCTTTTGTGATTCTTCTATTTCTTTTCTATATCCCTTATCTTTTATGGCCCTCGTTTTCCACATTACTATCTTATTTGAGTTTAGTTAATTTTTTTGTAGTAGAATGTTTTAATTCCATTCTCATTTCCTTCCTTTTGTGTATATTTATTATTTTCTTTGTTGTTTCCATGGCAGTTACATGTAACATCCTAAAGTTATAGTGCTAGTTTGAATTTATACAAGTTGAACTTTAATAACATTCAAAAACGTTGCTCATGTATAGTTTCATCCTCATTTCCCTCAGTTATTGAAGTCACAAACTTACGTATTTGTATATTGTACATCCAAAGGTATTAACTAATAGATATTTAAGGCATTAGTCTCTTAAATTATGTCTAAAACAAAATGTGAAATGCAAATTAAAGTTAAAATAATATTAGCTTTTAGACTAAAAATTTTAAATATGCTAGCATTTTAAATTAAGTAGAAAACAAAAAGTGCAGTTACGAATCATTGTCACAATAACATACATTTCTATAATTGCCCATGTATTTACATTTACTGGCATCTTTATTTCTTTATAAGACTTCAAGTTACTACCTATTGTACTTGCATTTCAACCTACTGGACTCCCACTAATCATTCTTGCAAGGCAGGTCTAGTGGTAACTCTTGTCAAGTTTTCTTTATTTGAGAATGTCTTAATTTCTTCCTTGCTTTTGAAAGACAGTTTTGCCAGATAGAAAATTTTTGGTTAACAGGTTTTGATTTGTTTTGTTTTTCTTTTAGAATTTTGAACACATCAGCCCACTGCCTTGTGGCTTCTTATGTTTCTGATGAGAAATCTGCTGATAAGGATACATTGTTTGTGACAAGCAGCCTCTCTCAGGTTGCTTTCAAAATTCTCTTTGTCTTTGTCTTTCAACAGTTTGATTATAACTTGTCTTGGTTTGGGTCTCTGAGTTCATCCCCTTTGGATTTCTTTTTGAGCTCTTAGTTATTTATACCAATGACTTTCATCAAATTTAGGGCTGTTAATTTTTTAGAATTTTTTTCTACCCCTTTATCTCCGTCTTCTACTTCTAACATTCCCACAATCCATATGTTGCCGCATTTGATGGTACTACACAGGTCCCTTAGGTTCTGTTTATTTTTCTTCAGTCTTTTATTTTTTATGTTTCTAATACTCAATCATTTCACTTGTCTTATCTTCAGTTTCATTCTTCTGCCTGCTCAAGTATATCTTGACTCTCTAGTAAAACCGTTATTTCAGTTATTGTAACCTTTTGATCTAGCATTTTTTATTTGGAGTCTTTTAGGTTCACTCTCTCTCTCTCTCTCTCTCTCTCTCTCTCTCTCTCTCTCTCTCTCCCCATTGGCACTTCCATTTTGTTCATACATCATGTTTTCATATTTTCCGTGACTTCCATTACTTCTTGATGTTGGGTCTTTTATCCCTTTGAATTGGCCATACTTCCTTATTGCTTTGTATCCTTTGTAATTTTTTTATTGTTGAAAATCAGACATTTTAATGTAATAATTTTGGTATCTCAGGAGATCAGAATCTTCCCTGATAGAATTTAGCTCTGTGTCCCTACTGAAATTGCATCTTAAATTTTAATAATTCCCACATGTCATGGTAGGGACCTGGTGGGAGGTAATTGAATCATGGGGGCAGGTTTTTCTCAAGCTATTCTCATGATAGTGAATAAGTCTCATGAGATCTGATGGTTTATAAAGGGCAGTTGCACATGCCCTCCAGCCCACTGCCATGTAAGACGTGACTTTGCTCTTCCTTTGCCTCCTACCATGATTTTGAGGCTTTCCCAGCTATGTGGAACTGTGAGTCCATTAAACCTGTTTCCTCTATAAATTACCCAGTCTCAGGCTTGTCTTTGTTAGCCGCATGAGAATGGACTAATACATTCCCATTTCCCATGGTTTGCTATTTTATGTTTTTGCTTTTGTTTTGTTATGTTGGTTCTTTTGTAATTGTTGTAGACTGTCTTTATGCTGAGGATCAGCCTTAGGTGAAAACAAGTCTTCTCAGGACTTTTGTAAGCCTGCATCTTTCCCTGTGCATGTACGGTGACTTGCTAATTTGTCCCAAATATTCAGTTGCCTTTGAATATCTTAATCTTTAATGGCTGACATCCCTCTAAAAAGAGGAAAATGAAGAGTAGGAAAAGGCACTGGCCTTTTAACCATCTTAGAATTCACTTCAGCTGGAGGGAGAGGAGCTTGTTATAAGGGTGTAAGGATGTGAAACAATAGCTGCCTTTCTCATAGCATATCTTCAATTTCATAATGAGAAGGGGCAATAAGCAATAAGAATACTAAGCATCACTTACTTGCATCACAGGGCCCTTACTGTCCATCCTGGTTCCTGCAAGATGCATGCATGCTCCAGGAACACCTGCCATGGGGCTGGGGGTCAAAGATAGGTAGCTGCCTCTGAGCTAAGTGTTCAAGTCAACTAAAATTAACCACAAACTTTCATTCAAGCCTTCTGACAAAATTTACATACTTTCAATAGACTAGAGTTCTCAATAGTTACCTGTCTACTGTAGCAATTGTTATCTGGATGGAAAAACAGATTCCTGGTGCTTCTCCTTCCATCGTAATTCCCAGATTCCTCTTCCCAAACCATTTCTTTTCAATAAAACATTTATTACGGCTAAAGTGGTCTACTCACCACCTTCTCCAAATCATACACTCTTTATTGCTTCAGGTTCATTTTTCCATAAATTTTGACACATCTAAATTGCCTTTACTCACACTTAGTGCTACTGAAACTTCTCCTCAATATTCTGAGTTCTAACTTAGATCCTCTTCATCAGTAAATTATATCAATCCCTTGCCTCTCTTCTATAAAACCAGGAATTTCTTTTACAGCAAATAAGATTAGAAGCTGAAAATGAAGGATAATTAATTATCTTTAGTTAGTAAACACTACAAGGTTCTATAATTTATTTAACGCAAAACTAATTAAAGTATTGTAATGACTCACCTCTAATAAAATCATATTGCTGAGTTTGCTAATGGCTTCAAATATTGACAAAGCATGCCATACTCATATGAAACGAACCATTGGTCATTTGTAGAAGTATGTCCTTTACTTTTTTAAATTTATGTTTGCATGCACTCAAAAGATAAACTTGATAAATATGAAATTTCTCTAAGAATTCCCCAAAGGAGTTTGAAAAATGACATTACAGAAAACTGAAGATTAACTCTCCACAAAACTAGTTACCCTAAAATTCCCTGAGGTGTTTAAATTCACATGAAAACAGATTTTTTAATAATAGTAAAAGTGAACACCTACAAAACGCTTGTTATAGGCCAGATACTATTCAAAATGCTTTAGAGCTGTATTCATACATTAAACATTAGAATAGCACTATTGATAAAGCACTACCATTTTAAAGGTGAAAATAGTAAGGCATATCAAGATTAAATAATGTTCTCAAGATCAACAGCAGTAGAACCAGGACATAATCACGTGCAATATGGCTTCAAACAGGGAAGCTATAATTTTTATACATTTTTAGTATTTTCATAATTTTCTTAAATATATTAAAAATAATAACAAATAACAAATAAAGAAATCAATAACAAATAAAGAAAATGAATACAATTAATACTATTTCCTTGAGTGTATCAAAGTGCTATTATTTTGTCATATGTGTTGGTTTCCCTCAAGTATAAAGAATAAGAGGGTCATTTAAAACCAACCAAAGTGTAAAACATTTTCCAAAATACTGTCCACTTTTTCTAAAATACTGGACAGTATTTTGTACAAAAGGTGAAGTTGTCTTGGATTTCTGTGTTCTGGAATTCTGTTTGTTCCAAAGTTGCTCTGGCCCAATGGACCAACTCTATTGTTTACAACATCAGAGTGGAACAGGAAGGATGAGAGCGCCTGCCAGTTATTGGTGTCCACTCACCACTGTCCATGAATGTTTCATTGATTACATGCCTTATCTAAACCAAACCTGGCACATTCATATTTACCATATTCTATGCAAATTTGGCTGCCACTTTTCAGAAATATCATAGTGGGATGGATTTACAGAGAGTTCTATGACGGTAGATTAAATGCATTGTTTGCTAATTTATCTAAATATCTACAAGATAAAAGCAAATATAATGTCCATAATCTATGGTATCTGGACAATTGCATACATTTTGCATTTTAAATCACGAACCTATTTTCATCATCATGATTTACTCAATTATTCGACAATTTATTGTGGAAAGGATAGTGAATGCAGGGTTGCTGGTAGGATTTCTTTGAATATTTGAGGGTCCAGATTATTTTCCGATGAAAGGAAACCTTATTTAGCAAGAGTGTATTATTCTGTAGCCTTCTTGTGATAAGAAATATCTATTATAATTACTCTATTTCACTAATAAGCTTAAGAAATATGCATTCAGATTTCTAAAATAGGATATAAATAATAGTAATGTGCACCTTATTATGAAAAATAGTCACATTTTCCAAAATAATTATCACAATGATATGATAGTGTACATATTTCTATTTATAGATGAGGAAATTGAGGCTTGCAGGAAATTAAAAACTTAACTCAGCCCAACCACCTGAAAACGGCAATTCAAAATTTTAAAAAAACCTAGAGGATTCTAAACTACATTAAAAAGCTAGTTAAAAGTTAGAATGAGGATTGGCCAATTAGGATTATTAAAGGTAAATAAGGTAAATATATTGATTAAGGTATAAAAAATTTGAATTCAATAGAAAGATGTATTTATCCTTTTATAAATTCCTCACTCTTTACAACATAGTTCAAATTATATAATGCAAAATTGACAGACAACTAAAGAAAAACAATCACATATCCACTGTCATTAGTAAGAACATATAACTCTTAGAAACATAATTATTAAGATTGATCCAGTAGGCACATATAGAACATTGTACCTGTCACATAGAAAATATATAAAATTATCTATCACATAAAAAGCATTTCGAAAAAATCCTAAGCCATTAAGCATGTCTCATCAATTGCGGTCACTAACTAAAACTAAGTAAAAATAATTGTAAAACTTAATCCAGTAACCATGATAGAATCAATTTTTTAGTATCCCAGCAAAAACAAAAATCCCTACAATACCTAGTTACATTCATAGGTTAACAAGTGCAGAAGGATTTTAACAACGTAGAAATTATAAAAATTGAAATGGAAAAGAAAAATGTCATTATTAATAAAAAGTGTAATAGTCTACACAGAATTATTTGGAATTTATAATTGTGTGTAGCAATGTTGATATATATATAAAATAAATAAATATATAAAATAAACAAATAAATACTTTGAGCACCTTTCTATTTGCCAGTAGCAAACATTTTTTAAATAAGAAATACAAGCACTTAAAAGAGTGACCAAAATGATAAATTGCAAATTTTTAGATATGAAATTGTAAAATTTGACTGAGCTATTAAGAGTCTTAAATAACTAAATACATATATTAAATGTTTGTAGATATGAAGATTCAGTATCACTAAGATGTTAATTTCCCAAAATAGACATATAGATTCAAAATAGTGTATTCAAAATTCTGAAAATGGGCATGTAACATGAAAGACAATTGTGACATTAATATGAAAGGCTAAAAAGTCAAGAAGAGTCGAAGTCAGCATAAGAAACTGCCTTGTCAGAGAGTAAAGCTTACTTTAATTAAGGCACTGTTGTCTTAGCACATTAATAGACAAACCACCTGGAAAAAAAGAGAGCCAGAAGAAGACTCATGCATATGTGGAGCATAACACTGTAACACTGCAGAGGAGTAGTTACAGAATGAAGTGGTCAATAAAAGGTTTCAGGACAATTGTTGGCCATATGAAACATATATAAAAAGGGACAGAGATGGCCAGGCGCGGTGGCTCACGCTTGTAATCCCAGCACTTTGGGAGGCCAAGGCGAGCGGATCACAAGGTCAGGAGATCGAGACCATCTCGGCTAACACGGTGAAACCCCACCTTTTTGTATTTTGTAAAAATACAAAAAAAAAAAAAAAAAAATTAGCCGAGCATGGCGGCGGGCGCCTGTAGTCCCAGCTACTCGGGACACTGAGGCAGGAGAATGGCCTGAACCCGGGAGGCGGAGCTTGCAGTGAGCCGAGATCGCGCCACTGTACTCCAGCCTGGGCGACAGAGCCAGACTCCATCTCAAAAAAAATTAAAAATTAAAAAATTAAAAAATGGACAGAGATTTAATACCATACCAAAAAAAGCAATTTCAGATGGATGGATCAAGAACCTATACATGGAAGGCCCACTTGAAAAATTCTAGAGAAGTATTATTCCATTATAAAGATTTCATAAATAACAAAAAGTAGAAATCACGTATTTGATAAATCAGACTACATTTATTAAAAAAATCTGTTTGTGGAAATGAATCCATTAAGAGAGCGAGAAGTAAATCCAAAAACTGGATGAAGATAGACCCAATAATGTATTAATATCCAGAACATATAAGGGGTTCTTTTTAATTAAAAAAAGAATAAAAAATGTGAATGGATAAATATATGAATAGACATTTCACATATGAGAAAATACAAATTGCCAGTAACGATATGAAAAGTTGCTCTAGCTTATTAGAATTCAAGGAAATACTAAATATTAATAAAACTGTAACAAAATACCATTTTGTATAATCATTTGGGTAGTTACTTAGAAGTCTGGGGAAATAGGAGTTGGCAAGGATATGGAACAAAGGGAACTCTCTCATTGTTGCTGGTAGGTGTAAACACCCTTAACAAATAACCTAGAAATCAGTTTGGTGATGCTCCATACATCTGAGCATGCACATGATAGTAAGCAATACTACTCCCTGAGCAGTATTCCCTTGAGAAAGGCTTTACATGGCCACCATGAGATATGTACAAGAATATAATATTGCAGGCCGGGCTCACTGACTCATATATGTAATCCCATCACTTTGGGAGGCCTAGGTGGGTGGATCGCTTGAGGTCAGGAGTTTGAAATCAGCCTGGCCAACATGGTGAAACCCTGTCTCTACTAAAAATACAAAACTTAGCCAGGTGCGGTAGCATGTGCCTGTAATCCCAGGTACTCGGGAGGCTGAGGCACAAGAATCGCTTGAACCTGGGAGGCAGAGGTTACAGTGAGCCAAGATCTCACTCCAGCCTGGATGACAGAGCAAGACTTTGCCTAAAACTATATATGTGTATTTGCCTAAAAAAAAAATATATATATACACACACACACACACACACACACACACACACACACACACATATAAAATTGCTCAAACTGCTTTATACATCAATAATTATCTTTTTGAGTTTGTAATTATTTCAAAATAAAAATAAAAGTAAAAATCCTCTCTTAAGAGAATATTAAATAATTCCATCTAAATTTTTACCCTGAACAATGCTTTAAGAAAAAATAATCTTTATTTTGAATTTTTCATGAAAACTGACAATATTATGTAAGGGAAATTACTCAGTACAAGGTTCTAGTAACCTTGGATCTCTTCTAGGTTTCACTACAAACCAGCAGTTTAATCATATATTACTTAACAAACTTTTGTCTTTATTAACTGATAAAATAATACTAGTATCATTTAATGTATTCTTAAGTTGGAATATTAGATAAAAGATATAAAGAACTTTGGAAAAAAACCATAGGAAAACTTGCCCTACAAAACTTTATGTTTTCCTAAGTCCTTTCCTAAGTTTCAGTAAACATCTTCCGTAAGACCATGATTGGTAGTGTTCAGTGCATACCAATGCCTGCGCTTACCAGCTGCTGCCCTTGGACACCCCAGGCCGCGTACTGCAAGACGGAGTCCTCTACTTCCGGAGGATTTAACTCCCAAACTTCCCTTGAAAAAATGTGAACATTTTTACATGAACAAACTGAAATCTACACCAACAATTTAGTAACACAATTGCTCATGAAAACCAGAAAATCAAAGAACTTACCTAGTGTGTATGTTGTAAATCACATATGAAGCAGTATATGAATAATGAAAAATCTGAAATTAAAAAAGAAACATTATTGATCATAGTTTTATCTTAATGTGAATATATATATATATATATTCTTAGTAAAATCCAGGAAATCCAAGACGTGGTGTTAAGCAGAAATGAAAATATAAATTATTCTAGCTCAGGAGGTGATTACCTTCTCTGTGCCTTATGCCTAATTTTTATTTCTAATATCAGTTCCATTCCTTATTTAATCCACTCTATCCTGAGTACAATTGTGATTAGATTACTTTCTTGTTCAAAATTTTCAGTGATGCCCTATTGCCTATTGCCTATAAAATAAAATTCAAACTGCCTTATCTGATGTTAAATAATTTTGTTATTTTGGCTTCTACATGTTTTTCTAAACTTGTCACCTACTGCCTCCCTTCATACAGTCTATACTTCAAATTAGATGGATTCTCCCTGTGTGTCCTGAACTTTTTTTGCTTTTCCCCTAAGGACATTCTACCTTAACTGAGGTGAAGATTCTACTCCCTTATAATAAAACCCCTGTATGGAGCTCATATTGATTTCTTCTATTGAAATTCATCTCACAGTTTCTTTCCTGCATGACTTTTAGGACACATCTCCCTCTGTAGTGAAACTATATAAACATTTTGTGTAAGTCTCCTTTTCCTACTAGAATGTTGTCAGATACAGGTGTCTATTACCTTTGTATCCTCCACATTACCTAGCACAGTGCCATGTTTCTATGCATTCAACTGATATTTCTTGAGTGATGGTTCTTATGGGAAAAAACTAATGCATGTTGAAGTGTTTGTTGGTGAAGTCAAAGTGAAATAACACTTTCCACACCTTTATAGTAATGGTAGAAAATGACATATTAAGCAGATGGCTTCAAGTATATAATAGCTAAAAATCCCTTTTTTTAAAAAAAAAACCACTATCTTCCCAAGGACTGCAGAACTCATGACCCATTAAATTTCAAACAAAAGACTGTAGTGCAAAATGCAAAAATGCCTCTATGTTTTGCTTCTTAATAATGAGATGATGAAATAGTGGAATACAGAGGAAATGAGGAAAATTGCAAAAGATGGGTTAGGGAAAGAGATGATGAGTATATTTCTGTGAAAATTATTTTTCTCTAAGCTATGTGAATCTAGTGAAGAAAATTGTTCTTTAGCTAGCTATATTGTGATATTATTATTTCCAGGATTTACAGAACTTTTATTGATACTTTCATTTTTCAGTATGCAATTGTAAAAGCTTCTTTTATTCTTGTAGTGGATATACATTGCACAAATATTACAATACTGTCAATTAAAACTCCCTAGAAGTCAAATTGTTATTTCTCCTCACTGGAATAATAGCTTCAATTAAATATGATTGGCCACATATTTGGCAAAGAAGTACTATGTTCTCTCTTTGCAATGAAATTGCAAGCCTTCCACCATTTGTTAGAGTATTGTGTTTTACAATGAAGCTTTATGCTCCCATTTCTTTTGGAATAACTATTAAATCTGAGATTGCCTTTGTGATAGGGCTGTAGAAGCAAAAATAATTTTTCCTGGTGTCTATTTTGACATTTACATTGTGTTCTATAAAGTTCTATACTTTATTGCAAATTTAAATCTTGAATTTACTAACAGAGCTGACAAAAAGATGAGAAATGTGACCACTCTGTCAACACTTTCTCTCTCTCTCTCTCAGAAAGCTCTGCTGCCAAAGCAAACTGCCAAGCGAGTGCTTGGTCTTCAAAGAAGATAAATATATCATGATGTCCTGGGGGGAAAGAGAGTATTCATCCTATCTTTGAATCACCTACCACACTGTACCTGGCTTTTAGGCACACATCTATCTTGAGAGAAAAAGTTGCTAGCCATTATCATTTTAGGTAAAACAGTCACTGAGACCTAACTGGGTATAATTATTGAATCTTGGTCTCTTTCTGTACTATTTGTTATAGAGGTTTCTGCTCATTCTCTAATTGTAAATCCAAAGGACTTAGATATCTTCCAAATGGTGTGATTGGAGAAGGGGCTATATAAATCCACCTTCTGTTCTGTAGCCTGATAATAACATTGTCTCTTGCAGTGTGTTGAGGGGAAGACTGCAATAAAGAAGTTAAACTAGACTTGTCTGCAAACCCACAGCAAAATGAAGTAGCATATTATAGGTTTGGGCCTCATCCATTATCTATCTATCTATCTATCTATCTATCTATCTATCTATCTATCATCTATCAATCAATCATCTATCTATTCATCCATCCTACAAAGCCAGCAATTTGCCATCTTCAGATAATTAGAACCTAGCCTTTTACTCTGAGTTTAGAACTCTTTCCCCCAAATTCACTATCTTTTTATGCATGTGTGTTCCCAGCAGATTTCAAATATTTGTTGTTTTTTAACTTTCAATAAGAAAAATCACATTCCATGCCCACAACAGAATAAAGAGTATGGGGGAGGGCAAAATCTTGAACAAGGTTGGAAGAAGAAGTTTCTCTCTCTCTCTCTCTCTCTTTCTTAACATAGTGTTGGAGATATTTTAAAGGGAGGGGAGGATTTTCAATGATAATTAGATTTAGCTTTACTGAACATCTGTATTAAGGCATTCTGGTCTAAATTCACCCTGCGTTAATCTGTATCTCTTTCTCTCTCTCTTTCCTTGGATAGCATTTCTACTCTTTTTTAACATTCCTTATTTTCCTTTATCTTAAACTCCCTTCTGTATAACTAAGTAGGTCTTATTTCATGATGAGAGGGTAAAATCAAAGTTACTTAAGATTAGGAAGAGTAACAGTTTTTCCTGTAATGATTGGCTGCTGCATAGTGAAAGCCAAACTGAGCATGTGATGGGACCTCTGGGGACAAGCACATTTCACAGCCCAACATTACCGATTCATCCCGTCTCTGCAAATGATGTTCCACTGCTGGTTAGAGTGTGAATAGTTATGGAGAAGGCAGTGGGGGTGGATAGAATTCAGATATACCATATCAAAACTTGATCAAAGCTTATTTCTGGAAGCTGGCCTTAAGATATCCAATTGTTCAATTCCATCAAGAAAAGTATTAGGAGGATCAGAAAACATCAAAAGATCATGTAACCCCATCTGGTACCCATCATCTCTATATTATACCGTGAACCCTAAGAAGAAGTTGATTACTAAGAGTTGACTACTACAAGTGGTATAGATAATTTTCATTATTTGCAGTTGTTTTTACCTGTACTCTCACCATAAACACTGAATTATCAATTACTGAATCATTGGTCCTAGGAGAAATACAGGATCAGGTTCCTGTGAGCCTCTGGTCACAACATTTTCATGAACTCTTTAATATATAACCTATTTCATATGTGTTTCTGTTTAAAGACACCTTATTTTAAACACCTTATTTTAAAGACACCTTATTTCATTAACATTGAACTCATGGCCAACAACACTATAACTCATGCTTGAATGAGGCTTATCTAACACATGTATTTGCTCCATAAGGCACACCACAGCTTTCTCACACTAAGGAAAACAGGATAACTCTTTATCACTATGCTTGGGGGCAGGAGTGAGTGGTGGGGAGTGATTTTAAACAGGAACATGCCCAACAGAAAGCACAACAATGTGAAAAACATGTCACTAAGTAGACCCTCAAAATGATAATTGTTTACAGTAAAAGAGCTGAAACAGGAAGGCACAGTGTCACCTTGTTCAACCTTAGCTGGGAAAGTAGACAACAAGCAATTCAATTGTTCTGCTATCCTGCATATGTCTATGAATGACAGTGAAAGACCTAAGAGTAGATTTGGGGGGGCACAAGTTAACTTTAGCATGTAGCTGAATTTGTATATATGGAATTTATGGATAATAATCTACTGTATTAATTATATAAACATGGCATGAGATATTATTGGAAGAAAGAAAAAACAGACATATTTTAGTCCTGCCAAAATTTGAACACAAGGAAAGTACACAAGTTATCCAAATTCTGACATTCATGCTCTGTAAATGAAAATTAGCTACATTCACTTATTTAACAAATTTCTGTTAAGCAATATCTTTGATACAGGCACTACAATAAGTATTATTTTTTTTAATTATCATAATAAAATTTTTTTAAAAATAAGATAAATAAGAGTGTCAGTTGATAATTTGTATTTACTTTTATATGTTGTTTGTTGGTTTATAAATGACTATTGAATACTAATTATGTAACTATTGGATACTAATTATGTGCAAGCTCATAAATGAGGTAACTTGCAAAATGCAAAGACCAAGATAAATGTAATCTCTGTCCCCAAGGAGCTTATGTTCCATTCAGTGCAACAAGGCCAAGAAACATTACATTGGTATGGAATACTCTGTTGTAGGTCATGGTTCAATTAGGACTGCATATTATAAGTCCATTAGCTTTCCAATAAATGATTAATCTTTTCGGTTTTAAGAGCACATCATAGAAAATATAATAGTTGACTTAGATGAAGTATAGTTTTGAAAAATACAGCTAGTGTGTCAAACTTAAGATAGCCCTGCATATAATAATAATTTGAATTCAGCTTTCACTACATACCAGATTCTGCATAACGCTTTACATATATTATATAATTTAATATTTACATCAACCTCAAGAAGTGAATATTATTTGTAATTCATAAAATAAGCTCTGCCAAATTCAAGCTTAAAACTGAAAGTTTAGGTAGGAAAGAGTCACAGTCTGAACCAAGATCTGTCTGATTACAATCCACTTTGTGATTGAATCTCTCTGCACAATACCTTTCAGGGAGCTAGTACATGAAGCATGACTCCAGTTTTGCAAAAGACTCATTTCCAAATTGATAGAAATATGCATGAATTAATTGATTACCAGAGTTAAGAGAGATTTCATTTTGGAAACATGATCTGATATATCAGATTAAAAATGTAAATTGTCTTTTCTTTAACTGTTTTTCACAATTTTTTTTTCTTGGAATATCAGTTATTACCTAAGACATCTATGGGGATTCATGTCAAGGAGAGTTACACTTAAAAGAACAAAGAACAGTGTACCCTAGTAATTTATGCTTGAACCAGAGGCTTGCATCTCTGGATACAAAAGCTTTTTCTGCACTGCAGTTAAACAGCCGAATTGATATAAATAGCATTCATTTTCATGGCCTGGAGAATATTTAAAATAGGATTATGGATTTGCCATGGAATCAAACAGTTAGGAAAACTGAACTGTGAGAAAGCAAGCTACTGTGTCAACAGCATTTATAAAAGAATGCCAGTAAGAGGAAAGACAATACAGGCAAAATGGGATTTGTTTCTCTTGGAAGTCAGTAATACAATGATGCCAAGTTTGTTCTAGGATAATGAGATACCTTTTAAGATGAGTGAGTTGTGACTGTGTTGTTTGAAAAGATTTATCTTCTTTACACAGTTAAGAACTAACTATCTCCTAGCTATGAGCTAGGAGACTCTAGTGTTGTAATACGATTCACACAATGATAAACTACAGCTGTACAGAAATATTTTTAAAACATTGCCCTTTTAACAAAAGCTTTGTGAACATTGAACAACAAGTATTGATTGAAAGGGAAAATATATATGAGTATTAAAAGTATACTTAATATTTATCAGTATTTTAAACTACTTCAAAATATTTCTTACTTAATGTTCACTGTAACCTTAAAAGGATATTATCTATTCAAGATACACAGCTAGTATAACTAGAATTGGAACTAAGATCTTATAGATTCTAAAATCCATGTCTTTTCTACTACAATAAGAAAGAAAAAAATGCAAGCATGACTTTACTATGATACATCATAGAGGAATCATGTAGCATTCTTCAATTGCATCACCATTTTGGTAAGTGGCAAACAGTAAAATACTTAAGGTGGTGAGTCTGAAAGTATGATGATTAAGAAGATAAAATTTAAGAGTTTTATTTTTATTTTATGTTTTAAAAATAGACTATATTTAGAGCATTTTTGGGTTCACAGTGAAATAGAGTGGAAGTTAGAGACAGTACTCATACACCTCTGTTGCCACACACGCACAGCCTCTCCACTCTCAACATCCCCTACCAGAGTGGTACGCATGTTACAATCAATAAACCTATATCAACATACCATTGTCACCCAAAGTCCATAATTTCCACTAGGGTTTACTCTTGATGTTGTATATTCCATGAGTTTTTATGAGTATATAATGACTTGTCTTCGTGATTACAGTATCACATGGAATAGTTTCATTGCCCCCAAAATTCTTTGTGTTCCACCAGTTTATCCCTTCTTCTATCCTAATCCCTAGCAAACACTAAATTTTTTACTGTCTCCACAATTTTGCATTTCCCAGAATGCCATATAGTTGGAATCATCTAGTATGCAGACTTTTCAAATTGGCTTTTTTCACTTAGTAATATGCACATGCATTTCATCCATGTGTTTTCATGTCTTGATAGTTTATCTCTTTTTCAGTATATAATATTGCATAGTCTAGATATGTCACAGTTTACAAGTGTTGTTTTAATTAGGCTATATTTATGACAAAATCTATAAAACATAAAAGTAAACTTGCTATTTAAAAAGCAAAACAAAACTGACTGTCACAAAACCTATTTGGTCATTCTGTTATAGGCAGCATGATGCCGTGCCCACACAGGATGTATAATAAAGTAATATTTACACTTTTCCTTGGTTTATTTGGGTCTAGTAGGTGTCACAGTGGAAAAGAATTGGATACTGTGTCAGCAATTTTATAAATTATAGTATATTCCCTCTGAACTAAAATACAATACTTTCAGAAATACTGACTGTAAATGCTGATAATCTAATGAGATGAATGAAGTACATATGTTTTTATGTGATATATTTATTTTACTTTAGATAATGGATGGCTGATGACTCAAATATTAAAAGTATACCAAAATTACCTGGACAACATTTTTCAATTGCATGTAGGACTATTCTGCCTAGGATATAATTCAGCTGGCCTATGTATTAATAGCAGCTAACACCAGAAAATTATACTTTATTACCCCAAATGAGATGTTTGAGTGAGCAGAATAAATCATTTCCTAATATATTCCCTGTTACATAAATAAGCTTATTATATTATAGGAAAACCTTCTTTAAATTGCTCTTAGAATTGCTCTTAGAGTTCCTGAGATGTTTTCTATAGTGCAAAATTCCTTTTCAAAGATGCTCCATTTTTCAATAATCAATATTTAACATGTAACTTTCACCATACCACACTCTTGAGTAAATTAACAGCCACATTGACAATGCCACTGTTTGTAATATAATATTTTCATGGGCCAGAGCTTTCCCCTTTAATTACTGCAAATAAGCAACTTCCACATCAGTTGACATTAAACTGTTTTCTACTTATCATCATTTGAAAACATCTGGTTTGATAACCTGAATGGCATTTAAAATCAATCACTGACAGTAGTACAAGTGATTTTTTATTTATACTGAAATAAGTTTAAACATTGTCTCACTAGCTATAAATTAGTTTTCTCTCTAGCATATCTATGCAGAAATACATATATTGCAATAGGACAGAAAGCCAGACTCCCAAACCTGCTTCCCTTTAGTGCTGAACTAGAAAGGTAAGGATGAAAATTATTGTTTCAACACATGGGAAATTACAAGCCCTTGTTAACTGAATAAAACATGACTTAGAAAAGTGGTCATTTCATTTCCCAGCATCTTTGGAGAAAATATTTTCTTCATTTCAATAGCATCAAATCTTAGCATGTGTTTTCGTTAGCAAGTTACAAGAAAGAAGAAAAAGAAAGAAAGAAAGAAAGAAAGAAAGAAAGAAAGAAAGAAAGAAAGAAAGAAAGAAAGAAAGAAAAAGAAGGGAAGGGAAGGGAAGGCAAGGGAAAAGGGAAGGGGGAAGGGAGAAGGGGGAAGGGGGAAGGGGAACGGGAACAGGGAAGGGAAGGGAAGGGGAGGGGAGGGAAGGGGAGGGGAGGGGAGGGGAGGGGGGAGGGGAGGGGAGGGGAGGGGGGGAGGGAGGGGAGGGAAGGGAAGGGAAGGGGGAAGGGAAGGGAAGGGAAGGGAAGGGGAAAAAAACATCATTTACTCATCAAGGAAATAGAGAAAATAATATATATCCAAATGTTTTGTTATGAGAATTAAAGGACAAAAATATATGGAAACTTTTTAGTTATTACCTGAGGCTAAGGTCAAGAGAATACAACCAGAAAAGCTCAAATCTATTTCAATTGCAACTTGTTAACTTATTCCTTAAAAGTTTTACTATCAGGCAGAGATAGAAAATCCTTAAAATGAGTTGTATGGATTTTGTATTTGTAACTTTGCATAATACTATACCCTCATACATAATTAACATACCGCTGTTAAATGATTTTTTAAATATTAGAAAAATGGTAATAAATATAAATTTCAAGAAAGTATGATAATATATGTATTTATCTATTAATAGCTAGATTGTTCATATTTTCCATATACCATAGACAACTCTAAAATTATTTTTATTACTTAGCTTGCATATGCTTAGGATATATTCGCAAAAGTTAAATGGGTAAATCAGAAGATATGCACATTTTACATTTTTATTCCTATTACCAGTCATTTTTTACTAAAGTTGAAAGCAATTTATAGTCCTACATGCTATACAAGCATCTCTCTCTTTGCTCAATGTCACAATACAATCATGTTACCATTGAGGTAATTTAAATTGTTTCAAGGATAAACAATGACAACAATAGCAACAACAACAACAAATCATTTAGACTTGTAGTTTGATTATGATTGGGCTTGAATATCCCGTCATAAGCTGTAATCACTTGTATTTCTACATTCATAACTTGTATATCAAGGTCTTTTTCCCGTTTGTTCTTGGGAATTCATTCATCTTTTTCTTGTTGATCTCTAAAAGCTCTTTTTATATGACAGATTATAACTTTGTTTTTATGTATGCAGTAAACATTTTACCCTTTTTAGCATTTGTGTTTTCATTTTGTGTGTTTTCCATAGATCATTTTTAAATCGCTATATGTTTATTCTATAAGTTATTTCCTTTATGGTCGCATAATTAAGTAGCATGCCAAGAGTAGCTTCACTAGCTTAACATTGTAAGTTCTCACACACGTTTTTCTTCTAGTACTTTTAAAATCCATGATCTCTTAAATAAAGCAATAAATATTTTTTATTTATGGGGTAAGGTATACATCCAGTTTTGTTTTTTATTCCCCAAATAACCAGAAAGTTGCTTAATGCAATTTGTTCTGTAATTTGCCATTTTTCTTTATTTGAATGTTATACTTAAATTCTATACATAATTTCTCTTTTACTGGTCTATTGTGGATTTCTTTATTTGTTTGCCTTTTCCTTACAAGAATTATATTGCATCTTTAAAACACATTTAATCACAAAGAATATTAATACATTTTCATATTTTGGTGACATATACACACTCTAAATATTGACTACTTAAACACATCTTATTCTTATTAAGTTCTAGTTAAACTGAGAAGCATATTAAATATTGTTGACTAAAACTTTTATTTAAAAATGTTTTAAAATTTTTTACTTATAAATCTTTAAAATGTTCTGTCATTTATAAACTTTTAAAAATTTTGATTGACATATAAAACTGTACATATTTTTGGAATACAATGTGATATTTTTATATATGTATATAATATATAATGATTAAATCTGTGTAATTAGCATACTCATCACCTAAAACATTTATTATTTCTTTGTGTTGTGAACATTCAAAATCCTCTCTTTAGGATTTTTGAAAATATATATTAAATTCTTTTTAACTATAGTTGCCCAAGGTGGTATAGAATTCTAGGATTCCTTTTTTCTAGCTATAATTTTATGTCCTTTACTCAACCTCTTACTATCTTCTCTTACTCCTACCCTTTCAAGCCTCTAATAACCACAGTTCTTCTCTTTACTTCTGTGAGCTAAATGTTTTTGTTCCCACATACAAGTGATACACATCTTTTTATGCCTAACTTATTACACTTAATATAATGTCTTCCAGGTTTATCCATGTTGATACAAATAACATAATTTTATTAATTTTTAATAGCTGAATATTATTCCCTTGTGTATTTATACCACAATTTTTTAATCCATTCAGCTGGTGATGGACACTTACATTGATTCCATACTGTTCATTTTCACACTGCTATGAAGAAATATCCGAGACTTGGTAATTTACAAAGAAAAGAGGTTTAATTGACTCACAGTTCCAAATGGCTGGGAAGGCCTCAGGAAACTTACAATCATGGTGGATGGGGAAGCAAACATGTCCTTCACAAGTCAGAAAGAGAGAAGAGTGCCAAGCAAAGGGTGAAAAGACCCCTATAAAACCATCAAATCTCCTAAGAACTCACTATCATGAGAACAGCATGAAGGTAACTGCTCCTATGATTCAATTACCTCCCATCAGGTCCCTCCCACGACATGTAGGGATTATGGGAACTACAATTCAATACAAGATTTTGGTGGGGAACACAGCTAAATCATATAATTCCACCCATGCCTCCCCCAAATCTCATGTCCTCATATTTTAAAACACAATCATACCCTTCCAACAGTCCTCTTACTTGATATGATTTTGAGTTTTCAAAAATAATTTGAGACTTGTTTTTGGCCCAAAGTATAATTAATGCTAGATAATATTTTATGTGATAATGAGAAGAATGTGTTTTCTGTAGCTAAAGGATAAAATGACTTACAAATGTCTTTTAGATCTATTTGGTGTAAAGTGCAGTTTAAGACCTATGTTTCGCCATTCTTTGTCTAGATGATATGTTTCATGCTGACAGTCAGGTGTTAAAGTCCCCAGCTTTTATTGTACTAGAGATTCTCTCTCCCCTTAGTTCTAACAATATTGCCTTAGTAAATCTGGATGCTATGGTATTGGGTACATATATATTTAACATTGTTATATCCTCTTGCTTAATTGATCTTATTATTATACAATAACCTTCTTTGTTTTTTTGGTTACTTAAAGTTTATTTTATCTGATATAAATATAGCTTTCCTGCTCACTTTTTGTTTCCATTTGTATGAAATAACTTTTTCCACCTCTTCACTTTCTGTCTACATGTGTCTTTACAAATGAAGTGAGTCTCTTGTGGGCAGCATATAGTTGAGTCTTGTTTTTGAGTCGATTCAGCCAATCTGTATCTTTTTATTGGGGAATTTAAATCATTTACATGCTAGTCAGTTACTGACTGGGAAACACTTACTCCTATCATTTTTTATGTTGTTTTCTGGTGTTTTGCAAATTCTTTGTTTCTTTCTTCCTCTCTTATTGTTTATCTTTTCAGTTTGGTGATTTTTTATATTGATTCAATTTGATTCTGTTTTATTTCTCATTTATTTATCTGTTCTACCAGTGAGGTTCATATTTTTATATGTTTTTATAATGGTAGAGATTGCCCATGAGCTTTCAAATGTAAGACTTTCTTAAGCATTCTTGTAGGACCAGTCTAATGGTGATGAATTCCCTCAGTTTTTGCTTGCCTGGGAAACACTTTATTTCTCCTTAATTTCTAAAGGATAGCTTTGTCTGAGTATTATATTTCTGGCTGGAGGGTTGTTTATTTGTCTGCTTTGCCCTGAACTTTGACTATATTATCCTATTATCTCCTGATCTGTATAGTTTCCATTGACAAATTTACCATTTCTCTGATTGCAATTTCCTTATGTGTGTCTTAATGCTTTCCTCTTGTTGTTTTTAAAAGTCTCTCTTTATCTTGTGGCAGTTATTATTGTATCTCAGAGAGGAAATTCTTGGGTAAATCTACATGGAAATATTTGAGTTTCTTGTTATTTGCATGCCATACATCTTCCAAGAGTTGAGAGTTTTCAGCTATTACATCATTAAACAGGGTTTCTATGCTTTTCTTCTTACATGCTTAATCTGCTTCATGTGGAACTCCCACGACTCCAATATTTGTTTTCTTAATGTCCTCTTATATGTCCTGTAGTCCTGCTTCATTCATTTTTATTATTTTTCCTCTTTTGGCTAACTCATTTATCTCAAAAGACCTGTCTCTAAGTTCAGAAATACTTCCTTCTACTTAATTTAATCTATTGATGAAGCACTTATTTTTATTGTATTTATTTAATTTTTCAATGTTAATATTTCTATTTGGTTCTTTTTTGTTATAGCTCTCTTTTTATTGACGTTCTAAATCATAGTTTTTTTTTTTTTTTTTTTTATACTTTAAGTTCTAGGGTACATGTGCATAACGTGCAGGTTTGTTACATATGTATACTTGTGCCATGTTGGTGTGCTACACCCATCAACTCGTCAGCACCCATCAACTCGTCATTTACATCAGGTATAATTCCCAATGCAATCCCTCCCCCCTCCCCGCCATGATAGGCCCTGGTGTATGATGTTCCCCTTCCCGAGTCCAAGTGATCTCATTGTTCAGTTCCCACCTATGAGTGAGAACATGCAGTGTTTGGTTTTCTGTTCTTGCGATAGTATGCTGAGAACGATGGTTTCCAGCTGCATCCATGTCCCTACAAAGGACACAAACTCATCCTTTTTTATGGCTGCATAGTATTCCATGGTGTATATGTGCCACATTTTCTTAATCCAGTCTGTCACTGATGGACATTTGGGTTGATTCCAAGTCTTTGCTATTGTGAATAGTGCCACAATAAAATACGTGTGCATGATTTATAATCCTTTGGGTATATCCCCAGTAATGGGATGGCTGGGTCATATGGTACATCTAGTTCTAGATCCTTGAGGAATCGCCATACTGTTTTCCATAATGGTTGAACTAGTTTACAATCCCACCAACAGTGTAAAAGTGCTCCTATTTCTCCACATCCTCTCCAGCACCTGTTGTTTCCTGACTTTTTAATGATCGCCATTCTAACTGGTGTGAGATGGTATCTCATTGTGGTTTTGATTTGCATTTCTCTGATGGCCAGTGATGATGAGCATTTTTTCATGTGTCTGTTGCCTGTATGAATGTCTTCTTTTGAGAAATGTCTGTTCATATAATTGCTTCAAAGAGAATAAAATACCTAGGAATCTAACTTACAAGGGATGTAAAGGACCTCTTCAAGAAGAACTACAAACCACTGCTCAGTGAAATAAAAGAGGACACAAACAAATGGAAGAACATACCATGCTCATGGATAGGAAGAACCAATATCGTGAAAATGGCCATACTGCCCAAGGTAATTTATAGATTCAATGCCATCCCCATCAAGCTACCAATGAATTTCTTCACAGAATTGGAAAAAACTACTTTAAAGTTCATAGGGAACAAAAAAAGAGCCCGCATTGCCAAGACAATCCTAAGGCAAAAGAACAAAGCTGGCGGCATCACGCCACCTGACTTCAAACTATACTACAAGGCTACAGTAACCAAAACAGCATGGTACTGGTACCAAAACAGAGATATAGACCAATGGAACAGAACAGAGTCCTCAGAAATAATATCACACATCTACAGCCATCTGATCTTTGACAAACCTGAGAAAAACAAGAAATAGGGAAAGGATTCCCTATTTAATAAATGGTACTGGGAAAATTGGCTAGCCATAAGTAGAAAGCTGAAACTGGATCCTTTCATTACTCCTTATACGAAAATTAATTCAAGATGGATTAGAGACTTAAATGTTAGACCTAATACCATAAAAACTCCAGAAGAAAACCTAGGCAATACCATTCAGGACATAGGCATGGGCAAGGACTTCATGTCTAAAACACCAAAAGCAACGGCAACAAAAGCCAAAATTGACAAATGGGATCTAATTAAACTAAAGAGCTTCTGCACAGCAAAAGAAACTACCATCAGAGTGAACAGGCAACCTACAGAAGGAGAGAAAATTTTTGCAATCTACTCATCTGACAAAGGGCTAATATCCAGAACCTACAAAGAACTCAAACAAATTTACAAGAAAAAAACAAACAACCCCATCAAAAAGTGGGCAAAGGATATGAACAGACATTTCTTTAAATCATAGTTTTTTTTTTTTTTTGGTATTCTTGTGTTAATATCTGTGCATCTGGTGGGACAATCTCTTCTTCCAGTTTTATGAAGTAGTTTTTATAGAGAAATATATTTTTTTGTATGTGTGTCCTACAGTTTTACTTGGATAAAATACTTTGGCTTTGGTTCTGAGTGGTCAGAATATGGTCTCTATAAAAATTATTTGGTAATCAATGTCTCCAAGTGTCCTGGTGGCCATTCTGTGATTATTTGCCATGGCACAAGTTTGCTCAGAGGCGGGGATGGCAGGCAGACCAGCCTTCAGGCCCTTCAAGAACATGTACAAGTACATGGCATCTCTGCTGCTGGAGTAAATGTAATTGCTGGCTGTGGTGGTATGCCTTGAACTGGTGGCTTTAAGGCTCTGGGGAACACGCATGTCGGCTTTCTCTGTCCTGGAGAAAACTTCCTCACTGTGCTAGACTGTTTATACTCTAGGATGGAGGGTCCTGCATGTGCTTCAGTACAACAGTCATGGCTGAACTATTGGGTCCAGCTGGTGGTGCAATACTGCAACCCTCTGAATGGATGTAGGATGGATGTCAGTGAGGCCCCAGGGATGTGGAGATGCAAGGGCTATTGGTTCTCAGGGAAGGATATACTCTGATAGTGACCATGCTTTCAAGATGGCATTGCACTGCAGTAACCTGGGTCTCAACAAGTGAAGGTGATCTAGTGTTAATTTTTTTTCTCTGGGATAATAAAATCCTATGAACTCCAGGCAACTCCCTCTCATGGACTTAGGCCCTGTGAGGGCTGAGGGGCTCTACTATAGCTAGAATTTCAAGTTTCTGTGGTTGAAATGTGGGCTTTGGGGCATTCTCCACTTACCTATTCTCAGATCTATGGGGAGTACCTCTTGGTTCTGAGCCAATCTTGGCCAGATTCTTTGCTTCGCTCTCTATGCCACCATCTCAAGCTTCCATGCCCCAGAAAGTCTTCATCACTTCCTTGCTGAATTTCATTGTTCTCCCTTAAACATCCTATTTAATGTGTGGTTTGCTGTTACGGTTCTTCTTCGTGGAGGAGGTGAGCCCTAGAGGCTTCTAGTAAGCCATCTTGATGACATCTGTCTGGGTCATTTTTTTTTAAAGCATCCATTTATATTGGTTGTGAACATTATTTACTAGTTCACATTTTAAATGAATAGGTTGCATCATCATATTAGTCGAAGTCTGCATTATAACTTTAATAGTGAGTTTATGGATTAAAATATATGTGTGGATTGTGTGTCTGGTTCAGCATTTACACTGAAAACTTGAACACATGATTTAACTTTGTTTGCCTCAGTTTCCAGGTAATGATAACATCTTCAAGGGAAAATCAATGCTTTTATTTTGAAAGATGCGAGCTTTTTGGAGGAGTTAATAAAGAACTCTTGGCAAAGGAAAAGGCTGTGGGTTGACAATATTTGACAATAACCAACCTTGAGATAAAAATATAGGCAGACATCTATAAAGATTAATGTGTTCTTTATGTGCTGCTTATGAAAAATGACCTGAATACTAAGGTGATGATAAAGATTTGTTGTTCAAGAGAGAATGGAACTCTAGAGACAGAGTTTCACAGAGCAATTACTCTAATGCTGACATTAATATCTGAAGAAAGTTGTTTTCTCCCATAGCAAAGGTAACACTCTACTGATTTTCAACATAAAAATCCCTCTGACCTCTATTTGTAAGGTTCCTCATGGCATGAAACTCAAATAGGTAAGGAATTGACTTTCAATTTCAATCACTTCATGCATATTCAGCTGGACTGGCATGTGGCCCACATTAACCTGGTTATTACTAAAAGCAGAATGTTCTTCTTTAAGGGACCAAGTTTTCAGTCCTGAAGCTCATCAAAACCAACTGAGCCTTCAAAATGCCAAACACATCACCCATAAACTATAAATCAGAGCAGGCATCAGAATCTGAGGTTTAATAATAAACATTTGTTCCTTCTTAGGAAAGCTACATGTCACAAGCATGTAACTGCTGGCAAGGGGGAGAGAGTACATATGATTTACAGCAAAAATAGAAAACATACGAAAAAATGTTTAAGAAAAAAACCACCGTGAAGTATGTAGGCATGTTTTCTTTACTTCTATGCCCACTTGTGCTTGATTCCAAAAGTCATGTTGATGCTAGAAAACTGATTAGTGTTTTATGACTCCAAATTTTCCTTTCCTCTTTTTTTTTTTTTTTTTTTTTTTGAGATGGCATTTTGTTCTTGTTGCCAAGGCTGGAGTGCAGTGGCATGATCTTGGCTCACTGCAGCCTCTGTCTCTCAGGTTCAAGCGATTTTCCTGCCTCAGCCTTCCGAGTAGCTGGGATTACAGGCATGTGCCACCACACCAAGCTAGTTTTGTTTTGTTTTGTTTTTTCTTTCTTTCTTTCTTTCTTCCTTCCTTCCTTCCTTCCTTCCTTCCTTCTTCCTTCCTTCCTTCCTTCCTTCCTTCCTTCCTTCTTCCTTCCTTCCTTCCTTCCTTCCTTCCTTCCTTCCTTCCTTCCTTCCTTCCTCCTTCCTTCCTTCCTTCCTTCCTTCTTCCTTCTTCCTTCCTTCCTTCTTTTCTTCCTCTTCCTTCTTTTCCTTCCTTCCTTCCTTCCTTCCTTCTTTCTTCTTTCTTTCTTTCTTTCTTTCTTTCTTTCTTTCTTTCTTTCTTTCTTTCTTTTTCTTTCTTTCTTTCTTTCTTTCTTTCTTTCTTTCGTTTTTGTAGAGACAGGGTTTCTCCATGTTGGTCAGGCTGGTCTCGAACTCATGACCACAGGTAATCCACCCACCTTGGCCTCCCAAAATACTGGGATTACAGGCATGAGCCACTGCGTCCAGCCACTTCTCTCCATTTTTAAAGTATACTCTGTCATTTATCAAATTTTCTGAATCATAAAAATCACTAGAAACAATTTATAAATATATGAACTCTTTAAGTTATCTGAAGACAGACGGTTTTAGTTCAGACTACAGATAAGGCAGTGACTCTCAACAGCTCTTTTACAGTCTCCTCCCAATGCTGTATCATGGTCAGAACCCAAAATATGACTAAAAAGCACAGGTTTGAAATATCACACCTAGTACATATAAAAAGAAAGTTTAGAGTCCAGGTAATAAATACATACTGAACAGTTTAGGAAAGAGAGTGAGGAACTAAGAAATGTATCAGGAGATATTTAACAACTAGTGGCTGACACACGACTGAACAGAATAAATACAATTATTTTAATGACTTGGTTAAGGCACCTAACGTTATTAGGATTATCTAGGTCAATTATCTAGGTATTCTTAGGCATGTCTTGATTCCTTAAACTTTTAATTAGCAATTGCATTCAATATTATGATACTTGAAGTAAAACAGGCAGATAGAGAATATTCCTTATAATATTCTATTTTAGCCTATGTTATTGCTTTCTGGATATATTCTTCATGACATTAACTCATTGAAATGTGGTAACTATTAGAAAGAAAGTGATTAACTCATTCTGACATTGAATAAAAGATAGCCAGCTGAATAATAAAATCACATTTGGCTGCATTGGAAATACAGTATAACAAAGGATATCAATTAAATCCCAAACTATATCATTAATGATTGTTCTGTTTTGGGAGAGAGTAGAGAAAAAAAATTTCCAGATACTCATATTAAGCTATGTAGGTGAGAGTTTTAACTGTTATATATAACTGCATAACTACTTTTTAAAATATAAGCCATGATAATTGGGTATAGTGGCTCAGACCTGTAATCCCAGCATTTTGGGAGGCCAAGGCAGGCGGGTCACCTGAGGTCAGGAGTTTGAGACCAGCCTGGCAAACATAGTGAAACCCAGTCCCTACTAAAAATACAAAAAATTAGCCAGGTGTGGTGGCACACGCATGTAGTTCCAGCTACTCAGAAGGCTGAGGCAAGAGAATCACTTGAACCCAGGTGGCAGAGGTTGCAGTGAGCTGAGATCGGGCCACTGCACTCCAGCCTGGGTGACAGAGTGAGACTTTGTCAAAAAAAGAAAAAAGGAAAGAAAAGAAAAGAGAAAGAAAGAAAATATAGATAGATAGAGAGAGAGAGAGAGAGAGAGAGAGAGAGAGAGGGATAGATGCCATGATAACAATAAATCGAGGAAGGAAATGAAAGCATCAGGGACAAGAAAAAAATTTTTAAATGTTGCACTTAGTCTCTTTTAACTGTGCATCATTTTCTTAGGATATCTGTAGGAAAATAACAATTGTTCTAATTCCTAAAGAGCTCATTTTTTCCTTGCCCTTGTCCTTCATTTTGAATAATTTTTACAATTATGTTCTAACTATATAGAAATGATTTTCATGAAATGGGTATTATGACTCTTGATGCACAAGCAATACGACCTGATTAGGTCATAGGAAAAAAATATAGAATATTTTGTACAAGTGTGCCTGCTAATGAAATATGGCACTGAGATACCAAATTAATTAACCATCCAACAAACCAACCAACATAACAAAGACTTCATTACTTCAAGAGCACCTCAAAAGCACACCAAGGTCTATAATGGAATAACTAAAATATTTTCAAATACAGGGCATAATTCCTCAATGAGTACTATTTTTTTCGACATTAAAATGCACATATTTCTACGACTGAAAACTGTTCTCAGCTCTCGATATTGAATATATGATGGCAGACAATCTCAGCTACTAGTTCTTTTGCCTTATAAGTGGTTTTGAATACACGATGAATAACAGAATATGCACATAATAAAATACATTGTTTTACGTATCAGTTGTCACACTATTCCATTTGTATAAATACAGATGGGGCACAAGTGGTGAGATTCAGTGACTTCAGCATTCTCTAGAAACGCTGAATAAAAATTCTCACAAAGCTGCTGGTTAGCTAAGAGAAAGAAAATGATTTTAAATATTGGTGTTTATAGGCATCAGTTTAGAAGATTTAAAATCTAAAGGGCTTTCCAAATTTCTAGATCTGGAGCTTGATCTAGTCAGTGCTATCTAATAGAATAAAATGCAAGCCATAAGTATAGTTTTAAATTTTCTAGCAGTCACAGTAAAACTGAAAATAAACAGCTGTAATTTATTTTAATAATATATTTTATTTAACGTAACATATCTAAAATATTATTTCAACATGTAGCACTAGCCATGCTACCAGTGCTCAATAGCTATTTGAGGCTAAAAGCTACCTAATTAACTAGCAGAAAACTAGACTTTGAATGAAAACTTTGAATGAATTTAATTTTTTATTTAAGTCCTAGTTCAAACTAGAATATTTACTTATGATTTATTCTGAACTGCAAATCTATTTAGTAAGTCAATGCAAACCAAAAAATATATTTTTTTAATAATTAAATTTAAAAATCATCTTGGTTTATAAAACTGCTATAGTTAAGACCAGAACTCAAATATTAAACGTATATATTTTTCTTACTCATATACCCAGTTAAAAACCTATATGAATTTAAAAACAAAAACTGGATAAAACAGAACATTTAGAATTAAAATATTTTGAAAATCATAATTTTATGAACAATGAAAACACGAATCAAAATTAATTATACCCACCATGAACACAGTTATACTCCCAGTGTTTTTTGGACATACCCTGAATGTCATCACTAGTTTAAAATAATCAACTGAGATTTGTATAATATTAGAAACCAGGAATACTCTTTATTTCCCAATCATTATTTAACAATTTTTTCCCAATAGTTTCTCTAAAACATGAAAACTCATGTGAATCAATTTTTTGCCCGTTTATCCACATATCATATTACATTAAAATTAGCAAAAATTTTGAAGTCAGAGGGAGACGCATCTTAATCTAACATTTATTTGGCCTATCATTGGGATCACAGCAATGCCAGTACCAAGTAGACAATATCATCTCCCCTGTGAATTGACTGAAAGGATTACGTGATACAATATATTTTAAATGACAAATGAATAAATAGTCCTTATTTGAGAATGACAGTGTTAACGTAGACTTTGATTGAGATATTTTAAGTGGTAGGTATATATCTTAGCATAAACAGCTTAAAAGTCAAGTCAGTTGCAAAAGAAGATTCTAGACGTAGTAACATTTCTGCTTTTTCACAACTCAGCCTCTCAAAATTACAACCTAGAATAAAAGACAATGCTTTTTACTCTTAGACTGGACATAAGATAAAAAGCTTACAAAAATTGAGGTAACTTGGCATGGTGGACACAGTTTAGTATTAGACCAATGTCTTTGAATTCTAGAGAAACATGAATACTAGAGAAGGATGAGAATATGAGTTTGTGAAATACCAAGTAAATGAAAACTATCAATGATATCTTTGAATACAATAGTCATTTTTGGTTTTTTGGCCACTTCTGTGGAATAAATGTTGTGTCCTCCCCATCTAAATTTTTATGTTAAAACCCTAATCCCCAATGTCATGACATTTAGATATGGGGCCTTTGAGAGATGATTAGATCATAAAGTTGGAAGCCCTTATGATGGGATTAGTGCCCTTATCAGAGAAACAAGAAAGTATGTTTATTCTCTGATCTCTGTTATGTGAAGATCCAATCAGAAGACCACATCTGAAAACCAAAAGGCAGACCCTCTCCAGATACCAGATCTTCCAGAACCTTGACCTCAGATTTCCCAGCTTGCAGAACTATGAGAAATAAATGTCTGATATTTAAGCCACCCATCTGTGGTAATTTGTTACAGCACCCCAGTTGACTAAAACAGCCAACTGGCATCAGTTAATTCTATTTCTCCTAAAAATGCCTAATATTTTATTGGGAATATAGTCTTCTTTCACTCTTTGTCAATGTGTTTAGAAGGAATCTGGTACTTCTCAGATGCCAGGGATACCATGTAAGAGGCTTGATTATGCTATGGTGGCAATGACTGATACAATGGCTATGTAACTATTCAGAGCTAATAATCATCGTGCAGTGTTTGATAACAAATCTGGACCAGAAGAAAACATTATTTCTGGCTGCAGTTTAGTCTGGAAAGAGGTGGGACATTACTAGAGCAATTTTGTCACCGCAGAGAATATCTGTCTTAAATGTAACCAAAATGATGGAAAAAGAAACCAAGAAAAATAAATAAAGATTATGTATTACTAAGTCACATTTGAAACTAGAACTACTTGGGAACTTTCTGACTATATGAATCATTTAAGTCTGTTTTCCTTAAGACATTTTGGGCAAGTATGTAAGTCACTTGCAAACAGAACAATTTAACACAGGAAGTCTAAGAATTGACTTTAATTTTTCCTATTTGCATGCTTATCCTTTCTATTAACTATAGTATAGAACTAATCTAACTGTCTAGTTCATGCTCTTCAATAGTGAGTTTTAGTTTTATCTCTGAAGATCAAGCTATTGACCTTAAACACTTTAACACAATAAAACATCATGCTTTTATTTACTTATTTGCTATAGATTAGTTCTCAACTGATAGCCAACACCAAATGTACATCTTTTGCTAATAGCATTCCCACCAGCAATAGATTATATTTGTTACAATGTCCTACTCAATAACAGTAACAATAACACATATTCCCCCAGTCTAAGAAACCAGATCCATTTCTGTATCTACTATAGAACAAAAGCTTTCTACCACTTGCAAAATAGTAGCAAATACTTCTACCCTCAGGAGAAAGAGAAGAAAAAAAAAAATCCTAAGGGAAGACCTGAAATACATTCTGGGCACAGATTATTAAAAAGTTCATACTAATGAAAGAACAGTAGGATTTTCATATTGGGTTCTACCCTCGAAACTCATGACATACTTCCCTACCTAAGGCTGATAGTAAAACAGAAAAATGGAAAATGTCATCCTCCCTTTCTGCTAACACTAGGCTAGAAAGTGTTGAGTAATACACAACAGTCTACAGTCGGGGGAATTATAAGAGTGTGGAAAGAACGACCTTCTCCAAGACAGAAGTGCACATAGGAAATCTGGATTTGAGAGTGGATGAGACATTGAGAGAAACTACCTGACAGACCAGCCCACACTTTAATCATAAGGTAAGTCAGAGTATTTGGAAGCCTGTGGTGAACTGAGAGTGACCAGAAGCAGAAAACCAGAAACTCAGTGTCTTAATTTATTTTCTGCTGCTATAATAGGATACCACAGCCCGGATAATTTATAACAAATAGGAGTTTATTTGGCTCATGCTTCTGGGGTCTGGGAAATTCAAGAGTATGACACCAGCATCTGGTGGGGTTTGTTCCATCGTGGAAGACATCACATGGTGAATGAGCATGTAAGACAGAGAGAAGAGTGAAGCCAAATTCATCCTTTTATCAGGAGCACACTTTCTCAATAATGGCATTATTTCACTTTTAAAAGTGGATCCCTTGTGACCTAATCAACTCTTAAAGGGCCCCCTTCTCAACACTGTTAAATGGCAATTAAATTTCAACATCAATGTTGGTGGGAACATTCAAACCATAGCACTCAGCACCTGAATATTGGCACAACTCCCTATAATAAAGTCCTTACCAAAAAAAAAAAAAAAGCAATTTCTGGATAAAATATATAAACAATTTAGTAAGTTTCTACTACTGTACTCAAGATATATGGCTTTTAAGCAAAATTATAAGATACACAAAGATGCAAGTAAATAAATAACACACTGTCAAAAGAGAAAACAATAAAACTAAGTTTATATATGACACATATGTTTATCATATTAATCATCTATATATTAAAATTCCCATCTGTGAAATTTAATATATAGATGATTACCATGTTAAAGAATCTAGTGGAAAAGATAGGACATATGCATGATTAGATGGGAAATGGCAGCAGAATGAAATAAAATAACATAATACAAGAAAGGAGGAAATAAAAATGCTAGAAATAAAAGCAAAAAGAACAAACCTGCAGGCATCATATTACCCAACTTTAAACTACACTGCAAGGCTGCAGTAACCAAAATGGCATGGGACTGGTACAGAAACAGACACATAGACCAATGGAACATGTTAAAGGAAAGAAAAATAAAGCTGCAAAACTATAATCTTGTGACAAAGTCAACAAAAACAATCAATGGGGAAAGGACTCCCTATTTAATAAATGGTGCTGGGATAAGTGGCAAGCCATCTGCAGAAGATTGAAGCTGGACCTTTTCTTTACTACATACAAAAACCAACTCAAGATCAATTAAAGAGTTAAATGAAAACCCTAAAACTATACAAATCCTGGAAAATAACCTAATAAATACATTCTGGACATAGAAACTAGAAAAGATTGTATAGAAATGCCAAAAGCAATTGCAACAAAAATGAAAATTGACAAGTGGGATTTAATTAAATTGAGGAGCTTCTGCACAATGAAACTATTCACACACAACCTACAGACTGGAGAAAGTATTTATAATGTATGCATCTGACAAAGTTCTAATATCCAGAATCTATAAGGAACTTAAAGAAATCAACAAGCAATAAACAAATAACCCTATTAAAAATAAGCAAAGAACATGAACAAACACTTTTTTAAAGAAAAAATAGAAATGGCTAACAAACATATGAAAATATGCTCAACATCACTGATCATTAGAGAAATGCAAATAAAACAATGAGATGGTAAAGAGGTTTAATTGATTCACAGTTCTGCATGGTTGGAGAGGTCTCAGGAAACTTACAATCATGGTGGAAGGCAAAAGGGAAGCAGGTACCTTCTTCCAGTCTTCTCATATCAGTCAGAATGGCTATTACTAAAAAGTCAAAAAATAACTGGTGCTGGTGAGTTTGCAGAGAAAAGTGAATGCTTATACACTGCTGGTAAGAATGTAAATTAGTTCAGCCACTGTGGGAGGCAATTTAGTGATTTTTTCAAAGAATTTAAGACAGAACTACCATTTGACCCAGCAATCCCATTATTAATTATATACCCAAAAGACTATAAATTGTTCAACCATAAAGACATAGGAAAGTGTCTGTTCATCACAACACTATTCCCAATAGCAAAGTCATGGAATCAACCTAAATGCCCATCAAAAGCAGACTAAACAAAGAAAAGGTGGTACATATATACCCTGGACTACTAAACAGTCATAAAATAGAATTAGATTATGTCCTTTGCAGCAACATGGATGTAGCTGGAGGCCATAACCTTTGATATGCTTTGGCTTTGTGTTGCCACCCACCTCTCATCTTGAATTGTAATTCCCTAGGTGTTGAGGGAGGGTCCTGATGGGAGATTATTGGATCATGGGGGTGGTTTTCTTCCATGATGCTCTCGTGATAGTGAGCGAGTTCTCATGAGATCTGATGGTTTTATAAGTGAGGTTTTCTCCTGCTCGTTCTCTTTCCTGCAGCCCTACGAAGAAGGTGCCTGCTTCCCTTTTGCCTTCCACCATGATTGTAAATTTCCTGAGACCTCTCCAGCCATGCAGAACTGTGAATCAATTAAACTCCTTTCCATTATAAGTTACCCAGTCTCAGATATGCTTCATAGCAGCATGAAAATGGACTAATGTAATCCTAAGCGAACTAATGTAGAAACAGAAAACCAAATATTGGATGTTCTCACTTACGAGAGAAACTGAACATTGAGTACACATGCACACAAAAAACGGAACAGCAGACACCAAGGTCTACTTGAGGGTGGAGAATGGGAGGAAGGAGAGGACTAAAAAAACTATCTATTGGGTACTATGTGTATTACCCGGGTGATGAAATAATCTATATGCCAAACCCCTGAGACACACAATTTACCCATAAAACAAACATGCACGTGTACCCAAACCTAAAATAAACAATTTGTAAAAAAGAAATTAAAAAAAGAAATGCTGGAAATGGACAAAATATAAAACAGAAATATAAACTGCCACTGGTGGGTCGTAGATTCTATATCACCAATAAGAAAAATGGTAAGCTTAAAGATATGTCAGTTGAAATTACTCAAATTAAAATACAAAGAGAAGAAGTGTTAGGAAAAAAGTTTGGAGCAATATAAAATGTTCTAACATATGTGTAACTGAACACCCAAAAGCAAGAGAGTTAGAATGGGACAAAATACAGCCAGATACATAAAATAAATAAAGGAATAGAGAAGTATTTTAAGAAGCCTCTCAATCCATTAAAACACTAATGAGTAAGGTTTTCTATAATTAAGTTGCCTCATTTTCTGTGTGTTGCAACAAAGTTCAATTTTGGAAATGAGTAAAAGTTTGGCTTCTTATTTTAAATTTCAATAAACCTAAGGTGCACACTTTTTTCACATTTTAACATCTCCGGAATTGGGCAGACTCTAGACCAAATGGAATGTCATTAATTTAACTGCTCATGAAAATACAAAACAATGGTATATCTTTCAATTGATGGTATCTGAGATTGGATGCAATATGTTAATTACTCTACTTTGACAAACAAGTTGTGATAAAGGGATGTGTGCCTTTGTCAAAGGTTTATAGGCTAAAACACTATAACACTGTGACTGCTGTGCTCTGCTGCCTGTCATCCCAGGAGACACTACTAATTACCTAGTGCCAACTATTAAATGGAAAGAACACAATCAGTATGGGAATGAGACCTCTACTATGTCATCAGAGTATTTCAAGCAAGATGCCAGGGAACTGTTAACTTAAAAATGCAAATTAGCATTTAAGTAAGTGCTTAGGTCAGGACTCTTAATAGAACTTCCTTCAGTGATGGAAATGTTCAATGTGTGCTGCCCAATATCGTAGCCATAGCCATAGGCGACTACAGTACTTGAGACATGACTAGTACAACTGACAGACTGAATACATAATTGTATTTAATCTGAATGTAAATGTGAATGCACACATGTAACTAGTGGTGATGTGTTGAACAGCAAAGCTTAGACATGGGGTTTGAGCATTTTTAACATTAGGATGGAAAGATCAGGCATTTTGTTGCCCTAATGCACTGCTCTGAAAATACTAGTGCTACTTTGACATCCTTGGTCCTGCATCATGAACCCAGTTGGGGTAAGAGAGAAACAATTAAGAATGTAATAAGCACAGGAGGTGGTGAGCTCAGCAGCTAAATACCAACTGTCTTTCCTTTCTCACGTGGTACTGACAAGCTTCCAGATTTTTCTTGAGAAAAGCATTTCCTTGCTAGACAGAGAAATCCCCAATACTTGCCCCCATTTTATTATTAGGTTTTTTTTTTTCTCAATGTAGTATTAGGAACAATAAAAAAGTGGGAGATATACATTAAGCATTATTATTAATTATACTTTCTAAATATTATAACAACCGATAGTGAGAATAATAATAAAATTCAGGACCTTAACCCATATCCATACTTAGATTTTCCAGAGGATAAAAATATTCCCTGCTGATGAACCAAAAATTTGTAAAAATTTGTAATCAGTATTTGATAGTATTTTATATCATTGGTAATTATTTATAATTCTTAAGTATACATTTTTTTGTACCTTATGTATTATATTCTTTAGTAAACAATTTGGGCAAATTGAAAATGTTTTTCAGTATAAAGTTATTAGTGAATTCCAATCATTTCCAAAGTCTCTTAACATATTTAATTGTAAGAAGTAGGTAGTAATTTAAATTCCAGTAAAACGTAATGTCTTACCAAATTTAATTTAAATGTCTAATTTTAATATCATCACTGATATAAAGTGAGAATGTAAATAAATACATACATGTATGTAACATTATTATTATTATTATTATTGAGATGGAGTCTCGCTCTGTCACCCAGGCTGGAGTGCACTGGTATGATCTTGGTTCACTGCAGCCTCGGCCTCCCAGTTTAAGCAATTCTCCTGCCTCAGCCTCCCAAGTAGCTGGGATTGCAGGTGCATGACACCACACCCGGCTAATTTTTGTATTTTTAGTAGAGAGGGGTTTCACCATGTTGGTCAGGATGGTCTCAAACTCCTAACCTCATGATCCGCCTGCCTTAGCCTCCCAAAGTGCTGGGATTACAGGCGTGAGCCACCACGCCTGGTCTGTATGTATTACATGTAGATATAAGAGGTTTTCTTCATATGATTGTGTGATTTGTTCTCTACATAAAACAACTCAGCTTAGAGAATAAGAGATGGCTGAATGCCAATCTATACTCTGGCTGTATTATTGCATAGGGCTGTATTCTACCAGAAAAGAAAACACCATTTTCATCACACAAGCCATTGAGCCTCTGCTAAACAGTTCGCCTACGGATATAAGTGCCCAGAAGGAACAACTTTTTATAAAGTGTCTATGTACCTTTTAAAAATGTCTTCCTTGACAGAAAAACGTCAAGACTAGGGCAATGAAAAGTTGTGCAAGGAAAACAGACCTGAACACCATGAAACAATGGAGTGCACGTGCATTAGACACGCAACAGGAGTGACATTTAAGTTTTGGTTTTCATTTGATCTTATCATACATTACTAAAGAATATAGACCTCAAGAATAAGAAGTCATCTTTTAAAATATGAAATATATATCCTTGGCTCAAGAATTTTAAAAAATGCTGAGAAGGACAAAACTAAATTTAAAACATTATATTTTTTTCATTATTATTTTCAAATAACTTAAATAATGTAATTGGATTGTTTGTAACTCAAAGGATAAATGCTTGAGAGGATGGACACTCCATTTTCCATGATATGCTTATTTCACACTACATGCTTGTATCAAAACATCTCATATACCCCCCAAATATATATATATATATATATATACACACACACGTAGTATGTATCCACAAAAATTGTAAAAAATGATAAAATAAAAAGTAAAATTTTCTCTTCTCAAAACAATTCTACATGCAAGAAAAGTGAAGTGCCAACATTTAATCGATTTGTCCAAATATAGTAAGAACACATTGGAGCCAGGACCTAAGCTAGAATTTCTTGACTTCTAGATACATTTCATACATCATTCTATGCTCACATATCTTCGAGAGTCCCTTAATTGAGTAACAGTTTGAGGAAGGCCATACCAGAATTCTTGACTGCAAGTAACAATATTGGATTTTATCTAATTAAAACTAAAAGGAGTGTATTAAAAAGGATACTGGGTGTACCAATTTACATTTCTACCAACAGTGTACAAGGGTTTCCTTTTCTCCATATCCCTGCCAACACTTATCTTTTTTCTTTCTCAATAATGACCAAGCTAACAGGTATGAGGTGATATTTAAGTGTGATTTTGATTTGCATTTTCCTGATGATTAGTACATTTTAGCTCCTTTTCATATACCTGTTTGCTATTTGTATGTTTCTTTTGAGAACTGGTATGGCCATTATAGAAGACAATATGGAAGTTGCTAAAAAAATAATAATAATAATAAAAATAGAGCTATCTTATGATACAACAACCTCAATTCTTGGTACATTTTCAAAGGATATAAAATCAGGGTCCTTAACAGATCTCTGCACTACTGGGTTCATTTCAGCATTATTCACTAAGTAGCCACAATATGGAAACAACTAAAATGTCTCTTGGTGGATGAATGGATAAAGAAGTTGTGCTTTATAAATACAATAAAATGTTAATTTTTAAAAAAGAAGAACACAATTTGCAACAAAATGGATAAACCTGAAGGTCATTATGCTAAGTAAAATAAACCAAACACATAAAAAAAATTACTGTAGGATCTTACTTATATGTGGAGACCAAAATCGTCAAACACATAGAAGCAGAAAGTAGAATGGAGGTTGCCAAGGAGCTGAGGGGAGGGGGAAAGGAGAAGCTCTCAGTCAGAGGGCATAAAGTTTTAATTACGTGAGATGAACAAGTTCTGGAGACCTAATGTACAACACTATGACTATAGTTGACACGGTTTTATATATACATGAAATTTGCTAAGAGGATAGATCTTAACTATTCTTACCACAGAAAAATAGATGATAGTAACGATAGGAGGTGATATAAGTTAATAAGCTTAACTGTGGTAATTAAGTGTTCCATAATGTATATCAAATCATTAACTTGCAATCTTAAATATATGAAATTTTAATTTCAATTATAGCACAATAAAACTGAAGGCAAAATATGAAGGGTGTGGGCAGCTGATAAACTTGTTGGGTGAACTAAAAAACCCAGATCAGGGCAAAGCTTCCAAGAATGTTGGCTGAAACCACACCATGAAACTGGCTGTTGAAACAATAACGTCTACTCCATAGAGCCTTTATAGAAAATGTCTACCTGCTTCCGGACTACAAAAGCCACTTCTATGCTAGCAACTTGACTCACAACAACTGATGCCAGTGAAAACCAAATATTCTGTAACCATCCACCTAACAAAACTTAGAAGCACTGCAGGGAGCCTGCTTTTTCTTACTGACCAATTCCAAATCAAGTTCAGATGATTGGCTGTATAGGTGACAGGTTTGTATCCTAACTTTAGCTGATTTCCATGTTGAGAACTGAGAAATATAGAAACTATAGAAAGGCTAGTCAAAGATGATAGGAAACCAATTTAATGATGTGCAAAACCAAATTTAAATATATTTCAGGGCGGGCGTGGTGGCTCACACCTGTAACCCCAGCACTTTGGGAGGCTGAGGCAGGTGGATCACGAGGTCAGGAGTTCAAGATCAGCCTAGTCAAGATGGTGAAACCTGGTCTCTATTAAAAATACAAAAAACTAGCTGGGCGTGGTGGTGGGCGCCTGTAATCCCATCTACTCGGGAGACTGAGGAAGAGAATTGCTTGAACCCAGGAGGCAGAGGTTGCAGTGAGCCGAGATCGCGCCACTGCACTCCAGCCTGGGTGACAGAGAAATAAAATTAGGGCCTATAATATATGAATTTTTAACTGGTTGCACATTTATTTCTGATAATGATTATTCTTGATTTTCTTATGACACAGTAAGTTTTTAAGAATTATCCCAGAACTCATGTTGATCCAACAATTAATCAAGAAATTGATCTATAAATGTGGCATAAAAAGGATATTTGTATTTTTAAGTTACACTTTGTTGTTTCCAAATATAAAGACCTTCATGATTAGAACAAAGCAAAACAGAATAAACAAAATATACACATCCATGCAATGCAATTAAGAAAATAAAAATTAGGAAAAAAAATAACCAGACAGAGAAAATGAAAGGAAAGAATGAGACAAGAATTATAGTGGGGTCTAAGATAAGATGATAATTTTAATGGGCTATTGGATTTTAAGTAGATTAAAGAGTTGTTTTATAAGGAATTTATATGATATGAAATGAGCAATCTGAATTTCTACGTTCCAAGTGCTCTATTTTCAGGGGAAAAATCTCCATCCCCTGGAGATATTTACATAATTAAGTTTTGGACCCCAAAACAACTTTGTAACTTATTTAGCCTAAACTCCCTATTTTATGTCCAAATACTTGATTTATTACTGCATTTTACAATGACTGTAGGAATGGTCATAGTAATGTGAAAAATGAAGCAAGTCTCTCTAAGAAAGCTCACCTTGATTTGCTAAACATTAAGCAGGTGAAAGAGAGTGGGGGAAGAAAAGAGCAACAATTACCATAGTTGGAGTTTATGTCAAGAGATCTGTAATGTGGCTGTAAACGTAATAAACAGACATCTCATTCTGTAAAGGAAGGGATTTTAACTAAACAATCCTAAGTCGTCGTCAGTTACAAATTGAAAATAACACATGAAAAATGCTGAGCATGTTGACTGTGACACAGTAGCCCTTCAACAAATTTAAACTATCATAAAATCCTAGTACAAACTATTTTCTAAATTTACCCCTATGCCATGGATTTGTTTCCTTAGATGACATAATGATTAATCCATTTGTGGCTTGTTTGTGAGTACAAAGTGGTAAAACTAGAAGTGATGGCATACAAAGAAAGATAAATTTTAAAAATGACTCATTGCTTTCAGCACTTAGGATATGGTTAATTAATAAAAAGTCAAAACAGAAAGAAACTTGCCTGGGGCTTATAGAACTGAAAAATGAAAACATCGTTTTTTTCCTTGCAATAGTTACTGACTAAACTCCTTATGCTAAGCAAAGATTAAAAAGTCTTTGGAAAGTTCTCAGGATATTAGACATATAAAAAACTACCTTATAAGCAGTAAGGCTATCATTTTATGCCTATGTACATCCTATAAAAGCACTGACTCAATATCAAATTCATAGTCATTTGGAAAAGAGTGGCTAAATTAAATCACTGATTTGTGGCTAAACCCAAACAACAAATACATTTTATTTCTTTTCATAGTTGAATGCAGCCTTAGAGATTCTGTTGAATTGTAGCTTTTTACAAATAAATCTTAAGGTGAACTCTATTTGCATCTTGATACCTACTGGAAATAGTTTCAATTCTAAACTATGTTTTCTTTTGTCACTTTTAGCATAAATTAAAGAAAATGCACTTTGTGGGAGGTGAGGTGAGAGGTTGGTAGGAAAATAAGGTTCTGCTAAAGGCTCACTATGTGTCTTAGTTCATTTGTGCTGCTATACCAGAATATCTGAGACTAGGTAATTAATAAAGAACAGAAATGTATTGGCTTATGGTTATGGAGGCTGGGAAGTATGAGAGCATGGTGCCAGCATCTGATGCAGGCCTTCTTACTAAGTCATCTCCTGACGTTAGGTGGAAGGGCAAGAGAGGACAAGACTGAGAGAGGGAAGGAGGTTGAATTTATCGTTTTATCAGGAATCCGCTCCCGTGCTAACGAACCCACTTCCTAATAATGACATTAATCCTTCCATTCATGAGGGCTCTGCCTCTGAAAGTTCCCACTTCTCAACACTGGTGCTTTGGGGATTCAGTTTCCAACACATAAATTCTGGGGGACACATTCAAACCAGAGAACTATACAACTTGAAAAAATTTACTCTATGTAGTCCTTGAATTGATATAGTTTATTATGAAAGGGGAGGCTGGACAAGCTTTCTTTCAGAATTAATATTCCCAGGATCCTTCATTTAGTCTCACATAGGGAGATCAGTAGTGATTTTGTTGTTGTTCAGAGCTTTAACTGATTTTGAAACTTATTTCAGTTAATTTGAAACATCTTCATAACATTCTACATTATCTGAATTTTTAATATGAACATCTCTAATCATAGACAAGAGCGTTTTGCAATATTGAAACAAAAATTTATTCATGAGTAAATCCCTAGACAGAACTTACAATTACAATTTTCCTTTCTCGTACCCACAGATTGATCTTTCTCCTTATTTATATAAAGTTAAAATAATGGGGGAAGAGAGCTTTTTACAAATCTTCGGAACTACATGTAAAACATTAGTGATATTCTGAAACCTCCAGCTTTTTATCCCTTGGAATTAAAAAATAAATTAGTAAGCACCAATTTGAGCCTACGAAAAAGTAACTCAAAATATGAACAACATTTTACCATCCATCTCTGTCTTACTGACTTTTCCATTGTATTGTTTAGTTTTATTGATATAAAATGAGTACACAAAAACTGCACATATTAAACATATACAATTTGATTAGTTTAAAAGTATGCATATACCCGTTATATCATCACCAAAATCAAGGTAATAAATATATCTATCACTGCCAAAAATTTCTGTGTGTGTGTGTGTGTGTGTGTATTTGGTAAGAACACAACATGCAATGTATCCTCCTCTCATATTTTAAAGTGCACAATACTGTCTTATTAATATAGATTATTACTATGTTACACATCAGATATTTATAACTAATTTATTATGCATAACAGAAACTTTATACCCATTGAAAAATAGTTTTCCATTTTCTCCTCACGCAGTCCCTGGCAACCATCATTCATTCTATTCTTAGTTACTATGAGTTTGACTATTTCCCATGGTATTTAACACCCTATTGCCAAAGCTCCTTCTCATTCAGTCTTCCTCCTCAGGCTTCCCCTAAGAAATGATTTGTATTATTCAAGAGCTAATTCTTTATTCAATATTACATGACAATTCTTCAAAAATTAAAATCAATTCAGTGGGAATGTGTTGAGCAATTATGCAATTAATATCTTAATTTTTATATTTATACTTATTAATTCTCCATCATTATTGGTTTAAAGAAGTAATAAGAATCATAAATTTAAAGGAAACTTATGAAAGGAGGAAAAGGACAAGGGTGTGTATAATTTGATAACAGATCCCCATATATCCAAACCAATCAATTAATAGAGCTAATATCTAGTAGGAAACAGAAGATGGAGTTGATTAGATGTAAATAAATACAATTGATGAGCAAAGCATAATTTGTACATTTTACAGATTCTAAATTTATATAAAATGATTTCATTTTTACACCATTTGATGCAAAAAGTTTTCTAAACAACTTGTTATACTCTAAAAAAAAAATTTATTCTAACACATGCGCACTATGTATTCATGAGTGTTTTTAGACGTACAGCATCCAAGGAATACATACTATTAGAATACTTTGGTTTTTTTCCCAAACTTTGTGTCCTAGACTCTTAATTGAAACTTTCGACTGTGCTTACTTGGCCAAATATCTATCATAAAATAAAGCCTAAAAAGTTATGTATTTAGGACATTATAAAAATTACCTAAAAACAATATATACTTTGGTATAAAGTAATCTTGAATTCCAAATTTCAACCCACCTTTATCTCCAGTTGAATGCATATATAACAGTCAAAGGGTGAAGTTGCAAAGAAACATTAATTTTTTTACAAGTATCCATTTAGAGGGATGAATTTTAAAAACAACCAAAAGGAGACAAGAGAAAATAGAAAATAAATGTAGAATTTTGGAAATTAGAAAAAACAGGCTGAATTTTATGAAGAAATCCAACCCAAAGATCAAAGTTGTGGGAAGTGATGTTGAGAGGCAGCTTTCTCTATCCCTGATAGTTACTCTAATGAGCCTATCAGCTATTTCATCTGGTAAATGCTAAAATTTATTGCACCTTCTTTGCCCTCTGCTGTCTTAATGGTGACAGAGAGGTTACACAATGAGACTGAGAGATATCGATTGGTTTATAAACAATAAAGACCACTGTTGGGTCTCTTCATGAGCAATCATATAAGAAATTCATTTTAAAAATAGATTTACGAAGAAGCATGATGTGTTCCCTTATGACAAGATTTCTTAATGCATATTATTTAATTTCCATGCATTTTGTGACTGATGCAAGAGCCACCCCAAATCCTAAATAATAATTTATAGACTGTTCTGTTTGCTTTGGCAATCACACTGCCAATTCGGCATGCTTCTTGATCTTTCTGATTTTGTATATTTTGCACTTATCTTTTCAAAGATATTCCCTGAATAATAATTAGGAAAAATCATTAAATTTTGCGTTTAGTTTTCTTCAATACCTATATCTATTGACATTCCAGTATTTTAATAAGGGAATTATTAATAGGAAATGTTACTAATGAGAATTTTAATAAAGTTTAATTCCTCCAAATTTTTAAAATGGCAAAGGCAATTCGCTTTGATTTCTTGTTTGTACTATTGAGTGTGCTGCCTTCACTTGTGTATACTTAGAATTTATTTTTTATACGTGTTTCTGTTAAATAAAAGGTTATAAATTTCTTATGATGAACTGCAGGGGATGGGGGAAGCAGATTAGATGAAACTCATTCCTAGATTCAGGAAAATCAAAATAAAATTGAGTAGACTGTTGTGTCAATATTTCTGATATAATTAATACAATATAAAAAGAATGTTATAGGGCTTTATGAATTTTAAAAATTTTATTCTTAATAAAAGAGTTCTTAGGAAAGTAAATTTGGTATTTGAACTGAGTAAAATAGTCTTATTAACTGGGTGACCGTGGATAAGCCATTTAATCTCTTTAAGTTATAACATTCACAACAATAAAACATGGATAACAAAAAGTAGGTTTGCTGTAAGAATTAAATAAAATACGCAGTTAAGATATCCTCTACAAGGATTGGCCAAAATAACTAATAAAAGAGAGCTATAACCCCCAACACTCTCCTCTTCTTTCCCAAGACATTATCATTCCTTTTATCGTCACATCAACATCAACTTGCCTTCTAGGGAATAGGACCCACTGGATGGAAAAAGGGGAATGGAATCATCTAGAAAAGACAATAAATATAAATATAAGAAGTAAAGATCATACACATTGTGTTTCTGGAAAATTATGAGAAGTTAATTGTGGACAGAATTTAGTGTATATTGGGAAAACTGTAGCCGGAAATGAGGCTACAAATGAAGACTAAGAAAAACTTTTAGGAGCATATAATAAAATACAAAGGAATTAGGATTTCATTTAGACAGCGGAGATTCTCTAAGACATTTTTAATGTAGATGGCAGATTTGTTATTTTAAAAGTGAACTATTGGTACCACTGAGGATGGATTGAAATTGGGCAAAATATAAAATGCTAGAGTTAGATATGTCTTCTGTGCAGTCATCATTTATTACTCTAAGAATAAGTTTTATTCTTTTTTAACTTGTATTAGACAAATTTTAATTTATGTTTTGTCTATTTGTCTAATTTTACATTCTTTGTCCTCATATCCCCTGCTTTACTTTTCCTAAATTGTCATCTCATTTTACTGCCTTTCATACTTTGTCTTTTCAATTACTTGTTACAATATTTTAAATTTTGTATATCCACCTCTAATTAACTGATTATCTCAATTATTCATTGAATGAATGTTTTCTGTGTGTGAAGTATAAACCAGACTCCATCATCATTTGTGCTTTCCCCCTGTGTCTCTTGTAAAATATAATTAGAAATTTGTTTTGAGAATTCATTTGTAAACAGTTTTGCCAATGTTTTCCTTCTTTGAAATTGCCATAGTGAATTGTGATGGTTAGTTTTACGTGTCAACTTAAAACTGGTCACAGGGTGTCCAGTCCCGTGGTTAAGCATTATATCTGAGTGCATCTTTCAGGGTGTATCTGAATGAGACTAGCACTTGAATCAACAGAATGAGTAATGCAGACAGCCCTCCCCAGTGTGAGTGGGCCTCATCCAACCCATGGAGGCTTGAATCAAACAAAATGCGGAATAAAAGAGGATTCGCTCTCTTTGCCCAACTATTCTCAAAATGGTACATCAGTCTTCTCCTGCTGTCATACTTGAACCCAGTCTACAACCTTAAATCATTGTCTTTCCTGGTTCTCAGGACTTTAGACTCACACTGGAACTGTACCATTGGCTCTCCTGAGTCTCCAGCTTGTCAATTTCGGATCCTGAAACTTCTCTGCCTCTATAACTTCCTATGCTAATTACTATATCTCTCTATCTACATTATATATATAATATATAAAGGAATTAGAGAATACATATTTTAAAGGAATATATATATTCCTTTAAATATATATATATATATATATATATATCCTATTGGTTTTGTTTCTCTGGAGAATCCAGCCTAACACATGAAGAAAAAAGCAGTATCTTTTTCCAGCTAGTGACTGCCTACTATATACAAGACACTATGCTATACACGTCATTTACCAAATAATTCATAATTTCCTAGTTCTCACTTCTCTCATCTGTAAAATGAGTGCAATCATTGTACTTAAACCATAAATTTGTCGATATAATTAAATGAATTGATTTCTATAAAGTACTTGAAAGAGCATCTGGCATATACCATGTATCTAATTATTCTAGCTATTTTTAATTTTTTGTTATTCATCTCTATATTACATCTGAGAAAAACAGCCTTGAAAGATAAAATTTAATTTGTCCAACATCACAGATAAGGTCGATTATGGAGTCTGCATTTGAATTCTCATATATCTGAATCATAGGGCATCCTCTTAACCTACAGATGTCATTGAACTGACGTGTTTCAGAGAAACTTTGAAAAATGAATCATTAGATTTTATAGTTAACAGAACACTAACATTCAATTCAGTTTGAGTGTGATAACTTGAAGAATTAAGCATGTCACTGTTGGTAAAAAGAATAAAAATTTGCAAAACTTACAAAGGCTGTCCAACCATGGAAACTATCTGCTTATTCTCTTTACAATAACTTTTCAGTGTAAATGGAAGCTAGAGAATATGTGTAAAAAAGCACCATCTTTTTCTTTTCCAGTCTCCATATGGTATGATCAAAGCTGACAGGGCAGACATTCCTGTCTGTACCCTGACTGACAGTATTGTATTACTCCATGGATCGTCCTCCTCCTGCTCATTCTTTTTATCTTGGTATATGTGGGAAACCATTCGGCGTCTAAGCCATTTCTAACGATTAGTCATCTCCTCTCTTTCTTTCCAACTCTTTTACTTGAAAATGAAAATTGCTTTCCTTCTTCTAATTGCTTAATACAAATTAATTAACTTTCTACTTGGGCAAAACATTTTGGAAGATAATTCAGGGCTGGGAGAGGAGGATAGCACAAGGAAAAAAGGTTCAAGTTATTTTCTTAGAAAGCTTATAACGTGACACCTACTTTTCATTTTCAGGTTCATTAATTTTCCTCCAATTTACCAACTAGAAGGACTAACTAATTTAGAAGTCTATTCATATTTTACAAACAGGGTTGAATAAATCTACTTTATTTTGTTTGTCTGTTCTCTCGTTTTTAATTAATTTGCAGTTTTCATTCGTTCCTTCTTTCAAAAAAATAGTCTTGGACTAGTTACTACTAGGTGATGGGAGACACAGAAACAGCAAGACTCAGACCCTTCTCTGAAGTTTCTGATCAACCATAATGGAGAAAAAGATAAACATGTTTTGTTACACCATGTAAATTTGCTAGAGGATGACACAGCATAAGGTATGGTGGCATGGGGCTTTCTGTCACGGGATTTAGGGAAGGCTTGAAGAGGAGAGATCACTTGAGTTGAGTCTTGAGAAATGTGGAGAAATTCTCTCTCTCACTCTCTTTCTTCCTTTCTTTCTCTTCCCTTCGCTGGACTTTTCTTTCCTCTCATTTTTTTCTCTGTGCCTCCTCTTTTCATCCCTCCCCACTCCTTTTCTGCTCCTCCGCATCCTCCTCTTTCTCCTTCAATGCTACTGGAAGAGAAAGATCATGGGCAAAAATGCATGGGCACCTTGGGGAGCAGGGAGTGTGTTGACTATGGCTACACTAGGAAATAATCATGGAGGCTGGATGAGTCTGGGAGACCAAGGAGAGACCACACGTGAAAGGACCTGTGTGTCATCCTAAGAAGAGAAATAATTTGTAAACCATAACACTCTTGCTTAGCAGGTGGATTATATGACAAAACATATGACAATTACTCTGGCAGTAAGATGTGTAACTGATTAAAGGGAGAAGAAACTAGAGTCATAATAAGGCTTGTAAGTTAATTTATTTATCAAAAATTGTAAAAATACAATTATCTTTACCAGTTGTCAAGTGGATTACTCCCCCTCTCTCCCCATGCCAGCATGTGCCTTTATCTTGACACTAATTTTTCAGGATCAAGAAGATAAGACGTTGTCATGTCAAAAAAAAGTTACTCAGTGAAAACTTTTAGATGTTCCTGGAATAATCACATTAGCTAGGAAATCTTTTTGCAACACATGGATTCAAGCTGAAGTGATTAAAAGTCACTTTCAAATATCTAATTACTTCTGCAGATACACCTCAATGATTGAAATTCCGTGTGCCTAAGATCTGTTTATTTAAAATCTGTTCTTAAAGTGAGGCCATCAAAGAGAGAATTTAGTGTCATTTTTAATACAGAAATTCCTGTGCCAACAAATTACCACTGGCCAGAAGAAAAATGCTGTTCCTTATTTTTCAGTCTCTTTTTTTTGGCCAACAAATCCAAAAACTCATTGAATTGACATATTTGACACACTGTAAACAAAACACATATGTCTTAGTTTTTCCACACTGGAGAAAATATGATACTTGCCAGATGACCTGAATAGCCCTCTTAGGTAGTAAAGGTGGAGAGAATGTCTGGTGGCTAGCTGGGAGATAAACATAAGGAAAGAAAGTAGTAGAAAGAATGGACGTATATTTATTTTCTCACTATTTGAAACAATGTGAAAGACGAGGGGGGTATATACTTTGAAAACATGGAGCACATTTTCATTCTGACTACATAATATAGGGCATAAAACAGCATATGGTATTTAAAAATCTACTTGGTGAGAGAATGCAATATTTGATTGAATTCCTTCATTTTTCATAATTTGAAAACAGAATATTAACCCCAAAGATTATTTTTAAATTAGTCTGAAAGCAACTAAATCTTATTGTAAAAGATGATATAAAAGAATGAAATATTACTAGGATATTGATCAATGGGTTCCTAAAAATAATTATGTACAAATCATATAAGCAGCACTCTGAAGGAGGAATGAAGACTGACATATAAACACGAAATCATAGCAAAATGTAATCTGTAGTTTCTACAATGTATTTCATGAATTTAATGTTAATCTTTGAATACAATATTCTCCATAATAAACTCTTGTCTTACTTTGAATGTTGATTGTCACTTAATCCTGTCAAAGTCCGTTATAATCCATTTGGTTGTTAATGAGCTCAGAGAGAGAAAGAGAAGAGTAGCTCCTCTCACATCGAACATTTGGCCCAGGAATTTGAGCCATTTATAAGCATTAATTCACTAATCCCTTTAGGATTATATTACTTCCTGTCATTAATATTCTCATTCTTGCTATTGCACTATCTACTTCTTCTCCTTTTCCCTAGAACCATGAATTTTCTCTGGTTTTGTTTTTTTCTTCCCAGAAATGCTAGAAAGACACATTTTAAAGAGGATAATGAAAGTAATATGGACTCACTCAGTTTGTTTCCAGGAATCACCTGTGCCAGTTCTGCCACCTGGTCTTTATTACTGCTTTGCTTTCCAACTGGACTGGTGTCACTACTCCATTAATCTATTAAGTCTTGGCTCCTTCTACCCCTGCTAGGTGTTAAGGGAACAAAGGTGAATGCTGAGGATCCTCCATATGACTCTTATTACTGCTTTGCTTTCCAACTGGGTTGGACTCTCCACCCCACTAATCTGAACTCTCGCTTCACTCCACCTTTGCTTTAGGAGGTTCACCCTACCCATCCTTCCTCCCTTGAGATAATCTATGTAAATTACCTAGAATACCCTAGGCTAAGTTTTATTACATTTTCTCAATTGACAAAAATTGTCTATATTTTAATTTTTTATTTATTTTTCCTTTTTTTTAAGTTCCAGGGTACATGTGCAGGATTTGCATGTTTGTTATATAGGTAAACGTGTGCCATGGTGGTTTGCTGCACCCAAGAACTCATCTTGGTAAGATATGATAATTTGAAATATGTATACATTTTGGAAGGGCCAAATTGAGCTAATTAATATATGTGTTATATCACATATATTTTTGTTTTGAGAACACTTAAAATCTGCTCTCTTAGGGATTTTCAAGAATATCATACATTGATATGAACTATCATCACCATGTTGTACAATAGATCTCTTGAACTTACTCCTCCTATTTAACTATAATATTGTATCCTTTGACCAACATCACACCAATGCCCCCACTCTGACCCTTGACAGACCCTGGTAACTACCATTCTACTCTGCTTCTATGAGTTCAGTTTTTAAAAATACGTATTTCCCATATAGAGGATTAATTCTAAATGAAGGAATTGTTAGGTTCTCACTATTTTTTTTTTTTTTTCCCTCTGGTGGAGAATTCTTCTGGTACCTTAAGTGAACAAATCTTAGTAAGCTAGATGTGAGGGATCACTTGCCTTCTCTCAGACACGCAAACTAAAGTAACAACATAAAATAAGTTCTTCCTTCTTTGCACAGAATAAAAGTGATATGAATCTTTACTGGTTTAGTCACATCCTTCTATGGTTTGAATGTGTTTGCTCCCTCCAAAATTCATGATGAAACTTAATCGCCTCCAAAATTCATGTGCTTTCAAGGTGACAGCATTAAGCCGTGAAGCCTTTAAGAAGTGCTTAAGCAATGAGACTGTTGCCTCATTAATGGAATTAAGGCCCTTTTAAAAGGGGCTTCATGCAGTGTTAGGGAAGCTTGCTCTAGTTGCCCTTTGACTTCCTACCATGTGAGGACTCAGCAAAAAAGGCCCTCATAATATCACATGTCAGTGCCTTGATCTTGGACTTCCCAGCCTCTAGAACTGTGAAAAATTAATTTGTTTTATATGAATTACCCAGTCTCAGGTATTTTGCTGTAGTAGTACAAACTGACAAAGATGTACCTTCAGTCATGTTACCACAGTCCTTTGTTTGTTAATTTTTTTTTTACCATGTACTATTTCTAATACAGCATCTATCTTGTTATTGTTGAAATATTTGCACTTTTCATAGTAAAGATCTTGCCTTATGCAATGCCATATTTGAAGGCCTAGCAGAGTGTTTAGTACATAACAGCTGCTAAGTCATTGTTTGTTGAAAAAGGCTAATGAATGAGTATAATCATCGTAGAGCTACATGGAGAGGTTTAAAAAGCTTCCTAAGTGCTGCTGCCACATCTTCAACTGCCTACTGCAATGCCTGAAATTCTAGAATTCAGAATGTGTTTCTCTGGGTAATGTATAGAGCGGCACTTGTTAAAGTGGTTAAACCCAAACAGTGTCAGTCTTCTTCCTTTGACTGTGTCACACTAAGGAAAGGATAGGCCCTCATGTGTCTTTAACCTTCCATGTCTCCATCTTCCTTCTTTCTGTCCATGCGTCTGGAGCCCATAGGTATTACAAATAACCAAATAAATCTCTTGTCTCCAGAGTGAGGTGACATGACTTTTGTTTCATTCCAGTATGATGAGAACTATTTTTATGGTTACCATAGAATGACTATCTTACTTCCTACTTATAGTCTACAGTTTTGGTGACCTCAAATGAAATTATTTCACTCATCTGTTGAGATTAATATAAGAGCTAGCAGCGTGCACACAGGGGCAAAGAAGAAAAAAATAAAGTGCATTAGAGAGTGATGTTACGGACTTCTAAACATGGTAGATCTAGAAGGAACTTAATAGTGGTAAAATTCAAAATAATCAAAATCACCAATTTAAAGAGAAGGAAATTGAGGCTCAGGGTTGCCAACTTTTTCAGAATTTGTATGAAAACAGTTTAACCTGCCCAAACTAAATGATCTGAAAACATAATTCATTCAAAAGACCTAAGAATGTTTTTAAATGATGTCAAAATCTTTCCGTATAGCCATCTACATAAGAATCCCTTGCTTATTAGCCCAGCTGGATTAAGGAAATACCTAAATGTTTACTAAACACATAAACACTTACCCTATGTTTTAATGATATTACATGTCACAGCCAATTTGCAGGACATGGTGTTTCAGCACAGATAATGCAGGTAGGACTTACAGTATTAGATCTTTGTTGCCTCATCTCTTAATTTTATTAATTATAGAATCTCCCATATATAATGTCTTTAATTTCTTTTTTTTACCCAGAGTCAGGCTGTGTTCGCATTCACAGTGCTAATAGACCCACTGTAATGATCTTTAAAGCTCTAGGTAGGACATGCTATTTTTAGTTTCTATGAGCCTACTAAGTTTAGAAGCAATATGTGACAGTCTGATCTCCATCACTGCCAGGTAGAAGCAGGGCCAGTGCAGTGATATAGTGACATGGAGTAAGCACTAGTCACTCTCTGTTGAATAAAATAATAAATAGGAAGAGGCAAAGAGGGCAAAGAAGTGTGCGTGTATGTGTGTGTGTGTGCACGTGCGTGTGTGTGCGTGTGTATTTGTGTGTGTGTGTGATGGGAAGTGAAATATATATGTTTAACAGTCAGGATTATATCAGTCAGGATCATAATTGACAAAAAACAAAACATAATACCCTATCATATTTAGACTCTTCTATCTTTCCGGACTATGATATTTATGTTGTGCTTTGTCCTAATAATTGTTACCGCATCCGCATGATATAAATGCTTCAGCTTCACCTTAACGTTATATATAGGAAGACAAAGAAGGAAATAGAGTTGGAATAAAAAGAGGAAGTAGAGCAAACATTTCCCAAAAATCCCCAACTGATTTCTGCTATTTAATATTGGAACGTAGTGTGTTACATAATAAGTCATTTTTGCAAAGGTGCCTAAGAACTTAATGGTTTTGTTTATTTTCTGTATTTTGACTTAGACATACATCCACCCTGAACAGCATAATTTTTTTTATAATAAGGAAGAAGGGGATATGACATGATGGCTTAGGAAGGGTGAATTTCACTTTCCTCAATTTCAGGCAAATTACTATTTCTATTCATAACTCAAATTATTACATGGGAAAAATGAAGGATTCAGACTAAGGGACTGAAAAGTCATTTGATACAGTGTCCAGGCAGGTGATGTAAAAAATAAAGTGGCTGGTGGGGATTGGGATGCCCTGAATATCACAGGACTCATCTGAAAGAGGGTGTTGCTTCTTAGCTCCAGCTTATCATGGTCATGCAGGGATGTGCAGCACATTTTCTAATCTTCTAAATAAATTGAAAATTACTATCTTTGTATCGAAACTCTCAATGTTCAATGTTGGTAACTGATACAAAGTTTTCATACTCAGTGGAACAGAGTAAAGCACATTTGGGACTTGGGGTTGGCCTATAATATAAGGAAAGTGTTTAGGAATTCAAAACAATCTCAATTCTCAGGACCCTTTATGCTAAAAGAGTCTGTGTCTTGGCTTCCTATCTGATCCCATTTGAGAATACTTTTCACAGTATCATCAAGGTGAACGCTTAAAATAATAGGAGACAGTACTGTAAGACCAAAGGGCAAGTTCCTGTGCAGTTCACCTTTGAAATCTGACTTTGCTACTCTATAGGTTTTCCTCTGACTTACTCATATTACAAATAAACATAGAATCCAATTATGTTGTTAGACATGTTGATATTTCAATATAAGTAACTACATCTTTGGTGGTATAATTTATATAAACCACATTAAAATATGGAGATTAGTGGTACTGACTGTTAAACTTCACCCACACCGAACTCCTATTCAATTAATAACTTTAAAAATTTTTATTTTTAGAGACAAGGTCTCACTCTGTCACCTTGGCTAGAGTGCAGTAGCTCAATCATAGCTCACTGCAGCCCTAAACTCCTGGGCTCAAGGGATCCTCCTGCCTCAGCCTCCCAAGTATCTAGGAATACAGGTGCATGCCACCATGCCCAGCTTTTTTTTTTTTTTTTCAAATACCTTATAGAGACGGAGTGTCTCTATGTTGCCCAGGCTGGTCTGGAAATCCTGGAACTCCTGGCCTCAAGTAATCCTCCCTCCTTGGCCTTCCCAAGTGTTGGGTTTATAGGTGTGAGCCACTGTATCTAGTCCTTCAGTGAATAACTAAACTAAGAAACTATTATTTTCCTGTAAATTTTTTTTTTTTTTTTATGGAGAACCACAGTTGGTGTGCAGTATGAGACTGGATTTAGAAATGTTAAGTGGCTCAGATGAACAAAATCAACTGACCTAGTTGGCCAGTCAGGTGCTAATGGTACCAATGACTGTGGCAATGACAGGAAAATACCAACAAAGATAAAGACAAGAACCACATTAAACATTTTTATGTGGATCTCTATTTTTTTCACAATATTCCAAACTGAACTGTTTAGACAATGGTTTGATTTGTCCTAAACAGTGACAGCATAAAAAATAACTGACTAAGCTCATCAGCATCTGGTACAGAGAAGAAACTCATGAGTTTTTGCTAAATGAAGGGCTACTTTCACAAAAGCTGGGGATGGCATTTCATGGGAACAAACCAAAATCTTGTATTCAGCTTTTTAAAAGTATGATGAATCTAGCTACATTTGCAAGCAAAAACTAATGCCAGTAAAAGTACGAGTAATTCTTGTAATTTAAAAAGGGCCTTGGAGTATAACTCTATTTTTATAATGTCATATGTGCCCCATCCTCCCAGAGTCACCCAGTGTTCTGTTAGACACCTTATCTTTTGTTTTAATCCATTATATCATGGGTTCCTCTTTAATCACCATTTCTAATCTTTGTACAGTATATGGATTTCGCAGTCTGTACAGGTAGACCCTTGAGCATTCAGTTTTACTGCCTCTCTACAATTTTTTCATGCTACTACTATTCTTTATTAGCAATCCTGTTAACTGTAAAATACAATGACTTGATTCTTTAATCTCTCTATTGCAGCCAAAGTAGCCAATGTCAGAGTGGAGTGTCTTGAGCAATTAAGAAGAGAAATTGTGTTGAACATAACTTTGAACTACAGTGACAAGTTGTGCGTACCGTAACAGTTTATATAAAACTAACCCACTAAGGTCATCAATTTCACTGAATACTAATGCTGTCATAGTTGCTTTTCTTACTCATTTTTTTTTTTTTATTTCTAGAGTCAAGAATGACTTTAATTAGTAAACCTGAAGAAATGAGCTACATTGAATTTCTCTTTTAATGCACGTTAAATAATTTAAATGACTTCATAATGCATGAGATATTACTTGCTATCTTCTGATTCATAGAAGTAATCTACCAGAAATGATAGATGAGGTCAATCTGTTTAACTGAATTAATAACCAAATAAATATTTGGACAGGTTATGTAACTTTTTCCAATAGTATATTTGAACTACAATATAGTATATTTTAAATCTCTCTATATATCTATATATTTGAACTACAACATAGTATATGTTAAATCTATAATCAGAAATGTGTCTATATCAGAATGCTCTAGAGAAACAGGACAAGATATGTATGTGTGTGTATATAAAATGCATATGCATATATGTAAACACACACATATATGTATGTGTATGTATGTATGAGATATTGAGAGGGAGAGAGAGATTGAGAGAGAGATAGGGAAAGGAGAGAGTGAGATTGAGAGAGAGATTGAAAGGGAGAAGGAATTTAAGAGAGAGATAAAAAGAGAGGGAGAGAGGAAGATTGGGAAATTTATTTTAAGGATTGTGCCATGCTATTGTCAAAGACAGGAGAGTCCAAAATCTAACGGCACAGATTAGCAGGCTGGAGACTCAGAAAAGAATTGCAGTTAAAGTACAAAGGTAGTTGGCTGGCAGAATTCCTTCTTGCTCAGGGAAGGTCAATCTTTTTTCTGATAAGGCCTTAAACGAATGGATGAGCCCACCCACCTTGTGGGAGGGTAATCTTCTTTATTCAAAGTCCACTGATTTGAATGTTAATCTCATCCAAAAAAGCACCATCACAGAAACATCCAGAGGAATGTTTGACCAAATATCTGGCACTGTAGCTAGCAAAACTGACACACAGAATTGACCATCTCAGTGTTTTAACTTAAATATCATTATATTATATGCATGAGGCATTGTCTCATTTATATTTAAATTGCTACCCATTTTGAATATAAAAACCATATTTGAATTGTTAGAGTTACAGAAATGTATGACATGCAAATAATATAATTCTCTTATCTAATTACTGAAAATCCTATGACTTGAAAACCAATACCCTAACTTTCTGTGGGTGTCGAAGAGGATTTTTTTCCCTTAATAATCAATTTAAATTCTGCATGAGCTTTCTGCTTAAGGCAGAAATTGGTTCCAAGTCCAACTCCTATGTTCCATTTCATCATTTCAGGCTGTGTGGCTGAAAAGGTTGATACTTGGTAACACTATCGTATATGAAATGACATAAGAAAAGGTTTTCTTTTGAGGCACCGGTATTCCATAATTTCACTAAATCTGGTTGTCTACCAAACTATCACATATAATTGAACCCCTCCCATTTATCCATTCATTTATTCTACATGCACATTGAACCCAGTATATGACAGGCATTCTTCTAGAAACTGGAGATACAAGACAAAGACGTTACCCTTCTTGAGCTTGCATTTCAGTATAATAGCAGAAAACCAATAATACACATATCAACTTGTAAGTAGATAACTTCAGACAGTAATAAGTACTGTAATAAAAAGACTAAACAGGATACTAGGATAGAGGGAGAGAGTGGGGTTGGTTTAAAGAGGTCTCTCTGAAGAGGTAGTATTGGAAATGAATGGGAAGAGCAGAGACAGAGATGGAAATGAGGTGGGCACATTTGGGGACTAGAAAGCAAGTCTGCGATGCTGAAATGCAGACAACCAGGGAAGACTGTGAGGAAATGACACTGGAAACATAGGTGAGGACAAATCATGCAGGGCCTTGATGCCATGGCAAAATTTGTCCTGATTCTCCTTTTAGGGCAAGGAAATGACAGGATCTGAACAACTCTGAGTAGACGATGGACTCTTATGGAAGAAGGTAGAACACAAGCAGATCATTTAAGAGACCATGGTAGTAAACTGTTAGAAATGATGGCTTGGGCTGGGAGAGAGGGTGAAAAGCAGCTGCCGGGTTTGATATATTGGAATCAGTAGAATTGTTGCTGATGCAGGAGTGCTTTCCTGTATCTACATCATATAATACACATTATTCTATTTTCAAAGCTATTTTCCAATTTCTATCTTGTTAGTCCTAGCAGGAATTCCACAAGATATGGAAAGAATGATAGCTATTTGGTGAATAGATTGCTAACAGAAAAAAATAAATAAATAAACACTGTGAAATTGAAACTTTATAAATTAATTGTTTATACCATCTGTGTATAAAGACCAGCCCCTGCAGAAACATGTTTCACATAGAAGAATTTCCAAATTCCCAAGGCAACCCAAACCATCTGGGCCAGCTCTAATTGTTAGAAAGGTATCAATAATCTCAGAAAGCTTCCCAGCAGAACCTAAATTAGAATGCAAGGACTAGGGGTCACATTGCGCTGCCATGGTTCGGCTGATCTTTACAGCTGCAATCTGATTCTGCACTTTCTCAAATCACACTCATCTATTCCTTCATAAATACAATTAAAAATACAATTAAATACCTTTGCCAATGTGAGTTGGCAATATTGCTCCCAAAAAAGTAGACAAAAAATATTAGGTTTTGCTTATTAACTGTAAATCAATTCCACATAAATGAGGCCAAGATATTCCCTCCCTCCCTCCCTCCCTCCCTCCTTCCTCCTTCCTTCCTTCCTTCCTTCCTTCCTTCCTTCCTTCCTTCCTTCCTTCCTTCCTTCCTTCCTTCCTTCCTTCCTTCCTTCCTTCCTTCCTTCCTTCCTTCCTTCCTTCCTTCTTCAGAGAAGGAAGGGGAATACTTGGCATGATGAGGACACACAAAGATGGAAGAGGTCATAGTAGTTGTTGTAAGTTCTCGGTCCACCCGAGAGGCAGGAGGAGAGGGGCAGAAAACAAAGCAAGTGTGACGTTCTCATTTTTCTTGGGAGTGATTTTTTCAGGACCTGCCTTCCTCCATTAGTAGTTCTTTTATTTGGGGGAATGTTGGTCTCCAGGACTTTTCTTAGAAATCCACACAGACTTAGCTTAATAGAAGACCAGTATTACTTTTCCTTCCCTGAGGAGTCTCACTGATGAATGTTTAGCAAGTATGTCAGTAATTCTGGAAGCCTGAAGCCTTTTACTCCATTCAACACTCAAAGGGTACACTTTGGAGTCAAGTAGATCTAATTTAGAGTACAGGCCCAGTCACTTACTAGGTATGTGACATGAATAATTTATTTGCCATCTCCAGCCTGAATTTTCTCTTCTCTTAAAAAAAAAAAAAAATCTACTGTATGAGTCAGTTAAAAAAAAATCACTTCCATATCTGTTCCTCTAATTCAGTCTCTGTTCTCAGTGCTGAAGCAGTTCAGTAAATACCTGACAAGCGGTTAGCATGAATCTGTCACTCTGCAGGTCATACGTTTCCCAACTAGACTGCACAGAAGAACCATCTGAGGATTGTGTTTAAAATGCAGATTCCTGAATCAAAACCCTAGAGATTCTGCTTCCCAGGTCTGCAAGGAAGTTTCAGAAATCTACATTTTTTAACAAACACCTCAAAAGTTGCTGAAATTTATCTCCTGCTCTTTATATTTGGATAACAAAGAAAAAAAAACTGTAATGCATTTGAGTTTCATGTACCTGTGACCTCCTGTCATTTCAGAGGTAAATCCTGCTTCACTTTGGCTCTATGCATAAACCTTCTGACCCTCAGCCTGCCATATACTGGCACAACCTACACCTGACTTTGTTTCCTGTTACTCCTGTTTGCCACTGTCTTCGTAGTTTGCAGACTGCTTTAGACTCTAATTTCTACTTCCTAATTGTCCTACATTACAAGGAAATTACCAGCTTCTAACTAGAGTATCTTGCTTATGTCAGACTAATATGGAGTATTACATTTGTGAATACCCTTTCCTGATATTTCCACATTACAGTTGGCCAGAAGAGAGACTTTCAGTGAGATATAGAAGGAAGAAGAGAAACAGAAGCTACTAATTTCAGAAGGTTTTCATAAGATAGATGCCTAAGGTACGTAGAGGGGTATCAAGCAAATCTCAGTGTATCCTTATTCTCCTCTTCTCTGAATCTAGTCCACCTTTTCAGTAGCTGGCCCTGCTGACCAATGGGGGCCCCAAACCTACCACTGGGCATTTGGCTGTGGACTCACAGTGGTAGTGGCCACCAAAGACAACATCTTCTTATAGATCTTGCTGAAGTGCCCCCTTCAGAGTCCTACTTTGGCAGCAGAGCATGCTTGGCTTCTTGTCTACCTGAGTCAGCACTTCAGGAAAACTGGCCAGTGATTCTTTCTCTGATCATCCCAGTCTCCTTTAAACACGTTCTCTTCACTTAGTGCTTCCATGTTTGTGTAAGGTCTGATTCCTATAATAAACCCCTATCCAACAAGGCTTTAAGTAGTCCTGTTTTGTTGACCAAAATCCAGTGGATACGCACCGTAAATCAACTCCACTCTTAGTCTGGACTCTACATATTTATTGGTCCAGATAATAGCAAGGATTTCAAGGGAGGACTCAATCATACAATGGAGAAAAAATCCATTTTGTTTCTTGATAACCCACCAGGATATTTCAGTGACTTACAGGGAAAATATACAGAATCCCCCAGGCATTTCTATTTTATTCCTAGAAATCAATATAGATATTTTGGTCACAAAACTTTCACATGACATTTTGACCTAGAATCCATGATGTGAGAGAGGACAAACACAGCTGCTGTTTCCTGAAGCCTTCTGGTTTACAGACACTTGGATCCGGCCTTAGAGATAATGCCAAGGTTGATTGAAATGTGTAGATGAAAGAGAGATTACCATTGCAAATTGTGTTAACCTTCTTACTGCATGGTTGACCATCACCAAAAGAGTTCAGCCTTCCAGATTGCAATCACATATAATACTAGAGAATTAAATCACCCATTACCAACCCTTCAAGCACAGTTTTAGTAAATGCACACTTGAAATTCTAAGTAAATTTTGACTGAACAAGAAATGTGCAATCAACTGACGGATTTCAAAGTCCCATGATATTTTCTTCCCACAGAATCACAAGGCAGTACCCATTAAAATTAGGCAGAACCACAGATGTATATGCAAGTGCATAACTCCAGAGCTTTCACAAATCCTATTCAGAGGAAAAGTGATCTTTGCGTTCCAAAGATTTTATTGATCCTCAGAGGCAATAGTCTAGAGTGAAACCTAACATGGAGTCAGATCTCTGGCTCTTTTTCTACAGGTTATACTCTTACTTTCATGATTCAGTGCTTTCACTCTGAACTTCTATTTGAGTTATACCAGTAGAATGTGATACATGTACAAGGGTGGTACTAGAGGTCACAGACTGGTGATGTCTAGGCTTAACTGGTCTTCACACAAGTTTAGTTTGACTGGGATGGCCACCATTCTTGTCCATCAGTGAGAGCTGTGTGTAGGCTTCCCCCAAGGTCACAGGGACCTCCCTCCTAGAGAAAAGAGTAATTTAATCAAGTCTTATGCCTATGAAACATGTTCTATTTGGGGGCTCACACATAAATTCAATGAGAGTTTTAGTATTAATTGTCATAAAATAACTTTTATTTCTAACTGAGAGCTACTAAGTTTCTTGGTGCTCTTGGAAATCCTCTCCCAACAATATATTGCATTGGTTTATCTACTCCCCAATCTTTATTTTGTCATTGTTGCCCAATCTTACTCTATCAACTGGATTGTATTTTTCATATTCTTGGAGTCTCAACTCTCTGCTTTCTATTTTCTTATTCTATTTTTCTCCTCTATTTTTAGAAATGTGTACTTTGCATCTATATTTTTTGTGATTATACTAATTCAAAAACAATTAACTTGCCCCTTTTCAAACTGCTCAAAAGCCATAGTATAGTTACTTTACTCCCCTTCCTATTGTGTATATAATTTTGAAATCAGTTTTTTGAAAGATATTTTTCCTCTTCACAAAATTTCAAATTATTTTGGCTTTCTACAGTCATAACTTGCTTAGATTTAGCCGCAATTTTACCAATATAATTGCTCATAATTTCTTTTTGTATCATTCCCTTTACATCTGGATTTCTTTTCTGTTTACATTATATCTTTAACATTTATTTTACCGAGTATTTGTTTTTGGTTTATCCCAGATTATCTGTTCAAAAATATATTTTACCCTCATGAAAAGTGTATTCACTAGGTACAGAATTTTAAGCTATCTCAGCTCACTGAAGTTATATTCCACTGCATTTAGGTTTCTCATGGTTGTTGCTGAGAGGCCTGTTTAAATTGCTTGTCTTCTGTAGACTGCCTTTCCTCTAAAATCTTTTAAGATTCCACTCTCTCTTAGATTCTGCAATTTTATTATGATAAAGGATGTGAGCAGAAGTCTGACTCCTTCTTTATGTTATTTATCCACCATAATTGGTGTTTTCACCTTCAGCTATGTTGTAAGATTTTTTTTTTTACTTTTAAAAACTTCAAACATGAAGAAAAGTTGAAAGAACAGTACAATAAAGACCTGCATAATGCTCATTTAGAATCACTAATTCTCAACATCTTTCTATACATGCTTCATTTCTCTCACTGTTTCTCCTCCTCTCCTTCTCTCTCTCCCTCTTTTTCTCTCTCTCTCTCCCTTTCTCTCTCTCTTTTAACATAAACATACACGCAACTGTTTTGTTGAATGATCCAAAGAGAGTGCATAATTATATTTAAGCATGGGCTTCCCAAGAATATATGACCACAACACCATTATCACACCTGAGAAAAATAAACAGTTTAATAAAATTATACAACAGGCAACCTATATTACATTTCATCAATAGTCATATAAACGTTCTTTATATCTTTCCAATCTATGATGCAGCTTCATGCATTGCATTTCACTGTTATGTTACTTTAGTCTTACCTAATTTAAAATAGTTGATGTTTTCCCCTATTATTCATTATTACATATTTTGATTTAATATTCAAATATTAAGTATATGAGAAGTCCAGGCAAGCTGTCTGGCAAAGCATACCATCCTTTGATGGTATTTGTCTGTTTTTGTGTGTGTGTGTGATTAGATTCAAGTCAACATTTTCGGTAAGAATATCACATAGCTGGTGTGGTGTATCTCCCATTGCATGTCACCTGAAGAAACAAAAAGTTAAGCTTTAGACCACCAGTAATGCCAAACTTTGCCACTTGGTTAAGATTGTCAGTACATGATCTTTCCATTTTAAAGGGACATGTTCCACCTTTTGAGTAATATGTGCAACGATGCTTTGAAAACATGAATAGTCTATTGTTAAACATGTTTTACCCAATGATTTTAGAATGTATTAATACTTTCATTCATAAATTAGAATATTAGGACAGAAACATCAAGACTTTTTCCAGTCTATTATTCCAGCCATATTTATTATATGATATAAAGCCTAAAAACTATGTCTAAAATTATGTGCTGACTTGATATCTGGTGAAATCACAGGGCCTCCAATAACTTAACCACAAGCTTCCCTCCGCATTTGGCTTCTAGAGCTAAGATCCTTTCCAAATAACCTTTCTTATCAAAGGGAACAGGAGCAGCTACTGCTTATCATTAATTGGTGAGTTTCAGTTCCCTGCAAACTTGAAGAATTATTCAAACAAACTGAACTGAGGTATCCAGGTCCTCTCACTGGGACCGAGCAGGTGGTTAGTGTGACCTACGGAGAGTAAGGAAAAGAAGGGTGGTACCACAGCCCACCTACGAGCCACAGAGGGCAAGGGGAGCTACCACCTTCAGCCAAGGGAGGCGGTGACTGATGGTGCTACCCTTCCTGGGAAACCACACTTTTTCCACAGATCTGTGCGACCCACAGATCAGGAGATCCCCCTTGTCAGCCCAAGCCACCAGAGCCTTGGGTCCGAACCGCAGAGTTGTGCAGATTCTCAGCAGCTACTCGGCTGGAGACTGCCCAAGACTACTAAGATCCCAGAGGGAGGAGTGGCCATCATTACTGTGCTTGCATGTTGCCTAAGATGGCTGAGCTTCCAAGGGGAAGGGCGGCAGCCATCACTGTGGCTGCCTGCTGCCTGAAATGACTGAGCTCTGAGGGGTGGCCGCCATCACTACAGCTCCAGTTTGCCATCTTTCCCCTGCAGTGCCAGGAAAAATGGACGGTTTGGACGCTGGAGGAATTCCCCACAGTGCAGGACAGTGGTTGTGGCAGAGTGTGACCAGATTGCCTCTATAGGCTGGATCCTGACCCACACCATTTCGCTAGGCAAGGCCGCCCTGCAGGAATTTCAGAAACTCCAGCCAGGGTTTTAACAACAGAACTCTAATCTCTCTGGGACTGAGCCCCTAGAAGGAGGGGTGGCCACAGTCTTCGCAAATCAGTAGACTTAGTCTTTGCCTCTGCTGGCTTTGAGGAATCTAGGCAGTCTAGACAAGTGGGATTCCTCCCAGCACAGTGCACAGGAGGAGGGCATCTCCTCTACCAAGGAGCAGCCAAAGTGCCTCATTAAGTGAGTCCCACATCCTGTGCCTCCTGACTGGAGGAGAACCCTCAATTAAGGTTGCCAGACACCTTATACAGGAGTGTTTCTGTTAGCATCAAGTCAGTGCCCCTCCGGAACAGAGATCCCAGAGGAAAAGAGAAGGCAGCCATCTTTACTGTTCTGTAGGCTCCACTGGTGACACTTTCAGGTGTGGAAAGGAACTACGTGAACAGGATCTGGAGTGAACCCCAAGCAAACTGCAGCACCCCTTTGAAAGAAGAGCCTGACTCTTAAAAGAAAAATAAACAAATAGAAAGCAACAATAACAATAACATCAACAAAAAAGTCCCCACAAAAAAAGCCATCCAAAGGTCAGCAGCCTCAGTGATCACAACTAGATAAGCTCATGAAGATGAGAAAGAATCAATGAAAAAATGTTGAAAACTCAAAAAGCCAGAGTGCCTCTTCTCTTCTAAATGATTGCAACACCTCTCCAGCAAGAGCACAGAACTAGGAAGAGGCTGAGATGGATAAACTGACAGAAGTAGGCTTCAGAAGGAGCTGTTAAAAAGAATAACCAGTTTAGAGAGGAACATAAATGACCTGATGGAGCTGAAAAACACAACACAAAACTTCACAATGCAAACACAAGTATCAATAACTGAAGAGATCAAGCAGAGGAAAGAATTTCAGAGCTTGAAGACTATCTTGCTGAAATAAAGCAGGAAGAGAAGATTAGAGAAAAAATAATGAAAAGGAATGAACAAAACCTCCAAGAACTATGGGATTATGTAAAAATATTGAACCTATGACTGATAGGAGTACCAGAAAGAGACAGGGAGAATGGAACCAACTTGTAAAACATACTTCAGGATATAATCCAGGAGAACTGCTTCAACCTACCAAGACAGGTGAACATTCAAATTCAGGAAATCCAGAGAAGCCCAGTAAGATACTCCATGAGAAGATCAACTCCAAGACACATAATCATTAGATTCTCTAAGGTTGAAATGAAGGAAAAAATGTTAAGGGCAGCCAGAGAGAAAGGCCAGGTCACCTACAAAGGGATGCCCGTCAGACTAACAGTGGACCTCTCAGCAGAACCCTACATGCCAGAAGAGATTGAGGGCCAATATTCAACATTCTTTTTTTATATATACCTTAAGTTCTAGGGTACATGTGCACAACATGCAGGTTTGTTACATATGTATACATGTGCCATGTAGGTGTGCTGTACTCATTAATTCATCATTTACATTAGGTATATCTCCTAATGCCATCCCTCCCCACTCCCCCCACCCCATGACAGACCCTAGTTTGTGATGTTTCCCACCCTGTGTCCAAGTGTTCTCATTGTTCAATTCCCACCTATGAGTGAGAACATGCGGTGTTTAGTATTCTGTCCTTGTGATAGTTTGCTCAGAATGGTTTCCAGCTGCATCCATGTCCCTACAAAGGACACAAACTCATCCTTTTTTATGGCTGCATAGTATTCCATGTGTATATGTGCCACATTTTCTTAATCCAGTATGTCATTGATGGACATTTGGGTTGGTTCCAAGTTTTTGCTATTGTGAACAGTGCCACAATAAACATACGTGTGCATGTGTCTTTATAGTAGCATGATTTATAATCCTTTGGGTATATACCCAGTAATGGGATGGCTGAGTCGAATGGTATTTGTAGTTCTAGATCCTTGAGGAATCACCACACTGTCTTCCACAATGGCTGAACTAGTTTACAGTCCCACCAACAGTGTAAAAGTGTTCCTACTTCTCCACATCCTCTCCAGCACCTGTTATTTTCTGACTTTTTAATGATCGCCATTTGAACTGATGTGAGATGGTATCTCATTATGGTTTTGATTTGCATTTCTCTGATTGCCAGTGATGATAAGCATTTTTTCATGTGTCTGTTGGCTGCATAAATGTCTTCTTTTGAGAAGTGTCTGTTCATATCCTTTGCCCACTTTTTGATGGGTTTGTCTGATTTTTTCTTGTAAATTTGTTTAAGTTGTTTGTAGATTCTGGATATTAGCCCTTTGTCAGGTGGGTAGATTGTTTTTCTCCCATTCTTAAAGAAAATAATTTCCAACCCAGAATTTCACATCTGGCCAAATTAAGCTTCATAAGCAAAGGAGAAATAACATGTTTTTCAGAAAAGTAAATGCTGAGGGAATTCATCACCACCAGACCTGCCTTGCAAGAGCTCTTGAAGGAAGCACTAAATATGGAAGGGAAAAATTGTTAATGACTACTACAAAAACACACTGAAGTACAAAGACCAATGACACACAAATTCACACATAACAATATTAACCTTAAATGTAAACGTGCTAAATGCCTCAATTAAAAGACAGAGAATGGCAAGCTGGATAGAGTCAAGACCCATCAGTGTGCTGCATTGAAGAAACCCATCTCACGTGCAAAGACACAAAAGAAAGAGATGGGGGAAAATTTAACAAGCAAATGGAAAGCAGAATATAGCAAGGGTTGCAATCCTAGTTTTCTGACAAAACAGACTTTAAACCAAAAAAGATCAAAAAAGACAAAGAAGAACATTGCATAATGCTAAAGGGATCAATTCAAAAAGAAGAGCTAGCTATCACAAATATATATGTATCCCATACAGGAGCACCTAGATTCATAAAACAAGTTCTTAGAGACCTGCAAAGAGACTTAGACTCCCACATAGTAACAGTGCAAAACTTTAACGCCCCACTGTCAATATAAGACAGCTCATCACAATTGAAAATTAACAGGGATATATGGGACTTGAACTCAGTTCTGCATCAAGTGGACCTGATAGATACCTACAGAATTCTCCACCCCAAAACAACAGAATATAAATTCTTCTTGGTGCTACATGGCACTTACTCTGAAATTGATCACATAATTGCAAGTAAAATACTCCTCAGTAAATGCAAAAGAACTGAAATCATAGCAGTCTCTTAGACCACAGTGCCATCAAATTAGAACTCAAGATCAAGAAACTCACGGAAAGGCACACAACTACCTGAAAGTTGAACAATCTGCTCCTGAATGACCCCTGGGTAAATAATGAAATTAAAGCAGAAATCAAGAAGTTCTTTGAAACCAATGAGAACAGAGAGACAACATATCAAAATCACTGGGATGCAGCTAAAATAGTGTTAAGAGGATAATTTATAGCACTAAAATGCCCACATCTTAAAGCTAGAAAGAGCTCAAATCAATACCCTAAAATCACAACCAAAAGAATTACAGAACCAAGAGTAAACAAACCCCAAAACTGGCAGAAGACAAGAAATAACCAAGATCACAGCAGAACTGAAGGAGATAGGGACACAAAAAACCATTCAAAAAATCCATGAATCCAGGAGCTGTTTTTTTGAGAAAATTAATAAAATAGACCACTAGCTAGACTAATAAAGAAGAAAAAAGAATCATATAGACACAATAAAACATGATAAAGGGGATATCACCACTGACCCTAAAGAAATACAATCATCAGAGAATACTATAAATACCCCTATGCAAATAAACTAGAAAATATGTAAGAAATGGATAAATTCCTGGACACACACACTCTCCCAAGACTGAACTAGGAAAAAGTTGAATCGTTGAGTAGACCAATAACAAGTTCTGAAATTGAGACAGTAATAAATAGCCTACCAACCAAAAAAAAAAAAAAAAAGTCCTGGGACCAGATGTATTTACAGGTGAAATCTGCCAGAAATACAAAGAGGAGCTGGTACCACTTCTTCTGAAACTATTCCAAACAATTCAAAAAGAGGGACTTCTCCCTAATTCATCTTATGCGGCCAGCGTCATCCTGATACCAAAACCTGGCAGAGATACAACAAAGAAAATTTCAGGCCAATATCCCTGATGAACATCAATGTGAAAATCCTCAACAAAATACTGGCAAACTGGATCCAGCAGCACATCAAAAAGTTTATCCACCATAATCAAGTCACTTCATCCCTGGGATACAAAGCTGGTTCAACATATGCAAATCAGTAAATGTAATTCACCACATAAACAGAACTAAATACAAAAACCACATGATTCTCAACAGATGCAGAAAAGGCCTTTGATAAAATTCAACATCCCTTCATGTTAAAAATTCTTAATAAACTAGGTATCAAAGGAACATACCTCAAAACAATAAGAGCCATTTATTCCAAACCCACAGCCAATATCATATTGAATAGGCAAAAGCTGGAAACATTTCTCTTGAAAACCATCACAAGACAAGGATGGCCTGTCTCACAACCACTATTTAACTAACATAGTATTTGAAGTTCTGGCCATGGAAATCAGGCAAGAGAAAAAATATGGAGCATTTAGGTAGGTAGAGAGGAAGTCAAACTGTCTCTGTTTGCAGATGACATGATCCTATATCTAGAAAACCCCAATTGTCTCAGCCTAAAAACTTCTTAAGCTCACAAGCAACTTCAGCAAAGTCTCAGGATACAAAATCAATGTGCAAAAATCATAAGCTTTCCTATACACTAACAACAGACAAGCTGAGAGCAAAATCATAAATGAACTCCCATTCACAATTGCTACAAAAATAGTAAAATACCAAGAAATACAGCTAACAAGGGAAGTGAAGGACATCTTCAAGGAGAACTAAAAACCATGGCTAAAGGAAATAAGAGAGGATACAGACAAATGGAAAAACATTCCATGTTCAATGATAGGTATAATCAATATTATGAAAATGGCCACACAGCCCAAAGTAATGTATACATTCAATGTTATTCCCATGAAACTACCATTGACATTCTTCACAGAATTAGAAGAAAACTACTCTAAACTTCACATGGAACCAAAAAAGAGCCTGCATAGCCAAGACAATCCTGGGCAAGAAGAACAAAGCTGAAGGCATCATACTACCTGACTTCAAATTATAATACAAGGTAACCAAAACAGCATGGTACTGGTACCAAAACAGATATATAGACCAATGGAACAGAGCAGAGGTCTCAGAAATAACACCACACATCTACAACCATTTGATCTTCAACAAACCTGACAAAAACAAGCAATGAGGAAAGGATTCCCTATTTAATAAATGGTGCTGAGAGAACTGGCTAACCATACGCAGAAAATTGAAACTAAACCCCTCCTTACACCTTATACAAAAATTAACTCAAAGATTTAAATGTACAGCCCAAAACTATAAAAAACTTAGAACAATATGCAGGCAATGCCATTCAGAATATAGGCATGGGTAAAATTTCATGATGAAAGCAGCAAAAACAACTACAACAAAAGAAAAAATTGGCAAATGGGATGTAATTAAACTAAAGAGCTTCTGCACAGCAAAAGAAACTATCATCAGTTGAACAGACAACCTATAGAATAGGAGAAAATTTTTGCAATTTATCCATCTGACAAGGATCTAATATCCAAAATTTATAAGGAACTTAAATGAATTTACAAGAAACAAAACAAACAACACCATTAAAAAATGGGCAAAGGACATGAACAGACACTTCTCAAAAGAAGACATTTATGTGGCCAAGAAGCATGAAAAAAAGCTAAACATCACTGATCATCTGAGAAGTGCAAATGAAAACCACAATGAGACAGCATCTCACGCCAGTTGGAATGATGATTATTAAAAACTTAAGAAAGAACAGATGCCCATGAAGCTGTAGAGAGATAGGAATGCTTTTACACTGTTGATGAGAATGTAAATCAGTTCAATTACTGTGGAAGACAATGTGGCGATTCCTCAAAGACCTAGAACCAGAAATGCCATTTGACTAGCAATCCTATTACTGGGATACATGTGTGTATATGTTTATTGCAATCAATTGTAGAGGACTACGTGCTCGCAAACCAGATGTTCCAGATAAGTCCTGCTCTTGCAAACGAAGCAGGGCATTCCTTCCCTGTAAACAGGGAGGACAAAGGAGCCAGCTACAAACAGCAGACCCTGGGGGCTTGTTTATGTGTAAACATCTTGAAAATCCAGAAAGTCAGGGAAAGGTCAGAAAAACAACAAAGTGTCTCGTGACTTGGCAACATTCCACAAAAGACTGTATAAAATAAAGCAGAGCGCGCCATTCAAGGCGGCCGCCATGTTTGTCTTGTCTTGTGTTGTCTTGTGTGTTCATTCCTTTGTTTAGGAAACATGCGGACCCCAACAATCAATAATACACTGGATAAAGAAAATGTGGTATATATATATCATGGAATGCTATACAGCCATAAAAAGGAATGAGATCATATCTTTGCAGAGACATGGATGGAGCTGGAAGCCATTATCCTCAGCAAACTAACACAGGAACAGAAAACAAAACACTGCCTCTTCTCGCTTCTAAGTGGGAGCTGAAAAATGAGAACACATTGACACAGGGAGGGGAACAACACACACTGGGGCTCGTTGAGGGGGCGAGGGGACAGAGAGTATTAGGACAAACAGCTAATGCTTGCAGGACTTAATACCTATGTGACGGGTTGATAGGTGCAGCAAACCACCAAAGCACACGTTTACCTATATAACAAACCTGCACATCCTGCACATGTATCCCAGAACTGAAAATTAGATTACATTAAATTTTAAAATAAAAAAAGTAAACAAACCAATCACATCCTCCCATAAGTACCAGGGACCTTTCCCTGGTACTTACTATAATCTTGCTGTCCACAGTCCCTGGTTATTCACTTTGTTCCCAAGTGCAACCTGTGTGAGCCTCTGTGGCATGGGGTGTTCTCCTCTCCTAGGCTAAGAGTATATATATACATGCCCTATGTGAGTATGTGTGTGCATGAACTGCAGTTGATCTCATCTTCCCAGTGTCAGGTGTTATATTCTGTCATGTAATTCTCGAGTAGGAATCCCTTTATCACCAACAGGGTGAAGTAGGGCTAATAAAATCACATAATTCTTTTTTAAAAGAACTGCCATTTTTGTCTTTCTCCTTTATCTCTTGTGTTACTATGTACTCGTGGATTTTTTTTTTATTTTATAGTTTTTTATTATTATTTTTTTCAATATCCATTTTATTTGACCATTCAACAGTATTCTTTTTTTTATTATTATTATACTTTAAGTTCTAGGGTACATGTGCATAACATTCAGGTTTGTTACATATGTATACTTGTGCCATGTTGCTGTGCTGCACCCATCAACTCGTCAGCACCCATCAACTCGTCATTTACATCAGGTATAAGTCCCAATGCAATCCCTCCCCCCTCCCCCCCCCCCCCTCCCCATGATAGGCCCCGGTGTGTGATGTTCCCCTTCCCGAGTCCAAGTGATCTCATTGTTCAGTTCCCACCTATGAGTGAGAACACGCGGTGTTTGGTTTTCTGTTCTTGTGATAGTTTGCTAAGAATGATGGTTTCCAGCTGCATCCATGTCTCTACAAAGACAAAAACTCATCCTTTTTTATGGCTGCATAGTATTCCATGGTGTATATGTGCCACATTTTCTTAATCCAGTCTGTCACTGATGGACATTTGGGTTGATTCCAAGTCTTTGCTATTGTGAATAGTGCTCAATAAACATATATGTGCATGTGTCTTTATAGCAGCATGATTTATAGTCCTTTGAGTATATACCCAGTAATGGGATGGCTGGGTCATATGGTACATCTAGTTCCAGATCCTTGAGGAATCGCCATACTGTTTTCCATAATGGTTGAACTAGTTTACAATCCCACCAACAGTGTAAAAGTGTTCCTATTTCTCCACATCCTCTCCAGCACCTGTTGTTTCCTGACTTTTTAATGATCGCCATTCTAACCAGAACCAAAGACAAGAACCACATGATTATCTCAACAGATGCAGAAAAGGCTTTTGACAAAATTCAACAGCCCTTCATGCTAAAAACGCTCAATAAATTCGGTATTGATGGAACGTACCTCAAAATAATAAGAGCTATTTATGACAAACCCACAGCCAATATCATACTGAATGGGCAAAAACTGGAAAAATTCCCTTTGAAACCTGGCACAAGACAGGGATGCCCTCTCTCACCACTCCTATTCAACATAGTGTTGGAAGTTCTGGCTAGGGCAATCAGGCAAGAGAAAGAAATCAAGGGTATTCAGTTAGGAAAAGAAGAAGTCAAATTGTCCCTCTTTGCAGATGACATGATTGTATGTTTAGAAAACCCCATTGTCTCAGCCCAAAATCTCCTTAAGCTGATAAGCAACTTCAGCAAAGTCTCAGGATACAAAATTAATGTGCAAAAATCACAAGCATTCTTATACACCAGTAACAGACAAACAGAGAGCCAAATCAGGAATGAACTTCCATTCACAATTGCTTCAAAGAGAATAAAATACCTAGGAATCTAACTTACAAGGGATGTAAAGGACCTCTTCAAGGAGAACTACAAACCACTGCTCAGTGAAATCAAAGAGGACACAAACAAATGGAAGAACATACCATGCTCATGGATAGGAAGAATCAATATCGTGAAAATGGCCATACTGCCCAAGGTTATTTATACATTCAATGCCATCCCCATCAAGCTACCAATGAGTTTCTTCACAGAATTGGAAAAAAACTGCTTTAAAGTTCATATGGAACCAAAAAAGAGCCCGACAATCCTAAGACAATCCTAAGTCAAAAAGAACAAAGCTGGAGGCATCACGCTACCTGACTTCAAACTATACTACAAGGCTACAGTAACCAAAACAGCATGGTACTGGTACCAAAATAGAGATATAGACCAATGGAACAGAACAGAGTCCTCAGAAATAATACCACACATCTACAGCCATCTGATCTTTGACAAACCTGAGAGAAACAAGAAATGGGGAAAGGATTCCCTATTTAATAAATGGTGCTGGGAAAATTGGCTAGCCATAAGTAGAAAGCTGAAACTGGATCCTTTCCTTACTCCTTTTACGAAAATTAATTCAAGATGGATTAGAGATTTAAATGTTAGACCTAATACCATAAAAACCCTAGAGGAAAACCTAGGTAGTACCATTCAGGACATAGGCATGGGCAAAGACTTCATGTCTAAAACACCAAAAGCAACGGCAGCAAAAGCCAAAATTGACAAATGGGATCTAATTAAAGTAAAAAGCTTCTGCACAGCAAAAGAAACTACCATCAGAGTGAACAGGATTTTTTTTTTTAATTCAACATGTTATTCTATATTTTTCTTACTGATGCTTACATATCCCAAATGTGGTCAATAAATTCCTTATACAGAGCATCTGTGCCTTCTCAACCATATCCTATTAACTACTGAGCATATCATTGCTTTCTGGCATAACCCAATTTGTTCTTTCTTGTTTCAGACTTGAGATCAGCCATTTAAGTTTCCCAGTTTTCAATGTGTGTTTAGTGAGTGGTGTTTAGAAATCAATATCTGTCCATTATATGCACAAACAGGCATAATGATATCCTTTAATCAAGAGGAAATGGTAATATTGAAACATAGAATAGTCAGATAAATTTAAGATGGATTAAAATGTGCTTGAAGTTTGTATTAAATATGTGTTATGTGTCTACCTGTAACAGGGTTATATTGATACTTCTAAAGAAAACCCAACACTAAAGCATTCTTCCACACATACCCATTCCATATTTGTGTCTCCTTTCTTCCAACCATGCTAATGCATCTACTCACTAGTTCTTTCATACAATATATACAGAAAACAAACAATGTGAGAATGACCACACCAATACAACTATAAAAAAAAAGGAGCTAATGATATTTTTGCAGTTGTATTGGACTTTAGAATTTATCTTTCTAAGCATATATAAATCAAGAGGAAAAGGTAATATTGAGATATAGACTAGTCAGATGAAGTTAAGATGGATGAAAATGTGCTTGAAGTTTTTTATGAATAATGTTACCTGAATTTATCATCTTAATTTGTTGATTAATTGGTATGTTAATTGACAAATTAATCAAGTAAATGTTACTTAAGTTATTATTTTCTCAGTATAGTAGTGAATAATTTGATATTCAGTTAAGATCATGTATGTCTGCTTGATTCAACTGATTTTTTCATCCTTTAAATTTAATTTTGTTTTTTTGAATATATAGGATATTTTCATAATTCAAACATCAACTACATAAAGAGTTTACTACATAAAGCAAGTTCCTTGCTTTCAAGGAATTCACATTCCGATTCTTACTCCCTCTACCCCATTTTCACCTACTCTACATAGGTAACTATTTTTTAGTTTCTGTTTATACTTCTGTTTTTTTTTTTTTTTTTTTTTTTTTTCCTTTTTGGCCAGGAAGGTATATCCAAGCAGACAGACAGATTCAGACAAATAGACAAACAGATATAGAGATATCTCAAGAGAGAGAGAGAAAAAATCATACATTCTTATTTTTCCTTATTTGTAAAACAAAAGTTAAAATACTGTAATTATACTTTACAACATATAGCTTCTTAATCACCTCATGTCAGCTCAGAAGAAACTTTTTTCATTCTTTTTTATGGCCAAATACTATTCTACTCAGTGGTTATACATAAATTCTTCAATGAACACCTTAGGTAGTTTTCAGTATTATACAACTATGCTGGAATTTAAAACCCTAGGCATTTCTTTTATGTGAGGAGAGATTCCTTCATGTTAAATTCCTAAACATGAGGTTGTAGGAACAAAAATATCAAAGGTAGTTTTTGAAAGATATTCCCAGATATAATTTTTTGTAGTTGATTTTCTAAACTACATGGCTATTCTTAATGTCTTAATCCTCTTATCAACAACTGCCAACAAACTATTTAACTTTTCTTGAATACCTTCACATTTATCTTTGTCCCTCAGAATGGAGTAGCTCCACTGAATCTAACACAGTAATAATGAAGTCTAAAATGGAATAGGTCAATAATCTCCACTGTTGCAGATATTTCATATCAATTTGGTCTGGCTATAATGATATTGGGCTATTTTTGTCAGAAGTATCTCCTTAGCACACTATAACTCTTATTTTGCAATTACAGTAATTTTAAATACTTGTCTTTTCCACAGTTACATTTTCCATTTCAGAGATTTGTGAAGATAATATTGTGAATCCAAAAAAGTTCTTTCTCACATTTCTTTTAAAAAACAATTAGCTCATAAATCACACCATCTGTCCATATGGTATGACCATCATTCTGCTATTCAACGTATTATCGATCCCTTCCAACTTTAGGTCAGACGCATTTTTTTTTTTATTAAATTGCCTTTATATATTTATCCAAAGATGTAAATTATATCATTATTTATATATTTATAAAATTCTCCCTGGGGAAGATAGAGAACACTAACCTTTAATAAACCCAGGGGAACTTCATTCTAAATGTTAAACATCTCGTTCAAGTATAGATTTACCAGTTATAACCCCATCTAACTCTTCCACTTTTTTTTTTTTTTGCTCATAATGATATCATGATGCCTATATTCATTAAGTGTTTTGTGTTTTGCTGATTTTTCCATCTGGTAACTGTGACATACTAAGAAAGATAAATCTTTCTTCAGGGCACTATTAGTGTTTTCATTTAGAAAGCTGTCTTTCTAACAGATGTTTCTTCATTCCTTAGACCAATGTTATGGGTTGGTAACTATATTTATTGCATGCCAACCATCTACTTGGTGCTTCACAATAACTGAAATAAGTATTATTAACTCCATTGATTATACAGCGGAGGAATCTGAGTTACAGAGTGGGGCAGTTATTCATGCAAAGTATGCAGGAACTGAATAGCAAAGTGGGTAATTGAGCTGGAGTTTCTAACAGTCTAGAATTGTGATGGGCTGCACGTAGCAGCAGACAGATGATCTCATAGGTTGCTCACTCTCTGCACTTCCAATTTATCTCATGCTGCCAAACTAAACATTTTAAACAGTGCTTGTTTTTGCCTTTTGGGGGGCTTGACAAATATAATTGGCCAAAGAATTATGATAACATTTTGATACTGTTATTCAGCCATGAATTTGTCAAGGAAGGAAAATATGAGAGAGTAGAAAAAGAAGATAAAAGTATAATCCTAGCCTTTGAGAACCAAAACACTTCACTTTGAAAAATTTACAGACATCAAGTTAACAAAAAGATAAGGAACGATCCTTTTAAAAGTGTTGGAGTCCAAGGAAGAATAATCTATTATATCATCTTTCCTTGAACTTTCTTCTCCATGATCTTAAAGTGCTTTAGAAAGACAAATATGAAAGACAGGAATCCAATAAAGGACAAACTAAACTTCAAAGACCCTTTGAATGAGACATTACAATAACTAATTTACAGACCTAACATCTACACAAGAAAAAGTTTCAAGATCTAAAAGGTCACGTAGCACTAGAAAAATAAAGTGTTTGAGTAAATGATCTCATTTTGTTTCTAGGGGGTTTTAATGAATCTTTTCATCTGACACTCAATTCTTGACCAACAATGTTCTACGTCATTTTTTTTCCGAAAATGTTTCATGCAGCCCTAAATACTTCATCAAACGAAGAGATCTGGTGCTCAGGTATCTTGGAAATCTTGCTAGAGATAGGCAATGCATATTTCATATGTAAAAGGCTCTGAGAAGTTATACAAAAAGCAGAGTCTGCTCCTCAGAACTACAGATCTTGTACCAGTGATTTGTTCTTACAGCTCTTTCCACTAATTCTTATCCACCATTCCCCAGCTTCCCTCAGGCCCTCAGCTCCACTGTAGACTGGACGCCTCCCACCTTCCTCAGAGTAAGAGGCAGTTTTTCCATAAACTGCAAGCTCTGTTAAGGCAGGGGATCTTGTTGATCCTCACTGCATTGTCCTTAAAGTCTAACACAGTCACTGGCATATAGTAAGACTTTCACAACTATACCGAATAAATATATACGTAATAAACTTGTTAAATAAATATCAGTAAATTGATAAATTGAAATGTAACACCAATCATAAATTCAGAAGACTATCTGTATACAATCATTTCAATCATTCCCTCCAAATACAGTGAAATACACTTGTATCGCTCACTAAACATCCTGACATATGCAAATCGCTGGTAAATAAAACATGATTGAGGATGTAAATTTCTGATTTGCTAAAGCAGAGGCTGGTGAACTTTTTCTGTAAAGGGTCAAATAGTAAATATTTTAGGATTTGTGAGCCATGCCGTCTATGTTGTTCAACTCTGCCATCATACCGCAAAAATACCCATGGACAACAAGAATAAATGAATGGGGCAGGGCGCGGTGGCTCACGCCTGTAATCCCAGCACTTTGGGAGGCCGAGGTGGGCAGATCACGAGGTGAGAAGATCGAGACCATCCTAGCTAACACAGTGAAACCCCATCTCTACTAAAAATACACACACAAAAAAAAGAATTAGCCGGGTGTGTCGGGGGGCACCTGTAGTCCCAGCTACTCGGGAGGCTGAGGCAGGAGAATGGCATGGACCTGGGAGGCAGAGCTTGCAGTGAGCAGAGATCGCGCCACTGCACTCCAGCCTGGGTGACAGAGTGAGACTCCATCTAAAAAAAAAATAAAAAAAAAAAAAATCATAAATGAATGGGCGTGGCTGTGTTCTAATAACATTTTATTTACAAAAACAATCAGAAGTGCCTATTATCACTAGTGATCCACGGAAATGCCTATATTTCAAAAGATGTAGAAGTATTGGGACGTATGTAGAGAAATTGGGATCCTCAGATATTGCTGATGGTAATGCGAGATGGTACAGCACATTTTGAGAAGAGTTTGGCAATTTTTCTAAAGGTTAAGCAGAGAGTTACCATGACTCAGCAACTTTACTCTGAGGTGGAATTCTACCCAAGAGAAAAGAAAACATATGTTAAAAAAAAAAAAAAAAAAAAAAAAGACAATGAAACAAAACACTGCAAAAACTTTTACGTGGATGGCAGCATTAAGAGTCAAAAATGGAAACAACCCAAAGATCCCATTGAAGAATGAATAAATTAAATGTAGTATATCCAAGAAATGGAATACTATTAGCCAGTGAAAGAAATGAAGTGCTGATAAATGCCACAACACCTATGAATCTCAAAAATATACTAAATGAAGGAAGCCAGATATAAAAGGCAATATATTGTATAATACCATTTTTTTGAAATGTTCCAAAGAGGCAAATACACAGAGACAGAGAGTTGATGAGTACTTGTCTATGGCTGGGGGCTGTATGAGGGGTGGACAGCAGAGGGAATGGGGAGAGACTGCTAATGTGATCAAGGTTTTTTTGGGGAGAAGATGGTTAAAATGTACTGTAACTAGTTTAGGATGATGATGCACAACCCTGTAAATGGACTAAAAACTATTAAATTTTACACTTTAAATTAGAAACTTTACACTTTAAATTAGTAACTTTATAGCATGTAAATTATATCTCAATAAAGCTGTTAAAAACACAGAATTTGTGGCTGGGTGTGGTGGCTCACACCTGTAATCCCAGCACTTTAGGAAGCTGAGACGGGCTAACCAGGAGTTCGAGACCAGCCTGGCCAACATGGAGAAACCTTGTCTCTACCAAAAATACAAAAATTAGCTGGGGGTGGTGGCGGGCACCTGTAATCCCAGCTACTCGGGGATCTGAGGCAGGAGAATTGCTTGAACCTGGGAGGTGGAGGTTGCAGTGAGCCGAGATCACGCCATTGTACTCCAGCCTGGGTGCCAATAGCGAAACTCCATCTCAAACAAACAAACAAACCAAAAACACACAGAATTTTTTTAATAACAGGTAGAATGTTTTCCACACCTCTGTTAAAAAAAATTAGTGTGGATTGAAAATACACCTCAGAGTTATGCTTTCCATTCTAAAATTTACTTTACAGAATTCCATTAAAAAATATCCCTTAAATGTTTACAGAAAGTGAAAAGCCTGCAACAAAGTCAGTTTAAAAAACAATCCATAAAATTAATGGGGCTCATGTTCTCATTTTTTATTTAGATTTGTCTTGTGTCAACTGTGTATCGCAAAGTATTGCCTATTTATTATCAAACATAAGTAAAACATCATGCATTTAAAGATTTGTAGCTAGAAAGAGTTGCTGTAATTAAAAATGTAATATTTTATAATAGAAGGATAATTACAGTATTTATCCTTCTTTCCACTTCGAAAAGCTAGCACTTAAGTTAAAAAGATACCCAAAATAAAAAGCATTTGCAATGGTATCCAAAAATGGTTTAAAAGTTCATTGTTATGCTCTAATTCAAGAAGAGATGCTCAAGCACTACAATGCTCCGCATGTTTTTCTGCATTTGGAGTTTGGACCTGACAACCTCAGGTAAGTACAGAGAGAATTTCATGGCACACATCAGTGTTGTCATGATCTTTCTATCCCCAGGTGATAACCATGTTATTCTGAAATAAGAACAGCAAATTATGTTTCCAGAATAGGTTCAAAGTCTTTGGAAGTAAGATTTGAGTTATTTGGAAATATTTTCTCCTAAAAGTCAAGTCTTCTATATACTATGTTGACCATGTATTTCAATATATGCCTGTCATCCTGGTGTAACTATGAATACTGCTTTCTTCACTCTCAAAAAATTATCTAACTTTGACAATAAATTATATAGTCATTCTGCCTCAGGACTATATTCTTCAAGGAAGTTACCTAAATAACTACGCAGGGATCTGATTAGAATAGGCAAACGTCCATGATCATAGAGAAAGTATCTGGTAAAAGGAAATATTACTAATCTTGTACCCAATATGGAGAAATGAACATACTAAAAAGTCATGCTTTTAAGTTAATGGACAGAAGATTGTGAATCTCTAGACAGTCCAAAGCATCAACACAACCAGAATTGTTAGTGTAGATATGTAAGAATTATGGTCTCTCCATAAAATATGACAAACTTTCCATTGTTGGTGCTTTGCAGGCTTGATTTCTAGCCATAACATTTGACCTTTGTTTTGCCCTGTTCTCCCAGATGACCATGTAAGATTTTCTAATCTGAGAAGAATGATGAACTAATGTACAAATCTTACTCCACACTTGCAGCGAGGAAACTAGAAGATGACAGCTACAAGTTTCTGAATCTGGATAATCTTATCTCTTGAAACTAACACATTCACTATACTCTCAAACCACATTCTTCTTTTTGGCATCAATAATATGTGGGTGTGTGTGCAAAAAGTGTAGAAAGATCACGTGGAAAGGCAGACTAGTGTTCAGCTCACAGTGAGTGATTAGATGACAGATTTGAGCCTGGCCCAGTGCTCTGTTCGGGAAGAAAGACTTGGCTTTCAAGGTGTCCCACTCATTCTGCTGAAAAATAGCTGGTGTACGTTGCAACGAGCAGCAGTGAGCAATGCCAATCAGTATAGCAGCCATGGCAAAACATTCCACCATACTACATATGAAATGAGATTCTACTTTACTTTGAGGGCAAAACAAAATTCATAGAATTAATCTTTTGTCTGTTTGTGTTTATTAAGAATATGGTTACCACGATTGGGTTCATCTCAATATCCTTCCCCAATTTTTTAAATCACTCATTTATCTACTCAAATAATCAACTCTCAGGTGCCAGCTGTCTCCACAGTTCAGAAACAAAGTCCCATCCTCCATGAGTTTACAAAAGAAGATAGAAAAACACATGACTAAACTCAGTAAATGATAATAGGTGTTGTGATAGAAGAAGTCCACACGGAGTAAAGCAGAGACACTGCGAAGGGCAGTTCTATGCCTGGGTCAGAAAAAGCCTTACAATGTATGTGACACTTGACTAAGCCTTTGGAGATGGGCAGGTGACTGTAGAATTCCACAGGGTTACGCAGAGCTATGCTAGGAACCACTTGGCCTAGTCAGGAAACTGTAAGTGTATACTTGAGAATGGGACTCTCACAAAAAAGATGCGAGAATTGTAAGGAGATTTAAAATACAGGCAATGTCATGCTAAGGATAGTAGACTTTTTGCTATAGAAATGGGAAGACATGAGGTATTTTAAGCAAGGAACTAGTATATCCAGACTTGAATTTTAGAACTACAAACAGGGCCGGGCATGGAGGCTCATGTCTGTAATCCCAGCACTTTGGGAGGCTGAGGAGGGCAGATCATGAGGTCAGGAGATCAAGACTAGACTATCCTGGCTAACACGGTGAAATCCCATCTCTACCAAAAACACAAAATTAACCGGGTGTGGTGGCACGCACCTGTATTCCCAGCTACTTGAGAGGCTGAGGCAGTGAGCCGAGATCACACTACTGCACTCCAGCCTGGGGGACAGAGTGAGACTCTGTCTTAAAAAAACAAAACAAAAAAAAAAAAACCTACAAATGATACGGAAAATTGAGGGACAAATGTCTCTCAATTTGGCAGTGTTGTGCTACAGGTATTTAATGTAGACTTGGCAAGTCTGCTCCACATAGGTTGTATCTGAGCTGAAGTTCAAAGAATGAACAGGTGTTAACCAGAAAAGGAAGTCATTACAGGGAGGAGGAAGGGAATTAGGGTAACAGAACCAGAAACTACCACAATGTAGCATAAATAGAGTGGCAGAAAAGTATAAGAAATAAGACTCCAGCAAAGGGTATATCCTAGATCAAGAGGAAAATAATTGTCAAAGGATTCCTACTTCCTCCCACTGTCGATGGCACGGAATTCAGGGCCAGCGTGTCACACAACTCCATGCATAACAAGAATGGAGCAATGTTTACATCCTAGTCTAAGTGAACGATATCCTTTAGTGTTTTGCAGTGCACAGTTGTACATGCAAATCTAGAAAGGTATAAGCACTGAAATCATATAAACAGATTTCTATGTGTAGATAAACTGGAAACTTGGACTGCTTAGTGAATGCTGGATTTAGAAAAAGCCCAGAGTCTACAGTACCTAGTAAGACAAGTGACAGCAAAGAGAAAAAGATTTTCGGAAGGAAATCTTACAGTTAAATGAAACCATGGGACGTGCCAAATTGTTCACTCCTCAGAACCTTTAAACTTGCTTTCCCTCTTATTTGTCTCTTTCACCCACTCTTCATTAATTCCAGCATTTCATCGTTCCTTACTGTGACCAAAGTGACCTTCTCACAGAAGGCTTTCATGACTCCTAAGAGCCTTAATGATTTTTGCAATAAAGATAGTTCACTCAACTGATGCATTGCACTCAATGTATATTTTAGATAAAATGCTATGCCCTTTCACTCTTTATTTACTCATCTGTTTTATGCTTTTTCAAAACACTCATCCCTAGCAGAAAGCATATTATTTGTTTCTTTACAGATTTGTTTTCTCAACCCTAACTCTTCAATGAGAATACAGTAGCCCTTCCTTATCCCTGGTTTTGCTTTCTGCAGTTTCAGTTACCTAAGGTCAACAGCAGCTTAATATGAAATGGAAAAGTCCAGAAATAATTTATGTTTTAAATGCTATGTCACAATGCCTAAAGCATTCACCTCTCTTCATCTTATCACATAGGTGTCTTATAATTTCACATCATCTGAAGAAGGGGGAGTAAAGTACAATAAAATATGTTGAGAGAGAGAGACCACATTGGCATGGCTTATATTACAGTATATTGTTACAATCGTTCCATTTTATTATTAGTTATTGTGATTAATTTCTTACTGTGTGTAATTTATATTTTAAATTTTATCATAGGTATAGACATATAGGAAAAAACAGTGCAGTCATGCATTACTTAATGATGGGGGTACATTCTGAGAAGTTAGTTTTCAGGCAATTTTGTTTTGCGAACATTATAGAGTGTACTTACACAAACCTAGGTGGTCTAGCCTACTACACACCTAGGCTATGTAGTATACCCTATTGCTTCTAGGCTCCTAGGACAGTATGTTAATGTCCTAAAAGCTGTAGTCAATTGTAACAAAATGGTAAGTATTTTTGTATCTAAACATAGAAAAGATACAGTAAAAATATCTTATTATAATCTTATAGGGCTACTGTCTTTATGTAGTCTATTGTTTACCAAATATTGTTATGCATATATATGTATTTAATATGAAAGTAATGTTTTTATATTATATATATATATATATATATATATATATATATTTTTTTTTTTTTTTTTTGAGACGGAGTCTCACGCTGTTGCCCAGGCTGGAGTGCAGTGGCGCGATCTCGGCTCACTGCAAGCTCCGCCTCTCGGGTTCCCGCCATTCTCCTGCCTCAGCCTCCTGAGTAGCTGGGACTACAGGCGCCCGCCACCGCGCCCGGCTAATTTTTTGTATTTTTAGTAGAGACGGGGTTTCACTGTGGTCTCAATCGCCTGACCTTGTGATCCGCCCGCCTCGGCCTCGCAAAGTGCTGGGATTACAGGCTTGAGCCACCGCGCCCGGCCATTTTATTTATATTTTAAATGCTTTGCTCCATTCTTGTTATGCATTCTTCATTCATGTTATGCATAAATATACATGTTTTAATAGCATATATATATGTGTACATGTATTCATAGCATGTACATATATGCTGGGATTACAGGTGCCCACCACCAGGCCCGGCTAATTTTTGTATTTTGGTAGAGACAAGGTTTCTCCATGTTGGCCAGGCTGATCTCGAACTCTTGACCTCAGGTGGTCCGCCCATCTCAGCCTCCTAAAGTGTTAGGATTACACGCATAAGCCACCACGCCCACCCACAAATTCTGTGTTTTTAAGTTTTATTTAGATATAATATATATCTATTATATATAAGATATATATCTATTATATATAAGATATAATATATTTAGATATAATATAAATATACACACACACACAGGGTTTGGTACTATCCATGGTTTTAAGCATTTACTGGGGGTCTTGAAATGTATCCTCCATGGGTAAGGGGGTAAACTACTGTAACTACTGTACAAAGCTCATGAAAATAGTACTTAATGATGTCTATAACTGCATCCCCAGCACTTGAAAAAAATTCTAAAATATAAAATTATAAATTATAAAAGATTAATCAATGAATCAAGACTGAATAATGAAATTTAACATGGGGACATGTAAAAAAGAGAGAGGAGTAAAGAGGACTTCTAGTGAGGGTAAGTCAGTATGAGAGCAGGTTTGAGAAAATATAAGTTTAAGTTACGCGCCTCAAGCTTTCAACGGTGATTTCCAGTAGACAATTGAACACAGAGCAATCTACACTGGAGTCAGTAGCATGAGATGGTGGTTGAACATGAGCCATTTCCCAAGGGGAATATGTATCATAAAAATAACACACTAAAAACCATCAGTATTTATTAGAAATGTAAAAGAGATGCCTCTAAAGGAATCAGAGAAGTAACTATCAAAGGAATAACAGGTCAACCAAAAGAGTATCGTTCTGAAAGACAAGGTGCAGTAGGGTCCAGAGACAGGTTATGGCCAAATTTGTCAAGAGCTACCAAGATAATCAATAAGAAAAAGACTGAAAATTAATTTTTGCTAATATTACAAACTGGGACTAATAGCTGTTGGAGATGAATAACAAACTGCTGGCAAAATTGGAAATGTGCTCTGAGAGATTTTTTTTTAGTTTGAAATGTATTTGTATTGATCTGCATGTCTAGATTCTGACTTAGATTAGAGTAAGGATACTGGGGGATTAAAGCAAATTCCTTACATACTAGCAGCATAACCATGGTTGCCAGGTTTAATTCTCTGTGACCCAGTTACCTCATTTGGAAAATGGAAAACTATGCTGGTACCTATCACATAGATTTTATGAGAATTGAATGAGGTAATATACATATACATTCATTAACATACAATTATCATTCAGTGAATATTTACTGACAAAGTTGTATTGTATTATTATTATCCATCCCCATTCTCTACAATAGTACACACTGTTGTACCCAATACGAGCTTCAAAGATATCTTGGCATAGCTGAAATAAAATGGAGCTAATGTCCCAGATTTGGGACACTAAAGTTAACTTACACAGTTTAAACAAACTTAGTAACTTTCTTAATTCATCTAAATGACAATCATTGAATTTAAGCAAATCTGAATAATTTAAAATTGCTAATAATTTCACAAATCTGTATTAGTGATAAAATACTTCTAATTTTTTAAATGGTCAGTTTAATAACTCAAACTAATTCCATATATCCCTCACCTCTGTTTAATTGATACTTATAATATTACTTCTTTGTAAATTAACTGTCAAATTTAATTCTCTAATATAATCTCCATTTGGATTCCCGCTGGAAAGAAAAAGAAATAGAATTCCAGGATGAAATGTCTAGTTTCATGTTAATTAATTGAGTCTTCCATTTTTCCAAAATATTAGATTTGACATTAAATTTCTTAATCCCCATAAATAATTGCAATGATATTAAACAGATATGACTTACCAATTTGAAACAGTGCTCTCTAGTTTTGCATTTAATATGAACGCAATTGTTTTTATATTTTATTTATATTGTAAATGCTTTGCTCTGCTTTTTTTCTTAATAAAAATGATCCTGCTTGTGTCTACATTTTAACAGAATACTGCAGCTACTTGAGAATACACTTATTTTGCAATGGTGTAATCTTAAGAGCAGAATTTGTGCTTGTGTAGCATGTGTGATGCCATTTATAACACCGTGCCATTCTAGAATTTCTAGAAAGTCCATCGAATGAGACAAATAATATCCATTTTGGGGGGACTCAAAATCCGTGCTTCTATTTTAGATAAAAACAGTCTGAAATTTAAAAATATGTGTACGTATATGCAAAAAATTGATTTCCTTTCCCAACAGATTCCATCTACCTAAGAATTCATGGACACAAAGGTTACCTACTTACCCAGCTGTGAAGAACTAAGCAGTAGGAGGTTAAAAAGCTAATGCTACTCAGGTAATCAAGCTTTTTTTTCCCTTTGTAATGACATTCTGGAATTAAAGCAGGAATAATGTAAACTTAAAATAACAAGGCAGTTCTCCCCAAAATATATGTTTTTACTTGCAAATATTTTGCTGGCTTGTAATCATTTTAAACGGATTCTCTTTTCCTCTGCCTCTGCAAGTGGACATATGTAATAATAATTTATATTATTTAAAAGCAGAAAAAAAATGCACAGATAGGGAATTGAGGGCAATTTGTTTAGCCCCTGTAATAATTTAATACTTATTTCACTCAAATATTATTTTATATTTCTGTGTATCCAGGATTCATTGCTACCCAGGTACAAAATATCTCAGAGATGATCTCCCTCAAAAAGACAATTTCTGTTTTCTCTATATAATAATTCTGGAGACTTGGACGCTGGCTGCCAATTGCCTTTTAGCAAGTCACTTAGCCTTGCCAAGTTAGAATTCCTTCCCCTAGCCAGGCACGGTTGCTTATGCCTGACCAAGGTGGGAGTATCACCCAAGGTCAGGAGTTTGAGACTAGCCTGGCCAACATAATGAAAACTAGTTTCTACTAAAAATACAAAAATTAGCTGGCATGGTGGCACACGCCTGTAATACCAGGTACTTGGGAGGCTGAGGCAGGAGAATTGCTTGAACCCAGGAGGCGGAAGTGTCAGTAAGCTGAGAGGGTGCCATTGCACTCCAGCCTGGGCAAGAGAGAGAGACTCGGACTCAAAAAACAAAAACAAAAAAATTCCGTCTCCTACAAAATTGCGGTGTTCAGAGAAAATTTTCACCAACAGAGGGGTACTTGAAAATATGAATGGTTATTTGTGCAGTCAAAATTAATGGATGTCTGACTGGTGCTTAATGGTAGATCCTGCAATGTGTAGAGCTAACTATGCCCAATAAAGAATGATCCCACCTACAATGTTATCAATAACGTTGTGACTCATAAACTGAGAGCTGGTCTCTAACGTAATTTCCAATTCTATAATTTCATAAAGCATGTTTTAAAGGTGATTACGGTAGACATTTTGGTTATCTGCTCCTATCCCATTGTCTCTTACCATTTCAGGGCATACCCTGAATTCCATCTGAACAGCTGTGTTGCTCTGCCCCAATGCTTTTTTGGATCTCGCCATCAGCAGTCTATAGAATTATCAGTAATTAATGTCTCTGGGATCAGCTTTAAATCAGGGACTGAGTGTACTATTTTCCCTCCTGTGGAGAGGTGGGGGAGTCACTCTCAGTTAAGCATTCTCCACTGCTCCCCAAAGGATTCAATCCCAGTTGCCCACAGTGTTGGCAGGCTCCCCAGTGGACCTTTTATTGTGCCTTTTCTTCCCTATTCCACTTTCTCATTGGTATTTCTTAAGATCACCTCCCAGATAATCTACTTGTACTGAAATCCATACCTTAGAGTCTGCATTTTGCTGGAACATGAACTGAGACAGTAACATATTTACTCTAGGTGAAAAAGGGTCTCAGAGAATAAATATATCTTAGCAGTATTTGTTCAAACCTGTCAGCAACAGACTTGCTGAAGATGGAGGTTGGTGGGAATTGAAATGAAAAAGAATGAGGAAAACATTGGAAGAATGACTCTGCTATAGGCGGGGGATCTCTTTGAATCATACTGCAGATTTTACATCATGGAGAGGCAGTAGTGATGTCAGACAAAAAGGCTGGAGGAAGGAGCCCTAAAGAACTCAAGGGCCTTAAGGCCAAGAACTGATCTCATGAGAGAATAATGCAAGAATCTGTATAAACCAAGGGCCAAAAGATATTCTATGCACATATAAAAATCAGGAAACACTAATACTTCATGCCAGTGTTAACCTTCAAATATATCCTGGGCATTTAGTAGAGACTTGGCTAAGCACTGGAATTTTCTGAACTTCATATATAAGAGACTTCCATCTGGTCAAGCACCAAATCACACAATACCATGCCAAGAACATCCAATAAATGAAGGGATTCCCTTTCAATCTATTTAAAAATAGCGTCCAAACATCTGGCTTTCCTAGAAATCACTTCCACAGCAAGTCACAGAAACAAACCACTGCATGTTATATAATAGAATGCAACTCCTTCAGCTTTTGTCTAAATATGTATTCTCTCAGCAGTAAAATATGAAGGTCATGTAGTAGTTGTAGCTACATGCATTAAAAAGAGAAACATAGGCTTGGATTTATGTATCATTTTATACAATTGATATATCAACTCTGCCTAGTGGTAGATTATTCTGAAAGTTGCCAGTTGTCATGATTTTATTGTAATTGAATGAAAACTGGCAAAAAAAAAAAAAAGATGCAGATGTTTAGCATTTTAATACATCTAACTGAGCTAAATATACCACTATCTCTATTTCATAATTTTATGTAATTTCACATACGTAGTTAGAATACATATCAATACAGCTTTATGAGAATGGTATTATTAGTCTCATTTCACAGAGGAAGGAAGTGAGGCTCAGAGACATTAAATATCTTGCCCAGGAGCATAATAGCTAAGAAGTGCAGAAATGAGATTCCAAATACCCAGTGTGCCTGCCTGCAAAGCATATGCTTTCTCATTTATTACATTTTGGCAGAACATGTCACTATATTAGAGGTTTTTGGTAAGAACTAGGCAGATACTCCCAATGCAATCCCTCCCCCCTCCCCCCTCCCCATGATAGGCCCCGGTGTGTGATGTTCCCCTTCCCGAGTCCAAGTGATCTCATTGTTCAGTTCCCACCTATGAGTGAGAACATGAGGTGTTTGGTTTTCTGTTCTTGTGTTAGTTTGCTAAGACCTGATGTAAATGACGAGTTGATGGGTGCTGACGAGTTGATGGGTGCAGCACAGCAACATGGCACAAGTATATATATGTAACAAATCTGCACCTTATGCACATGTACCCTAGAACTCAAAGTATAATAATAAAAAAAAAATAAAAAAAAAAGAACTAGGCAGATACATTCTACTTCACTATACATGTGGAAGAAATATGTAAATGAAATAATGATAATGTTGCATTTTCTAATAGATTTCACATGCCAAAAATAAGGCTTGAGGTTAGTCAAACCATATTTGTAAAACCGTACTGCAAATAGTTGATTAGAAACTTACAAGGATAATGATCACATTAAACTAAAGCACTGCTGTATTCTAATAAAACAGTCTTGCTTTTCAGAATGACTTTCCATCTTTTGTCCAGGAGGAATATTTCTGGCAAATAGCCACCAAATGCTTATAGATTCTTTTTGGAATATTTCATGCTTCCTCAAGATGTTAATTTGGTGACATTAAGAATAGATCAAGTCAAGTGCATAGTTAGAAGCTGATGAGCATATAAAAATATGAATTTGGTTAGACATATGTCCTATTATTTCAGAATAGTTCCCTCATGAGGGCCATAGGGAAGAGCCACAATTTGGTATAATTTTCCTTCCATATTGTAATATATCTCATATACCTAGAAATGTATTTGGAGTAATTATATTTTCTCACTAATCATCATGAACCTAATATTTGTGAATATACCAAACTGGGAGTCAGGAAATGTGTATTATTCATTGTTTTCTCATCTTACCTCTCTATTCAACCTTGAGTAACGTTGGAAGTTACAATAATCTTAAAAGCCATTGAGTTTGTTGATTCCATTTTACAGATTTTTGAGAGGGAGGGAGGGAAGAAGGAAGGGAGAGAGAGAGAGAGAAAGAGAGACAGAGAGATATTTCGGCAAATGAAGTGACTTCATCAAGGCAACCCTACTAATAAGTAGGCAGGCTAACACAGAGCTTCTGACTCCAAGACTAGTGCTTTAAAAATATTTCTGGAGTGCACCCCCATCATGATATGGCTTCACTAACATGTTTCAAAGTTCAATTCTAAAATGAAATAATTCTATAACGGTCTCATTTGTAAGCTACAGCAGATGAAGCATGGAGGAAATTCAGAACCATACATATTTTTGCAGGAAGTTAGAAAGTCATATAGTCATAAAAAAAAAAGTTTCACTTAAAGAAGTAAAAAATAAAATAGGTTAACTTGTATTTGAAGATTGGGGTAAACACCAAATTCTGACATAAACAAGGCTGTGTGGGGTAAGAAAAACATGTTTCAGAATCAGGCTTTGCACAGAAATGTTGGCAAAGCCATAATTACTGTGGTCCTAGAGTGTGCTTCTCTAATATGGTATTTCATTCCCTTGAAGATATTTATTTACTTTTTGGTATGTTCTTTGCATAGATTAAGACACAGTTTTGAAATGTGTTTCCAAATTATGTATCCAGGAGGAAAATACACTCTTCTTTAAAAGTGCAGAATACAAATTTGAAAATAATCTATTTTCTATAATCATTTTACATTTCACTCTTCTACTGAAAAGTTAGGATCTGGATTTTTTTTCTTTCATTTCCTGCATGAAGATTTCTTTTAAATGCCCTACAGTTCTAGAGTATTAGTTGCACAATCCAGCTTTTATTAAAATTCTATTTCCTTTTAACTGGGAGAATGCAAGCTACATCAATCTGATATAATGTAGATATGTTGGGAAAAAGAACTGAGTCTTAAGATACCAATTTTCAACCATTATCAAGTGGGTGGATTAATTTCCTGAAATGCCGAGGAATATCAATGGTCTACTAAGAAGGTTATTTCTAAAGATATTCATTTTGGCCACTATTGCTTACTGATTTTCTTTTTCTCTCTTTTCAAAATAATAATACAAAGAGCCAATTCCAAGTACTCACTTCTACCTGCGCCAAGGCAGTGGTGCTGGAGAGCAGATAATAGAATTTAAAGGGCACATATAGCTTTCTGTCAGGTTACTCAAGATCTCTTACAATAATAGCAAAGTAAACAAACTAAGCTGCCCAATATTTAAAATTATATTATATTTAATATATTATATTAAAATATAATTATGTTTAATATAAACTAATGACATAGTTTCATTCACATGGATAATTATAAAACAGTTCTTTTAAAAGTACTGGGGTCTCTGCCCATGTAGCTCTTTTATATCTGTAATGGGAATGGTTTTAAAATTCACTTCCTGATGAAAACACAGACACCCCCCCCCCACACACACACACGCACTCACACTCTTATACTGCTTGTGGCACCTAGCCTTCAAGCTGGCCCACATCATCCTCTCTTCCCCATGGTAAGTTACCCATATCAAGTCCTCTCCCATGATGAATAGGGCTGATCTCATTAACTAATAGTATACTGTGAATATAACAACTTGTAGCCTCTGAGACTAGTCATAGAAGACATTTCCCCATTGCAGGCCCTTTCTTGAATCATTTACTCTGGGGAAATTCAGCTGCTGTATCTTGAGTCTTAAGCAGGTGAGGTCCATGATCTGGGTAGAGGGAACTGAGGCCTCCTGCCAACAATAGTATCTGCTTGCCATCCATGTGACTGAGTGACTTTGAAAACAGATCCTTGAATACCAGTCAAGCCTTACTGACTGCAGGTTTGGCTGGCATCCTAACCTTAACCTCATGAGAGACTCAGTTCACACATTTAAGCCATTATTCTATTTCTGACCACAGAAACTATGTAAGATAATAAATATGTAATGTTTTAAGCTACAAAATGTTTGAATACTTATTCTGCAATCGATAACTGTGATACATCATTTCTTGATTTTATCATTTTAGATATTCTGTATTAATTTATCATTAATGGAAATAAGGGTATAGCTCTTAACTATTCATTCCAACCATTCAATATGGTATATTTCAGTTTTTAAAATTAATCAGTTTTCAGTAGTTTCACTATTAATGACCTTATAAATATGATTCACAGCTGAGCGATTAATTACATTGTTTTACTTGATACAATATTGGTTTCACTAACGTTAATGACTCATTCTTCCTGAAATTTTTGCTTACTATTCTCTGTAGTGACAACTAATTTATCCCCAAACTCTACAAGTGAAATGGAAATGTCACAGTAGGGTCTGGTATTTTAGCAGGTTTTTGTTGTTGTTGTTTTTGTTTTTTGGTGGATGAGAAGGGAGGTATTTATTTATTTATTTATACTTATTTTTAGCTTGAACACTTTGCTGTGAGAGCTTATGATTCTCTTCATTTTATCTGGGTTAGTTACTCTCTGGGACTGCTAAAAAAATGGAATCCTGGAATATCCCTTCACTATCTTCCTGATGACTCTTTTTTGATCTCTCATGTGATGGATCCTCTGATTCCTAGACATCAATCTTATATCTACTTTCTTTGTGATTTTCATCCTTTTTTTTCTGCAACATATTGTCTAGTAGTTTCCTGAGAAAGTTATTGTTTGAGATCTTGTGTGTCTGAAGATGTCTTTATTCTAATAAGCTCTACTGGCCAGATATGGATCACTAGCTTGCTAATTACTTTGCATCAGTACTTTGAAGATGCTTATTTAATGTCTTCTAATGTCTAATATTGCCATTATGAAGACCCTTTCTGAGATTCCATCCTCTGTTTTCAAATCTATTGTTTCTTCTTTGGAATAGTTTATTTTTTACATTTGGGAATTTCATAATGATGTGCCCTAGCAAAAATTATTTTCTTTTTCTCCATCCATTGTTCATGGATTGTTTCTTTCCCATTTTTTTCTGTTCTTTCTTCCTGGAATTCTTGTTGATCTTTATGAATTGATCTTCTATTTGTTTTATATTTCTCCTTTTATATTATATGCCTAAGTCTTTTTGTTCTTTTTCAATGTCTACAACTTTGTCTAATACAATTTATATGGATTTTATGTTCCTTTTGATATCATCTCGTCATTAACAAAAGAATTTCTAAAATTTCATTTTGGATATTAATCTTTTTCTTCTTATACTCCCCACTTTCACATTCTATTTCTTTAGTTTTCTTACTATTGTTCCTTTCATGTTAGAAGCTCTGCTCACATATCTGATCATCACTGAATATCCATTAATATTTAAGAAAGAGATGCTAAAGGCTTATTGGAACTTCTTACCACATAGTTTGAGGAATGATGATCCTTGCTGTAGAGTGGCCAGATAGCCCCATTAGTTTTTCCAAATAATTGTCCCCATGTTATTTGGAACAACTATGTGGCAATGTCACATCTTTTCTCTTGGTTTGTCCCATTTTCAGATAAAAGCCTTCCAATTTTCTTCATGACAGAGTACGGTTAGCAGGCAGGGTATTTTTGTTTGTTTGTTTTTTGTTGTTACTGTTATTCTTCTTGTTGTTGTTTGAGACGGTGTCTTGCTCTGTTGCCCAGGCTGGAGTACAGCAACGCTGTCTTGGCTCACTGCAGCTTCTGCTTCCCAGAAACAAGCAGTTCTCGTGCCTGCGTCTCCTGAATAGCTGGAATTATAGGCCCGCACCACCATGCCCGGTTAATATTTTTGTATTTTTAGTAGAGATGGGGTTTCACCATGTTGGTCAGACTGGTCTTACACTCCTGACCTCAAGTGATCTCCCTGCCTTGGCCTCCCAAAGTGCTCGGATTACAGGCATGCGCCATTGCGCCCAGCCAGAATAAGGATGTAATCATCACTTTCTCCCTGTTTTGTTAGTGCTTGTGCCCTCAGCTGACTTGGTGTCTCTTAGGCCATAGAAAGAAAAGTATTATTATTCCATCATGTTTAAACAGAAGTCTAGTCTACTCCATTTTGGACTACTTATGAACTTTAGAATACTTACAACATATTATATTCTAAGTATTCCAAAATTAATCTTTAAGACTTTAAGTTAATCACTCTATGGTTTCTACATATTGATTTTGGGCCTGTTTCCTGGGATATAATGTATGTCATTTCCACCCTGGCCTCTACTTCCTTTACCCCACCAAATTTTCCTCATATACTGTATATAAGACACTAAGGACATACATCTTGGACCATGTACTGTAGTAGGCATAGGCTGAACAAGGATTAGTGAATAAAACATGTGTGATATGAAGCATACAATCTAATGGAACAGATTCACATTAAATAAATAAAAACATGAATTAATAATACTGAGTTGTAATAAATGCTAAAGGATATAAGAAAGATAGAATGCAATAGAACAATTTTCTTGTTTTACTTTAGCAGTTTCTAAAAGTGCTAACTAAAATTATAGGAGAAAGTTTTCAGTAGACACATAATGCTTTTGACTCGTGTTGTGCTAAAAGTAACAAAAATGCTCATGTATTTTTTGTACATAAACAGTTGTTAAATAGCATCTCTCCCTATTTACCTGTGTAAATATGTGTGGTTTCATATGTTCACTTTCACTAAGTGTGGGCTTTTATATCTATGTTAAATTTATCTTGTGAGAAAACATCTAATTTCTTACATTATTATTAAATATTTGAATTAAATTTGCATTATTTTTTCAAACATATTAACTCTATCTCCCATAGTTATGCCTTTGCCAAAAATGATAAACATATTTTCTTTGACATCAGTATCCAAGTTATGAAGACAGCATAAGGGATTCGTACAAAGCCATAAGGGCACTTCATGTAGGCTGACATCATTTCATTAATCAACTCTTAGGCTTTAGTTTTTAATTGTCTGTATTTAGCTTTTCTTCCTAGAACGCTTGCCTTCCCTACCTTTTGATAGTTTGGAGTTGCAGACTAATTGAGAGATATCCCAACCTCACGTGGCCAAAGGCATTTGGCATTTGGTTGCATTTGACTGCTTCTCATCAAGGCAGGAGAGGAAAAATGAAAGCTCGCATTCTTTTCTTTCCTTTTGTCTGATACCATCACTACATTTTGTCTCCCATATTAACAAAGGACACAGATTGTTACGGGCTAAGAAAATAGAAACAAAGCTTCCTGCTTTTGTTGTAGGAGTGCTTACATTAGCCTCTGACCATGAAAGAGGACAGCTACTTGATAATCAATCCAGGAAATTAGTACTGGTATTCATACCCTGTGTTTTTTTTTTTTTTTTTTTTTTTCTTTTTTAATTTATTTATTATTATTATACTTTAAGTTATAGGGTACATGTGCATAACGTGCAGGTTTGTTACATATGTATACTTGTGCCTTGTTGCTGTGCTGCACCCATCAACTCGTCATTTACATCAGGTATAACTCCCAATGCAATCCCTCCCCCCTCCCCCCTCCCCCTTCCCCCCCCCCCCCTCCCCATGATAGGCCCCGGTGTGTGATGTTCCCCTTCCTGAGTCCGAGTGATCTCATTGTTCAGTTCCCACCTATGAGTGAGAACATGCGGTGTTTGGTTTTCTGTTCTTGTGATAGTTTGCTAAGAATGATGGTTTCCCCAGCTGCATCCATGTCCCTACAAAGGACACAAACTCATCCTTTTTGATGGCTGCATAGTATTCCATGGTGTATATGTGCCACATTTTCTTAATCCAATCTGTCACTGATGGACATTTGGGTTGATTCCAAGTCTTTGCTATTGTGAATAGTGCTGCAATAAACATACGTGTGCATGTGTCTTTATAGCAGCATAATTTATAATCCTTTGGGTGTTTTTAACGTTGACCTCTGTGATAGCAGGAACTAGTCTAAGGAACGATGAACGCTCTTTCCTTACTGCGTAAAGGGTGTCCCCTCAGAATTCCTAGGTTCACTTTACTCAAAGTCTCGCAGAGAGTTTGAGAGTCCTTCAGCCAAGTGTTTATAAGCAGCTGTGATCTGCTGCTAGATTCAACACTCCAGCTCTCAAGAGGAAAGTGAAAGAAACAATTTAAAAGCAATTAATTGGTGCTCAGTGACAAGTTACACAGGATGAAGTGGACAGGAAAATATGGCACATTTTCATCTACTTATATTTTTAATGTAGTGTTATTTTGTTTAGCTTGGTTTTATCTTCTAGACTTTTAGTTTAAATTTTAATCTATTATTATTTGGCAATTTCATTTTTAAAAAAAGCGAAAGAACACATTGAAAAATAAAGGTCTAATGCTTGAGTTTGCCCTGTAGGATTTTAAGAACAGGTTTTTCTCTCAAGAACTAAGACTGCACCTCAAATTATTATCAAGGCTTAAAAACAAACAATACTGAGCAATTTATTTTTAGACAATAAATTTTAATTTTGTGAACAAATATCAATAGGAATGTTTTCGTTATTAAAAATGCTTAATAAAATGTTGCATTAGAAATTAGCACATTTTTATTAACTCGTAGGTCAATTTAAATTTGAATAGAGAGCTTCATTTTACCAACAATTCTACATTAGGAATTTGAAAGACACAATATCATCTAGTCATACATAAAATAGAAAAGGCATAGAAGTTTGGGAGTCATGAGAACTTGGAGTTTGGATTTCTTTGTGAATTTGGATCAGATACATAACTTGTTAAAGTTTATTTGACAAATCTGCATAATACTTTGCATTCATAATATTGTTGGGAAGATGATTGATAGAGAAAATGATCCTCTCACATAGTAGGTGCTCCAGAAATGTTTGATTTTGAGCTTAAAAGGCAAGTCAGAGGTTTCTATTTTCCAAAAAAAGGGTAATTTTTACTTTTATTGATAAGAAGATAGGAACATTCTTGGCTGGAATATGTCATGATCTGACAATTAATAGAAATTTGCCCATGTTGGCTTTCTCTTCCTTTTCTTTCTTTCCACTCTTCTTATCTGCAGTTCATTCTACACTGAAAAAATGCAAAATTAAGATCAAATGTCAAGTACTTCCCTTACATTCTGGAGAAAAATGCACTTCTCCTTTGCTTAGAATGGAAAGAATCAGAATATTTTAAAAAACTGCAAATCATGCAAACCTGGGGAAATATATACCAAAAGAAGGTAATAAATTAAGAAGAACACTTACAGAGATAGCCTGGGGTGATAAGAGTTTAAAATTTTGATCTTTTTGTTCATCTTAGAAAAAGTATCATATATGTATTCTCTCTAGCTCATAGTCTTCTCATTTTCAAAATGAGAGAAACAGTGAAACTATTATGTTTCTTATCAGCATTAAATTATATAACGCTTGTGGTATCCCCAAAATTGACTCAATTCAAAAAAAAAAATGCATGTTAATTATTATTTGCCAAAAAAGACAATCTCCAAATTTCTTTATTTTGTAAAAGTATTCCATGACTTAATCCTATAGATGAGGTGAATACGGAGATTATTTGCTCTGTAACTTTACTATCATCTCCCTATCCTCGTATTTTGTGGTGAGATCATGGAAACCTCTATCAAACTCTCTTTATGCAATAAGTTATAACAAATTAGCAGTGGCTTATAAAGATATATCAAATTAGAGTAAAATGCAACTGAAAATGTCATAAATCATTGGGTACTTAATGTTTTCTTAATTTATTGTGGTAAGTATGAGAGAAGAAATTGGAGATGTACAGATTTTAAATGACCTTAACAGTCTTACACAGGAGTGTTTGCAGTATGGTAAGAAGGAAGTGGGTACTTGATGTTTTCAAAAAGCAAATGACCTCATGAAAAGTATACAAGGCTATGTTGTCGATATTAGAAAATTGGAAGACAGTCAGAGAATAATTAAAAGACCCTTGCAGATGTAAGTTTGTGAAATGAAAAAGGCTGAGATTTAGGTTATGATCTAAAGACTTGGATTTAGGTAAAGAAGGTAGGGTAAATCTGAGTGACAGTTTCTTGAAGAAAAGAGACACTAGTTGTGAATCATGATAGCAATTACCCTGACAAAATAGAACTGTGGTGGCTAACCAGCTCAGGCTCAGAGACTGCTGTTATGTTCTATTGAATGAGCTGAAATAGTCCAGGTTGAGAGCATTCCTCTGAGATCTTAGAAGAAATAACAGATGTGAGAATTACAGTTAGGCAGCTTGGTTTTAAATCAGAAGCTGGATGGTTTTTTAGATAACAAAGCTTAAGATCTATTGTTACAAGACTGAGAACTCAGAGATGAAATGTCTGTGGCATATACAAAGACTAGAGAATAGAAACACTCTGAAAATGGAGTTGGGGCTACTTCTCGGGAGGACAACCCTAAGAATCCACTGTCATCACCCAACTTAAAAAAACATGCAATCAGGTCACAGAATATTCATTTGTTTGAAAGGGAATCTGAATATCCTGAAAGATAGCACTGTCTCAAAAGCTACCATCTTAAAAAAAACCAATCAAACAAACACAACAACAACAACAACAACAATAACAACACAACCCAAACAGCTAGAAGGGAGGTTTATTCAGCTTACAGCATGTCCCTATCTTGCTTTTTTTTTCTTCCTTTAGCCTAAGGTATGTTTACCACTCTACTTTTATAAACCACATCCTTATAATACATGTTCTCTTGGTTGAAATGTATGTCTTAAGATGTAAACACCTAGGTTTCCCTTAGTTTAAGTTTGCATAGATAATTCTGCAGCAAGCATAGAGTCTGTAAAGATTGCTACATAGTGTCTTCTGATAAAAATCATCTCGCAAATATTTTACCTTAGACAATAAAGAAACTCTTGTGTTTATCTCACATCTTGTCGGTGGACTGGATTTGTTCTCTGACCCAAATTCCAATGAAGAAATAGCGCTGCTCTAACATGGTTAAGAATTATTTTGAACAAAGGGCTGCTTTTAAAAAAAGCCAGCATTGTACATGGCAGGGCTGACACTTACCTCCTTTTCTCTGCTATTAGGTTTACATGGTTAGAGCTGTCAAGAAATACAAAAAACAAATAACAACAACAACAACAAAAACACACAGTGATGGAAAGGCCACGTTCCAGCCCAGTTCTGTTATGCCCAAATGTTACACCAGGGCATGAGCTTACACCCTTGCTTACCTCTCTCTCTAGATACTGGGGAGTGCAGAGAAAGCTAAGAAAATAGATCTGTTCTATTTTCCTGGTCACTGCTACTGTCATGAAGACTAGAGTTGTTTTGTGTGTGTGTGTGTGCGCGTGCGCGCCTATTCCAAGTCACAATTCACAGATCCTTGTCACCAACTGAAGAAAATATGAGACCACACAAGCTGTGTCTTGATGATGGAATTTTTGACTCAAACATAGACCTTTATTTCTCCAAAGAACATGTTCAACTTGCAGATGACCACACACACACACACACACACACACACACACACACAGGCTTATGTATTTTTAAAATGATAACATTCAGCATGTTGAAAAGAATAAAGGGAACTATGACCCTTAAACATGTCAGGAAGAATGTCAGCTAGAATGGCAAATGTACCAACCTTCTGAAGGTAACATGCCAATAAGCATCAAGAATCAAGAACCTTAGAGAATTTTCTTTTAAGAGAATTTTCAGTTCTCTTAAATTTATTTTTAACTTATTTAAAAACAATTATACTTTTTGGAAATTATTTCAAGGAATTAAGAGAGGGACATGCTTTACATGTGTTTCTTTCAAAATAATTTTTAAAGTAACCAGTAACGATCTGGCTTTTTCAGAGCACTAAGTGAATTCCCAGCAAATACAATGACTGCAATTGGCAAAGCTCTGAGTTCCCCACAGATGTTGGCCTGTGGTCTGTGTATCCCCAGGCTGTGCCATGAGTGACCACTCAAAGAAATGTGACCTTGCAAACAGGTGTATTTTTTCCTCACATAGAACATTTGTCCGAGAGGAAGGTCTGTTTCTTTTATGAAATCTCAGTATTATAAAATCAGCAACTTTACATGAAAGAGAAGGATGAAAAAAATAAAGCAAGAAATTTATATGACTCCAAAGAGCAAATAGAAATATTAAAAAATATTTTTTAAAAAGATGTTTTTTAATGTTGAATGATATCATTTCCCTTATAGGACATAGAAGTAAAGATACATAGAAGACATGGGGTTGAAATTCAGTATTTAATGTGATATAAATTTGATTGTAAGGTCTTTAAAAGATTCTGTGCTAAAAATGTGCATTTACTTTGGAATTGTGTTCTAGCATTTTAAACCATTCATTATCTTTTTAAATGTATAACTCTGTCATTGTATACAGATAATCAGCTTCTTCAGGACAGAGATTGTGATAGTTCTTTGAGCTCTGGAAACATATCCAGGTGAAGGTGATCATGAGAAACATAATTTCCTGGAGGACTCAGAACTATTGACAAACAGACTTTTACTTAGAGACTGTTAAGTTTCTGCTTACAATGTGGGGTTTTACTCATGAAAATGTCCATTTTTAGAGATAAAAGAGAAGATGCAGGTGATTTAATTTAAAAATCTAGTTTTACAGTTAAAGAAACAGAAATTTTAGAGGTCAAATGAGTTGTTGCAAGTTACACAGTTGGCCGGGTGCAGTGGCTCACACCTGTAATCCCAACACTTTGGGAGGCCGAGGCAGGCGGATCACCATGTCAGGAGATCGAGACCATCCTGGCCAATATGGTGAAATTCCATCTCTAGTAAAGTACAAAACAAATTAGGCAGGCGTGGTGGTGCGTGCCTATAATCCCAGCTACTCAGGAGGCTGAGGGAGAGGAATCACTTGAACCTGGGAGGCGGAGCTTGCAGTGAGATGAGGTTGCCTGGCAACAGAGCAAGACTCCTCTCAAAAAATAAATAAATAAATAAAATAAAGTTATACAATTATTGTGATTCAACTAGTTGGGAATTAGACCTTCTAAATCCACATCCAAGCTCATTAACCCAATTAATATATTTTTTTTTCTTTTCCCTCTAAAGATTACTCTTTAAGAGGTTAGAATTTCTGTCAAGTGGTTAAATTATATCAATGTGGTCAATTTTAATAACAATGCATTTAAGGTATTTATCTACATTACAGAATCAGGTAATACATCCCAGACTTGGCAGTATTTGATGTGACAAAGGCATAGCTTTTAATTATGTTTTTATACTTGGGTAATTGGTGTTTGTGTTGTGCTCTTACAAGAGTGATAGGATTGCTACAGTAACAAAACATATAAAGAAACGAACCCCTTAAAAAAACAAAGAAACCTAATTTAATCTTAGGAAACTTTAATAACACTTTAAAGTCCAGATAATGAGAAAAGTTCGATTCATCACACTTACTTAAATAAATTCTCTTCTCAATTCTAGCCACCACTTTAAGGTGGCCTTTGAGAAACCAGAACAATGAATATCAGCTATAGTTTAAAGAATCTGAATGACATTTCTCTTTGAAGAAGTAGGTAACTGGGCAAAACTGAATAATGATTCTAGTCTCATAGGACCTAGAAAAGACTTGAAAATGATAAGCAGATGAATAGGCATAAATAGGGAGAGGTAAAGCTTTTTATTATTTTTCTGTTTTCAAGGCATTCATTCTAAAAAGCCCAATTCAAAACCAAGTAACTGCAATCATTGCTTATACAAAGAGAAGGAGGGAAAGAAATGCGAACTGGTGTCCCTGGTAAACAGCAGCAATTTTTCAACAGCAGTTATGCTTTTGTGCAAATTTAAATTAGATGGTATCCGCTTATAGATTATTAATCAAACAGAAATATTCAACTGAAGTTTCCCCTTGTGATTATTTTATTTTGCATAATTTGCCATTTGCACTTCATCTGCAGCTGCAGTCTCACTGATATAAAAGAAATGTCAACTTCAAAGTTGCCATCTCTTACAAATCATAAATTCAGCTTTGTGGATTAATGTTACAAGTGGCCTATTCTTAAGATAATTAAATGTGAATGAGCCATGCTTTAGAGGCAATCAAACAGAAATCTTTTTCCCAAAGATGTGCAGAAATAGATTACCTGAAGAATTTAGTTCTCTGATTTTCCATATATCCATGGAAATCAGCTAACACATTTAATTAAATGGACACGTAAATAAAAATTTTAAGAAAAAGTTTTATTGTTCTTTTCCAAAATATGTATTTGAATGGATTTTAGAAAATCCATTAAAATACTTGTTCATTTGAGAGAAAGTTATTACATTCTCATCTTAGTTTTTCAACAATTATTGAACAGGAAATTTGAGTGTTTGAAATTGAAGAGTAAGCTCTTAAAAAAACAATCCTTACACAAATAACTAAATGCTGGATAAAACACAAAAACACAACTAGCTGAGGGCTTTGGAGGATGAGCCAAGCAGGGAGTTTCTAAAGGGGAATCAAACCTTCGGGCAGCATAGAGTAAAATCCCTATTTTATGGGGGATTTATCCTTAAGATAGCTGTTGCTGCAGTGGAGATAGGTTAAAAATGACTTGTCATAAACAAACAAACAAACAAACAAAAGGGCGCTGTGGGGTAACAATGGCTCCCAAAGAGTCAAAGACAGAAAGGGGAGACCAGGAAAAAGGAACCCTCCATTCAGTGCATAAACTCAAGGTAAGTTCCTGGTTGACCCCTGGGACCATTCATGGGGTGAATGGGGGATGGCGGGCAAAGTTAAAACAACTTATAACTAAAATTACAAAAACGTGAGGTGTGAGCCACAAGGCACTATATGTGTGACAGTCTACAATTTGAGTTTAAACAAGTACATTGCCTGCTAAAATAAAAACCACCAACAATCGGTTGGAGGTAAAGTAGAACAGAATACAGAATATATTCAGCATAACACTCACAATATCCAGGATGCAATTCAAAATTACTCAGTCTAGAAAGGCTGAGAATGTGACCCACTACCAAGGTATTAATAATGAACAGATGCCAATCAGGACGGTGCAGAGGTTAGAATTATCATATGAGGCTCGTAAAGCACCTCTTATAACTATGTTCTTCAAGGTAAATAAAAATGCATTTGTAATGCATGAAAGAATAAAATCTCAGCAAAGATACAATGTAAAAAAGAAAGTGAAGTGTTGGAACTGAAATAAATAAACATCTGAAATAAATTCACTGGGTAAGCTTAATAAGAGAATGGAGATGAAAGAGAAAATGGCCAGTGAACTTGAAAATCTGTCAACAGATTTTACTAAATCAAAAGATGGGAGAGATTTTAAAAATTCTAACCAACCCAACAGACCCTGAGAAATCTATGGAACAATGTCAAAAGTTTTAATATATAGGTAATTGAGTCCCACAAGGGAAGATAAAGAAAATGGGGCAGAAGAGCTGCTTGAAGAAATAATGACTATAACTACCATTTTTGGTAAATGAACAAGATGTTAAATTTAATAGTTGAGCAAATGCCAAATAAGACAAATTCAGAATATATTTTAAGATAATCATACTCAAAATTTTCAGTCTAAAGCATGAGAAAATTTTAAAGTACTAGTGAAAATAACATTTATTTTAGAGGTGTAATAATTTGAATAAAAACAGACTTCTCATCAGAAGTCCATGAGGACCAAAAGAGAGCAGGAAAGAAAAAGAAATCTTTACAGAGGTAAAAAATTAAAAATAGGTAAAATTGTCATCTCATAATTTAAAATGTAGTGAGATATGTTTCAAAAATTAATGTCAAATAAATACATATTTAAATAAAAAACTAAGAAAAATTATTTCTATCAAACCTACACTCCAAAAAACATGTTATTAATGAAAAAAAAAAAAGGTCTTCAGGCTGAAGGGAAACTAAGAAATTATATCAGATGAAAAGCTTGGATCTTTAGTCATAAACAAATGGCATTAAAATGTTAAATTATGAGTAAATATAAAAAACGTTTTTAATTTTTTCAAAATATAATTTACTTTTTAAAGCAAATATTATAAAATTATTTATGGATTTTTAATCTGTGTGTATATTAATTCAGATGACAATTGTAATTAAAGGATAGTGGGAATAAATTGACCTGTTATATGATTGCAAGATTTCTATATTTTACACAAAATGCTACAAAACATTGAAGTATACTGTTATATATTGTTCATTATTAAGAATATAAATTGTAAGCCATAGAACAGCCACTTAACAATGGTACAAAGAGGTATAGGTAAAAAGCTAATAAAGAAATAACTGAATTCTAAAATATATATTCAAGTACTTAAGAAGAAAGCAGGGAAGGGAAATCAGAGGTCAAAAAATGAAAGATGGCCATCATAAGGACCAGAAAATAAAAGATTATCATCACAAAAACCATTAATAAAATAGTAGAACTAAATCTGAATGTATCTTATAGTAAATGTTAATGGGCTAAGCACTCAAGTCAAAAGGCAAAGATTATGTTCACATATTTTTCAAAAAACCCATAAGACTCCATCATATGCTATCCAAAAGGGATACATTTAAATACAAAGACACAGAGAAACTGAGAGTAAAAGGATGGAAAAAGATTGACAACTAGGTGTCAGAAGGCTGAAGTAGCAATAATAATATCAGATAAAATAGACTTCAAAACATAGAGACATATTTTATAATGATAAAAGGGAGAGGAAGTCACAACAATCATACATGTTTACATATCTAGTAACTGAAGTTCAAAATTTTCAAAAATCTGAAAGATTTAAAGGGAGAAATAGACAACTTTACAATCATAGTTTGAGAGTAACACCTTCTCAATGATTGCCAGAATAGTTGGTCTGATGAGGGAATCACTTAGTCACTTTTGATTTGACATTTTTAGATCTTATGAGGACTGCTTTAGAACTTTGGTAAAGGAGTTCAAAAGCCAAAACACGTAAGCTATTTGTCCCAGTTGAAATCCAGTAATAAGATTTTGAAAGTTTTCTTTTTTTTGAGGAGTGAACACTACAGTTAGAAATCTACTTAATTAAAAGCTGATATCCAAGCTACACACACACACACAAACACATTTTATTTATATATGTAAATGAAATATATATAATACATATAAAATATATATTAATATATAAAGAGTGTACATAAATGTATATATGTATGTATATATGGCCTTTATGATTTTCTCTTTTTGGATCCTGTTTTGGGGAATATTTTTAGTTGGCTAAAACTTTTTTCTAAATTATGTACATGGTACTTACGTTTGCTTCCTTTCTTAAAAATTGTTCTATTTCTTTTTAATCCACCTTATTCTTCCTTTCTCTTTGTCATATTCCATTTCTTTTGCATTGCCTTACCTGATCTCTTTGGCTTTGAAGGACACGAGAAATTACTTTGTATTGTGAAAAAATTTGACCTTGGTGTGTTTAATGGCTAGGGAACGGGCTGATTGTAGAGTGGACTGATTTGTGTTGGGTTGCCTACCAGCCTCCAGGTAATGTCCTCACAGTGAAGTATACTGTGGAAACATTGCACTGTCTCCTCCTGCTGTGTTTCTCTCTCTTGGGGGACCCAGCATGCAATGCACAAATGGGATCCTTGATTCTGAGGGATACGCGTTTTACTTCCAGCTGTGCCTGCTTCTCATGTAGTTAAATAGTAAGCCCTAAAAACTGTATGGTTTTCTTCCCATATTCGCTACAGGGCTCCACTCTAAAGCTAATAATCTAATTAGGAAACAAGTTAACTAAAAAAGCCAAAATACAACTTTCTAGCACGTAGCTAGCTATCCTGAAACCCTTTTGTAAAAGAAATTTACATATTTAAGGAAATCTCCATTTGTAAGGGTGTCTACCTGTGTACATTAAAAGTGTTTACCAATGTTTGAAATTTACAAGTCATCCCTTTGTTAAAGGTGCTTTCTCGGGTCATCTTAACTGAATTGCACTTACATAATTTTTTCCTGTGGTTTGAGCAGATGATGATACAATATTTAGGCCAAATGTTTTACCTTTGTACTCTGAGATATAAATTTTCTACTTTGTTTTACAAGAGCTATCCCTTTAGAATTGCAAATTTGGGGTTGCCTAGGTAATTATTGCTTAGAGAAAACAGGTAATCAAGAGACTGATAGTCTAAAATACTGGAGAGAAACTCTGAAATATGACAAGTGAAGATTTCTTTCTCTATCTGTATGCCTATGTGTTTATACACATTTATAAGCACATATGATGTTTCACTACTAAAATATGTAAAAGAACTCTAAATACTTGTCTTAAAGAAAAAAAAAAACGCTTAAATCAAATATTTTAACAGAAAAATAAAAATTTTACCTCACATAGTTTCCTAGTTCATGTGACTTCAGTAATCTTTGGTAAATTAAGAGTGTTTTAAAGTTACTGGTAAAATAAAATAGAAACATCATCAGAATTTAATTTAGAAATTCAGTCTCAATTACACAGGCAAGTCAGATACTGCCTTTGCTAGGTGTTTTAAGGTAACAAATTGTGATATTCATGTGTGATCTTTGTTGTTTTTTGTTTTGTTTTGTTTTGTTTTGTTTTGAGACGGAGTCTGGCTCTGTCGCCCAGGCTAGAGTGCAGTGGCGGGATCTCCGCTCACCACAGTCTCCGTCCCTGGGTTCATGCCAGTCTCCTGCCTCAGTCTCCCCAGTAGTTGGGACTACAGGCGCCTGCCACCACAACCAGCTAATTTTTTGTATTTTTAGTACAGACGGGGTTTCACCTTGTTAGTCATGATGGTCTCGATCTCCGACCTCGTGATTGGCCCACCTCAGCCTCCCCAAGTGCTGGGATTATAGGCGTGAGCCACCGTGCCTGGCCTATGTGTGCTGTTTTTGATAAATATTTGACTTGCCTGTTTTACAACTATTAGATTCCAGGCTCTAAACAAATGGACATGAGTTCTTCTTGGCCTAGCTATGCCTCCTGGCAATGCAGGAAAGGGTAAGGCATTAACTACAGCTCTGCTCTTTGTTCTGGGCTCTGCATCTAACACGTAGTTAAAATTGCTTACCTCCTAGGTTTTCCACTAAAAACAAGAGTTAGAGTCAACACTGTAATAAATAAAATTAAAACTACTAGATGTAAAAGAATTCTATATACAAAGCATATAATAAAGTAGGATGTGTTTTTACTAAAAAGATTATAAAAAAGCATGGAAATATGGTTTTTGTTAAAGAAAAAGTAATTTTGTCTCATTTAGAGGTTTATAAGAATTGTTTTAAATTAAAGAAAAATGATGGATAAAACTAAACGGATATAGAAAATTGGGAAGGAAAAGAAATATTTGTCCTAAAGTAAAATATTAGAAAAAAACTGAAGGTTAAACTAAGTTACATAAGGTTTATGGCAGATTAATCTTATAAAAGGAATTTTGTTTGTGATCAAGTTGGCTAAAATTTAAAGGGATTATTTCATTTTTTCTATAAATTAAACATTAATATCAAAAGCACACTGATACAGGGCCAGCATCAGGGCCCTTGTGCTGGAGTAATGGTTTTCTTGGAGCATTGATCTGCTCCTTAATAGAAAATAATTAAAATTTATAAAAGCGTCTACAGAAATCTTAATTCATGGTCAAACTGTTTGAGGTTGGATTAATTTGTTCATAAGATTTTATTAAAACAAGCTTTAGCATTAATAATATGCTATTGAAAGGTAAAATTTTGTTTTCTCTTTTGGACAAAGTTTTCAGTTAATAGTAAGAGATAGTAAAAGATTTTTTTTTTAAACCTGTTGAGTGAACTGCAAAAAAAGAGAAGAGAAAGGCAGATTCAGTTGTCTTCATGGTATCTTTATTGTGTCCTATTGTTTAAGAAACTGTCTCCTCTCAAAGCATAAATGTTTTTGCTTTCTAAAATATTGGCCTAATTTTTGATATCACATGTTTAAAAATCTTAGATTTCACAAACTTTCCAAAATCCAATTTCAAATTCTGTCTTTTTGACCTCATTAACTTTTTAGATGTTAGGTCCCCTGAAGTACAAGAAAGACATACTCAGCTTATTCGGTACGTTAAAGTCATATAGAAAGCATTGTGAAATATAACATAATGTTTAACTTTATTTAGGTTATATTTGTATAAATGTGTTATTGGTATGTGTTCCAAAATAGTATGGGATTTCTATAATTCTGATATGTCTCAGTATGTGGTATCAGTAATAATTATGATTATTATGATAAACTTTTGTGGGCCACAGAGGTAACCAAATTTCCTTGTCAATTGTGTCTTTCACCATGGCTATGCTAAGACTTTTGTCATCCACAGTTTTTTTGCTTTGATTCTCCTCAAAAATTGGTTTATCATCAGCTAGAGTAGAAAACTTGCTTCTTTAGGGGAGTTCATAGAAAGGACCTGGATAGGCATGCTTGAAAGCAGGTTTCTGATAATTTTGGAGACTGTGCCATTGGACTAGAGAAAAAACTTCCAGAACCTTCATTGGAGAGCTAAAGTATTCATGAGGATTGTTGGCCCAACATCAGGAAGAATAGGAGTTAATTGCATGCCTCTGGAATATTAGATACTGAAATAATTTTTTATGACTTTTTGTTTGAAACATTGCTAATTCTTTATGTTTTGCTTCTCAGAGTCAAGAAAACTTTTCTCTTTTGAGCTATTTATAGCTTTTAACAATTGAGTAAAGTATACTATAAACAAAATTTGAAGCCTATTTCTTTCTGTCTGATTTCTCCAGAATTTGGAAACTATTTGTAAGTGTTCTTAATTCATGGCAATATAGTTATATGTATAAGTTGAGTAAGAATCTGTTTCATTTTAAAGAGGATAAAAATAGACACACTGGTTATTTTATCATGGCTTCAGCTGGAAGGGCATATCTTCAGATATGACCAGAATGCTTTGAGGAATTAAGATTGATTTTATAGAGCCAATAACAGACCCATGGAAAAAACTGATCTCTTGTCTACATGGTTACTTTGTAGGGTTCCTGACCTATGGTAAGTAAAGAATGCCACTTTCTGACAGGTCTAAGAATCTCAAGTTTTGGGGACTTCAAGAAGAGAGGAATTTACCCACTTCATAATAGGTATCTGCAGGCACAGGTAAGTTATTGGCTGGGCTTGAAAGGTTTTTAAAAGTTCAAACTGAGATTCCTTACAAAAAAAGTTCCAGCAAAACCAATGTTTAAAAGCCTATGTGAACAATAATTCCTGTTGCACTTTAGGCAATTAATCAAGCCAAGAATAATAAGACTAAAACTTGTGTTGTAAATAAATTGGTCCTACTGTGATTTGCTTTGGTAAAAAATGGGGGAATACAGAGAGAAAAATTGTATTTCAAAAGAGACAGTAGTATGCTATTATTAGATTCTAACCTTGTCCATTAGTTTTGAGTTTTCATTTTTTCTATACATTTTGGTCTGAATCCTGAATTTTTTATTTGCTACCAGTCTCCAAATGAACATTTTTCATTTTCATTTTTTTTCTTCCGTTTTTCTGACTTGGAATTACTAGAAATTAAAACTGTGCTCTTCTTAAAGCCCTGCAAACTGAAGCTAGACAACTTAAACATTAGTAAAAATAAATAACAGCAACTTATACATGAACAACCTCCACGCCTCCCTGCTGATGTGTGGACGTCTCAGAAAGTTCACTTGCACTCCTGGTCCAAATCACAATCCAGAAGAATCTGTCAGGTTACCATTGCAATATGAGGATGACTTAGAGACTCTAGAAAAGTTAGTCCATAGATGTGCTGCTCCAGACATCAACCTTTGTTTTCCTTCTGTTTCCTTAGAAATGCCTTATTAGAGAGCTGACTGCCTGCATCACATGTAAAGGCAAAGCTCATCTGCAATGCCACCTCTTGGAATGAGACACAGTTATTTAACTGAACTGATATACTTTCATGACTAAGAGACTAACTAAAGAAGATTTAAACAGTATGTTTAAATTTATTCTTTTCCATATATACCAATTTATCTTTCTACTTTTTTGTCTATATCTAACAATCTTTACCACAAATTCTACCAAAGTAATCAGCTTGACTTTTAATGTATAAAAATTGTTTTAAGTTTCAAAGTAGGTACCAAAAGAAATAAAAATATTTTATCCCAAAATATATTTATTTCACATATTATAAAATACCTGTTGCAGTGCCAGCAAACAGAAGTGGCCTTGCAAAGGTATCTTTTGTCAGGAAAAATTTTGCATCTGTAGAAAATTTCCATTAACATACCTAAGACTTTTCTTTTTTTCCTTCTCTTTTCTTTTTTTTTTTTTAGACCAAGTGTTATTCTGTCACCAGGCTGGAGTTCAGTGGTGCAATCTCCGCTGACTACAAACTTCACCTCCCGGGTTTAAGCAATTCTCCTGCCTCAGCCTCCCAAGTAGCTGGGACTACAGGCACACACCACCACACTCAGCTAATTTTTGTAACTGTTTTTTTAGTAGAGATGGGGTTTCACCATGTTGGCCAGGATGGTCTCAATCTCTTGACTCGCGATCTACCCACCTTGGCCTCCCAAAGTGCTGGGATTACAGGTGTGAACCACTGCGCCCAGCCTACTCAGGCCTTTTCTGTGCCTTTCCTAGACCTAGTAAAGATTGAGAGGTTGGCACCTTTAAAAGTCTGAAAGGAAACATTTACCATCTATTTTCTCTGAGGGAAGCTTCATCTACCTAACAAGACCACCGTTGCCAGTCAAGCCTCTTCCTTTCTCTCTCTTATAATCTGCCTTGAAACTAAAACTTGTTTTGGGGCATGCTCTGAGTCCACATTCTTTGTATTATCTAAGATGATATTAATATAAAAGCTTCCGTATCTTATTGTTAGCTTGGGTCTTTATTCTGAAGGCTCTCATGTATACACATGAAATAAATCTGTACATCTTTTCTTTCTATTAATCAATCTGCGTCATGTCAGTGATTTCTCAGTGCCCTTTTAGGAGGATGACCCCCGTTAGTAGGTAGTGGGAGAAGATCAGGGGAGCTGCATTGTTCATGATGCTCACCTTGCCTGTCAGGAATGAAAAGGAAGGCAGGTTCACTTTAATCTCAGACTGCAATACTCTGCTGCTCCTGTGGTTAATGAACGTAAGTCAGAATGAGAGAGAAACAAAAAGCAGGGAGATTAAAAGAGTTAATGTGCTTCAGAGTGTTCAAGGGTTAGAGAATGAAAAGAACAATGTAGGGCCTTATACTTTACACTACCTGGTTTGCTGAAACAATGTGTATCTGAAAGTATAGATACCGATATGCATGACTGTCTATTAAATGAGTTATTTGACAGAAACTATCCATTGTAATACTGGAAAATACCTACACAATTATGAATGCCAGTCTCAGGATATTACTTACACTTTAAATTTTAGTGTCAATGCAAGTTAAAGTTTTGTTTAACCATTTGTTTCTGAGCTTTAATATTCCATGACTTCTTGCACAATTACCTTTATAATTAAGTTTTTAAAACATGGAATGCCAACTGGTTAGATTTCAGTTGATCTCATTTTGCTCGCTTTGATGTGTCATTTTAGTCTTTTGATTCTGAGCATTGATTCTAGAATTCACCATAACTGCTTGCTCTTCCAGATTTAAATTGTTCGTAAGTAATATTTGTAAAAAATCCTCTCTACATCAATTGAAGTTTTTGACAGAAAGTAGGAAGGCACTTGAGCAGAGTTCTGTGAGTGATCTCATGTTCTTTCCCTCCAAGTTGACCTAAAATTTTAATCAGCATTTAGACTGTGATTGTCCACCTGGGTTAACTTAACTCTTTTAAAGCCATCACTTCTCTTTTTTATTCCCCAAATATTTCAGACAACATTAAAGCATGTATTGATAAAATAAAAATGCATTCTCTATTAATATTTGCATTTTGGTGAATGGATTAATACAACAATCTGTCAACGAAGAAGCTGGGTTTGGTTTGACATTTCATGGTTTTAGGGACTTCAGGCAGGAGCTTTGTGGTTACTGAATGCTTTATCTTAAGTGTACAAACACTGTTCACTTAGATAATTCATCATAGATTTTTGCTAGCTATGTAGTAGGCATAAAATGAACATTGGTCAAGTGAATGAATGCCTATGTCATTTTTAATAGTTTTAATATTTTATATTCAACTGATAAGGCTCTTTTCCAATTTTTCATTTTACAAATAATAATTTATTTTATTCAATAATCAGATTCATACATTTTTCCAGTCCAATCCAGTCTAAGACATTATTACGGTCTAGGCAAAGCTGAATATATTTTTGTAATGTTATTCAGCCTAACTATAATTATATAGAAGAATATTGTCCAAACTTGAGCATGGAAATTCCTGTCTTTAGTTCATGGAGTTTATTCTTTAATTCATTCATTTGTTCAACAAATATATATGTAGTTCCTGAAATTCAGTCCCCATTCCAAACAAAAAGAACTGTATTTGGGAGAAAAAGCTCAATTACAAATCAAATTCTGCTACTAAAAGCATTTACCTTTGCATCTTTTGATGGGGGGCTGACATTTAAAAACACCCTTTGTTTCCTGTGTGTGCAACACATGATTCCATGTGGCATGCCCCAAGTATGTAGTTATTTGGGACTCTTGCTGTATTTGAGCTTCACCTGCTTTGGAAGATCACTGTCTGTTTCTTAGGAGGGTTCCACAGGTATCGTCTTCATGATGGTAGGGTAAGCCAACTCCATCATATATTGAAGCCATTATAAAGCCTCTTTATTACAAATTTTATTAAATGAATATTGGTTAATTTTGGAATAAGTGTGATGTGGTACTGAGAAGAATGTATATTCTGTTGATTTGGGATGGAGAGTTCTGTAGATGTCTACTAGGTCTGCTTGGTGCAGTTGGGTTCAATTCCTGGATATCCTTGTTAACTTTCTGTCTTGTTGATCTGTCTAATGTTGACAGTGGGGTGTTAAAATCTCCCATTATTATTGTGTGGGAGTCTAAGTCTCTTGTAAGTCTCTAAGGACTTGCTTGATGAATCTGGGTGCTCCTCTATTGGGTGCATATATATTTAGGATAGTTAGCTCTTCCTGTTGAATTGATCCCTTTACCATTATGTAATGGCCTTCTTTGTCTCTTTTGATCTTTGATGGTTTAAAGTCTGTTTTATCAGAGACTAGGATTGCAACCCCTGCCTTTTTTTGTTTTCCATTTGCTTGGTAGATCTTCCTCCATCCCTTTATTTTGAACCTAGGTGTGTCTCTGCACGTGAGATGGGCCTCCTGAACACAGCAAACTGATGGGTCTTGACTCTTTATCCAATTTGCCAGTCTGTGTCTTTTAATTGGACCATTTAACCCATTTACATTTAAGGTTAATATTGTTATGTATGAACTTGATCCTGTCATTATGGTGTTAGCTGGTTACATTGCTCGTTAGTTGATGCAGTTTCTTCCTAGCATCGATGGGCTTTACATTTTGGCATAGTTTTGCAGTGGCTGGTACCAGTTGCTCCTTTCCATGTTTGCTGCTTCCTTCAGGAGCTCTTGTAGGGCAGGCCTGGTGGTGACAAAATCTCTAAGCATTTGCTTGTCTGTAAAGGATTTTATTTCTCCTTCACTTATGAAACTTAGTTTGGCTGGATATGAAATTCTGGGTTTAAAATTCTTGTCTTTAAGAATGTTGAATAATGGCCCCCACTCTCTTCTGGCTTGTAGAGTTTCTGCCAAGAGATCTGCTGTTAGTCTGATGGGCTTCCCTTTGTGTGTAACCCGACCTTTATCTCTGGCTGCCCTTAACATTTTTTCCTTCATTTCAACTTTGGTGAATCTGACAATTATGTGTCTTGGAGTTGCTCTTCTCAAGGAGTATCTTTGTGGTGTTCTCTGTATTTCCTGAATTTGAATGTTGGCCTGCCTTGCTAGGTTGGGGAAGTTCTCCTGGATGATATCCTGCAGAGTGTTTTTCAACTTGGTTCCATTCTCCCTGTCACTTTCAGGTACACCAATCAGACATAGACGTGGTCTTTTCACATAGTCCCATATTTCTTGGATTCTTTGTTCATTTCTTTTTACTCTTTTTTCTCTAAACTTCTCTTCTCACTTCATTTCATTCATTTGGTCTTCAATCACTGATACCCTTTCTTCCAGTTGATTGAGTTGGTTACTGAACCTTGTGCATTTGTCATGTAGTTCTCGTGTCATGGTTTTCACCTCTATCAGCTTATTTAAGGACTTCTCTACATTGGTTATTCTAGTTAGCCATTTGTCAAATCTTTTTTTCAAGATTTTTAGCTTCTTGGCTATGGGTTCGAACTGCTCCTTTAGCTCAGAGAAGTTCGATCATCTGAAGCCTTCTTCTCTAAACTCGTCAAAGTGATTCTCCGTCCAGCTTTTCTCTGTTGCTGGTGAGGAGTTGTGTTCCTTTGGAGGGTGAGAGGCACTCTGATTTTTAGAATTTTCGGCTTTTCTGCACTGCTTTTTCCCTATCTTTGTGGTTTTGTCTACCTTTGGTCTTTGATGATGGTAACATACAGATGGGGTTTTGGTGCAGATGTCCTTTCTGTTTGTTAGTTTTCCTTCTAACAGTCAGGACCCTCAGCTCCAGGTCTGTTGGAGTTTGCTCAAGGTCCATTCCAGACCCTGTTTGTCGGGCTATCAGTGGCGGAGGCTGCAGAAGAGTGAACATTGCTGAACAGCAAATGTTGCTGCCTGATTGTTCCTCGGGAAGCTTCATCTCAGAGGGGTACCCAGCCATGTGAGGTGTGAGGTATGAGGTGTGAGGTGTCAGTCTGCCCCTAGTAGGAGTTGTCTCCCAGTTAGGCTACTCGGGGGTCAGGGACCCACTTGAGCAGGCAGTCTGTCCATTCTCAGATCTCAACCTCCATGCTGGGAGAACCACTAATCTCTTCAAAGCTGTCAGACAGGGAAATTTACATCTGCAGAGGTTTCTGCTGCCTTTTGTTTGGCTAATCCCTGTCCCCAGAGGTGGAGTCTACAGAGGCAGGCAGGCCTCCTTGAGCTGCAGTGGGCTCCACCCATTTTGATCTTCCCAGCAGCTTTGTTTACCTACTCAAGCTTCAGCAATGGCAGGTGCCCCTCCCCCAGCCTCATTGCCACCTTGCAGTTAGATCTCAGATTGCTGTGCTAGCAATGAGGGAGGCCCCGTGGGCATGGGACCCTCTGGGCCAGGCATGGGATATAATCTCCTGGTATGTCATTTGCTAAGACCCTTGGTAAAGCGCAGTATTCGAGTGGGAGTGACCCGATATTCCAGGTGTTGTGTGTCACGGTTTCCCTTGGCTAGGAACAGGAATTCCCTTCCCCCTTGCGCTTCCCAGGTGCAGCGATGCTTTGCCCTGTTTCAGCTCTCGCTCAGTGGGCTGCACCCACAGTCCTGCAACCACTGTCCGACACGCCTCAGTGAGATGAACCTGGTACCTCACTTGGAAATGCAGAAATCACCCATCTTCTGTGTCGCTCACGCTGGGAGCTGGAGGCTGGAGTTGTTCCTATTCAGCCATCTTGGAACATAGTTGGAAGTAAAGCACTCCTCAGCAAATGTACAAGAACAGAAATTATAACAAACTGTCTCTCAGACCACAGTGCAATCAAACTAGAAATCAGGATTAAGAAATTCAGTCAAAACCACTCAAGTACATGGAAACTGCACAACCTGCTCCTGAGTGACTACTGGGTACATAACGAAATGAAGGCAGAAATAAAGCTGTTGCTTGAAACTAATGAGAACAAAGATACAACATACCAGAATCTCTGGGACACATTTAAAGCAGTGTGTAGAGGGAAATTTATAGCACTAAATGCCCACAAGAGAAAGCTGGAAAGATCTAAAATTGACACCCTAACATCACAATTAAAGGAACTAGAGAAGCAAGAACAAAACATTCATATGCTAGCAGAAGGCAAGAAATAACTAAGATCAAAGCAGAACTGAAGGAGATACAGACACAAAAAACCCTTCAAAAACATCAATGAATCCAGGAGTCAGTTTCTTGAAAAGATCAACAAAATTGATAGACCACTAGCAAGACTAATAAAGAAGAAAAGAGAGGAGAATCAAACAAACACAATAAAAATGATAAAGGGGATATCACCACCAACCCCACAGAAATACAAACTACCATCAGAGAATATTATAAATACCTCTACACAAATAAACTAGAAAACCTAGAAGAAATGGATAAATTCCTGGACACATACGCTCTCCCAAGACTAAACCAGGAAGAAGTTGAATCCCTGAATAGACCAATAACAGGCTCTGAAATTGAGACAATAATTAATAGCCTACCAACCAAAAAAAGTCCAGGACCAGACAGATTCACAGCCTAATTCTACCAGAGGTACAAGAAGGAGCTGGTACCATTCCTTCTGAAACTATTCCAATCAATAGAAAAAGAAGGAATCCTCCCTAACTCATTTTATGAGGCCAACATCATCCTGATACCAAAGCCTGGCAGAGACACAACAAAAAAAAAAGAGAATTTTACACCAATATCCCTGATGAACATCGATGCAGAAATCCTCAATAAAATACTGGCAAACCGAATCCAGCTGCACATCAAAAAGCTTATCCACCATGATCAAGTGGGCTTCATCCCTGGGATGCAAGGCTGGTTCAACATACGCAAATCAATAAATGTAATCCAGCATATAAACAGAACCAAAGACAAAAACCACATGATTATCCCAATAGATGCAGAAAAGGCCTTTGACAAAATTCAACAGCCCTTCTTGCTAAAAATTCTCAATAAATTCGGTATTGATGGAACATATCTCAAAATAATAAGAGCTACTTATGAAAAACTCACAGTCAATATCATACTGAATGGGCAAAAACTGGAAGCATTCCCCTTGAAAACTGGCACAAGACAGGGATGCCCTCTCTCACCACTCCTATTCAACATAGTGTTGGAAGTTCTGGCCAGGGTAATCAAGCAAGAGAAAGAAATAAAGGGTATTCAATTAGGAAAAGAGGAAGTCAAATTGTCCCTGTTTGCAGACGACATGACTGTATATTTAGAAAACCCCATTGCCTCAGCCCAAAATCTCCTTAAGCTGTTAAGGAACTTCTACAAGTCTCAGGATACAAAATCAATGTGCACAAATCACAAGAATTCTTATACACCAATAACAGACAAAGAGAGAGCCAAATCATGAGTGAACTCCCATTCACAATTGCTTCAAAGAGAATAAAATACCTAGGAATACAACTTATAAGGGATGTAAAGGACCTCTTCAAGGAGAACTACAAACCACTGCTCAATGAAATCAAAGAGGACACAAACAAATGGAAGAACATTCCATGCTCATGGATAGGAAGAATCAATATCGTGAAAATGGCCATACTGCCCAAGGTTATTTATAGATTCAATGCCATCCCCATCAAGTTACCAATGACTTTCTTCACAGAATTGGAAAATACTACTTTAAAGTTCATATGGAACCAAAAAAGAGCCCACATTGCCAAGACAATCCTAAGTCAAAAGAACAAAGCTGGAGGCATCACGCTACCTGACTTCAAACTATACTACAAGCCTACAGTAACCAAAACAGCATGGGACTGGTACCAAAACAGAGATATAGACCAATGGAACAGAACAGAGCCCTCAGAAATAACACCACACATCTACAACCATCTGATCTTTGACAAACCTGACAAAAACAAGAAATGGGGAAAGGATTTCCTATTTAATAAATGGTGCTGACAAAACTGGCTAGCCATAAGTAGAAAGCTGAACCTGGATCCCTTTCTTACACCTTATACAAAAATTAATTCAAGATGGATTAGAGACTTAAATGTCAGACCTAAAACCATAAAAACCCTAGACGAAAACCTAGGCAATACCATTCAGGACATAGGCACGGGCAAGTACTTCATGTCTAAAACACCAAAAGCATTGGCAACAAAAGCCAGAATTGACAAATGGGATCTAATTGAATTAAAGAGCTTCTGCACAGCAAAAGACACTACCACCAGAGTGATCAGGCAAACTACAGAATGGGAGAAAATTTTTGCAATCTACTCATCTGACAAAGGGCTAATATCCAGAACCTACAAAGAACTCAAACAAATTTACAAGATAAAAACAAACAACCCCATCAAAAAGTAGACAAAGGATATAAACAGACAGTTCTCAAAAGATGACATTTATGCAGCCAACAGACACGTGGAAAAATGCTCAGCATCACTCGCCGTCAGAGAAATGCAAATCAAAACCATAATGAGATACCATCTCACACCAGTTAGAATGGCGATCATTCAAAAGTCAGGAAACAACAGGTGCTGGAGAGGATGTGGAGAAATAGGAACACTTTTACACTGTTGGTGGGACTGTAAACTAGTTCAACCATTGTGGAAGACAGTGTGGCGATTCCTCAAGGATCTAGAACTGGAAATACCATTTGACCCAGCCATCCCATTACTGGGTATATACCCAAAAGATTATAAATCATGCTGCTATAAAGACACATGCACACGTATGTTTATTGCGGCACTATTCACAATAGCAAAGACTTGGAACCAACCCAAATGTCCATCAATGATAGACTGGATTAAGAAAATGTGGCACATATACACCATGGAATACTATGCAGCCATAATAAAGGATGAGTTCTTGTCTTTTGTAGGGAAATGGATGCAACTGGAAACCATCATCTTCAGCAAACTATCATAAGAGCAGAAAAACAAACACCACATGTTCTCAATTAATGAGGACACTTGGACACAAGAAGGGGAACATCACATACCACGGCCTGTTGTAGGGTAGGGGGAAGGGGGAGGGATAACATTAGGAGATATACGTAATGTAAAGGACAAGTTAACAGGTGTAACACACCAACGTGGCACATGTATACATATGTAACAAACCTGCACATTGCACACATGTACCCTAGAACATAAAGTATAATTTAAAAAATGAATATTGGTTAATGAATAGACAGAATGAATTTTGAAACTGAGAGAAACACTAAAAGGAACGATATGCTACATGAATAAATGAAAAATGTGCGTTTCCAATTCATTAATGAAAAGATTAACTTTTAAATACATGGCATACGAGGAACTGGATCACCAAACATAAAAGTCTTAAAAAGCCTATAAATATTTCTTACACACACATACCACAATAAATACCCAATGGGTCAGAGATACAAATAAGCAGAAATTATTCAAGTATTAAGGAAAACAGTTTATTTTCTTTATATACCTACCTGGAGATGATATATTCCTTTTCTAAAAGCTTTATGGAAAAGGTCAATAGATTTTTTACATAAGTTTTTAAAAAGTATAATAGTTTACATGCCAAAATGCCTAAGCAAAATATTACCAACTATAATAAATATTTATAATTTGGATCTTAGAGTGATAATTGTAGTAATTGTTACTTGGAACTTACAGTAACTGTAACTTATATCTCAGATACTGTAAACTCTATCACTGAGAAAAACTTAATATACCTAATACTTAAAGCTTCACAGAATGGAGAAGAATAAAACTAGCAAGCTGAAAGAAAAATTATCACAGTATGTGATCAAACAGTTTATAGAAAAACATTAAAATGTCTTCAAATATGTCACAAGTGGCAGGATTTCATTCTTTTTTATAGCTGAATAATTTTCCATTGTATATATATAGACTACATTTTATTTAGCTATTCATCCATCAGTAGACACTAATCTTGTTTCTATATCTTGGCTATTATTAACAATGCTGCAATAAATATAAGATTGCAAAGAACGTGAGGGTGCATGAAGTATATCTTCAACATACCAATTTTATTTTGACAACATCGATAAACTGGAGGATATTATGTTAAATTGGATAAGCCTGACACAAAAAAACAAAACTGTATAATCTCACTTATATGTGGAATCTTAAAAGGTCAAATTCCTAGAAGCAGAGAGTAGAATGGTGTTTACCAGAGGCTAAGGAGTAGAAAAAAGGACAATGTTCACTTTGGGAGTCCAAGGCGGGAGGATCATGAAGTCAGGAGATCGAGACCATCCTGGCTAACATGCTGAAACCCCGTTTCCACTAAAAATACAAAAAAGTATCCAGGCGTGGTGGCAGGCACCTGTAGTCCCAGCTGCTCAGGAGGCTGAGGCAGGAGAATGGCATGAGTCCGAGAGTCGGAGCTTGCAATGAGCAGAGATCATGCCACTGAACTCCAGCCTGGAAAACAGAGCAAGACTCTGTCTCAAAATAAATAAATAAATAAATAAATAAATAAATAAATGAAAGAAAAAGAAAAGAAAAAAAGGACAATGTTGGTCAAAGGTTACAAACTTTCAGTTATAAAATAAACAAGTCCTGGAGGTCTGATGTGCGGCATGGGTGTGCTAGTAAGTGTGTGAATTTGATTGTGGTAATCACTGCACGTTACATATGTATATCAAATCATCACATATATACTGAGAATATATGCAGTTTTAATTTGTCAATCAAAAATTTTAAAATAAAAAATGAAAAAAAAAAGTTTGAAACATTTGAAAAGATACTCAAGTTCCTTATAATGAGAACAGTGCAATGAAAACTCAAGTAAGAATGTAATGTTACTATGACTAGGGGAAATACAAACTTAAAACCAGTTGTGTAGTTTCTGCATAAACAATAGTATTGAAAAACAAGTAAAATGGAAACAAAACCAAACAAAAAGCATCACACTGAGAAGTATTTTACTCCCAGAAGAAAACAGCCAAAATCCTGTCTTGGGAGACATGGTGAGCCTGTGGGAAGACATGCATTTTCTTCCATTATTGTTGGGAGTGAAAACGGAAGAAGCATCATAGAGTGTAATTAGGCATTCCTTTTTCCAACAAAACTGTACATACATTTGCCTTTCAACCTGGTAATCCTACATCTCAGAATCTTTTCAAAAGTATGCAGCCAAATATGAGAGAATGTATGACAATGATATTTTGTCATATATTCTAAGTTTTTCTAAGAATATTTGCTGTCAAATTTTCTAAGATTTTGATATTATCATTGATATTATTGAGATGGAGTCTCGCTCTGTTGCCCAGGCTGGAGTGCAATGGCACAATCTCAGCTCATTGCAACCTCCACCTCCTGGGTTCAAGCAATTCTCCTTCCTCAGCCCCTCCTAGTAGTTGGGATGACAGGCGTGTGACACCACACTCAGCTACTTTTTGTATTTTTTTAGTAGAGACGGGGATTTGCCATGTTTACCAGGCTGGTCTTGAACTTCTGACCTCAGGTGATCCACGTGCCTCGTCCTCCCAAAGTGCTGGGATTACAGGTGTGAGCCACCACACCTGGCCTTTGATATTATTTTTCAGAGCAAATGACTAGAAACACCTCCAAATATCAAAAAGGACAAGTTATATAAACTATATTATATCCTCACATTGGATTATTATGTGATTGTAAGAAAGCTTAAAGGCATCTTTCTACATTGCTATGGCAATTCCCAGGATATATGTTAAACAGAAAATAAGCAAAAAAAAATCAGTGCAGAACAATGTATAGGGTGCTGCCTTTTGTGTGAGGAAGTGGCGACATGGATAGTTAGATTTCCACACACGTATTTGCTTATGTTAAAAAAAATCACTAAACTAGAAATATAAACTAAAAATGAATTAAAGGGCTTACTGATTGAGGAGAAAATGGAAATGGTAGGGAAGATACCAATGGATTATAGAAAAGCTCACATAACTGCGGACAAGCTACTTTACTGTATAGTATCTTTGTTTCTTTGAAGAAAAAGGAAAGAAGACAGGAAGGAAGGGAAAGAGGGAGGAAGAAAACTTGATAAAATGTATTTACCTTGTTTATTCAATGTGAGGCTAAGTGACATCACATGTAAGAAACTGCAGTGTTTCGCACATGAAAAGTACTGCAATTAGCAACAATAAATAGTAATCTTGATAAATTGACTAAATAAAACCTACTTTTATATATTTATTTATTTATTAGTACTGCATGGGTTTTATTCTATTATATATCTTCAACATGCCATTATCTGGATTACCCATGCCTGCAACTGAAATTATGTCTGAGTTAATCATTGTAATTTATTAATATTAAGACCTTTGGAATTTTAGTTAATAGAAATCCCAAACTGATTAATTTACTCCTTAGCCCACATCTACTTTTGGGACTCAGAAAATATCCCTGAATGAATTTGACAAGCAATATTTTGCCCTCATAGCCTGCAAATGAGTATTATTTCTTAACTACCAATTTCTATCACATACAGGCCCACGTAATAGTTACCCAATAATAAGGTTATTGCTACTATAACTTTACCAGCATATGTATTTATGGAATAATTATGGCCAACGGGACACAATAAAAATTAATGGGTATGTGTTTTTAAGGCTGACAACTGTTCATCAGATCCCATAGTGTAAACCGCAAAATATCTTATTTCCTTAAACAAAGCATCTTTCAACCGGCAGACAAAGGCATGAGAGGACAGAGATTGTGAAGGATCGTGCAACCAGTATTTAACCACATGGAACCCAAAATGACACCCATCACTTTTGTTTCTCTACCATTAGTAAGAACCATTCTCATAGCTCCACTAGATGCTGTGGCTCAGAATTATAATCCCTCGCCTGGACAGCTGCTGCTCAGCAACAACTCTATACCATCAAAAGAGGTTTTGTTTGTCACCATGCAGCATCAAATGTAGCTTTCTAAGCATGCAGCAAACACAAGCACATAATATTGCTTTGGCAAGACAAGCAAGAAGAAAAGCATTCCTCTAGAGAAAGGATCATCACACTTCTGTGAAGGGACAGGCAGTAAATATTTTAGCTTTTGCGGGCTATGTAAGCTTTTTGCTACATTCTTCTTTCTTTCTTCCTCCATTTTTCCCTTCCTCCACACTTCCTTTCCTCCTCTTTCCTTTCTCTCTTTTTTTCTCTCCTTTTTGTCCCTAATCCCTCCATCCCTTCTTTCTTTCTTTTTTTTTGCTTGCAGGTTGTTCAAAAACAAGCCAAAGGCTGGATTTGGTCAATGACCAATACAGTTTGCTCACCTCTGCTCTAGATAAATGCTTTCTAATAGAACTTTCTGAGGAAATTGAAGGGTTTTATTCTGCATATTACAGTAGCCATGATTACTTGTAGCTACTGAGAACATGAAACATGACTCATTTAAAGAAGGCACTGAATTTTTATATTTACTTAAATTTTAACAGATTTAAATTTAAATAACCACCTGAGGCTAGTAGCTATTGTATGGGACAACACAGGAAACCTAACATTTTCCAAAACAATGTCCCTATCTTATTTTTTGACACTACGTGTAGCCTGTGGCTTACACTTTCATCTAGCTAGTTCCTCCTAACTAAATTAGACCCCCAAATATTATATAATTATACAGTTGACTCTTGAACAACATGGGGATTAGGGTTGCCAACCTCCCATGCAGTCAAAAATTCACATATCACTTTGACTCTCCAAACTCTTAACTGCTAATACCCTACTGTTAACTGGAAGACTTAACCAATAACATACAGAGTCAATTAACACATGTTTTGAATGTGATATGTTTTATATACTGTATTCTTATAATAAGGTAAGCTAGAAAAAATGTTATGAAGAAAATCATAAGATAAAATATGTTTACATTACTATACTGTAAACATCAATAACACAAGTTGACATTGTCCATTCACAAGATAAATTATTTAAAATGGCAGCAGCTGCAGACCTCAATCTAGGTCTATATCAAGCAATTTAAGTTTGTCTTTTAATGACATGGCTTTGCCTCTTTGAGAGCACTTTGAGCATCACAAGTAGAACTTTGCATTCAAGGTTAACGTATTCCATTAAACACAATAATACATGAGAACTGGGACAGATCACTTCTTACTGCAATATGCAATTTACAAGGAAGATGAACTGCTCACACAGAGATGATCAGATTCATGCAGCGTTTCGAGTAGATACTCTCACCACTTAAGCTCACCAAATAGCAACAGGAGGTAGCTACAAAATTATTACAGTAGTACAGTACTTACTACAGTGAATTTTACACAACTATGATTGAATATTGCATCTTATTTTTGTTTACATTTCTCTCAACTGTGAAGTGCACCATGTATGATCTGTAAATCTTTGTGTAGATAAGTTTCGGTAAGTGTCAACTTTTTATAATACATGTATATACATTGTATTTTAAGGTAGTAAATTATAAAATAGACTAGTGTCTACACCTTTTTTTTTTTTTTTTTTTTTTTGAGACGGAGTTTTGCTCTTTTGCCCAGGCTGGAGTAAACTGTGATCTCAGCTGACTGCAACCTCTGCCCCCCGGGGTTCAAGCAATTCTCCTGCCTCAGCCTCCTGATTAGCTGGGATTACAGATGTGCACCGCCATGCCCGGCTAATTTTTGTATTTTTAGTAGAGACAGGATTTTGCCACTTTGGCCAGGCTGGTCTCGAACTCCTGACCTCAGGTAATCCACCCACCTCGGCCTCCCAAAGTGCTGGGATTATAGGCGTGAGCCACCAAATCTGGCCTAGTATCTACACACATTTTATGCATTCATGACATACTTAATTTTTTAGGTTCATCTGCAAGTTTTTTCAAATTGTTACAAATCTCCAAAATGTTTTTCCAAAATATTTATTGAAAAAAATCCATATACAAGTGGAACCACAGAGTTCAAACCTGTGTTGCTCAGGGGTCATCTGTACAATATTCAGTATGTTTTCATCTTAATATATGTATTCTTGATGCAACCATTGTGGTTATATGGCCATCTGGGTAATACTGAGCTTGCCTACCACATTGTATGATCTTTAAGGAACAGGTCTGCATGTGCTTTGCTTACTGATCTAATCCACAGGTCCAGCAGAGGACTTGGAACAAAGTACGTGTGTAATAAATATTTGTTAAATGGAATTTGGAAGGTCTATGATCAAAGTGATCTATGATCAGTCTGGGAAATTGAGTAAAACTGATTTACTCAAATTCTTTTACATACTCACATGAACTCAAAGTGAATTGCATTTTATAGCATTCCCTAAAATATTAGAAGTCTTCTATTTTGGATGTTTGTTTCCAGAATACTTAGTAACACCTCACTAAACACCAATTCTTCATGAAGTACATCTTGAGAAATGCTGTTCTAGGTCTTCTCATAGAGAAACAAAAGTAGTTTGTTCAGCTTATATATGATCTAACCCAGTTCCAAGCTTGAAGTCAAAGCTATATAATTGCAAATACTGTGTATTTTTCTGTAACATCTCTTGTGCTATATGCTTTCTAAGAAAAGTCTCTCATTTGGGGAGATAAAACATAGCCATAATTATTTGTTGCTATCGCCATTAGCAAGTGAAATCTATTTCTCCACTCATTGAATCTGGGCTGGTGTGATGACTTCTTTTCACCAACAGAATGTGATGGGAGTAATGTTGTATGTTTTGGCCTAAGTTTTTGCCCAGTTTGATTGCTACTACTGTGTGAGCAAGGCTGGACTAGCACCCTTCAGGATGAAAGACCACATGGTGAAAACTGTCCAGCCATCTCAAGGGGTCAACTCTTTCATGGTTCAGCCATGCTATCTGAGCTTAGTCAACTTTGTATGATGAGCCCAGATAACATGGCATGGAGCAGAAAGGAGCTGTCTCAGCTGAACCATGCCAGAACTACTAGCCCACATATTGGTTAGCAACTGAATGATGATTATTCTATACTGCTAATATTTGAGGTAGTTTCTACATAACACAATCTAACTAATACATTCCCGAAATACCTGATACTATTCCTGACATATGAGGTGATCTTACCTGATATTCAGGCAGAACATTGCACAACCTCGATTTGCATGCTAAATAAGTTATTCCTTTTCCAATTATTTTTTCAAGTCTTTTTAAATCAAGAGAAATGTCTTCATTTGGTGATAGTATGTCTTCAATACCTAATTCTTCCTATTCTTCACTTTAAACAAAAAGATTGCATGTCTTTACTAGAAGTGAATAACACTATATGGTTCTCATTTTTATTTTCAGAAGTATCTCTACTTATGACAAGTGATAATGGCTTTCCATTTATAATAGTGATGAAAATTTTATCTTAAAACTTAAATAAAATGGAGTCAACTAAGTTAGAAAAAGAAGTTAAAAAATACTTCAAGAAGGACCCTGATATGGTAAAAATGGTCAACATGATACAGAATTGCAGAATTTGGAAACATTGTCTTAGGAAACTTAGTAGATGTGGCGATGGCAGGCATTGGTTGCTGAAACAGAATTCAGTTATTCAATATGTTTGCCAGAACCTTCACCACAAGATTAAGAGCAAATATAACAGCAAAGATCAACTTTAACTACTTTCCACTTTTTGCCTAGGGAAATCCTCCTCAGAGGCAAAAAGCATTTTCTAATGCTCATCACTTCACATTTCACCACCCCCATCCTTTGCTGTACAGTTCAGACTGTGACCAGGTCAGATGCCAGCATGCTTATCCTCATAGAGTAGAACTACATGAAATGCGAATATTAAAGATGGCCACAAATTTGGTGACGTGTTTCTCCCTGAGAAGTTGTGTCTATACCACTTTTCTTCTTTCCTCTGAATCTGAACAGCCATGTGACTATTTGATCCATAGAATATAGTGGAAGTGGTGTTACTAATTTTGCTCCACTACCAGTTTCCTGTCTCTTGGAAAACCCTCTATGGGAGCCCTGAGATACCATGTAAGAAATCCAACCACTTTGAAACCATCATATCGCAAAGGCCACATGTGTCATTTGGTCAGCAGTCCCGAGTGAACCCAGCCTCCTAGCCATCTCATCCGGGTACCATCTACTCTAGGGTCCTATCCTTTCCAAGGCACCAAGAGGCCTTCTTGGACCTTCCAGACCAGCACATTTACAACTGAACACTAGCAAGTAATCTCTGTTAATATCCAGTGGAAGAAAATAATCTCCTTATTCAAATTTCTAACCTAGGAAATCTATGATATATAATGCAATCCTGTGGTTTTATGCTACTAACCTTAAACATAGATTTGTTCTGCAACAGTAAATAACTGGAATAGAACCAAATAATTCTGAGTGCAAATAATTCTAAAAGAGCCATCAAGGAACTTGTTTCCTAGTAGACCTGACAACTGTGAAATCTAACAGAAAGGCAACTTTGAAATGTGACCTGGAACGTACAAAACCTAATGCAAATATTCAGTGCACTGTTTTCTCTTTGTTTGTTGGATTTAAAGTCCACTTCTTGAGATCAATTACAAAAGCTTTCTTATTCATCAAAATGGAGATTAAAATACCCAATCATCTCACAAAGTTGCAAGATGATAAGACAATTTCATTATAGGGAAGAGAGAATTAGAAAGAAGAAGCTGATGTCAGCTGAGTTCCTAGAATATGCCAGATATTTCTCCTTCCCCTCTGCAGTATAGTAACAAAAGGACAGACTTGCATTCAGGAGAATAAGTGATATTAACTGTGAGATATTAGATAAGTCATTAACAACCCTGAGAAATTTTTTTGGAATGTGATAATTAAGGAGATTATTACTTATACTAACATCACTGGGTGTCTGATTGTTTGTTTGTTGTTTGTTTTTTGAGATGGAGTCTCATTCTGTTGCCCTGATTGCAGTGGAGTGATCTCGGCTCTCTGCAACCACCGCATCCCAGGTTCAAGCTATTCTCTTGCATCAGCCTCCCAAGTAGCTGAGATTACAGGCGCCCACCACTACGCCTGGCTAATTTTTTCTATTTTTAGTAGGATGGGGTTTCACCATGTTGGCCAGGCTGGTCTTGAACTCCTGACCTTGTGATTCGCCTGTCTCAGCCTCCCAAAGTGCTGGGATTACAGGCATGAGCCACCGTGCACAGCTATCACTGGGTTATTTATAATAAAAGTTACACACGTCTGTTGCTCTTAAAAGATGTGATGAAGTTAAAAACTCCTTGGAAATATAAAACATAACTGATGGCTACTGACAATGACAACAAATCTATTATTTTACTGAACTGAATACCTCTCTTAGGGTGGGTATCTAGGCAGACATGCACAGGGCACGAGAGCATCACTCCCAGAAATGTCAGGTGACCATTAGGAGACGGTCAGGCAGATGTCAAACTTGCTCTGAAATAATAATTGGTTGCAGCTGGTGCCGGGGAAGGCCATCTCCCAATAGATAGGAAACACCTGAAGCTGGTGATGAGCCGCTTCCCGATGAGATCGCAGGAGTTGGGCAAGTGGGGCTCAAGCACGTGTACTAACAGGCAAAATGGCAGAGTTTAACTGGTATATGAACTTCTTCCTGCCACACTTGACTGGTAAGGGAAGAACGCCTCAAGTGAGCACGTGCACAACTTCAGTAAATATGCTGAACATGCAGCCCTTCCCACGTGCTGGCAGGCCACCATGCATGCGGACAGCCTGCTGCAAGGAAGAATCAGGGCAGAAGAAACCCAAACCTTGGAACCATACCAATGTATTAGTGTAAAACCCCAAGTCAAGGGTCAGATGGGGCACTTGGATCTCTCAAGGCACCTGCTTGGCCCTCTTTCAAGTGTACTTTACTTCCTTTTGTTCCTTCTCTAAAACTTTTTAATAAACTTACACTCCTGCTCTAAAACTTGCCTCAGTCTCTCACTCTGCCTTCTGACCCTCAGCCAAATTCTTTCCTCAAAGAAGGCAAGAATAGAGTTGCTACAGACCCAGAGCCATATGGAGTCGCCACTGGTAATGCCTCTAGATGCACATTTCATATATAAGTATTTGTAATTTGTGGTGAACACAATGATGGGACTCACAGGCGAGATGATTGTTCCTTAAATTCCATCTCTAGGCCGGGCGCGGTGGCTCAAGCCTGTAATCCCAGCACTTTGGGAGGCCGAGGCGGGCGGATCACAAGGTCAGGAGATCGAGACCACAGTGAAACCCCGTCTCTACTAAAAATACAAAAAATTAGCCGGGCGCGGTGGCGGGCGCCTGTAGTCCCAGCTACTCAGGAGGCTGAGGCAGGAGAATGGCGGGAACCCGGGAGGCGGAGCTTGCAGTGAGCCGAGATCGCGCCACTGCACTCCAGCCTGGGCAACAGCCTGAGACTCCGTCTCAAAAAAAAAAAAAAAAAAAAAAAAAAAAAAAAAAAAAAAAAAAAAAAAAAAAAAAATTCCCATCTCTGCTTGGTCACTCAGGAAGCCAGGTTTGGGGACTATAAGATTCAGGCTCAATTTATTGTTAAATGCCTGTCCCCAAATGACCAGAGGGTCTTCTTGCTCAACTTCCTAAAATCCTTTGGTACTGCTGAGTAAAATTAACCAAGTAATACAGGAATTTGCAGATACCATTGAGACTACTGTTCTTACCATACCTACAATTTTATAGGGCCAACATTTGTTTATTTGTTTAGAAGAGTTATTTTGTATAGTAGAGTATAGTAGCATGAGTGGTTGAGCAAGAAAATTGTTAGTGAAAAGTCAGGTCAGAGATTGGGAACCTTGGCCCTACTTCTGATACAACCACATTTTTGCTGTATGACCTCGAGAAAATCACTAACCCAAATGGACTTCCGATTCCTCATCCACACAAAGGTGATAATGAACCCTGATTTACTCTCCCATTATGAAGTAAAATGAAATAATGTATGTAAAAGTACTAGGAAAACAGCAAATATATTTGCAAATGGGCAGTGTGTCTCTAGTACTACTACTAAAAGCACTTACTCTAATGAAGTCAAATTATTTTCCGTAGTTAAGCTGGGCACAGGTGACAACAAAAATCAGGGGCATTAAGTGTGGCATCAGCTTCTCCACCAAGAGCACAGAAGCTCTAGAATGTAAAACTCTAAAAGATGAAACTGAATTATGTTCCTCATGTTTCTCCCAGCTGATTAGATGTAGGGAGAATTCAGGCTCTACAAACAATTTCCTGATACCATATTTGCTCTGACACTTTCCTGAAACTTGTCTCTGGCTAAGTGATCTAACCTCTCTAGGTCTCATTTTCTGTACCTTAACAATGGGTGTTTATTCAACAAATATTTAAAGGAGGCCTCAGTATGGCCGACACACTTCTCTGGGTTGGTAAACAGGAATACACCCAATAGAAAAATATCCTGGCCTCTTGAAACTAATGTTTAAGGGAGAAAAAGTGTAATTGACATACATAAGATGGGATTGAGGCAACAATGAAGGGGGAAAGAAAATATTAGGGAAGTGTTGAAATTTTAAATGATATGGAAAAGGAAGGATTCACTAAAGTGTTGATATTTGAGTGAATCATTGAAGAAAATGAGAGAATTCATTTATGAATATCATGATTAATAATATTCCAGTAGATAGAACAGCAGGTACAAAGGCGATGAGACTGAAATGTGCCTGGAATGTTCATAGATCCACAAGGAAGCCAGCATGCCTGCAGGAGCCTATGTGAAGGGGAGGATAGTAAGAATTACAGTTACAGAGACAGAAAGGATTATTATAATATTATAATGTTGGGTGAATTAATAAGGTAATGCAAAAAGGTTTTTGCCCACAACAAGTGCTCAATAAAAACAATTATGATAATAATGTTGATTATAATGATCAATTGGAAATTAAATGATATGATGAAATAACTGATTCCAGATAAATAATTCCAGTAATAGCATTTCTAAAGCCGCCAAAATGATTGTGGCATGTAGATATATTACACTCTAACCAACTTTTTCATTTATTATTTTTATTTTCTGGGACAAAGTACCAATACTTCTCCCATAAGAAAATGCTAATGGCATGAATGGTTAAAAAATTACATACATACTATGGAATACTATGCAACCATAAAAAGGAACAAGATTATATCCTTTTCAGGGACATGCATAGAGCTTTGCAGGGACATGGATAGAGTTAGCAAACTAACCCAGGAACAGAAAAACAAACACCACATGGTCTCACTTATAAGTGGGAGCTGAACAATGAGAACACATGGACACAGGGAGGGGAACAACACACACTTGGGCCTGACAGGGGGTGGAGTGGGGGAAGGAGAGCGTTAGCAAAAATAGTTAATGCATGCTCGGCTTAATACCTAGGTGATGAGTTCATAGGTGGAGCGAACCACTATGGCACACATTTACCTATGTAATGAACCTGTACATCCTGTACACACATACCCTGAAGCTTAAAACAAAAATTAAAATTAATTTTTTAAAATGCGTATACGTTATGTGGACAGAGAGAAACTGAGAGAGAGAGAGACTGTACAAATGTTGGACCTAATGAGGTAAAATGTTAATAGTAATTCTGAATGAAATGTATACGAAGGTATTTTATACAATTCTTAGTCTTTAAATATATGTGTAAATTTGAAATTGCTTCCAAATACACACTGGATTAAAAGAAAAAGTAAAAATCATAGGGGCAAATTCATAAGTTCTGCAGTGGATGGAGCCCAGTGTATTCAGCAGCAATCTGCGCATTCGGAAGCACAGAAACATTGCTTTCCTTCTGCTACCTCATTTGGTTCCGCCATTAGGCCACAGAGAGACCCAACTGGGTTAATCAAGACTCATTTAGGATTTTTTTCACACTTATTTTGTAATGCTTTAAAAAATTTGTCTGTCTACCACAGTCCTTGGCATAAAGTAGGTTTTCAATAAATGAGACAGGTAGCCATAATTGACAGGAATCATTTGCTTTATAGGGTCAGTTTTCACATCTGTGTGAGTACTCCTTACTGTGGTATTTCTCAAAGTGTGCTCATGGAGAATATGCATCAAAATAAGGTGGCCAAGAGCATGGACTCTGGAACAAAACTGCCTGGATTCAAACCCCAGCTCTGCCACTTGCTAGACTGTCCTTGGATAAACAACTCTGTGTCCATTGCTTTCCTGTAAAAAATGGATAACAAAACGTAAAATTTTCGTGACTTGAAATAAGTTAGCATTATAAAATGCTTATAACAGTGTCTTACATATAATAAACACTATATGAGTGTTGGTTAGAAAAATTAAAATCACCTGGGGTGAGGAAGAGGCCTTGATATTGTGTACGTTTCCAGATCCCACTCAGGACTGAATGAGTTAGAATTTCTTGAGCCTGTGGCATTTTAACAAGCTCTCCAGATAATTCTTAAAGCCATTAAAGTTTGAAAGCCACTGCTTTAGTTATTAGCAGCCTTGATGAACTGATTCCGTAGGGAAAAGTAATATAGTAAAATCCAACTTTACTCTGTATGTTAGTGCCTTAGGTCTGCAAAATCCCCAAATCCTTTAGGGATATTTCTCTCCAAATCAAATTAAATGGACCAATAAAACATGGTTCTGTAATGACTAGCATCTCAAATCATGGTTCTAAGTATGCAAATTTCCTTGACTTGTTTTATCCAGGTGGCTTCTCTTTCTTGATCAGTTTCCCCAGGATAAACGTTACTCACTGTCCATGTTGCTTGTCTGAGGACTCAATGCAAATGGGGTTACTGGAAGTGTGGAATACAGCCCTTTTCCCTAAATATTCAGTACAGTTTCTGTGCCTGGTAGGAGAGAAGCCGTAATAGAAGAAAGCAGCTTAAATGGTTTTATGGAAAATATCAATTAAGCATGAAAATTTTAGCAGTTGGAGGGATGGGGGATCGTGTGTGTGGATGTGTACACATGTATGTTTGTGTGTTTTCCCAGAAGAAAATTTAGGGTTACTGCAGAAAGTTGCTATTTTTCATATTTATTTTGTCACTGGAATCAACTTCTACAGTTCAAGTGGATTCCCTTATGATGTACAAAAAACGAGATCAGACTATGAAGAGAGTGTTTTGTGTGAAAGGCGACAGAGGCCACAGAGGCCAAGGCACTGGTTTCAGTGGCCATTTGAGCAAAGAAGAGACAGCGGAACCAGGCTGACAGCTTGCTTTTGTTTCTGAGAAGTGGGGACTTTGTGATTGGAAAGCCTCAAAGGAACGTGAAATAGGTATTCAGTTTTTTAATAGATAAAGTTATGACTGTCATAATGCAAAAATATTATTTTAACCACTGAACTGGAATTAATAATGATAATAATAACGTTATGAGCTGAATTGTGTCCCCCTAGAATTATGTATGCTGAAGTCCTAACCGCCAGTATTTCAGAATGTGACTGCATTTAGATAAAGTGTCTTTAAAGAGAAAATCAAATCATTAGGGTGAACTCTAAACCAATGTGACTGGTGTTCTCATATGAGAAATTTTGGACACATATCTGCAAAAAGGGAACACCATGTGAGGCTATAAGGAGAATATGGCCATCTAAAGCCCAAGATAAATGGCTCAAAAGACACCAACCCTGTGGGCACCTTGACCTTAAACTTCCAGCCTCCAGAACCTCCGGAAATAAGTTTTTGCTATCGAAGCCACTCAATTGACAGTACTTTGTTATAGAAGACCTAGAAAATTAATACAATAATAACTACAAGAATACTAACATTTTATAATACTTCAAATTTTACTGAAGATTTATCTGATCTCATTAAAAGTCGTGTAAAAATCCATAAATGCTTACTCTCAGAGAGATACCATTAATATCATCAGTGCCATTGACAAATGAAAAAACTAAATCCCAGAGAGGTTAGGTAATTGGCATGAAATCCCCTTATTAGCGAACATGTAAGGCAGAAATTCTACCCATGACTTCTTGCTAAGAAGATCACACTCATTTTAATGCCATACATGACTTTCCACAGGAACTGGACTCTATGGAACCCCAGGCAGGAAGAGATATTAGATGCAGCATCTTCCTCTAGACTGACTACCTTAGGCCTGGGAGTCAGTGGGCAGCTGGGGCACTTTCACGGACAATTTCTCAAAAGTAGAACCCTCCTCAGCCTTGGCCATTTCCTTTTAGGAACAGAGAGAGCATTAGGGGCTGTTCTAAAAGCATCTTTGTCTGTCATCATCTTGTTCCTCCAATACTCCAGCATTTGGCTGGAAAAGAGATTAACTGAGTATTTCTCTTGCCTTTCAATGGCCTTCATTTCGTCCCAGATTGAGAAGAGTCAGAAACCAAAATAATAGTGAACCCTTTCCCTAAATTTATTACAACTCAGGCTGGTCTCTGTTACATCAAAGAAAGATGCATGAGAGATTACTCTGTATTGTCTCATCTTCAGAAATTATGTACTGCCCACTGTTGAGGTGAGGAAGTTATGTTTGTGAGTAAGTGTGGGCCTGGAGTTGGAGGATGGACTTCAATTCTGTGGGTGGCTTTCCGCACATGTGCATTGACCTTGATGTCTCAGGAGTTAACGTAGACATTGTCAACTCTGAAGTACTCATCAATTTGTTCTCTTCTGGAAAGCCTCTCCATCTCATCTTTTTTCAAATCCTCCAACCTGTACATTTAAGTTGGTTTTCATGCAGTCTCATTCTTCCCATTTTCCTGAGAAATTCAACTGGAGTCTCTACATTTCAGTGTCATGAAATGTTCAACTTAATGGTATGCCATTTTCTCTTAAAGAAAGCAATGTTCATAAGACTTTCTAGCAACTCTGTGCTTAGCGTCCAAAATATACTTGAGATTAGAAACCTGAGACTCATTTACTCATTTCTTTCTAACTCTTCATTAAGACTTTGCTCAAAACTTAGCAGAATTCATTTGCTAATTTATCATGCACTGTTATATACCATTCAACCAATTACTGTCTCAAAATATTGTGTTGTTCCTTTTTCACTGTTGAAATTTCCATTTATTTTTATCTTTTGTTGGCAATCAGAGTGTGATATTCTTTAAGGCATTCTTGGCCCTATCAAGGATAAGGCGATCAATGTTTTTTATAGATCATTGTATTGCTTTTCCACGTTGCAGTAACAAATCACCACAAAGTTAGTAGCTTCAAACTATACAAATTTCTTATCTTACAGTTTAGTAGGTCACAAGTCCAACATGAGTTGGAATTAATAAAATTAATAAAATTAAGGTGACAGTGTGGAAGCCTTCTAGAGGCTCTAGGGAAAAATCCATCTCCTTGCTTATTCATATTATGGGTAAAATTCAGTTCTTTGCAGGTAGTTGTAGGACTGAGGTCTATGTTTCATTGCTGACTGGGACTGAAGGTATTTCCCAGCCTCTAGAGGCTGCTCACAGTCTTGAGCTCATGCGTCCCTTCCTCTAGCTTTATCACATCTCTTAGAATGGCTTTTCTTCCTTCCTCGTATGCCTTTAAGGGCCCATATGATTACATTAGGCCCACCTGGATAATTCAGTATGATCTCTCAGCTGACTTCCACCCTCAATTCTCCTTTGCCATAAAAGGTGGCAGACTCACAAGTTCTGGTGGTTGCGGACATGTGTGGGGGATCTTTATTCTGCCTGCCACAGTCTTTCAACATGGATAATTGCAAGGGTGAGATCCTGAGCTGGTGATGTATGAAATTCTGCTTCGGGCAGTTCTGAACACAAATTGAATTCAGCCACAGGGCTAGCACCTCCTGAGAAAGTGGCAAGCTCCTAGCTTCTGTACGTACAAGGAAAAACTACGTTTGATCTTTTAGGAACAAAGACGATAAACGTAAAAGGCCCCCCCCAGGCTGCTCCACTTGACACTAATGATAGTGCCTGTGAAATGCCTCGAGAAGAGACCGACTCCTCACACTTGAAACCCTTTTCAAATTCAAACTCTAAAACGGTACCCAACACTCAGTTTATGATGATATTTAAAGATATATTTTATCCAATAAATCAAAACTAAATACAGTAAAGTATGAGCAAGTTTATGTATTGGTTTCCTCTAAATCTCACTATGAACAGTTTGATGCCTGAGGTGACTCTTACTTCTCTGCACTCGGCATAGCTGTTCAGCCCTTCCTGTTGGTATCAACCAATCTTTCTAAAATATCTGATTTTGTTCTTAAAGCAGGGCAAAGACAAAAAGCAGCAGCTGAAGGGTTCTTCTAAATGTATGGTCAATCGCAGGAAGGAAAGGTTGAAGGTGCTGTACAATAAAACTGAAGGGCAAAAGAGATCTTAGTAAAACCAGTTCTCAGGGAAACCATGCAGGAGTCCCACTTATTCTACAGAGCCTTCTTTGCAGGCATCTCTGAGCTGTGTCTATGAATTTTCATGGGCGCAGTGCTGGCCACAAACTGGGTCTGGCACAGCAGGTAAACAAACCGCCATGGACAATGCTGCTGCAGGGAACCGTGGATCAAGTGCACAATGTGGGAGGGCCCTGGAGGTCATGTCCATCTAAGGGACTGCAATGCCCAAGGTAAATTCATTCCACAAATGTTCATCAGTCACTGGCATGTTCCAGGTGTTGTTCCAGGTTTTGAATGTAGTATAAAAAAGTCCTCACCATTAATAACCTGACAGCTTAGTGGAAGACCAATGGATATTGACTCAGCAGACAATGAGATGTGCTCAATTACAGGTAGCACCGATTTGGACGCACAGAGGAGGGTCCAGATAGAGTGTTTAAGAAAGTTGGCCGGGCGTGGTGGCTCACGCTTATAATCCCAGCACTTTTGGAGGCCGAGGCGGACGGATCATGAGGTCAGGGGTTCAAGACCAGCCCGGCCAACATGGTGAAACCCCGTCTCTACTAAAGATACAAAAAATTAGCCGGGCATGGTGGTGTGCCCCTGTAATCCCAGCTACTCGGGAGTCTGAGGCAGGAGAGTTGCTTGAACCTGGGACGTAGAGGTTGCAGCGAGCCAAAATTGTGCCATTGCACTCCAGCCTGGGCAACAGGGTGAGAATCCGTCTCACAAAAAAAAAAAAAAAAAGTCTTGTTGCAAAAAGAAATGATCATTTAGTTAAGTGTTGAAGGATAAGAGGGAGATGCACAAGAATATAAATATGGGGAAAGCAAATGAATCAGAAACAATGGAGCAGGAATTGTTGCAGGAGCTAAAGCTGAAGTAGAACCAAGTCATGGAGAACTTACTATAAGATGATGAGGAACTTGTGATAGAGCTTTAATCAGAATAACAAATAGTCCTATTATGTCTCACATTAATTACTCAGAATAAAATGTGGGGAATGAAAGAAACAAGACTGGTAGGAGAAAAACAGCTTCCAAGATTTCATGGCAGTTCGGGGAAGAGATACTACTATACTGAGAGGGTACTGTTAAGGAGGAAGACGGCTAATTAATCCTGAAAATGAGGTGGAAGGACAGGGTCTAGGGTGGAGATGGGGAAAGTGGGGAAGTCAGTGAAGTGGAGGGAAGAACGAATGAAGTGACACCTTGGTTCCTGCATTACATGGATGAATGGATGGCAGATGACTTTATTAATTTACAACAACCCAAGAAAATTATGGAAACTCACAAGGATTTGAAAGGAATCGGGCGCATTCCTCAGCCCCGGGCTCAAAACAAACAAGCCCAGTACAAACACATCCCATCCCACCACATATCTCCATATATCTCTCAAACTTCCTGAGCCCAGTACAAACAACAAACCATCCCACCACGTATCTCCATATATCTCTCAAACTTCCTGGGCCCAGTACAAACACCACCTGGAAAGTCTCCGATAAGGAGACAGCCGTTCGAAGTTTTACTAAAAGCGCGGGAACCAAAAGAATTCCTTTGTTCCCCTGTAACTTTCGGGCTATAAAAAAGCAAGCACTCGCATTGTTCGGGGCCCTCTTATATGCTGTGGAATGGAAGGACCAAGTTCGAATTTGTAGTAAAGATCCTTGCCCCTTGGCTCTGATTCTGGACTCTGGTGGTCTTCTTTGGGGAACTAACGGTCTGGGCATAACAGACTGTGGTTAGAAAGGTCATGGCTTTAGTTAAGCTTCAGTGGTTCAAAGTGTAGAGAACCAGGCCAGCTCAAGTAAAGGGAGGAGTTACCAAAAGATGCCTACAGAGCAATAAGGAGATGAGAATAATACTAGAAACCAGGAGTATAAAATTACCTGGCCAGGCGTGATGACTCACACCTGTCATTCCAGCACTTTGAGAGGTCAAGGCGGGCAGATCACTTGAGGTCAGGAGTTCAAGACCAGCCTGGCCAACATAGTCAAACCCCATCTCTACTAAAAGTACAAAAATTAGCTGAGTGTGGTGGCACACTCCTGTAATTGCTTAAACTCAGGAGGCGGAGGTTGCAGTGAGCCGAGATCGCGCTACTGCACTCCAGCCTGGGTGACAGAGAGTGAGACTCTGCCCCCCCTGCACCCCGCCCAAAAATATCCCAGGAAGCCTAGGCTTCAGGCAGGTGGTATGTCCTGCAGGGCTAGCACCTCAGTAGTAAGAATTTATAGTTCTCCCCTTCACATCTCTGTTCATTAACATGACTATACCATGCTCTGATTGTTCTATTTCCTAGTTGATATTAATAGGTTTTCTTAGGCTCTACCTACATATTATTTCATCATGCTAACGTTTTTGCTTCTTTTGAATCCAGCTAATAAATTCTGCTTAAAGAACCATGAGTTTGGAGTTTGCTCCTTTTCAAGACTCTATCTCAACATTTAGAAACAGCTGAAGCAATAAGCGGTGTATCTTCTGCATGCTGCTATGACAGATGCGAACATAGGCTCAACTCCAGCTGCACTCTCTTTTCTGCCACTGCCAACATGAAATTCTGTAGTCATGACTTACAAAAGTCAGGTATTTCTCATAAGAGTTACCCCAAAGGTTTTTAAAGTTTGGGTTTAAAAAAAAATAATAATGTTAAACTTTGCTTTTACTAATAAAGTAATGAATTTTATAGAGATGCTTGTCAAATCAACACCCTGACATTAAAGTTAAAGTCCCTAGAGCAATATCCTCCCCAAACTCTCAGGTAATTTCAGAGCTATGAATATGTATGATAACTCTTATCTAGATCAGATAACCTTGATTCTGTCCTATGTACATTTTAAGAAGCTTCATGCTAGTGCTCTGTTTGTAAGTACATACATAGCGTAGAAACAGATATAAAAAACACATTTGTATGCATACAACATGTCTGTGTTTACATATGTGCATATATACATGTACATATATGTACTTGTGTGCAATGTGTGTATACGCATCATTTTTCTCCATATTTCACACTATCAGTTTGGCAGGTCATATTTCAAGAGTTTGAAAACCATAACTTTTTCACTGACAATTCTAAACTAGAAAATAAGTGAGTGGAAAGGATGTATAAGAAGAAAAAAAGACATAAGTTTAGAAAAATGAAGCTATGTAAAAGGCACAAAATATCTTGCACTTGTATTTTTCCCAGAATACTGATGCAAAAAAAAAAAAGAAAAAAAAAATGTTTGTGGGTGTTTAAGTTATGGTAAGTCTTTAGCATACCTACAAAAATGCATTTATTGTTGAAGTTTTTTTAATCTTGATAAAATTTAAACATCTCTATAGCAACCCAGGTGTGGTGTTACATGCTTTTGATCTGTAAATATATCAAGCTTTTAAAAGAGTACAATATACAATACTGTAATTAGACAGCTTTGATTTGTTCAGACAATAGGTGGGTAAAATTCTTTGTATTTAAATTGAGTGATATAACTGTTCAATAGAAAAATGGTCCATAACAATTTAGTTTGGAAAAGTGAAATGGTTTGCTTTATATTCCCTTCAGGAGTGCACAATTTTACTTTATAAAAACACACACACACAAGATATTGGAGGAAAGTATAATAAAAATGCTTCAGGGGATAGATTTGGGGTTTTGAGACTATGGTGATTTTTGCTCTTTTAATATTTTTCTCCATTTTTATGTTTTCCATAATGAGCACATATTTTTTCTAAAATCAGGAAAAAAACAACAACAAGGAACAACTCTACAAGTTGTTTTGGAAAAAACAGAACTAAACTCTCTTAGATAGGGTCCTTGTGATTAAGACAGAACAAAATGACACAGCATCAATGTCCATTTTCAATACGCTTCTATTACTAACGTATTTCTACACATTGCATATCTGATTAAAGATGTTGGCAACAATTATCCTAAGTGAATTAACGCAGGATCAGAAAACCAAATACTACATGTTCTCACTTACAAGAGGAAGCTAAACACTGGATTCTCAGGGATATAAAAAATGGCAACAATAGAAACTGGTGATTATCATATGGGGGAGGGAGGGAGGTAAGGTTTGAAAAACTAACGACTGGGTACTATGTTCGGTACCTGGGTGACAGGATCATTCTTAGCCCAAACCTCAGCATCATGCAATATACCCAGGTAACACACCTGCACAGGTACTCCCTGAATCCAAAATAAAAGTTGGAGAAAAAATATGTTGGCAACAATCAAAGACATAGAGTGACTGGCTACTCTGATAGTTTTTGCATTGTGTTGACTCACACTTAGTATCTCCATAGATCTAATTATTTCGCTTCCTTAGCGAGTCTAGTAAGAAAAACTAGGCTGAGAATGTTCAACATAGGAACTCGTCCTGGCTTCTTCAGACATGAGGTGTGTGAGTGCCAGAGCAAGTGACTGCCTCTGCATCTCCACAATCTGATTGACACTGTGGTTAATGCCCACCGACTCCCCTCTTTGTCCTGTGGTGGTGGCAGTCAGTGTGCTAACAAATGCCAGGTGAAATAGGTTAATCACTGAAAATAACCCTACAAGGCAGTACATAAAATACGAGTATAATGAATAACAATTTTGGGTCATTATTATTATATTTATATTTACATTATTTGTTCATTCAAATTGCCTAATCTTCCATTATGCAAACACTTAATTTCTGTGTTTTGGTCCATAACTATATTTAAGAGAGAAGCACTCCTACATATATTCTTTTAACAAAATAACTTTATTTTCAACACTTTTTCCCTTTAATTGGCACTTTCCTGTCAGGATGTTAGAATAACAACACCACACAGCATTAACTCAGAACCAATATTTGGCATTCCCCTGAAGTTGACAGAGCAAGATGGCAGGTGGAGTAATGATTTCTTTCAAAGGAAAACCCTACTGATTCCAAATTTCACACAAAACATGTGAGCACAGAATGAGATTCTGGGAGATCTGAAGCATGGACTATGTGAAAGACCCAACCATATATTTTACCGTTAATGAAGTATATAGAAGGTGTTGAGCACCAGTAAAAAATTACTTTCTTACAAGTGTGCCATTAAAACTGTTAGGGCGGTTAAGGTAAATGGAGATTGGGGATTTTCCTGGCTTATTTTATCCTGACTGTACTGAGTTCATGAGATTATTTTAAGGCTTTCTGCTTATTTAGGCTCTGAAGATGTAGTGTCAAAGCTTCATGCATTGCTCAGTTTCCATCAACTAAGCCATGTCACTTGTGTAAAATAAGCAAACAGCAGGCATAAGAGACAAGAGTTTCCCAGTTGTGTTGATTTCTCTGCAGGAATAAAGACTCCTCAGAAAGCAACATTTCAATGTCAGAAAAAATACGTTTCCTAGAATTTTCTCCTTTGACGATCAACGTTAGTCTCTGTGTCACACATATAACTGTAAGGCAATTTCAATCACAGTAAACTTGATTTAAATAATATTTGATGATATAAACATTTGTTTTCAGATTATTTTATTTTTAAGTTATCTACTTTTAATAATTAGTACTGGCATGTGTTTTATTTCATTAGTGTTTTATTTCAAATTCGTTTTAGTTCACATTTGTGATAAAATTAATTCTTAATAATGATAAAGGATCATGACCATGAGACAATGTCAATTGAGCCTCTGGTTTACTCCAATGACTCACGGTGTCCCCAGTCTGGCAGATGTTATGCAGTTTGCACATGGGTGTGGCTGTGAATGCATACTTATACTTATAGTTCATGCCTGGTATAATTACTTCAGTTAAATAAAAGTTATCAGGTGAACGTGTACTTCCCCAGTGATCATTTCAGCTTGGATCATATAATTCTTGCCCCAAATTTACCAAAAATATCCGTTGATTGTTTAGATATAATCTAAGTACAGTTTAAAATAAACCGGCACATTCTTTGATTAATGAATTCTGTATGAATTCATGTCCTTCTACCAAGTATAATTAGTATTTGATATAACAAATAAAGTATAAATTAATTTTAGAGACCAATGACACCACAGATTATAATTACTTAATATATGAACTGCGGCCTACTTTTGCCCTTTTTAATTAAAATCAGATAACTTCTTTACCTAATACATTAGCCAACAAACTTTTGTCTTTTTAAAGCTTAGGATGCAGTATTATATGTCTTCAAGTTTTCAAAATCAATGAAATACATTTATCTGATGCAGCATATATATTGCTAGTTTTAAGGTCAAGCTCTGAAAGCAGGTTGCCGGGTCTGAAAATTTAGTTATATCAATTACTTGCTGTATGAATTCAGTTATTTATCTCTCTGTAACTTGGTTTTTCTTTTTTATCTGTGAACTAAGGGGTGGTGAAAGTACATATAACATGCAATTGTTGCAAAGTATAGATGTAAGATATTACTTATACACATCTCACATTTAGCAAAGGAAGGACCTTTGTTATGGCATGGACAGCAGAAAGACACTAAGGAAACTATTGCACATCAATATAAGAATGTTGATACCAAGGAAAGAGAAACACTGAATAAGAAAGGATTAAAATGCCAAGAAAATAGAAATGAGACTTCTCACTAATTGGCCCAAAGTGGCCAATTTATTCTGTTAATGCTGACTGAACATTATCAAAAACTTAAAAAGTGTATTTTAGGTGACAAAGAAACAAGGCTAGCAGAAGGGTAGCAGAATGAGCTGCACTGACTGACAGCTCAGCCTGGGCGAAGCTTAAGTGGAGAACATACTCAGATTAACTCCATGGGAATAAGCAGAAACACGAAAGAAAAACGGACAACATGGAATCCCACAAAAAATCAGGTGTAGAGTTTTAAGTTTGTTTGAAGATGAATTGTGATACCACTGAAGACTTCTGAGTAGGCAAGTGGCATTACTCAAACAAATCCCCTGAAGCTTACTCTGGTAAGAATGAATGGGGAAGAGGCAAGAAATTCTAGATAGGGATATCAGTTAAAAATACTAATCTAAGCAGTTTGCACACTCTTTTTTTTTTAAGAATTAAAGGAAAAATTAATTAAATCACGCTAAAAATATGTATATGTGAGTGTGTATATGTGTATTTTTAGGACTTTTAGTAGGTTAGAAAACTAAGATAGCCCACATATTCCCTCAAACCAATATATAACAAGAGGAACAAATAAAACTGTAAAAAAAAAACCCAACTTGAGCATGATTAAAAGAAAATAAGCCTAAAATGAAAACTAAATGACCTCTCTGAAAAAAAAAAAAAAATTGAGAGTGATGGGATTTAGAATAATGACCAAGTATGTCATAGAAAAATGAGCAAATGACAAAATCACCCCCAAAAATAGACAAAAAAAAGACCTTTAAAAATACAAGAAAAAGGATCAACCTCATTGCAATTATAAAAATACAAATTAAAATATACTGAAATATTGTTTCTTTCTTTTTTTTTAGATGCAGTCTCGCTTTGTCGCCAGGCTGGAGTGCAGTGGGGCAATCTCAGCTCACTGCAACCTTCGCCTCCTGGGTTCAAGCGATTCTCCTGCCTCAGCCTCCTGAGTAGCTGGGACTACAGGCACCTGCCACCATGCCTGGCTAATTCTTGTATTTTTACTAGATATGGGGTTTCACCATGTTGGCCAGGGTGGTCTCAATCTCTTGACCTTGTGATCTGCCCGCCTCAGTCTCCCAAAGTGCTGGGTTTACAGGCGTGAGCCACTGAGCCCAGCCTTTTCTTTTCTTTTCTCTTCTCTCTTTTTTTCTTTTTTTCTTTTTTTGAGACAGAGTCTTGTCACCCATGCTGGAGTGCCGTGGCACAATCTCGGCTCACTGCAACCACCGCCTCCAGGGTTCAAGTGGTTCTCCTGCCTCAGCCTCCCAAGTAGCTGGGATTACAGGCATGCACCACCATGCCCACCTAATTTTTTTGTATTTTTAGTGGAGACTGGGTTTCACCATGTTGGCCAGGCTGGTCTGGAACTCCTGACCTCAGGTGATCCTCCAGCCTCGGCCTCCCAAAGTGCTGGGATTACAGGCGTGAGACACTGAAAAATTTCTTACCTTTCATATTAACAAAAGTTTAAAAGTACGACAACACATTTTCAAGGCAAAGTTCAAGGGAAACTGTCACTCTCAAACACTGCTATTGTGAATGTAAATTGGTCCAACATTTATAAGGGAGAATTTGACAATATAAATAAAACTATGTATGCATTTACTTTTGACTCAGAAATGAATATCTAGGAATTTTCCTTAATGATTCAACTTCAAAAACATAAACAAGGTTATCCATGAAGTCATTGTTTGTAATTGCTAAAACTTGAAAGCAATTCAAATGCTTATTCATTAGAGAGGTTGAGTACACTTGCATATTTCCATAAAATGGAGTCCTATGCAGTTGTAAAAAAAAAAAAAAAAAAAAAAAAAAAAAAGGTGAGAAAATCTTTAAGAGGTAATTTGGAGTGATATCCAGACTACAACATTAAGTGAAAAATGCAAAATGCGAAAGGAATCAAAGGCATGCGAAGGTTTCTGTAACAGAGAAGGAAATATAATACGCATGTATATGTGAGTAAAAGAAACACTGGAAAGATAAACCAGAAACGAAGGAGACTGGTTATCTGTAAGGAGAGGGTGAGAATTGGAAAGCAGAATAAGAGTTTAAAAATTGATTGAAAAGGTGAGGAGTGGTGACAATTCCTTTATTATATATTTTTGTATAGTTTTAACTTTTAGTATTACATATTGATATTTCACATATAAAAACAAATTCCTGGAATCTACGAGCATGGGAAGAAAAACCGTGTTTCAAATTAATAGTCAAGATGTGCTGAAAGGAAAAAAGAAAAAGACACCAAATAGTACTTGAAATCTGTATTTTGACATATACTCTCCGATTAAAGTAAATTTTTTATTGAAATGTATTGAGTTGGTTTGCTTTTCACAATGGCACAATTTAGCCATTTCAAACTACTTATGTCTATTATAAGGCTGAGGAAATAGTAAATACATTATGGGTAATGGAATCCAGGTTTCTCAATGTTAAAGTAGGAATATAAAAACATAGAAAGGATGATGGCAAAATTAAACCCTGTAATATTAAATTAGAATGTGAATATCGTATGAATTAATGGATTATAATAGAGAGCTAGAGACAGATACTGGAAAGTGTCTTAAATTTATTTTGAAAATGTATGTATATGTCATTACGTAGCAATGAGCATCCCTAAGACCAGCTCTTGGTGCCTTAATATAATTCTTTACTAAAAGCAAATACATTGGATAAATACTTCATTCTTGAATTGGAGCAGAATATGTTCAAAGTGAGCCTGGAACAACTTACCGTAACAAAAAGTAAGATAATGTTCCTAGAATGGTGACTTTGTTTGAAAGACACAGGAGCCAGCTTGAAGTGGATCCCACTGGCCAAATCTAGAAAATTGGATCATCAAAATGAATCTTAATAGTAATGTGTCGTAACACATAGAATAAAATAAGAATCCACGAGTCTATAGTAACATAAATAAATAAATAAACCCATGAATGAATAAATGGGAAAGAATGGAAAATGCTTTGTGACAGTAATTAATTAGTATAGAAAAAAATGAAGAGAAAAACCACCATTTAGAAAAAGATAGTACACTTTTTCAGTCAAGAAAACTCAATGGATGCCAAACATTAGGAAAAAATGTATATAAAATACATTTATATAATGCCAGAGTATTTCCCTACAGAAAATTATAAATAGTTTCAAATGACAAAATCACACCATCCTAATTAAATGATCTAAGTAACTACTATCATTAATGGAACCCCTAGACATTATGAGGCTCCTGATTTGTTGCACATTGAAAAGCACAATATCACTTCGATAGTATTATTGTCAAAAATACGTAACCTTGACCAGACACAGTGGCTCATGCTTGTAATTACAGCACTTTGGGAGGCCGAGGCGGGCCGATCACCTGGGGTCAGGAATTCAAGACCAGCCTGGCCAACATGGTGAAACCCTGTCTCTACCAAAAATACAAGAATTAGTCAGGCTTGGTGGTGCATGCCTGTAATCTCAGCTACACGGGAGGCTGAAGCAGGAGAATCACTTGAACCCAGGAGGTGGAGGTTGTAATGAGCCAAGATGGCTCTGCTGCACTTCAGCCTGGGCGACAGAGCAAGACTCCGTCTATAAATAAATAAATAAATAAATATATAAATAAAACCCATAATCTCTACCTAATCGCAAGATACTATCAGGCAAATGTAAATGGAGTAGCATCTACAAAATAATTGTCCCATACTCCTTAAAAATATCAAGCCCACAAAGAAAAATTATGGAAATATTCCAGATGTAAAAAGACAAAACAGACATGCCAAATAAAAGTACTGTGTGAATCTAGATTAGACTAAGGACCAGGATTTTTTTTTTTATTCTAAAGGACATTAGTAGAACAACTGGCAAAATATGAATATGATCTACAGTCTTGGTGATAACATTTTATGAACAATAATTTTCTTTTTTATCATTGTATTATGATTTTTAAGTGAATGTCATTGTATAAATAAACAAACGTACTTGGAGCTAAAAGGGCATAATGTGGGCAACTTATTCTCAATTGGTTCAGAAAAAATAGTTATATATTAATGTATATAAGTGTGTATGTACATAAAATGTAGTGAAATAATCTGGGTGAAGGGTTTACAGTATTTCATTAAATAATTCTGCAATTTTCTTATAAACTAAAATTGTTTCAAATTCAACAGTTTCAAAACATGTAAAACAAAAATGTAAATTATCTTCAGGGACACCTACATACGTATACACACACATACTTGCACACAAAGCTCAGTGTTTGCTAACTTCTGCTTTTTGGAGGTAGGAGAGAATTCTCTGCTTTCTGCTTCTGGTATATAGCATTTTCATGATTTTTCTCTCCGTATCACAGGAAAAAGAAGGCCAACTGGTGTCAGAATATAGAAACTCTGGTAATCACTCACCCTCTCCCAGTGAAAACAGGGAAAATGCCTTTAGCATTTGAACATCAAGCATCAAAGCCACGTCTAAGCCCAGGACCTGCCTCCAGACCTCCAGCTCTTCCCACTCAAACCCAATCGACTAATACTATTGATTCTTCTATCAATAAAAGACAAATGAATACAGAAATGTTATTTAAATTGGCAGTTAAATTTGGAAAAGAGAAAAATGTCAATATTTTTAATGTGGGAAACACTGCTTCAAGTTGACATTTTACCATATGATGTATTTTTTCAGGCCTTTCTCTTTTGAGTAAAACAATTGAAAACACTAGGCTGTGTGTGAAAAATGTTCAGAAAGTTGTTATGACTAAAAATTCATTTCATTTTGAATCATCTCAGAAAGTTTCAAGAATATTAGCTAAATAAATTATGGTACATTTATATCCTGGAATACCACAAGGTCTTTGAAAATGAATGACGTAGTTAGGTATATATGTACTGAAATAGAACTTTCTATCATATTTCAGTAAGCAGAAAATTCTAGGTACAAATTAACATAAAAAACATGGCTCTATTTCTGTGAAAATGGACTTCCATATGGAAAATATTCTAGAGTTTCCTTAAGTTAACACTTGTTAATAGTTTATCTTTAAACAAATTTTAGTGTTTTACTTTTCTGCCTGAGCAAGTAGGATCCAGACAATCAGGATAAAATAAAATAAAAATAAAACATTTAAAAACTAAGACCAAAAAAAAAAAAAAAAAAAAGACTGATGATCAAATTTGAGTGAAAAAATAATTAGAGACCTCATTTTATTAAATATATTCCATCTCACATTTTTCCACAATTGGAATATGTTTATTTGAGTATTGAGGACTGGCATATTTTAACAAATACAATTTCCACTATGAAAAAAAGTAATTAAAAGAGGCTTCCAGAAGGGGGCACAGAGAGATAGATTCAAAAAGAGACTGTGGTTGAGAGTGAAATGAATGAAAGTAAATCTATTTTTAAATGTTGTCAAGGTCCTACAAATGGTTAAGAGCAAATATGTATTGCATGTCAATCTTAGGCATTTAGATCAAAATTTGAATACAGATGACTAGTTTTATATTATCATTCTATAATTTCTTGGCTGAATCATTTATAGAGAAAATCTGTCTTCTTCAGCTCTTGGGCACATCCCCCTTAACCTATATATTTGGTTATGTTAACCTTGATATTTTGTTATGTTTTCCACATATTTGCTATTTTCTGTCAAAATGGCTTAAGCATCTTGCTACTTTGATTCTGAACTTTATTCTATCTCAGAAATATTTCCTTACAAAGAGGTAGGAGTATAAAAAGGGATAACACCTATCAAGTGCCCACTGTGTTTCAGATTCCGTGTCTTAATTATCTTAGAGAGATTTAGTGTTGCTTTTACAATGTTACACAGGCACTAAGTGGTAGAGACAGGATGTGAATACCTATATGACCTAAAAGCCAGTATATTTTCCACATCACTGTTCATAGCTGTAGGGAATCACATCCTCTTTATTTGCCTTTCCATTTTCTCATTTGATTGTACCAGCTATCTTGAGTGTAGGGGCTTTTGCTCTTTTCCTATCAGAAAAGATATATGAAATATCATTTCCTTAAGAGATACACAAAAATAATAAACAAGGCTTTAACAGATTTATGTTCTTGGAACTCTGACACTTACAAGATCTAACAGGAAAATGAAACATACATTTCAAATAAATACATATTGAGGAGGACTACCACGAGTCAGGGTTAGGAAAACATTCAGGATAAAATGATGAACAGCAAATGCTCCCTGCTCTGAAACCATCATAACGTCGTAGTGCACTTGGCTATGGTAACTGACTGACATGTTTAAGAGGTGATTTTTCTGTTTTCATCTTTTGCCCATGATGTTCACAAAAGGAGACATACGTTGTTACTGATACATACTCACAAATTATATTCCAGGAAAGGTAGTTGAAAATTTCACACCTTCGTGCATGAATAACTTACACATAGAAAGAAAGACAGACAACTGGCTTCAAACATTCCTGACTGGGAAGATATTATTAGCTTATCTGTGATCACTGAGATTTCCGGTGATCAACCAGTACCAATGAGTTGAAATCAATAGCGATGGAACGTCCTTGGCTATGGAGATCAGAACGGCTTTTGACAAAGCCAACTTAAACTTATGTAGACAATAGAAGATATAAAATAATCATGCAGAGTAGGAAATTGAATTAGTGTTTTTCAGTAATATAAGTGTACCTTTGGGGAGATTATATTTTAGATAAAAATAAGCAAATGACTGAATAAAACCCAGATTTGACAGATAAATATAATTCAAAAAGACAAAGGTAAAATAGCTAAGATTGTTTGCAAGAAAGTGGTTATAACTTTGGACTGGGAATCTATGTTTATTATAACAGGAGGAGATGATAGAGAGTAAAAAGAGACAAAAACAATTGATAAACGTGAGGTTATTTTAACCATCGATCAGGAGAGAGAAGAAATGAGTGTGGAACTTTTGGAATCATGATTGATGTTAGTGGGGGCGCTGATAACGGTGATGAAAAAGTGTATGGTCTCAGCCTTTAAATGATCAGCTGAGTTAGGGTGAAGGAAAATATATTGGAGACAAGTAAGACAAGGGATCGAAAGCCTTTGGTTTTAAGGCCATGTGGATTTAGAAGGTGACTGGAATAGAGGCAGAAGTAGAGATGAGGAGAAAGAGCGAGCCAGAATCTACAGCCCCTTAAATGAATGGCAGAGAATGACAAATGTCAGTGGGTTATAACAATGAAAAGGCAGAAGGATTTGTATATAGCTGGATGACTTCGAGCTTCAAACATTCTGGGTTTTTGAAGGAGAAAAGGTGAGATATGACTTTGAAGTAGCAATGAGGAACAAATAAAGCACCTACTTTATATACTGGCTCTATAACATGTGGGAAATGGAATAAAACATTGTCATTACCTAAAAGGCTACCAGGATTGTGTTTTTGACAAACTGTCAGATTTCACAGAAAGGAAGGAGATGAGGCATATATTCAGAAAAGTCTTTAAAGATATAGGGCAGTTTGGGAGATGAAAGGAGAGGAGTTCCAAGAGACACATGGAAGTGTTCGTTTTGCTTTGGGGTAAGTTGAGAAGCGGCAAAGCGATTCAGAACATTTATTTAGACACCCAAATATAAGTAAATCTACACATAAACTTGTATTTCTTCAATATATTTAAAAAAGACTAAAAAGATTGAGAAGAAAATCAGTAATATGCCTTTGTCTATTTTCCTTCCATAAGGAAAATGAATAGCCATTGCAAAACTGGTTTAGATAATTATTCTATATTACTTGAAATACTTTCATGAATTTATAAGAAAAATCATTTATTCTCTAAGAGTTATTTACAATATTTATCCCTTCATTTAAATACTTCTCATATATACTATGCACCAGGCCTTTTGTGCTAAAGTACATTTTGAAAATGAGTGGAAAAATACATTAAATTTTTTATGTTTTCCAAATAACTTTCCCATAAAATTTCCCTAATTCTCTCAAAGCAATGAGTGAACATGCCTACTTTTTTGGGACGTGATAACATGGCAATGGGTCAGTCTTTCAAAACTTGAGATTCCCTTCCTTCCTTCTTTCCTTCTTTCCTTCCTTCCTTCCTTCCTTCCTTCCTTCCTTCCTTCCTTCCTTCTTTCCTTCTTTCTTCTTTCCTTCTTTCCTTCTTCCTTCCTTCCTTCCTTCCTTCCTTCCTTCCTTCCTTCTTCCTTCCTTCCTTCCTTCCTTCCTTCCTTCCTTCCTTCCTTCCTTCCTTCCCTCCCTCCCTCCCTCCCTCCCTCCCTCCCTCCTTTCTTTCTTTCATTCTTTCTTTCTTTTTTTTTGATGGAGTCTTGCTCTGTCACCCAGGCTGGAATGCAGTGGCATGATCTCAGCTCACTGAAACCTCCACCTCCTAGGTTCAAGCAGTTTTCCTGTCTTAGCCTCCCAAGTAGATGGGATTACAAGTGCCTGACACCAAGTCTGGCTTTTTTTTGTTGTTGTTGTTGTATTTCAGTAGAGACAGGGTTTCACTGTGTTGTTGCCCAGGCTGGTCTTGAACTCCTGAGATCAGGCAATCCACCTGCCTTTGCCTCCCAAAGTGCTAGGATTAGAGGTGTGAGTCACCGTGCCTGGGCAATCCTTGAGATTTCAATAGGCAAATTCTATCATCTCAATTTAGGTAATGGGCTAGTTTCCGTATGGCTCCTGACTGAAAAAAATAACAGAATACTGAAATTTGATGACCTGCTCTTTCACTTTCACTAGGAAGTAAGTGGTGAAGACAGATGTCTAAATGAATAGAGACACCCATATTATGAGACATCAAGACAAGACCACTGACTCAAAGAGTCCCTGATGATTCATTTCAAAATATTTTAGTATGGAAGAGTTAATGGTCATAATGACCACAGTAAGATGAGTTTAATATTAAAACACCCACTGCTAATTTGTCCTTTCTTTTGAATGCTAACAGTATCACTTGGCTAGCTTGAGCCCTAGAGGCTGTGGCTGTTGTGAGCCATGATAGTGCCACTGCACTCCAGCCTGGGCAAGAGAAGGAGACCCTGTCTCAAAATAAAATAAAATTTTCTGATCTCAGCAGCAACTACCAAACTACCTAGGCCGGGGGAATAGATCACTGTGAGCTTTTCTTTTTAGATATTCATTACCAACGCGATAATTTTTGAAGATTGTAAATATACTTCCCCCGTCTCCTCCTCACCCTGAAGTCAGTAGCTTGTCGTACCTTAAAAAAGTATTGAAGACACTGCGGGCTCTTTTACAGCAGTTAGTTATTTGAACAGCAACCTCAAGCCTTAGAGGGAGAATTTAAAGTAGTCAGTCCCTACTAGTTCACACAGGAGAAAGGACTTTTCTCTGTAGATTCCTATGTAACTACCTGAAGTTAGATTAAAGTCAGGGTTCTAAAAACACAAACAATGCACCCTTGGTAGACAATGTCTAACAGAATATCTAACATAACCTAATGTTAGAACATTAGAAATTATTTGGTATAAGATTTTTCACAAAAACATAAAGTTTTAACAAAATATATCTGTCAAATGGCCTATACATCCTCCTTATTTGACCTTGTGATTTGTAAAATATACTTCAGAATGCCATCTGGGTACTTTAGCTCTAAAGGTAAAAGCGGTCCTCAATCAGCTTGCACATAATTTGGAAAATAAATATATGATTCACACAGTCATGAAAACAAAAATACAAACTGCAAACTAATAATTTTGATTATTAATAGAAACAAAACTGAAGTCTAATGTTCTATTCTATTATTTAAACATTATTTATATTATCCTATATTAACTTAAGCACCAAGAAAGCAGTCTCCCATTCAAGTTTGTAAAATAGAAATCAAATGGCAAAACAATTAAGAATGACTTTAATTAGCTCATTCAAATATATCAAATTAAGAAAACTATTGTTGTTAAATTATAATTCTGTCATAATTACTATTTTCAGGATACTGAAAATTACAGGGATATCGACATTAAAAGACACTTTAAAAGTGTTCTACTAACTTTAAATTGGTACATTTTGGAGGATTTCACAATATTTCTGATAAAGCAATTGGCATTTATACTGAACCTGCCTTTCATATGGCTTTCATAATTTCACTGGAGAACTCATCCCATTTGGGTAACATTTTTTGTGAGGCTGAACAACACAAAAATGATAGTGTTCAGTAATGTAGTGAATATTTCAAGAAACAGTGTATATAGTCAGTCTGAATAGTATTTGGGGAACAAATTAAATATAAAAATACTATTTGAAATTCAGATAGAATGATATTGTCTAATGATTTCCTCTTTATCTCCCGAGAGATTTATTTATCTTATCTGGGAAATGCCCTACTTGACCTAGAAAGCCAACTAAACTAGCTCACTGTGGGCAATTTATTTGCATAAGTAAGTACCTGTCATTCACAAATACAATTCCCCCAGTGATTCATTACAATTAAAGTAGATAATGGCATCTACTGTAACAGAGAGATACCAACTTGACAAGGGAAAATGAAGCCCTCCAAATGCCTACAAGTCCCTACTGCCTTTCTGAACTTTCATCAAAATTACTTATTTGTTGATACCTCAGTTGTATAATATCATAAACTATATATGATTTTCTGAATAAATGAATATAACTCTTAATTTCCCAGAGTAGATTTTTAGTGTGAAAACCTAACATACACAATCCATTTAAATAGAATATACTATAATGGGTACAGTTTTGTATGTTCTACATCGCTTAGGAAGGTCAGTATTTTTCGGACTGTGGTATACAGACCACCCAGTTCAGGATCCCCCTGATTGCTTGTTAAAATTCATCCTCATTACTTATTCATTAAATCCTAATTCCTGAGATTGGCAATAGCATTTTAGCAAACCCTTAAATGTACTCTTGGGCACCCTGAAGTTTTAAAGTCTCTGACCAATGGTTTTCATTAATAACTGCTCCCTGCCGTTGTTCAATGATGGCATTGAATGAGATCTTCAGGAGTCCTTGCAATGTACAGAGTTACCTTCTCTCATAGTTCTAAATTAGGTGTGGATCTTCTATTTCATACACTATGGCACAAGGAAAAGCATTACTTAGATCTCATTCAAGAGATCCTGTTATGGAGAGCAGTTGACCAATAGTTGCATGGTGGATCCAGCTGCCCCTCTGGATCCACTGCCAGGTTCATGCTGAGGCCATGTGTCTCTTGGGGGTTGTTTTCAGGGCAAAATAGGACAAACACCATTTTGGGTCTGCTTCTCAGAGGACACACATACACACACACAAATGTATATGTAATGTATACAATATATCGTCTTATAAAATATATACATTGTTACCTGACTTGACCAAGTTCCCATAGATGATAAGAATAACACCTTTAACATGGAAGTCCATGTGTTTTTTACTACATAATGTTGATTATCCATTTTGAGCATTAATCTTGCATTTAAAATGGTACTTCAAAATAAATAAAACTTTCACAATAAAAAAATCCCAAGAGTCCTCTCGGCACCTGAAAAATGTCTTCCTAAGTAGGAGCCTATGCATTTCACAGGAGGTGACAAATAGGAGTAGGCCATTCCTTTTTTTTCTCTCTAAACTTGATCCATCTTTCTTTACCAAAAGCCTTGTAATCCATGATGGAGCTGTGACCTCTGGAACACATGGAACATCTGGAAAAATGTGCTGGGTATGTCTGAGTATTTCTACAGTATGCCCACAAATCTTAAAGGCAGCTCAAAAGTTTACATAAAATTATACTCTAAGAAAGGGACTTTCATGTGGAATTCAGAGCTCTTCCTGTTTCTGATTTCTCTCAATTACCTTCTGTTATAAAAAATTAGCACGTACCACAGCTCCAAATGTAAGAGGGTAGAGGAAAGTTTTTCCTCCTCTACATATGTTCTGAGTTTCTAGGAAAGAGCATATAAAATAGAAAATAATAATCACAAGAAGACAGGGTTAAGGCAATAGAAAAGACTCTGAACAAGGCAGTGCTTTAGTTTGCAAGCTCTTTACAGATAGAGGGCAGGGTTCTTGATGAAGAAACTCTCAATGATGGATAATTTTATGGCCATCTTACGTGGTGTCAAAATGACAGACTGGTAATCTGTTTTGAAAGGCACTTCAAACCTCCTTCTTGCTTCTGTCCAGTAGGCTTTCATCAATTTTCTCATCACATTTTTTGAAAGTTTTAAAATTTGTTAACCATTAGTCTTAGAAGTAGCATACTGTCATGTTGCAAAAAGAAAAAAATAATGCGGTACCACAGTAACTCTTTTTGACTGCATTTTATTACACCTAGCAATTCATTACGGAGAGAGAGAGAGACAGAGAGAGAGAGACCCACAGCCCACAGACATATTTCATGGGGTTATATTTTAATTTCTAATAAAATACAAATTATTTTAATGGAATACGTAGGGTACCTCTAAGTCACAATGCAAAACTATTGTATTTCATTGTTGATTTCGCAAGCAGAAATGGAATGGTTCTTATAGTCAGAAAACTTATTGTTCAAATCTTGAGTTTTGTACTGCTCTGTGACTTTGGACAAATGACACAATATCTTATTATCCTCACCTAATTTGGTATAAGATGCTTATGTCACAAAGCTGTGCAAGCTTTGCATCTTAGAACTTTAATATCATGTATAAAGTTGTAAACAGAAAGCTCTTCTATCAGTTTTTGTACGTTTTCAGATAGTGAAAATGCTCTGAAATGCTGATGTTACCTTAGAGGAGAAAATATTAGATGTCGCCATTTTAGTTTAAATTATTGGACACACTAATTTCACTAGAATGTCCTTATAGAAATGATTATTGGTTAAAAGAGTATGAGAGGGTGTAATGCATAGAATGGGTGCTTGAAAGTGAATATACTAACTAAAACCTTTGCTAAGCACAGAGAAATTCTAATAGCACTGTTTCTTCTGGCACACAATTAGGATTCTGATGTTGCTGTCAATTTTCAGTACAGCCCATTCATAAATGTAATGGGATCTCTTTTCTCACAATCTAAGCAAGGGATGTCCAATATTTTCACTTTCCTTGGCCACATTGGAAGAAGAATTGCCTTGGGCCACACATAAAATACACTAACGATAGCTGATGAGAAAACAAACAAACAAACAAACAAACAAACAAACAAAACTGCCAAAAAAAAAATCTCATAATGTTTTAAGAAAGTTTATGAATTTGTGTTGGGCTGCATTCAAAGTGATCCTGGGCCACATATGGCCCAGAGGCCGTGGATTGAACAAGCTTGGTCTAGGGGGTGTTCCTTTCATTTTTTCAGCATTTGTATTAGGAGTATAAAAAAATATCTGGCTATTAAAAAAACGGTTGCTCATCTTTACCACTCAGTAAAAAGCATAAGAAAGAAAAAACCTACAAGTTAACTTTAGGTTATGCTTTTAAACTCAGAAAAATACTAATATCCCAAAATTTTCCTATTTCAAAAATTATAGACTGTGGAAACTCTCAAATGGTTATTTCAAAGGTAGTCCATGCTAATGACAATAACTTGAAAACACACACAGAAAGAAATCTATTTGCTTGCCAATAAAGTTAAAGAAGCTAGAAGTTACAGAGAAATATCCTCTATGTACCTCCTCCACCACACATATATGACAAAAAGAAACATATACATTTCATCAGTAATAAGCTTCACAATTTATTATTTTTGGGATTTCCTCAAGTGCTAATACAAGAAGGCAAAAAAGGTCAAGGATGTACTTAGGGGATATAGTCTTTAGATAGAAAAAAGGAACATAATCATATGAGGGGATCAAAATATGTCACACCAAAATATGCCACTTTTGAAAATGATTTTTTATAACTGAAGATAATTGAGAGAAATTAGAAACAGGAAGAGTTCTCTGCCCACTCACTTTCTGACTAAAAGCATCACATTAATTTTCCTTGTGGAAATGTTCCCTTCTCCCATCTCAAGAAGATAACAACCCTTGTTACACGAGACAAAGAGTACTGAGAGATGAGTCTACACAAACAAACCTTACTAAATAACTCTTCTCATCACAGTTTTTCCCATGTATTTCCTAGTCACTTTCCTAAATATATAATCCTTTGTTAAAGCGGTATATAAGCCCCTGAGTCTAATAATTCCTTTAGGTTTTTCACTTCTTTTCTGTGTGGTTCCAGTGCATGTAAAATTAAAAACATTAACTTTAATACAATTTGTATGCTTTAATTCACATACCACAGCTCCAAATGTAAGAGGTAGAGGAAAGTTTTTCCTCCTCTACACGTGTTCTAAGTTTCTAGGAAAGAGCATATAAAATAGGAAATAACATATTCTAGAAGATGAATTTTTGCTCTTGATTCTTAAATTGGAAATAAATTTCCATATCAATATCCATTTGGACCATCAGATACCAAAGTAAGAGAAGAAAAGTAATGAGATCCTGACATCGGGCCATAGTCATGTCCTTTCTACTTTCGAGGTGTGAAAACCTAGGTATTAGTGCAGAAGTTAGATATTTTCTCCCAGTACTCAACAGGAGCTTAAGAGTTAGAGTTTCCCTTGTATTAGAAGGGAATGTTTCTGGGAAAGGACATCAGCAGATCACTCAATCCAATGTGTCAGGAGTGATTTGTTCAGTAAAACAAGCAGAGGTTGCACAAAGGGAAGAGACTATATATAAACCAAGGAAATATATATTTTTAGTGACTTGATGGAAAAGAAGAGCCCAGTACTTGTGTTTTGTCATGGAAAGATATCACATGAAAATTATTAAGACTGCCTGCAGAACAGAACAGAGGATACAGACCTTTTGTATAAAAGACTTATGTGTGTTGGTGTATATGTGCTTAAGAAGAAAGATGTTTTTGGAAGCACTCCTGAGCAACCATTAACAATAGTTACCTTTGGGGTATGAGATTATGTAAAGCTCCTGAAATATCAGCGTGGATCTGTGAACACAGCATAGACTGGGGCTACAATTATCAATATATTCATTGATTTGAATATAGGTAATGAATGCATTTGATTTATTAAGTGCATCTACCCCAAATCAATAGGTGATCAAAGTGATGTTGCCCAAGGACAAATTCTTTGTCTTCAGATGTACTTGTAAACCCAGGAATAACATTGCTGCTGGTGTCCTCAAAATGATAAATGGTTGTCTTGGTGGGGGAGAATGACAACGGAACTAAAACTTGATTCTCTTGTCACTGTGTGCTGTCCCTATAGTAAACAGGTATAAGGACACATCTGTGATTTTCATCCCATTTTTTCACATGTGACATAATTTCAGCAATTATGACCAATTTTAACTCCCTGAAACTTGTAAAACATAGGGTCAAAATTCTAGGTAGATCACAAAGTAGTTTTGGGAGTAGACACTTCAGTAATCACTGGCATTAAAGCAAGATAGGGTTTTTCAGTGAAAATGCTTATGGGCCTGGAGAAAGGTGTTAATGTGTTCTCTCTCTCTCTCTCTCTGTGTGTGTGTGTGTGTGAGAGAGAGAGAGAGAGAGAGAGAGAGAGAGAGAGAGAGAGAGAAAGTAAGTGTCAGGGCTCAGAAGCTAACCTGAATCTGGCCTTTCCACTACTCGCTCCACCTGAAACATTGAATAATTCAGTTTAAATAATTCAGCGACTTATTTCGAAAGTTGTTTGAATAGTATAACAAGAATTATCTAAGGAAATCAATTAAGAAAAAAAAAACCCTCAGCATAATTTTGGGTACCAAAAGAACATGTATATAAGCCTCTTCCCAGTACAGCCATGAATCCAAATCATGGTTGTGGGTGGTCTATATAAAAAAATCAATAGATTATTCTGCCACAAAGATCATAGTGCAGATAAAGTATAATATGCCATTTGTTCAGTAAATACTAGCTTCATTTTACTCACTAATGTATTTAATCAATGTCCTGATCTAATTAGGATCCTTTTTTCTTCTTGTAGGAAGACCATGAAAATGTATTATCCTCAATAATCAGAATATTTTATGCTAATTTAATATATCATTATATTTATTCATTCAAGGTTCAAATAAAAAAGTTTCACATTTTTTGAGAAAAACTATAACGTGTGAAATGACAGATTTGAAAACAGCTTTTAATATATGTTAATATACTTCTTAATCCTGAAAATAGTGATAATTTTCATCTACAAATCTAATTTACATTGGCTTCATATTATTTAGATGAGCAAGAAGAATAGCTATGGAGAAAGACACAATCTGCATTTGAATATAAAGATTTATGGTAATGTTATGGTGTAATTCCATAATTTATACCAAGTATATCAGGCCTAGGATATCTACAGGATATACTTTGAAAGTCAAATGACTGTAGACTTGCATATAAAATAATAATATCTAGATAGTACATGAATAATGCAAGAGTGTACATTGAAATGGTCACATTAAATTAATCTGAATTGCTTTCAGCATAGTAAATTCCTTTTAAATCCATTCATTTCTCAGGCTAGGCAATGACAACTACATGGAGGTTTTCGTCTGAGTCCTTCACTCTCTTATCTTCTTTTGAGTCACCACAGCTGGATAAACCTAGTTTCAAATTTAAGACCTCAAAATCCAGGAATTTAAAGTGTAACTTTTGCATACATTATATAATCTTTTCTTGTCTAAAATCAAAGAACGAAGAATAACTTAAAGAAATGGAAGAGATTATTGAGAAATTTGGTCTTCCCTGCCTTATCTCTCTGGTTAATACATGTTTAATGCTACCCCAGCCTAAATCATGATCTTGAGTTTTCTGAATAAAGTTTTTCATCAATAAATATTTAATTTCTTGATGAATATTGATGAATATTTATTGATAATACTGTATTGTGTTCTTTATGTCAACAAAGACACATTTAAAAATTATTTAAAATTTGCCCCTGTTTTATCACATCCTGAAACAATTTTGTCTGAGAAACATCTTCCACCTCCTTCAAAATACCTATCACATGCCAAGGTAAACTGTAATCCAAGATAAAAGGGGAAATGAATAAAACCTACAGAATGAGCAGCTCAGCAGCCTCATCTATCAGAAATATTGATTGGTTTGATAATAATTCCGTAAGTATGAGGCAATAATTATTCTAGAAGGAGACTCCATGAAGTACAAGACAAAATTTATAGTGAAATTGCTTGAAAGTGAATGGGAGCAGAGACGCTTGTGTCATAGACTTTGTCCTTTGCCTACACAAATGTCTTCACTTCCTTCCCAGATTCTATGCTAAGAAAACTCTGGGAGATAACTTAATCTCAGAGAGGACAAATACTATGTTATTTCAAGGGGATAAATTATGATTGTTTTAAATGAATCATTATAATCTCATTCCTCTTGGCCAGAGATTTATTTTCATTAAAGTCACCTAGGTAGTACATCATGTAAATACTTTGTTTCATTGCTAAAAAGGGTGCAAACAAAACTAATGCAATCCTTTGCCATTTGATTCAATCTACTCTTTTGCTTGGAATAGGCGGGGCACACCTGGAACTATGGTAGCCATCTTACAACGACAAGGTCACAGGCATCAGTGAAAGATTAAGGGCAACTAGAAATGCAGCGGCTGCTATTGTAGAGCCACAGAACAAATGAAATTAGCTGCCTACTTAATAGATACAATTTAAAATTAATAACTCGCTTTTTTTAACCAACTGTGTTTGAGTTTTCTTGTACTTGTAGCTGAAAAGATTTCTAGTTGTTGTAGGTTGTAACTTGAGTGATTTGTTGTTTTTTAAAAATACATTTAAATACATTTCATTAGGAACTATGATAAATAAAATATATATACAAATAGAGACATTGGATTGCCATAGTTTGACAGCATATAAGCAAATGCTTAAATGTTGATTGTGCCAAAATATTGGAAACTGCCCAAGAGGCAGAAGATCAAACTAGAATGTCATATTATCTTTCACTGTCCATAAGGAATAAAGAGAAATGTAAGAAAAATCAACATGAGCTTCTTGAAATTTATCACAGAATACTAGGGAGAGGCATGAAAACTTTGAAAGTCAAACATTAGCAGCAAAATAATCAACATCTTTGAGAATTCGGTGGTCATTTAGAGAGAGAATCCATAGCCAAAGCTGTATCCACAGTCATAGCTTGACCCACGGTCACTGCCACACCCAGAGCCTTAACTACAGCCCAGTCTTGGGAAGTTCTTGCTACCCATATCATAGCCATAGCCAAGCCCACAAGAGCAATTTGTTCTTAATTTTAAAATTATATTGCACAATGTACTCCTTATACTATTCATTTTGGCCAAACCTTTTGTTTTAGAGGATCACATTGTGACAAGTAATTATTACAATCTGAAATGTCTACCAAAGTTTGACAGGTACTACAAGCAAGTGAAGTCTGAAAGAATAAAATATTTACAATTGTGAGTACTAAGGTTACCTGAAGACAGAATGCCCCATCTGTGACAGTGAACCAATTGTTACCATGTCTCCATATGCCAGTATTGCCAGATCTTCCAATTTTTCAAGAGAAAAAAAAAGGAATATGATTTTGAATATAAAATTCTCCAATTTTTAAATATCGACAATAAATTCAATTTTGAATGTTTTAGTCATTATTTGTGTTAACATTGTGAGGGTCAACCTAAAAACATATATGGATGGGCCAGATTACCACTACAGAGTTCAGTTCTTTGAACAAGAAGACAAAGACAATATCTCTTTTGGCAAAATGATGTAACACACAGCTTTCTTTGATTGTTTCTCCAACTTCACAACAATTACATAAATAGATCTTAAATTATACCAGGCCATGAGAATTTCAATAGAGAGTCTGAACCAGCTGCAACCCCATATTTAGCTTATTCACATTCCTTTAAATAAGCATTATAGCTGATTCTCTTTAACAGAAAAGTTGAGAAAGAAAATAGGTCATAGCCTAAGCAGATGGCTACTGTAAATTTCATGCAAAAACTAAGAATGAGGGTCAGTTTCTGCATGAAAAAGTAGTTAGAAAATGAAGGGGATATTTCTGGGTTGTGAAGTGCACTGGAGACTTCATCTGTTTCAATAATGTGCTATGCATATTCCCATGAACATGGTTTTAAGCACATTTTGTAAGTATCACATATTTCATTATAACTGTCAATTCTGAAAAATGTTTCAGAGATGCAATGACAATAGCAATGTTACAGGGATTGGTATTATGAGAATGAAAACTTCTAACCTGCCCAAAAAACAATCAGCTACATTAGCAATTGGATGGATATACATGCAATGTACAAGGATGAGTTTTCTTCATTTTTCATGCATATTTCACTATCTAATTCATGATACTTCACAGGCATAGAAAAGGTTCTATAACTATGTATTTTTATAAGAGCCATTACTGACTGTAGTGGATTTTCACTCTTGGCTGGATAGCATTTATTCTTTCATTTGCTCGTAGCATTTGGACTTCCCTTTAGGAAGCTTTCTCTCCCCCTTTTTTTGTATGACTCAAATGATTTGATTGGAATTAATTCTACCTGAGCTGCATAGATGGACTCGATTTGTATATCCTGAGCAGCAGAATCTCATCATCACAGTGACTTGGCTCAGGGATGTGTGTGATGTGGGAAGAAAGGAGTTGGGAGAATGGTATGTGTGAAGGTTGGGTAAGAAAGCATAAGATACTCTCAAAAATACATTACATCAAATGTTCCTGGAGCATGGACGGTGGACAAGACAAAACTAGAGAGGCAGAGAAGCCAGAGTTTGCATATCATTGTAGAGCTTTAAAGGATTGAGACTTTATTCTAAACGTGGTGTCGCTGATTGATTTTAAGCCAGTGACTGGTTTGTATTTTTAAACAAATTATTCTGGTTTCTATGAAGAGAATGGACTAGAGAGGAGGTAAGGCACATTGGCTATAGAGATCAAATAGGATTTTATTGTAGCAATCCAGGTGAATAAACATAGAGATTCTAAGTAGTGTGGTGGTATAGAGATGGAATAAACAGATGATATTTATAATAAACCAAAGGAGTGGTAGAAGATTGCAGTGACAGAAATGGTCATTTTGAAATGAGAGAATAGGGAGAGAATACATGAGTGATAAGATCTTTGGACTAAACACTGAAGGACAGAAAAAGTTGGATAGAAAGAGATGGAGATCAAGGAAGGAATATCCGTGAGTGAGTGCAGTTAACCACACAAAAAAAGGACAAAGGGTGTTGGACTGGGAGAAGACTGATCACGCACAATTGGAGTAGAAAGGAAACACAGCACAGATAAAGAAAATAATGTCAGAAAGGCAGCTCCAGGCCTACTATATAGACCTCGACATCAGGGTAAGTAGTTTGTACATTATTTAACAGAAGGCACTGGACCATTTAAGATTTTCAGGAAACTGATGTATCCAAACAACAAAGCCATTATTTCATAGTATGTACTTGGCAGTAATAGAGACATGGCTTCTGGAGTCATAGCAAAGGAGGGAACTAACAGGCCTGATTAAGTATTTGCAGTGGAAGCAATAACTGGGCTCTTTGATATCAAAATACAATTGGGTAAGTGATGGTGATGGTGCTACAAAGATAACTGGGGCTTCAAGCTTTGTTAGGTAGGTAGTTGTACCTTTAAGAAAAATAGAAGAATCAACAGAACATTACATTTTGGTGAGAGAAGGGGATAATTATACAGATATTTAAACTTTGTCACGTGATGCCATTGCCACATTTCCACAGAATCAAACAACACTATTTGTAATTCAGATGGAGGTGAATGTTATATTCAAATGAATATTCAGCTGTCTCAAATTTCACATGTGTTTACATCATGGACACATCAAACATCATTATGATGTTTATCAATGGCTGTTTTATGTGTCTAATTACCGAACTCCTTCCTCATCCATCATTTGATGGTAAATTCATGGAGGCAAGGAAATGTATCTTCTTCTGAGTCTTTATTGTTTGAAGTAATAATGGGTCTTGAAATTTGTTGATACTATAGCTAAAGCCTATTATACAAGCTCCTCATGGCATCAATGACTTTCTACACTGATATTTGAAGAATACTCCTGTGTGTGCCTTGGCCTTCTCTGTACTTCTGTGTCCTCAACTGTCTGCCTGGGAAACTCGTCTTTGAGGCTATCACCTCCTCCATGCATGCTTTTTTAGCATAATGCCAGGAAAATTAGAGGTTCTCTTGGACTCAAGTGACTTGAATAATCATCAGAAACTTTTCTTTCAGTCTTTATTGATGTTACTGTCATAATTTTATCCCACTTTTCTGGTTGGTAAGAAGGATCTAATGCATAGAAAAAAAAAATAACTCACTTAAATGATCCCAGAAGATTTAAACATCTAAACTGTGATTATGTAACCATAAAAAAACAAAGGAATCAGATTAGATGTTTGCTTATAACCTTCAGCACACAATTTCTTCTACATTTTCTATTACAGCTTTCTAAATTCTAGATTCTTTTGAGTTTGCCTTGTAATTTTGTTCCTTCTGGTTAATTGATATGTCTTGTTAGTTTTCTTCTAGCTAATCAAGGTTTTATTGTGCAAAAGTTAAAATCACATATTTTATTCTAGTACTATTTTCAAGTCTAATTGGGTTATTAAGTAAAATGCATTTGAATATCTAAACATAAACGAAATAGATTTTGGTCTAACTTAAGGAAAGATGCCAACTCTACTTAAGACTGTTGGATAAGTGCTCTTCTTACATGTAAAGGAATAGAAAATATGCAAGCAAGCTCTTCTGTCATTTGCCTTAATTAAATTATGTATAAGTCTTTCTTTTTTTTTTTTTTTTTTTTGGAGATAGGATCTCACTCTGTCGCCTAGGCTGGAGTTCAGTGGCGTAATCACAGCTTATTGTAGCCTGGACCTCCAGGCTCAGGTGATCCACCCACTTCAGCCACCCCAGTAGCTGGGACTACAGGAACATACCACAATGCTCGGCTAATTTTTTTGGAGAGGCGGGGTTTCACCATGTTGCCCAGGCAGGTCTTGAACACCTAAGCTCAAGAGATCACCTTCCTTATTGTCCCAAAGTGCTGGGATTATAGGCATGAGTCACTGTGCCTGGTCTATAAGCCATTTGAAGAAAAGTGTATCTGATATGGAGTTATGAAACAAACTTTAAAATTGCAAAATCAGATGAAGCATTTTGTTTTATTTTTAAGACAGGCTGCCATCGTATCACGGAAGTCTTAAATACTCTCATTTACAAAGCAACTTTTGCACGAATCTTGAAGTCTTCATAAAAAAGATTTTAGTGCTGTAACTGCAAAAGCATCACTCTAAAACTACTTTATATGTTATTGCCAGATAGCTTTTAAAATACTGTTCCACAATTATTTAACAAAGTGAAAGATGAAGAATGACCTCGCTGGGAATTTTATTATAAGTTGTCATTCATCTCTTGCTTAGAGCTCAGAGTTTTCTGTAGGGCAATACTGGGATGGAAATGGATACTAGGTGACATTTCATGTCAGGGATAAAGAGGAATATGCGCAACTAAACGTAAGTCAAGGAAAAAATATCAGTTATAAACTTTTCAAAGGCCGGGCTCATAGCTTCTAAGGATTCCATATCATTTCTTGTCAGGATCAGCAGATGTTAATTCTATTAGTAGGTACCCAATAATTAGCATTTGAATTAAGTTCCATTTTTATATGTGATGCAGCTGCAATTCTGCATCGAGAATGGGAGGAGCTGGAAAGACCTGTCTCACAATAGTGAAACAGGGAAAATGTCTGTTTTCCCAGGGTACCTGCCATTTTCATGCTGTCCACTATATCATCTAACTTTGATGAGTCTTCCCGGAATTTACACCTTTAGTTCCTCAAATAACACTCCCTAAGCTCTTGACTATCTGCAAAGAAAGAAGCTGAGTGCACGTGATATTGCTGGTCTTTGATAAGTTTAATTATCAATGTCTTCCTTTTCATCCTACCCCGACACCTATATTTTATCAGGACCATGATGATCTAACTCATTCCAAAGACAGAAGAAAATCATCTTAGTTACCATTATCAGCATGAAAATAAATGAGGAGTAAAACTGTTGAGAAAAATTGGTAGATATAATACAGAGAACCCTAGATGAATGGAAAAGAAAGAAAATACATTTTTATCCCATTGTAAAGGAACCCATTGTTTAGCTATAGGTTTTGATTTCTCCAGATTGAGGATATATATATATATATATATAGAGAGAGAGAGAGAGAGAGAGAGATACATATATAGATACAGATTTAGACATGTATACACTTACATACACATACTTAACATCGGGTTAGAGCAGAGCTTGATAATGAATGCAGTTATCTCAGTTGTCAACCAAAGAAATGTTCATCTGGCTGGAAGCTGATCAAGTAGGGAGTGGCTGTTCTACCTTTGATAGACATTTTAGTGGCCAGTTGGAAAGGGAGAGAATGGAACTCATCAGCGACATTGTCTTGTAGATGTGGAGAACCAAAAAGATGTTTCCAAACCCGAATGTAGCTTTAGACCTTAAGTCTAAGAGGGTCAGTCATTCCTAAATCTAGGGGTTGCTCAGAGCTTCCTCTTGCCTTTTTTGTCCACTCCCAAATAGAAAGGGAACTAGCAAGGTCAAGAATGAGTTGGAAAAGCCCTGAGCATCAAGGATGAAAACATTAAAAAGAGGGGGGACCGTGACATCTACTTTTACTGCAGGTCCAGGTCAGAGGGTACACAAGAGACTCTGTAGCTTCCTGTGATCTTGTGAAACTCATGAGGACTGGAGATACCATATAAAAATAGCATTCTCAACTAACAAATAGGCAGCTCTTTCCTGATGTAAAAATCCCATATAGTCTTTGTGAGCCAGTAAGGATTTGAGGATTTGTGAGCCCTTTGAGGATTTGGGGATTTGTGATTTAATTTCATCACAGTTAAATTTAAATTCAGGGATTGAAAATAATTAGCAAATACATGAATTAAACTTCTGATTTCCAAACTTCATTTTCCAACTCTCCTAACACACGAAGTCTCTCAGTGTTGTGCACACACTCTAGGACCTTTCATGGTTCTGTTCTGGACATGCCTGAAGGCATCCTCCCACTCAAAAAGAAAAAAAAAGTATTGGAAAACTCAGACCCAATCTTCCTAACAGTTCTGATGCATTCTTCTTGGAATTTTGAGCTTTTCTTTGCTCCTTGCTCTAATGTTCTATAATTCTTCTATTTATACAAATTTCCCCCACTACATTGTGAACTCTTCAAATGAAAGGCAGGAATTACATGTAACTATTTTTATGTCTAGTACCTACCACATTTCCTCATATTTAATAATTTAAAAATGAATGAGTATATATATGAAAGAAATGAAGGTAATTAGTATTTGAAAAAGATCAAGATATGTGTGTGTCTTTTACCAACTTTTTTGTAGAGAATAAAATTTTTCCTTTGGCCATTAACATGGAGTATTTTAAAGAACAGTGTGGTGGAAAAGTCTTTTACTGAGCATTTGGAAACATATTATCTAGGTCAGACTCTGCCACTGCCTAGCTTTTCTTGTCACTTGACTTTTGTGGGCCTCAGTTCCTCAGCAATACATCGAGGTGTTCTACCATCCCCTGTGACATAAAAACCACTGTCATTTCTTGGTAACTAGCCCAGAAAACCTTCTTTAACCCAGAAGAAAGAAAACAACTTAAGCAGCAGTCAAGACAAACTTTCTGAGGATAAACAGCCTCTTTTCTGTATTCATCAAACAGAAAATACAAATCAAAATAAAGCAAAAGGAAACATCCTCAAACTATAAGCAGCCCTACTTTTTAAATGCAATTCACCACCACTAGCAGCAGTGAGGAAGATTTTACACCCTTCTCTATGTAAAGTTCAGTCTTTTCAGGAGGATATGCTTGAATGCCATGTGTTATGTTGCCCTTAAGAACAGCAAATGTGAGTGATACCAGTCTAAATTCAAGTGGCCTAATTTAGCTTTGACCCTTAAAATAAGCCAGACTTAAAGCCTATAACCAGAGTTTTACTCTTGATGGGAGGAAAGTCTTGACTAAGTAGTTGTAGGATGTGCAGTTAGATTGTGTGCCAGAATGAACTCAGGGACAAATAAAAAATAATCCTTGATGACAGGTTTAAAACCTTGACTAGGTTGCCCATATTTCCCATGGCCTCAATTGAGATTATGCTCTCTCACTTAATTTTATAAGATGTGAGTACTCAGGAATTAATATGAACTAAATGGGAAAATTGATCTCAGCATGAAAAGACTTGCAGAAATACCAACGGTGTACTGTCAATCATAGACACATATGCTGAAGGTAGCCCAGGAGGTTTAAACGTAAAAACAACAAATTAAAACTACAACAACAGCATACACCTGTAATTCCAGAAAGCTGATAATACTGACACTTTCTCAAGGATTATTGAATATTCTACAGATATCATAAGAAATTTTCATTTTTATTATGGTTTTTGTGACAAAATTGTATAGTGTTAGAAGCAAATTTTAATTTATTCCTCAGTTTTTACTATCTCACATTTTCAGGAAGAGAATAAGTATGTGAGAGTCAGTATTTCTTCAGGATTTTGTTTTTTCTTTAATTATTTTCCTTACCTGTACAGTGGAAGGAAAGACTTTTGAATTTGTTAAGGTAATTAATTTTTGCCACCTTTGAAGTTACAATTGTTAAATAAAAATCCATTTAATATTAACGCAATTTACACAGTGGCATTGAAATTAACACAATGACTACTTTCCCCTACTGATTTCTGGCAGTTAGATCTCATCTCATAGTTCTTTGTCATAAGTAGAAGGAATAACAATCAGATGTTAACACTCATTGAATGTGTCTGAATTTATTTACAGCAACAGCGACATTCCCATGTAACCAAAAGCAATGACTTGTGTGTTTTGATGTCAGATAAATGAATTTTTTTTTCACAGCGAGTGACTGAAGACATACTGATTCTATATTCTAGGCATGTGAGGGAGAGAAAAAAAAAAAAAACAGCATGTGTCTGCCTTTAAAGAGTTCATATGCGATGGTAGAAATACAAGTAAAACACCAAAATGTAAGTTTCCAATTACATCGTACAGAATTAAAGAAATCAAATATCTAGTATTTAGCAAAAATGAATGCACTTCTATTTATTTGGCTGCGTGTTTACCTGCAAGTTTATTGATATTGGCATGTTTGTGAAAATCAGATTAGGACTGCCAGTCCTCCAAGCACCAATTCAATTCAGTCTTTCATTAACATCAGCAACTTTGATGTCCTGAGCTTTGTTCATTTACTAAGATGCTTTAGAGACCTGTCAAAATGACTTATACCCTTTTTATTCTTTGACAGAGTGAAAGACTGAGACTTGACTTAGATCATATAACTGCCCAAATGGACCGGAATTTTCTGGCAGGTCCCTTTAGTGTTTGCTGTGATATTCTCTGCCTGGCTGAGGACCCCAACTGTGATACAATTTCCTCTGAGTCATACGAGGTGCCATCTCTGTTGTTCCAGTAAATTCTATGCCTTTTGCACCCCCTGAACTGAGGTTTTCACAAAGTAAAAATCACGAATGACGAAAAATAATAGAATATATGTTTCCCATCCAATGCCAAAGTTACTTAAAGGTTTGACAACACTGACACAACATTTCATAAATGGAATAAAAAGTTGATTAAATCTTTTTAAACGATAAAATTCCAATTAAAATATGCTTCTATTATAAAGTATTCATTTTGCTACATCCCCAGGGAAGGGATAATTCTTTCAGTCTCTTCAGAATTTAGAAGTAACTTCATGGGAAATTTGAGTCACTAATGTGATACAATCACCATCGTTATACAGTTATTGCAGTTACCACTAACTGTAGAGTCTACAGGGCCTTAAAAGGGGCCTCAATGTCATCTCTTAATGCTTGCGCTCTCTCTCACTGCTCAGGCCAAAAGGGCTTCCTGCCTGCTCCAAACTTTTACTCAAGATATTCCCTTTACCTAGGACACTCTTCCCCCAAATATTCACAAGAATCTTTCTTCACTTCCTTAGGTCAATACAGGTGTCATTTCCAACGCAATGCCCTTGCTCACTACTCCATTGAAAACTGCACCCTTTTTATTGGCATCTTCCCTTTTGCTTTACTGTCACTGTCTACTACTCAGCAATGGAAAGGAACAAAATCTTGGCACACACAACAACGTGGATGGAACTTAAGAGCATTATATTGGACAATAAAAAATAAGCCAATCTCAAAAAATTATATACTTCATGATTCCATTTATATACCATTCCTAACATGACCAAATTATAGAAATGGAAAACAGGGGTTGCCCAGAAATTAGGTAAGTAGACAGAGGGTGTGACTATAAAGGGGAAGCAGAAGAGATTCTCTTTGTGGTGACAGAGCAGTTCTCTATCTCAATTGCGATGGTAGAGGTGGTTACGTGTAATAAAAAATGTCATAGAATCACACACAAAGGCATGTCAGAAAATGAGCATATGCAAAAACAGGTTTAAGACCTGTAATCATATTAATTATATTACACTAGTCAATTGTCTGGTTTTGATAATGTGCTATTTTTATGCAAGATGTCACCACTGGGGGGATTTTTCTGATGGGTAAGGAATACAAAGGTCTCTATACTCATTTGCAAATTTGTGTGAGTCTATCCTTAAAAGTAGGCCGGGCGCGGTGGCTCAAGCCTTTAATCCCAGCACTTTGAGAGGCCGAGACGGGAGGATCACGAGGTCAGGAAATCGAGATCATCCTGGCTAACACGGTGAAACTCTGTCTCTACTAAAAAGAATACAAAAAACTAGCCGGGCGTGGTGGCGGGCGCCTGTAGTCCCAGCTACTCAGGAGGCTGAGGCAGGAGAATGGCGTGAACCCAGGAGGCAGAGCTTGCAGTGAGCCGAGAAAGCACCACTGTACTCCAGCCTGGGCGACAGAGCGAGACTCTGTCTCAAAAAAAAAAAAAAAAAAAGTAAGTAAAAGTGAAATAAAATGTAAAATAAATTTCTCCTTAGCACTTACCACCATGTAACATGCTATGTAATTTCCTTATTTATTTTCTTTCACCTTTATCTCTCCCCACTGTTATGCATTATAATTTGTTTTGTTCTGTGCTATATCCATGGCATGTAGTGCAGAAGAAAGCTTACATAGTAAGCTTTCCATGGATAGCTATTAAATGAATTTATGATTAATTAACCTAGTATTTTACATATAAATATCATCTTAACATTATGGCTAATATCATGAGCCTCTGATTCTGATCCCAGCTCTGCTATCATCCAGCAGATCTTTAGCAAATTACCTGAACTTTCTTTTTTTTTTTTTTTTTGAGACAGAGTCTCGCTCTGTTGCCCAGGCTGGAGTGCAGTGACGTGATCTCAGCTCACTGCAAGCTCCACCTCCTCGGTTCACGCCATTCTCCTACCTCAGCCTCCGAGTAGCTGGGACTGCAGGCGCCCACACTGCGCCCGGCTAATACTTTGTGATTTTAGTAGAGACAGGGTTTCACCATGTTAGCCAGGATGGTCTCGATCTCCTGACCTTGTGATCCGCCCGCCTCGGCCTCCCAAAGTGCTGGGATTACAGGCGTGAGCCACCGCGCCCGGCAATTACCTGAACTTTCTAGGCAATTCCCTCATCCACAAAACTAATAATGCTTAAAAGGTTACATTTTAAAAATCTCTCCCTTTCTCTCTCTGTCTCACACACATACACGTACACACACCCCCCAGCACACACAAACACAAAGCTAGAGGAAGTGCTGTTTGAAACTTCTTGGAAAGAATGCAGTAATATGCCTCAATAACCTCTACAAAATTAGTATCACTTGATATAGTGATTTATCAGAAATTGTGGCCACAGTTTTAAGGGCAAGGATGATCATCACAACATTGTTTATAATAGTGGGAAATTTTAAATTAACCTAACTGTCCAATAACAGGAAACAGGATACGTTTGGGGGTATGGGATACGACCCCATAATTTGGAACATTTTTCAGAAAATAAATACCATAATTCATTTTATAAATGAATAACTAATAAGTACAGGTATAATCCATAATAACCTAATTGTAGGTTTTAAATTTCCATTCTATATTAGCATCATAACTATTAACAACATTCATTATTTAGAAAATTTCCCCTTTCACAGTGTCTTTTACAAGATGACTATATTTTACATTACATCAATAAACATGAAAATACTTCTGCTTAGAAATTATAAGGGAGAGTAAATGAACATCTATGCCATTAATTGTTCTCATGGCATCATTCAATCTGCAAACAAAGAAAATGTAAATTATTAATAAAATGTTCTCCCTCAGAATGTGTTATTATACAGGCATACATATTAAATGAAATTCAATTGCCAAAAGTGCTCTTCAATTCTTTATCTAGAGAAAAGTAATGACAACAAAGTGATAACCTCAGATTGAAAATTGCTAATGTTTTTGTATTTGAAATATTATGGATAGAATTTTTTTTTATCCAGAAAGAAAAAAATGATGAAAATCATTGTCTGACAGTATTCATAACTTTAAGTGCAAAATTATAGGTGCAAAACTAGTTTAAGTTAGAAAATTATGCACAAATAACTTAGATTATTTAATTTGTTTCTTTATGAAGATCAAAATTCACACAAATACCACTAGCTTTTCATCAGCCTGTAAGGTATCTCTTATTTTGAAACAAGTCTCTTGAAAAGGAATTAGGAAGATACAGAAAATGCATATTTTCTCCCTGGATAGACAAGCTTCCCCCACTTATTCAATTATTAAAGAAACAAACAAATGACTATGATGTGCACATACACTGTACTTGGTGCTGGGTTTACCACACAGATTAAGTTCCAGTTTTAGCCTTAAATGATCCCAAGAGAAAAAGGGAAGAAAAATGTGTATAAATTTTAATTAAACATAACAAAGTTTAAGTAGAATTAAGCATCATCATGCAATACTTCATTCTATTTCAGGTACAGAAGATTATATTTTATATCTTAACACAAATTTCCTCTTAAAAATAAAGTATATATATATATTTTTTTACCATAAGCCTTGGTCATTTTCTAGGCCAAGGTCTTTTAAAACTGTGTTGACCTCATGGCTAATTGTATCTCTATTTCTTCTTTCCTCAGAAACACTAGGGTCCTTTCTAGTTAGAGACCCCCCCACTACTCACTTTCTTTGAGCTGGTTAATTTATTAACACACAGCTTTAACTGTTTTCCTTTTTAAAATAGGCAGCATAAAAACAATTGAAAATTAATTAGTATAAACTCCAACTAGGAATCATAACATTGCTGTGTTGGTATAATCAGAAAATATTAGAAAATATTACTTCTGAATTTCTTCTGTGTATATCCTGTTTTTTTTTTTAACTTGAAGTTTTCTGTTTCTACTAAGAATTATTATTGTTATGGTTCTCTGAAAAGTTATTTCATATTTGATACTTTTCAAAATAGATACGATTACACGAAACAAAGTCTACTGCTTTTGATTGAAATTTGCAGCAAGAAAAATCAAGGTCTAGCCGGGCGCGGTGGCTCAAGCCTGTAATCCCAGCACTTTGGGAGGCCGAGACGGGCGGATCACGAGGTCAGGAGATGGAGACCATCCTGGCTAACACGGTGAAACCCCGTCTCTACTAAAAAATACAAAAAACTAGCGGGGCGCGGTGGCGGGCGCCTGTAGTCCCAGCTACTCGGGAGGCTGAGGCAGGAGAATGGCGTGAACCCGGGAGGCGGAGCTTGCAGTGAGCTGAGATCCGGCCATTGCACTCCAGCCTGGGCGGCAGAGCGAGACTCCGTCTCAAAAAAAAAAAAAAAAAAAAAAAAAAAAAAAAAAAAAAAAAAAAAAATCAAGGTCTATATAAGCTGCAACATTTCAAACTTGACATATTATTTGGAAAGTCACATCCCTTTTTTCCTGTGTTTATGGTATGATGTATTTCAGAGGTAAAACTGTTATCCTTCTTGAATTAATGGAAAATAGTGAAATTTAACTATTTCAACATAACTCACCCATCGTAGATTTCCTTGCACAATGCCTATGATGGACAGTTATCTACCCACCTTTTGAATATTTTTAGAGAAAACAGACTCACTGACTTCAACACTAGGCCTTGTATTAGTGAAAAAACAAGTGTTGAGAGAGGCCTTCATTATGTGGAGCCAAAATCTGCCTTCCTGGCACCATTTCATGTCAAAGGCCCTAGTTTTATGCTTAGAAATACATCAATTTCTCTTCTCTGTGACAGCCCTCCAATACTGAAGATATCTATTAAACTTCCCATATTTTGCAGTTTTCCTTTTCCAAAATTAAATAATTCCTTCATCACATCTTCAACTGTGATGAAGGAATTATGCAATTGTGGAAAAGGAAAACTCTGGAGATGAAGATTTAGCTTCATCTTCAAGCTAAATCTTGGAGAATTATGACTGTCTCCTATACAGCCTCTAATTGGTTAGAGTATCCCAGGTATTTTCCAATCAGCCCTTAGAACACTGACACATCCACCTCCTGTATCCACTGAGCAGCACTGAGCAACAGAAATGTAACCCAAACCCAGCATATGTAAGCTTATTTTTAGTTGCTATGTTCATAGAAAATAAAGAGTAACTGGTTAAATCAATTTACTAATATATTTTGTTTAACCTAGTGTATCCCAAATATTATTTAAACATATCATGAATATGACACATAATATTATATGATTTTCTGTTTTCTATTAAGTCTTCAAAATCCGGGAAGTACAATTTTTACCGCAGTTTGGAGTAGCCACATTTCAAGCTCTCAATAGACTCGTGTGGCTGGTGACTACAGTATTGGCACATGGTTCCGGGTAGTTTCATTTTATCAACCAACTTAAAAATTTATCAATGTTTCTAAAGTTAATGTGACAGCCTGAATTTATACTGAGCTGTGGCCAATAACGTCACTTAAGTTAGTGTATCCATTACTATCCTTCATGCTCCATTTTGGGAGCCAGATTTTTATAAAATGCATGCCTTAAATTCACTCGAAACACTATTAAGTTTAATCATTTGAACTCCAGTCAGCATTGCCACCCCTAGGTTATCTGTAATCTTGATTAGATAGATTATCTCTAAACCAATCCTCTATTCTACCTTGCTCATTCACAACTGTTACAAGTATACTTTTATCTATTTATTTTAAACTCTTCAAAGTGTATAGAACAAGAAACAGACATGAAAATATTAATACATCATAATAATACAGGTTTCTGATCTATTCATGGAGGCCTTCACATATAATATCAATTAATCACAATTCTCTGGATATGGTTATTCAGCCAGCTTCAAAGCCATCTAATCTCACTAGATCTAACTAGTATTCAGAACTCTACGGTGATTTCCTGATGCATTTTCCAAACCTTTATGCAGTTCGCTTCCTTTGTTTCAGGATCTGTGTCAAGGGAGACAGCCATCAGTCATTCTCATCTCCTGAATTTTATGGCCTCATGTGCTTCCTTCCCACCTGTAATCATAGCTGTGACTGTGTGACAAACACTAGAGTGCTAGTGATGGTTTATGCGTTTCAAGGCTACAGTTTTGCACACTCTGCCTGGTTCCCTTGAATTACCGAGACTGGGGGAAGCCTTAAGCCTTCCCATGAGGACATGGAAGTGGTCCTGTGGACACGTACACATGGAAAAAACGGAGGTTCTCAGTCAACAACCGGCATCAACTTGCCAGCCACATGAATGAGTCACTTTGAAAGTATAGCTCCCAGCTGAGTCAAGCCTTCAGAGGACTGCAGCCTCCACATCTGGCATCAATCACATAAGGCCTCTGTGGGAAAGGTACACCCACGCCCTTCTAGAATCCCTGATCTGCAGAATCTATGATCACAATAAATGACTGCTTGATGACCTGAAGTCTGGCAGATGTGCATCATTATCAAGTGACCAGAATAAGATCTTTTTACTTAGTATCATAGTATTTTCCTAATATACTACTGGCCAAAGTATGTTTTTTTGTTCTAGACCATACATAGATCCATGAGAAAAAGCAAACAAAACAAAACAAAACGAAACGAAACGAAACAGTGATGTGTCTCAAGCTCAGGGTGCAATAAATATGTTTTCTTCCATTTGATAAATTACAATACACTAACTTATTAAAATCTCTCTAAAGCCTTATAATAGAGAAAACTGCTTAACTCACATTCAGCCTAATATTTGACAAATATATAGGAACTCGCTCTACTTTTTCTCCATGCTAAGCCTATTTCTACTTTGTGGCCTCCCCATGTGCAAGGGGATTCTTTGCCAGTCAACACACCATTAGGAAACAGGTAATTTTATTGTTGTAGATACTTATCTCATGATAGTAAAAGTAAGTAACAGGCACATGCAGGAACCCACTGAACTAAAGAGTCCATTGTGTTAATACAATTACATATATAGGTACCTATTCTAAAATCATGTTTCAAATCTACCTGTATGTTGTAAATGTATACGAAGCTAAAGAAGTAGGTTGGAATCTGCACCTTGCAGTTTAAAATGACAGGATATTATTTCTATAGAAACAAACTACCTGTGATAGTACAAATGATGACGCCATATGTTTTACGATTAAAGACTGTCTTGTGTAGTAACAATTTTAAAATATGTCTCAAAATAACTTCTATGAGGAGAAACTTACTTTTACTCCATAACTTGCCAATTCTACTCATCATTATTCCTATGTAATTTTACCACAGTAATGAAGGCAATCATTTGATATTGAAGGTGTTTATTTTATTTTTTAAAAAATAGGCTTGCTTTCTCAATGACTTGATCTTAGATATTTGCACTTAGAGAGTGAATATGAATCACAGAGCTTTCAGTGGTAAGAAGGAATCAGAATCTGCTAAGATATCACAGATTCTTCCGTTCATAAATTATTTTGTTGTTTATTTTTGTTCATTTACCTTAGAAAAACCATTAGTGCCCTATAAAATAGTATCATAAACCAAAAAGGAACCTTAAATTCTTTCTCTTTACTGGGGAAGCATACAATTACATTGCTTGCTAGTGGGCAGTTTAGCAATATGCATCGAGAACATTAAATAATGTAGAAAATGTATAATCCAATAATTTCAGTCTTATTAATTTAACTGAGAATAAACAAAGACAGATATTTATTAGTGTTCATTGCAGGAGTTGTTTTTGTAACAGTGACAGCATGCTAATCTGTCAACTATAAATATTAAAGAAATGGAGTTGAATAAATTATGATATAACCACATGAAAAGATTGTCGAGCCATTAAAAATAATGTTTTTGAAAAATATTTAAGACAAGGAACAATGTTCATAGTGTAATGTTCATGATAGTAAACTGTTATACTATTTTTATAATTTTGTCTCTAAGTAGAAAAAATATACATACTAATGACAATAAATAAGACTTAGATGAGAAAATCCAGTACATTAACAGTGGTTTTCTCTAAAAAACAGAGGTGGATAGAGGCATTATATTTATCTTCTTTATTTTGTATTTTCAGATTCTCTATAATAGAGTCATATTATTTCAAAATAAAAAGATTCTATTTAAAAGTATGTTGTTTAATTAGTGATAAATTGATAAATACATTAGTAAGTTTCACCAAAAAATGTTGTAAATACTGGCTTCCAAAAATATTTCTTGTGTTTACTTCTTTCCTTCCTTTGTGTCACGTCCTAGGGACTTTTGAATTTTTGTCTTAACCCAAAAGAAATATTCCAAAATTGATACTAACTTATTTGTAATGCCTTATTATCTCTGTGTGGTAAGGAGAAGGTTAAATAGGAAGGTGGTTCAGCAGCAGCAGCTACAAAAAAGGAAAGGTGAGTATCCTATGGGCACTAGAAGGCAGGAGGATTTCAGGATGAACTCAGAATCCTACATGTTTGAACATAGTAACTTTCCCAGACTGTGCTTTCTTGGAGTTTGTATTTTTTTGAAATATTAGTGAACCCCAAATGTATGAATCTTGACAGCCTAGATAGTTCTATAACCAGATAATATACTCCCACAGACTTCTTAAATATGTATCTGTAATTGTAAAGCACTGAAGTATTAAGGTCCAGAATTTAATTAGATAATTCCCCAGAGAAGAGTTACTTCTTAAAGCAGTAGTGCATGCAGGATGCATTTTATAGGATTACTTCTCAGTTAAAATAGACACTTATCAGAAAAATAATTTTGTACACAGAGCTATAAAATAGTAGAGACCTAAACTGAAATGAATGCATCTAACTGTGGAGAATAACAATGCTGATTTCTTTTGCAGAGCATCGAATTTAGAGGACAGATACTAACACAGCAGATGTAGCCCAGGTAACAATTGATTTGTTCCCTCTATTAGACACGATTTAAAGGATTCATTCAACTATTACTCTTGCATTCGGAAAAAGCTAATTTTTATGCAGATTTATATCCCATTATGCATAGAGAGCAGTTCTAATTCTGCTGAATCAACAGTAAATTTAATTAAAGTTTCTAATCACAAACATAGGATGTATTAAGAAAGAGGTTGACAGTGTAAAATGGTTAACTAGTCTACTGGACGTGGTGTATTATAAACCCAAACAAGAAAACAATAAAACTATAAATTTGTTTAAAAAGCTTAAAAAATTAATGATTTCTCCTTACTTCATGTTTGTCCTTAAAAAAAATGTGGTAAAGGACTCTTGACTTTTTAAGGATAGATTAAAAATACAAATGTTAAATAATTCCAATGGACCAATAATTCCAAATATATAGGGATAATATATAACATTAAATAGATTTATTGATTAAATTAAAACTATTTAGATACATGACTCAGAATACTGAAAAATAATTTAGTCTGATATGGTGAATATCAAAATACTAGATGACAAATTTTAACCATAAATATTCTGATCATCAAGGTTTTAGCATATCATGATTTGTCATATTTTGGAATGCTTTCATCTTCTTTAAAAGCATATTTTTAATTTTATGGCATTAAAAGGCATTCCAGAATGATTATTTCATTGACTATTTTGAGAAACAGTTGTAAAGATGCAAATACAAAAATAAAATGTCTAACCATTATGTCTGGAGAAGCATATTAAGTACTGAGTATTGAAAATCATATATTGTTTGATTAATAAACAATAAAATATTGTAATATGTTTACAAACATATTGTAATATGTTTCACTTGCCTTCCAATTAATTAATTATGAATTAGTTAAGATTTTAAATAGATAGGAAAATAATTCTATCAGAGTACACAGTTAATCTGTAAAGATAGACAAAAACTTTCTGAAAATGACAAAGTAATTGAAAAGCTAGGGACTTTGGAGATAGAAACAAACAATTCTGTCCCAGCTCTGCAACTGTGAACTGGGGCCCTTGAGGAAGTTAGTTAACATCTCTAAGTCTTTCTCCTCTGTAAAATATGATGTAAATAGCCAAGAAGCGGGACTTCGGGAGGTTTACATTGATAAACACACTTCCATGGCAGATGCACTATCTAAGTACCCAAAAAATGTTTGTGCTCTCTTAAATAATCTTTTTTTGAAATAGGTGTCAAAGAAGAAGCAGAGTAATGGATGGGAAAGAGAGAGTGATCAGACAAATAATCTATATAATAATGCATGGTTCATGTACATCTGTATTACAATCTAATCAACAGGAGGGTGGATAAGTTGTGGTATGCGTAATGGAATGGTATATCATAGCGGGAATGCACAATCTGTTATACAACACTTGAAAACTATGGATATATTTTACGAACTAATTTTTGAGTAAAATAAGAGATACACAAAACAGTACATAGTGTTTGACTTTACCTACACTGCAAAAACGGGTAGAATTAATCTTTACAAATGTAGACAGTGTTCTCCCTTCTGTTACTTAGTAACAGGGAGAACAGCAATGTTTTGCTGCTTTATCTGGGTGATGGCACCAAAGAGGTGTTTAGTTTATAGAAATTCATCAGGCTATCTTCATAGTATATGCAAGCTCCTATAGGTATGTTATATTTCAATACAAATTTTAATAGGGATAATTTGAATTTAAACGCATATTTTGTTCCAAATTCCATGCACACCCCACTATGCCACCTATAATGAAAACAGATCAGACATTAACCTTGAAGGGTAAATTGGTTACTAGAGCAATATCCAAGGTCAGAAAGGAACAGTTGGACATTAAATCCCGGAAGAAATCATTGTGAAAAACTAAAGAAAAAAAGGGTAGATCATCTTTCTTAAATGATATATTCTATGAATCTTTGTCCTGCATATGATGAGATTCTGGCTGCTTAGCTCTCTTCTTAGGTAGAGCTCTTGCAGTTTAAGGAATCTGATCCCTAAACACTGGTTTTCAGTCTTGAATGCATCAGAATCACTTAGGCTTGTCAAACCACAGATTGCTGGGCCCACTCCTACAGTTTCTGTTTCAATGAGACAAGATAATTTGGATTTTTAATAACTTCCCAGGCTATGCTGATACTGCTATGCTGGGCATATACATTGAGACCCATTGTTTCAGGAAAAAAAAAATAATAACTTTCCATCCTGAATCACATTAGGTAAGTTAGTCTCTGTATTTTCAAATAAAGGAAGAATTACACCAACTACTGCTGTGTGTTATGAATACAAGATGCAAGGATTAAGTATGTACAAGTGAAGACTTTGGCAGAAAATATGTGCAGTTTAAATAATTAGCTGTTTTTATTTTGATTTCTAGGGTTTCCCTTTTCTGAAATCTGGAAAGTCTTCCATAGGTGGGAGAGACCAGCTCACTTAAAATTAATGGTCTTCAACACTGGCTGCACGTTATCTCCTGGGGAGTTTGTAAAACTCCAAAGCTAGGGTTGTACCTCAGGACAATTAAATCAGAGTTTCTGCAGGGTAGGGCCTCAGCATTAATAATTTGTAAAACTCTCCAGATGATTTTAATGGTACAGCCAAGAGTGAGAATGACTGCTTTATTTATTTATTTATTTATTTATTTTATTTTTTATTTATTTATTTTTTTTTGAGACAGAGTCTCGCTCTGTCACTCAGGCTGGAGTGCAGTAACTGATCTCAGTTCACTAAAACCTCCACCTCCTGGGTTCAAGCGATTCTCCTGCCTCAGCCTCTCGAGTAGCTGGGACCACAGGTGCATGCCACCACACCCAGCTAATTTTTTTGTATTTTTAGTAGGGATGGGGTTTCACCATGTTGGCCAGGCTGGTCTCAAATACCTGACCTCAGGTGATCTACCCGCCTAAGCCTCCCAGTGTGCTGGGATTATAGGCGTGAGCCACCACACCCAGACTACTACTTTAGATCCACAAAAAACATCTTCTCCAGTAACACACAGAGCCCACAGAAGTCAGTTGTTGATTGAAAAAAAAAAAAAAAGTATAAATTTGTCCTAAACTAAATAATTGACATTTATTTGACTCGAATTGAGAACATTGCTAGGGCAGTAAAAACTAAATTAGCTTTCTCAGTCTACCCTGATCCTACAAGAAAAATAGTGCTAGATCTTTTCATAGTTGCTCTCTCACCTAATCACAGAAGCCTCGAAGCAGGTTGGTTATCATATGTCTTTCTCTTTACACAAGGCAATGATTCAAGATAGTGAGTTTGAGAAGTGCTCATACTTTCTTCTTCTTCATTATAGCTAAGGGAAAACAGGGCTGAGGATATGTGTGATGCCCATGATTCAGGCAACATCTCTATTAATTGTGTTATGTGGCTTCCTGATAATTCATCAAAAATGTTCTTTTGAAGTCGACCCACGTTACTGGCTATGATTATATTTATTCATACAGAATATTTTTTCCATTATTTGATCTTTTAGGAAGATTGGTTTTAATCATTTGGCACCATAAACAATTGAAAATAAAATGGAAAATCTATGATAAAAACATACAAAAGTAAAAAAATAATACAATTATATATTAATCATATTGATGGAGTTTAGTAAGCCTAGAGAAAAAGGAAATATAGCAAAGTAAAAATAAATTTTATCCCTAAATTCAAATTTTAAATAAAAAAAAAAATGTAAAGCCTTGGCAGGGCACGGTGGCTCACGCCTGTAATCCTAGCACTTTGGGAGGCTGAGGAGGGTGGATGGACAACCTGACGTCAGGAGTTTGAGACCAGCCTGGCCAACATGCCAAAAACCCATCTCAACTAAAAATACAAAAATTAGCTGGGCGTGGTGGCAGATGCCTATAATTCCAGCTATTCGGGAGGCTAAGGCAGGAGAATCACTTGAACCTGGGGGGCGGCAGGGGTTGCAGTGAGCCGAGATCATGCCACTTCACTCCGGCCTGGACAACACAGTGTGATTCTGTTTCAAAAAACAAAACAAAACAAAAACTGAAAACCTCAATTGGTGATATATTTAAAGAAAGAAAAATAAAATGTAAAATGAATAAATGAATTAAACAAGTGAATGTTTTTTAACAAAATACCAAGACTACAAAAGATAAAATAGTGTATAAATACATTATTCCCAACAAAACTAATAAAACTGAGAATATATACTGAAAAGTTAGCTTAAATGGATTAATACAGATATTAAAAGAAATATCTATACCTCTATATACCAACAATATATGTATATATTTATATGTATACAATTATAAGAACATGAATGCATACTGATATATTAAATTTTATTTATGAATACACAAGTATACACAAGGGGCTATAGATAAGGAACCGTGCCTGAGGAGTCTCTGTGGGACCCTCACTTGATGTGCTTGATGAACTGCTACACTGTAATGGATGAAAATATGTGGGGCCTTGGAGGGAGTGAGAGCATTTTGCACATAGCAGGGAAAACAAACATTTGGGGACTATGTTGGCCAGCCTTCATGATGGTTCCCAAAGATACCCAGTCCCTACTAGTCTTCTCCAACAATGAAACAGAGCTGAATTGTGTAACCAAGAGGTCCTGTGAAAATCAAGGATAGGCCATCCAAGGCACTGATCCTCTGAATTACCCACGCTGGGGAAGTCCAGGCATTACATTATGTGGAGGGGCTCCCACAGCCCCGTAAAGAAGCCAATGTGGAGAAACTGGAGGCTTCATGTCAGTAGCCAGCACCAATTTGCCATACATGGGTGTGATCCCATCTGGATGTGTGTGCCCCAGCCTCAGGCAAGCTGTCATGTTACCGTAGCCTCACCTGAAACCTGGGCTCAACCTCATGAGAGATCTTGAGCCAGAATCACCCAGCCAAGATGATTCCAAACTCCAGATCCACAGGAACTGTGATAGACAGTAAATTCTTTCTTAAATTTACTTAAAAGTCACTAGTTCGGGGCAATTTATTAAGAAGCAATATACAATTAATACTGATTTTGTGATGTGTGTGTGTTTCATTAGTAGGTAGGCTATATATAATCTAACCATTTAACAATTAGTTTTTTTTAAAAAAATCTAGCCCTGTGTTAATAAAAATGGAAACATAATAGGTCATACACTGCCTACCAGCTTTTCAATATCTAAAAACAAAAAAAGCAGAAAGAATTTTTTCAGTATGTAGCATGAGACTTAAAATATCTGGACTCTACCTCATACAATATACAAAAATAAACTCAAAATGGATCAACAAACTAAAGAAGAGAACTGAAACTATAAAACTTTTTTTGATTTTGGCACTGGATATTTAGATATGATACAAAAATCCTACGCAATATAGAAAAGATTAGATCAGAATTCACCAAAATTTTGAAAACCTGTAAATCAAAGGATATCATCAAGAAAGTGAAAAGAAAACCCACTGAGTGGGAGGAAATATTTCCAAAATATATATCTGATACAAATCTACTCTTTAGAATATATGAAAAACTCTTCTTTTTTGTTTTGTTTTGTTTTTGAGACAGAGTCTCGCTCTGTTGCCCAGGCTGGAGTGCAATGGTGCCATCTCGACTCACTGCAACCTCTACCTCTTGGGTTCAAGCGATTCTCCTTCCTCAGTCTCCTGAATAGCTGGGACTAAAGGTGCCCACCACCACGCTCGGCTAATTTTTGTATTTTTAGTAGAGGCAGGGTTTCGCCATGTTGGCCAGGCTGGTCTGGAATTCCTGACCTTGTGATTCACCCACTCGGCATCCCAAAGTGCTGGGATTACAGGCGCAAGCCACCATGCCTGGTCAAAGAACTCTTAAAATCAACAAGAGACATAAATTAAAATGCTTTTTCAGTATAAACTGTATATAACAGAACGTTCTATAATTTTAGCTGAATTTGATTTACAGGTTTCTTTTTTTTTTTTTTCTTTCTGAATTGTCAAGCAATTGGCTAGTGAGTCTGAATTGACTGCTATCCCTCAAAGACTTAATGCTGCCTCCTTGAGGTTTTATGTTTTCTGCCCACCTGGAATGTTTTTCTATTCAGTTTTACCTGTCTGCTCTTTAAAGTCCAGCATATGGTTCTTCTGTAACATGATTACCCTGAGTAAAAGTTTTCCTTTATTCTTTGATATGACCATATGTATGATACATGACATGATGTTGTATGTTGTGGATATAAATGTTTGTGTCATATCACCTCTTCCTGGTTATAAATTTCTTGAAGGAGATAATTCAATTTATGTGAACACACCTACAAATACGCCCTGCATAATGTAGAGTCCAGCAATTGCACCTGGGACATAATAAATAAAATGAATAAATAAATGAAATGATATAAAATAGTAAAATAAAGTTTCTAAAATTGATTTAAATGCTAGCATTCTTCCACTTCCAGTTATTTTGTCATGAAGTATCTTTATTTTTCCTTGATAAGAATAAAAGACCATAAGAATATGAAGATTGGCCGGGCGCGGTGGCTCAAGCCTGTAATCCCAGCACTTTGGGAGGCCGAGACGGGAGGATCATGAGGTCAGGAGATCGAGACCATCCTGGCTAACCCGGTGAAACCCCGCTCTCTACTAAAAAAATACAAAAAACTAGCTGGGCGAGGTGGCGGGCGGCTGTAGTCCCAGCTACTCGGGAGGCTGAGGCAGGAGAATGGCGTGAACCCGAAAGGCGGAGCTTGCAGTGAGCTGAGATCCGGCCACTGCACTCCAGTTTGGGCGACAGAGCGAGGCTCTGTCTCAAAAAAAAAAAAAAAAAAAAAAAAAATATGAAGATTGGTAAGTATGTTTATATTATTATTTTTATAAGCTTGTGCTCTATTTTGTCCAAATACTCAAAGTTAACCTGGTTTTATGCTCCTTATTCCACATTTTAAAAACATAAATCTAAATTACAAAAAGTTACTATTAAAAATAAGGTGAAAAAGCAACTTTTATTAGTGATGTTATCAGGGATGATCTGGCATAACCTAATAGTTTTACTTTTCATAGACAGTTAACCAACTTCCCTGAAAGCAAATAGTAAAAAATTGTTCTTCTAGACAGAAATCGACTGACTTGGACAAGAATACAAAAGTTCTCAAAGTAATTTCACTAGTTTATTTAATAATTGATCATTTTTTACTACTTTTAACTATTTTCATTCACTAATCTTTAAAAACTGTATCAGATTTGCATAAAACTATAAATGTGGAAATGCATACTTAAATCTTTTTACCTCTTTCCAGGAACTTGTTTGAGGCAAAAGATTTCAATGATCTTGCATAATCCATACACTTAATAAAATAAATTGAAATTGAATTAAAAAAAAAATACTTTTGCCATCAGGCATGGTGGCTCACACGCTTGCAAGGCTGAAACGGGTGGATCACCTGAGGTCAGGAGTTCAAGACCAGCCTGACCAACATGGTGAAACTTCATCTCTACTGAAAATACAAAATTAGCTGGGCGTGGTGGTGCGTGCCTGTAATCCCAGCTACTCAGGAGGCTGAGGCAGGAGAATTGCTTGAACCTGGGAGGTGGAAGTTGCAACGAGCCGAGATCATGCATTGTACTACAGCCTGGGCAACAAGAGTGAAACTCTGTCCCCCCCATGACCAAAACAAACAAACAAACAAACAACAACAAAAAAAACTTTTGCCTATTTTAGGATGTTTTTTAAATTACAGCTTTTTTAAGTTAAAATCTTTTATTTTGACATAATTATTTTCACATGGCATTGCAATAAATAGTACTGAGAGATCACATGTATGTTTCACCCAGTTTTCCCCACTGATACTATCTTATAAAACTACAAGAAATCCTGGTCAAGAAAACAACCAGGTCAAGAAAACAATCAGGATACTGATATTTACATAATCAAGATACAGAACATTTCTGTCTCCACAAAGATCCCTCTTGTTGTCCCATAAAATTAAAAAAGCTGCTCCCTTTTCCCTCCTTTTCTCCTGGAAACTACTAATCTCTTCTTCATTTCTTTAATTTTGTCACTTTGAGAATGTTAGATAGATGAAATCATACAAACAATCATATTTGGGACTGATTTTTTTCTTCACTTGGCATAACTCCGAAGATTTATCCACATTGCTGTCTATATCGAAAGCTTGTTCCTCTGTATTGCTGAATATTTATTCCATGGGATGAATGGACCACAGTTCATCTCGCCATTCACCCTTTGAAGAACATCTGGGCTGTCTCAGTTTTGGGCTATTATAAATAAGGCTGCTGCAAATATTTGCAGACAGGTTTTTGTGTGAACATTATTTTTTATTTATCTGGGATAAATGCCTTGGAACAATTGTCTAGTGAAATTTAATTGCTAGGTCGGATAGTAGTATATGCTTAGGTTTTAAAGAAACTTTCAAAATATCTTCCAAAGCAACAGCACCACTATACATTCCAACAGCAATGTATGAATGATCCAGTTTCTCTGCATGTTTGCCATCATTTGGTGCTGTCACTTTACAAACAAAAATCAACCATTCTGATAGATTTGCAGTGATACTCTATTGTAGTTTCAATTTGCATTTACCTATTGGCTAGTAATGTTAAAATATCTTCATGTACTTATTTGCCATATGTAAATCTTCGGTGAAATGTCTCTTCATGTCTGGGCCCACTTTCTGATTGAATAGTTGTGTTTTTGTTAGAGTTGTTATTTTTAACTGTTTAGTTTTAAGAATTCTTTATATATGAATGTTGGTCCTTTGTCAAACATGTGATTTTCAAGTATTTTCTTCTAGACGGTAATTTGTATTTTTAGCCTGAAAACAGGGTCTATTGTGGAGCAATAGTGTATCCTGCTATGGACTATGCTTTTGGTATACGGTTTAAGAAATCTTTCCCTAGCCTTAAATTCCAAAGATTTTTTTCTAAAAGTTGTATAGATTTATGCTTTACATTTAAAAGCATGATCCATTCTGAGTTTGTATAAGGTGTGTGGCTTAAGCCAATATGATGCTTTTGTTTCTTGTGGGCTTTTTGTTTTATTTTTTGCCTGTGGCTATCTGATTGTTCTGGCACTAGTTGTTGAAAAGACTGTCCTCCATTAAATTGCTTGTGCACGTTTGCCAAGAATATATTAGGCATAGTTTTGAAGGCCTATTTCTGGGTTCTGTCTTCTCTTTCATTGATCTATGTGTTTGTCCTACTGCCAGTTCCAGTCTTCATTACAATAGCTCCCGAAACCTAATTTTTTTAAAGTTCATGATCAGTTTAATACAGCAGACTTTTCAAGCTTAAATTATTTAGATAATGTTATGTTAGAAATTTTTAGTATAATATTTTAGTTTATAAAAGTCAAACATTTTTCTTACTATAACATATGATTTACAAAAGCCCAATGAATAAAGGTAACTCAAAGCAAAAGATAAGAAAACAGGCCAACATCTACACTAGGAAAAGAGGCCTTTGACTAAAATTCCTCTGTCTTTTACAGCATAAATTACTTACGTCAAAAAATATAACCTAAAAAATATAGCACATGTATATTCCAAAAGACTAAAGCCATCAAATAGCAGTTCTTTCAAACTGTGAAATTCCATGTGTTCAAAAGGCTTTCAAAGCATTATATGAGGCTTCATGCCTTAAGTCCACAAATTTTTATTGTTCATCTTAAAGCTTGTAAACTTCCTTGAATGATTTCCAATCATTTATTCTTTACAGATACAAATCTGCTGAATTGGCTTTCCAACATTTACTTTGCTTTTTAACTGTGCAAATGATATCTAAGTACAAAACACTCAACAATCATACATATTGCTCTAATTGTGCTTCAGGGCTCACATGGAATAAGGAAACACTAATTTCAATTAGAACATTTTATTTGTTCAGATATAATTTCTTGGCTTGCCCCATTTGCAAAATTTTCTACAACCCCAAGCTGACATTCAAATACCACTAAAGAATCCCTAGACCATGATCTGAGTCAATGTTTTCAGCAGGTGCCTTCCCAATATACACGTCTGAAGCTCAAGGCATAGCCACTAGAAAAGTCTCTAATCTGTACACACATGAAACACTCAAGCATATGGTAAGGCTTATCTTGAAACTTTCACAAGCCCACATTTGTTGGATTTGCTAAACTCTGCCACATTATCCTCTGCCAAGAGATGGACTTGGATCAGCATAGGCACATGGCAAATTGTCTCAATTATTTGCTGTATAGATATGAAAGGTCTTTGGACATTACCTTCCAACACCTTTTGTGCAAAGTAGTCATTCCTGTCCTCCTGTAGTTGCTAGATATGCCAGATTTTGCTTAGGTGAGTTATAGCTGAGTAAAATTATGAATTGTCACCCCAATGCATCACAAAGAAAAGTATTCTCAAAGAAGATCACTCCTTTACCTGTTTGACATCATATGCCAGCAGGACATACTTTAAATCTGGTGAAACTGAATGTCTTGATGCTTTGAAGGTTACCTAGAAAAAGAAAATAAAAAGTTATATTTAAAAGCTTTCTAACATGAACTTGGATGTATAAATATACTTTAAAAACTCAATTATCATTGCACTATAAAATGTCATTCTCATTTCTTTTGTATTATATATATATTTGCACATATGTCTGTATGATTATTCGGATGAATATAAAAAACTTAAAGAGGACATTTCAGCAAGAAAAAGTTTGCTAATATATCTTTCTATATGTTATCTCTTAAAGAATATGTTATTATTATTATTATTATTACTATTTATTTTGAGACAGATTCTCGCTCTGTCTCCCAGGCTGGAGTGCAGTGGTGTGATCATGGCTCACTGAAAGCTCCGCCTCCCGGGTTCACACCATTCTCCTGCCTCAGCCTCCGCAGTAGCTGGGACTATAGTGGCACGCCACCACACCTGGCTAATTTTTTGTATTTTTTTTTTTTTTTTTGTAGAGACAGGGTTTCATCGTGTTAGCCAGGATGGTTTCGATCTCCTGACCTCGTGATCCGCCCACCTCGGCCTCCCAAAGTGCTGGGATTACAGGTGTGAGCCACCACCTCCTGCCAATATTTTTATTATTTTAAAAATTCAAAGGCCTATTGAAATTCCTGAGTAACCAAAATGCTTTTATATTTGCATGCTAGATAAATCAAAAGGAAAAGACTATTGACATTCTGCTTGTCATAATTTTCTGTCTCTTGTGTTTTTGTATTCTTACTGGTTGAATGTTTATATTTAAAGAGGACACTAACATTAAAGGCAGACTCTTTAAAGGAAATCCCCAGGGTGAAACAGAAATACATAACATTGCATTTGATGTCAAACAAAAACTACTACACTGTACTTGACTAATTTTGAGCCTATAATAATTGAACAAATTTGAGGACAGAAGGAATTTAAACTATGCAAAGAAACAAATACATTCAAGGTAGAGAAAAGATTTCCCTTGAATTAGAGCTACTTGTCTAATTCATATCTACAGAGAGGGCAAGCACATTGAGTTGATGTATCAAAAACCTCCCAAATATAAACAAAAAAACACAATTATATAAAATTTTAAGCACAATAGGTACTTTGCATGGTATTTGCAGAGAAATATGTACATAAACAATTATGCACACCTTATAGTTTCCATAAGACTGCTCTCTGTAGAGTCCAGAAAAGTGTAAAGTCAGAGTTTCTCTGTTTTGTTTTTGTTTGTTTGTGTTTGTTTGACGTAGGGACCCCAAAACACAATGGATAGGATAAGAAATTCAGACTAATCCATATTTGGCAAGTTTGGGTGGTGTAATAAATTATATTTTTGGTCTTTTCTCTGGTTCTTGGCACAGAGCTCCAAAAACCCTTGAAATTTCCTGAGTGATAGAAATGTCTTTTGTTATCATAGCAAACTTCTTTCCACTTTATTGGATTTCATGCTAAAGCGACTGCAGTATCAGAGGACTCTTTGTGAGGGGAGGGGTTAGCTTATAGTTTCAGGATTAACTGGTCATCAGGTCACATCAATCATGCGATTACAAATTTAGAAATTTCAGCCCCATTCTAAGATCTGGTAGGAGAGAAGAGCTGGAGATCCGAGTTCAGCAGCTGGCCAGTGATTCACTATATCATGCCTAAGTAACTAAAGCTTGCTTAGAAACTCTGAATGATAAGGGTTGAAGGAACCATCTGGTTGGTAAACATATGGATGCACTGGGAGGGTGATGTGCCCCAGTCCAAAGACAAACAGCCTCCTGTTCTGGGGACCCCTTCAGGCATCACCCCATGTATCTCTTCATCTAGCTGTTCATTTGTACCCTTTACAATAAACTGTTACTCGTAAGAATGGCTCTTGTCTGAGCTCTCTGAGTTATTCTAAGAAATTCTCCATCCTGAAAAGGGGTAATAAGAACCTTCACGTTTGTAGCGAGGTTGGACATAATTCAGGACCGTTGGGACCAGGGACTGGCAGCTGGCATCTGAGGTGAGGACAGACCAGGGGAATTGAGCTCCTTAACTGTGGGGTCTATGCTGATTCCTGGTAATTAGTCTCAGTATTGAATTGAATTGTGGAGCACTCAATTGGTATCAGAGAATCATTTCTGGAATGACATAGCTTTTAATTCCTGAGCCAAATATGCAAGAGAATGGAATGCTCAGGGAGACCTCACCATGTGACAATGCTAAGGTATGGGAGTTTACATCTATCTTATACAATCTACATATAAGGCATTTTAGAAGAAGATGACAGTGTTCATTGGCAATAATTCACGTCAAGATTTTTTTTTTAAATTTTTTAAAAGATTCATTTAAATAACCATGAAAATAACAACATTAGCAGCTACCATTGATTGGTCATCTATCATGTGATCTGCAAGTTGCTAGGACCTTTGCAATTATCAATGATCTTAAATAGTCTTCAGGGCAATACTATGATACGACCTCATTCTCTCTCTCATTACTTTATTGTATATTGAAATTTGATAGAAATTAACCTATGGGGAATTTGGGGTGACACTAGATACACAAAGCATCCAACATTATAGTATCAGGAGGTGTATTGCTTTTAAGGAAATGTTTAAGGGGACAGTATCAAATGGTGTGCTGTTATGTAAAGACTGGTAGGGCAATATCATCATGATGTTTAAGGGGACAGTATCCAATGGTGTGCTGTTATGTAAAGACGGGTAGGGCAATATCATCATGCTTGTCCTACAATATTGCAGTTGTTACACCTTTCCCAAGGTCAGAGAGAAGCATGCATAACAAGACGATCCAGGAGGGCCTCTTTTCACAAGCCTTGTATTATCTCACTAGCAATAGGGTTTTTTGTTTGTTTGTTTGTTTGTTTGTTTGTTTTTTGAGTGCTTCTCTATCTAAAGTCTGAATTAACTTAAAGGAAATCTCACCTCCCTCGTCCTCATCCACCCTCATGTGATGTTCCTCACACAAATTAACTTCACACTTTCACAGGTGCGTCTGTGCCTCCGGTGACAACATTTTAGTATCTTTTACAGTTCCTACAATTATCCAGTCTGGTACTTTATTAATTATCACTCTACTGCCTCAAGCTTATGCAGCACACAAACTGGGAAACCTTCCAAATATCTTTTGAGGGGCCCAAGCTGCTGAACCTTCTCTGAAATTAAAGAGTTGTGGGCAGGTCACTGATGCTGCAGAGAAACTTACTGATGATACACGAATAAGAAATGCATCTTGGCAGTTTAGGCAACAGGACAGAAGATGTTGGAAATCTTAGGTCAATCCCTCTTAGTTTATGCCCTTAATGTTATCATCTATTGCATTTGGGGGATTAATTCTTTCTAGCAGCCACAGGACACATCTTGGTCAACACCGATTCTAATTGTAGACATTAAGTAGTTTTGGTTTAATTTCAACTTAGTATGACTTCAATTTGTGGTTTGGGGAAGTTGATTATTGCCAGTAATGCTATTACAGTATTTTCATATTTAACAACTTAATTACCATTGAAATGAAAGGATGTAAAAGTAATTTCCACATGTGTTCATTGCCATTACTCAGCAATGATGCCTGCCTGTGCAGTTTTTGACATCCAACATCAGTAGGTACAAAGGGCAAAAAAATGCATGAATACTGACATCTATGTACATTCTGCTGAAGGCAAGCAAGGTATGATAAACAGAGTAAAGTGAATATGCAGGTGATTAACTAGATGAATTAAGCAAGAAAGACAAGGTATTTGATCAAGTAGAGAAACAAATGTATGCTTTCAGGCAGCTTAGGAACATTTTGTGGTACTTCTTTATGTATCATTCCATTCAAGTGAATGTTATGTATTGAACATTCACTGTACAACAAAACCCCTGGGAGACACTGAAGGTGCCACAAAGTTAGGAAACCAAACCGGGTAGGATGTTTTCCATTCCTTATTGTTCAGGATAAGACAAGTGTCATGAACCTCTTTAGTCAGTGGTAGAGCCAGGGTACAAAACATGGATGCTTTAAACCACTAGGTATGCAGAGTAAGAATGAAGCTATCTGCGTAAGAATCAAACAGAGATGGAGTAGTCAGACTGCCTATTTAAAAGAGCCCAGTAGCTCCTCAGCTCCAGATACAACGTCCTATAGAAAAATACACACAGTGTTGCTAGTTTTCCACTTTTTTCAAAAAAAGTTAGAAAGCAAAATTTAATTTATAATCTTATAATTTTAAAATTATGATTCAATCCTAAATATACTTGGGGTCCAGATTCTGTCTGGAGCCTACAAGCTTGCCAACTTTCGGTAAAGTAATAATTGCCATAAGGATGGGTGAGGAGAAAGAAGACAATGCTATGAGGTTTAAAAAGCAGAATTATATCCTTTTCATCTATTTGGTGGTAATGTAAGAGAAAACTTTATCTTCTAGTGTTTTTGAGTTAAATGCAGTTACAACCTACAATATGAGAATAACCTTCAAAAAATGCACAAGTAGCTTAAAAACAATTCCTGGGAAGATGAGGGATGATTCCATAGATTACTGCTATTATGTATGAAGTACGCATTATTGCCAACATGAATATGCCAGTGCTTATTACTGTTTTCATAAGTGGTAAAACTGAAAGCCAAGAAAGAAGCAAAATCAGGTTTGAATTTAGAATTATTACCTTGGCAACTGGGTGAAAAACTAGTTAGATGTGATGACATCTTGAGTTCATGACAGCTGGTAAGAGGCTCATGACAATCCAAGAAAGCAATGTTAAGAAGTTAAGGAAGAAGCAGAGGCAAAGAGTGAAAGGGACATGTACAGGGGAGGTTGTGAATAAAGTACAAAAAAAAAGAAAAAAAAAGGATTAGATTAGATGTGAAGATGGAGAAAGAAGAAAGTATACAGAATAACTCCAGGTTTTCAAGTTTTTATCATTGGGTGAATGTTGCTTTTGTAACATTCTCACTGGGGAAAATAAAGAAAAACAGGCATATTTTGAGGAAAGTTTTAGACATTCAAATCTTATACACATTATTGTTATAGCTCCTGAAGGATAGCCAATAGGAAATGTGCAAGATTTGTGAATAAAAAGCCTGCAGTTTAAGAGAGATGCCAGAAAGCCTCATCTTTAATCATTTATACAGAGTACTAGATGAAAGTTTATGTTCAATGTAAACCCATCCCCTCTAAAGAAAAGGAACAAGTTCCCCAAATGACATGGTGTACCGGGATGGGCCAGTAATCATGCAGTTAAGAGCATTGGGTACCATTGCTTGTATTCTTTAAATGTGCATGTTTTCTTTTTCTCGTACCTTTGTTTAACTTCCTCTACTTGCTATATCACCTTCACCTTTCCCTTTTCCTTATTCAAATTGTGCTTCTCTGAAGCATCATTCTATTTCTCCTCCTTTAAGCCTTCCCTGTCCTTCTTAGCTCAAGTGATTCATCTGACCTCACATGTATATAATCACATGTGCAGTTCATCCAACAATTGATCACTGTTTCGTGATTGCACTTCTAGGTTGTTTGGAACTGCAATTTACATCTTTTATTGCCACAGTAATGTCCCTATTAAGAGGCTCCATTACAATGATTCACTTTTGTCAGAAACATTATAACTAGAGGTAGAAATGAGATAATGATGGTATTCCAAGATGTCAGATATTAAAGATCATAGCAAGAAATCATTAAACACAAACTTAAATGTCAGAAGTGCCAGAAAATATAAAATATTCATTTGTATGACTTGAGGCTGAGAAAGGACTAAGCAAAGGGAGAATGAGAGATGCAGTTAAAATTAACACAAGTTGCTATGAAGGACTTGGTTGCCTCAACATTGAGAAATGGCAGAACATTAGGAACTGTACAGTAGGGATGTGTATTGTTCCAGATCTTGGAATAAGCTGGTAATAAAAACATCTAAAGACATCTCTATTTACAAAATAATAAAAAAAAATCATGCTCCAGGAGCTTTGGTTGAAAAATTCTGAAATCGCAGATGGGTACATTTTTAACAGATAGTGAATGATGGAGACAAAAATGTAAGTCTTCTTGGATCTTATGATATTTTCCCTGCTCCCTCAACCTCCAGCCCATCAAACTCCCTGAACATACACACATATATCCTTTATGTTTTGTTTGTTTTGTTTTGTCTTTTGACATAGCACTATAAAATGTCACGCATTGTCACCCGGGCTGGAGTGCAATGGCCCTATCTTGGCTCACTGCAACTTCCACCTCCCAGGTTCACGCAATTCTCCTGCCTCAGCCTCCCGAGTAGCTGGGACTACAGGCGCCCACCACCACGCCTGGCTAATTTTTTGTATTTTTAGTAGAGACGGGGTTTCACTATGTTGGCCAGACTGGTCTCAAACTCCTGACCTCGTGATCTGCCTGCCTTGGCCTCCCAAAGTGCTGGGATTATAGGCATGAGCCACCATGCCCGGCCATCCTTTATGTTTAATTTATTTAAGGTATAACTTCCCTCACTACTCAATCTCATTATTAGTTTATTGATACCTGACAAAAATATTTAGAAAAGCCATCTATCATTTCAGAAAAGTATCAATTTTGAAACACGTAAATTAAGTATATATTATGAAAATGCTTCCTTCATAGTGCATCTATTAATGACTAGATTCCCCGGTGTGAGCATGAAGAAGGATTTCAGAAAGCCAGTGGACCATAAGTGGAGGAGAAGAGGGAGAAAGGTTACTATCTGGTTGAAAAGAAGAAAAAGGAAATCAAGAGAAGCTGGAAAAGGAGGCAGCAGTCCCTAGAAGGATGCAAAAGACAGGTTCTCTTTCACTGTCTGGCTTCAAGAATAGAGAAGAAGCAAATAGGTTTTTATCATTTAGCTGTAAACAAAGTCTTGATTGTTCACTGTAGCTATAATTGGGTACATATGCAGGAAATTTTAAAATCAATTTTTTTTTTTTTTTTTACTGTGTATTTCTTCATGTTCTCTTTTCTTAGCCGACCAATTAATTATGATCGTGCTTAAATTGTATATCTTTCCTGACATCGGCAATATCTATATTTTGTAAACATAATAGATGCTCTCTCTCTATATATTTTTTCTTGTTAACATGCATTTTGTGGATACTGGAGTATTTAATAAAACAACCCAAAGCAGAAAATGCCATGATACAACCAGGTAATTTTTATAACTATTGAATCAATACCTACTAATCCGTATAGACTGATACACATATATTTTTATTGCTCAATAAATGTAAACAGCCAAAATAATATTCTATTCATTTATATCATAGGCCACACACTAAAACATTTAAAAAGCAATTTTTTTCCCACAGAAAGTGGAAATTAATGCTTACTGAAATCGATTAATAACTTAAAACAATAGGGCAGAAAAGGTGACTCTGAGAGTAATGTCGATATTTCTCCACCCAACACTTCAATAAATTGGAAAAGCTATGGGCTGATGAAAGAAAAAAAGGAATATTGTAACTTACATATTTATGCAAATTATTTATGTGAAGTTCAGTTTGTGCTGGTGTAATGATTCTTCCAATTGTCTTAGTGCTTTATAATCATCATATATCAAGTATATTTTTTTCTTAAATGGTGCTGTTACCTTCAAGCACAGCTGCATTAAAGAATACAACATATAAAAGCTACGGAAGTCCTAAAAAGTTTGACATTAGAATTTCCGGATGAGTTTTCCTCGCCGTGGCCTTATACAATGTGTGTAATATAATACTTATAAAATAAGATGGGTAGACTGGAGCTGTCCAATACAGTTACTTAAATTCATTCTTCTTATGATATCCCATCAGGTACATTTTACAGAGTATAATTTTATGAACAAAAATAATATAGTTATTTTAAAACATAATGCGCACGTTGTATTTCAATTAGTGGTATGATTTTATTTCTAGTGTAAGAAAAAAATGGTTACCAGAAGCTTTGTAATTCCCATATTTATAAAAAAAAGGGAAACTATAATGTCCAACATTAAGTAAAAAACCTTTTTTTTTTTTTTTTTTTTTTTTTTAACCATGGCTGAGTAACTTCTTTTTATGAAATAGAAACAGAAAAATAATAGTGATTCAAAGACTAAATCATCCTGACAGCTGATGGTTTAAAGGCTCATTTAAGGTTTATATAACATCCTTAATTTAGCATTATAATTAATAATTCCAAAAAATAGAAGAAAACATAGGCTAGCAAATAAAAAAGATATTTAATTGTGCCAGATTTAATATATTCTGACATATTCTCAATGATACCATATTTGATATTGCTACAGATTCCATGTTTGACTCCTTCAAACCTCATATTGAAATTTGATCCCCAGTGTTGGAGGTGGGGGTCTAATGATGGGTGTTTAGGTTATGGGAGAAGCTTCCTCATGAATGGCTTGGTGCCATTTTTATCATTGTGAGTTCTTATTCTATCAGTTCTCATGAGAGCTGGTTGTTCAAAAGAGCCTGGCACCTCCTCTCTCTTTTCCTTGCTTCCTTTCTCACCATGTTATCTCTGCACATGCAGGCTACTCTTCACCTTCCACCATGAATAAAGCAACTAGAAGCCCTCATGAGAAGCAGATGCTAGGGCCACGCTTTTTGCACAGTCTGCAGAACCATGAGCCAAATAAACATCTTTTATGTAAATTACCCAGCCTCAGATATTCCTTTACAGCAATACAAAATGAACTAGTAGATAAGACAGATATCTATTTAGCAGATAAGACAAATATGAATTAATAGATAAGACAGATATCTACTTTATCCTTATCATTTTCTCTCTTGAATTGGATTAATCACAGCTTTTGTCTCTTCACATATTGTCGTTCATGACAGATTGAGCAATTAAAAATTTAATTCCCAATTAAATTTAAATATAATATAAACAATAGATATATAGTAATATATGTAGAAAATGGCATATCATATAACCATGATAATGACATAAAAATAGAGTATCTTATAAAAATAACTGAACTACAAGTTAAATGCAAATATGCATGAATCAGTAACAAAATGCTGAGTGATAAAGGGAAGTATAAGAAGATCATGGACTGCCTGATGCCTCTTTCAAAAGTTCAAGACCAACTAAGATTAAATTATACATCATATAGGCAAACATACCTACATATCAAAGCAAACTGAGTTAGACATTAACCAGAAATCCAAGAGTATAAAAATAATTTACATAGTGAATTAATTTAAAAGTTGAGTGTTCATTTACTTGCACTTTAATCTCCAAGGTTGGAAGTCATGCTTTATACACATCATTTTGTCAGAAATATCCATTAACAGCTCCTAAGCACAGTTGAGGAGACCAGTGGTTGTTTGCAACTGTGACTGAATAAACCTCCCTGTTCTTGTTTCCTGATATACACGTGCAATTGCTTCCTTATGGTATATACCAGGAAGGAATTTTTAGGTTGCAGGGCATGTGAATGTTACACTTTACACAATAATGACAAAATTTTACCCAAAGTAAAAACACAAATGACATTCTCGCTATCAATGAGTAAGAGGCTCTGTTATTCCACATGGAATGTGGAATACATGGTAACATCAGGGTTAAGCTTTGCCAATAGGATATGTGAAAAATACTATCTTCTTGTTGATAAATACTCCTGTTTGTGAATTATGTTAAGCAGCTTTTGTTTTTTATCGACAATTTTTTGATAGAAAGTCCATTTATATTTTTTGTTCCTTTTCAATTGATGTGAAAGAGTTTTTACATATTAATTACATTAACATTTTCTAAGTTAACTAATAGTTTCCATTATGTCTTTATAATTTAGAACTTAGCATATTGATATGCTAAAATATCTTGGTCCTCTAATTTTAACATTAAATTATAATAGATATAGGATGCAAGCAACAAAAAATATAAGGAAATGACAATTAAGAAGATTCTGAATGTGCAATTCACTTAAAAAAAAAAAGAATAACAAGGCTCGGGTTTTCAGCTTAGAATATCAGTATTTCTTAAATATATTAACGGGTGTAGCATTACATCTCATGTTCAGGACTCATAATCATAGATTGATTTGCTGTTTCCTGCTCATTTCTCAGTATCCTTTTGATAAGCAGACACACCATAAATGACCCTTCCGTGCCAAAGCAAATAACAATAATAAAGGAAAAGAATAATTTTCGATTTACATCCCTGGTGGTGCTTTCTGCTTAGTTGGGGAAAGAAAGAAGGCCTATAAAATCAAGCCAAATGTAGTGACAATGACAATAAGAAACAATCAAGAGCTGCCTCCAGATTCAATGTCTTGAGCCAAATCTCAAGCTCTGAAGAACAGAGTTCTCTTTTATTGTCTCCCAAGTACAGCTGCAAACACTGCTGAGCTCCTCAACTGTGCTTAGGAGCTGAGGCAGACATTCACTAGTTGAGTTGTCATGTACTAAACTTGCATTTTTATGGCCCAAATCCAAAAGCCGTTTCTTGTATTGTCCACTTTCTCAGAAATGTTCACTAATAGCTTCGTTTTTTTTTTTTTTTTTTTTTTTTTTTTTTTTTTGGTGAAGTGTGTAGAATGCTAAGATAAATCAGTTTTCTGCATGTTTTTAGATGTCCAAATAGAGGCTGAATTAAGCCTAAGGCTGGAAGAAGGTGTTCAGTGTGCGTGTTTATTTTTCGTTTTATTTATTAATTTTATTTCATTTTAAAAACTGAAGGAAAATTTAGGGGTAAGATTTGCAACTCTTATGGGGTAGATGATTCCTCCAATTTTTATTAAACAGGTGTTTATAACTGAATGAGTTAATTATAGACATTTACTCACAACCCCTCCCATTGTTCTCTCTTCCTTTACATTCATTCATTTCTTCTTTCAGGCCAGTTGAAAACAGATAAAGGCTTATTAAGAGATGTGAAACACAGAACATCCTTTCAAAGGACTTTACAGATATTAATGAAAGAATCATTCCAGTTAGATTAAAACTAAGTACAATTTGTTTTAATGTTCCTGCTATGAGTTCCATTTGCAAAGTCCCAATATGAAAGGCTTATGCACAGGAATTCAAACATCAGAAAACAACAATGGCCAGTGCACATATAAAAGGATGATTCTCAACCTCTCTCATAATTAAATAATTGTGAATCAACATGAGGATTAAATTCTATCTTTCATCAGCCAAATCGAAAACAATTAAAAGCTTCAACAATACTCAACAACAGGAAGAGTGGATTAACAGACAGTATCATATACTATTGGTGGGTTTGATTAATGAAATTTGATACTATCTAATAAATTGCAATATAAACTTTCTTTGACTCACCAATACACTGGAATATATCTAGCCTACATATATATTTGAAATATGCCTGCTTTGCTGTTTGTTTCTTTGTTTTGGAGCAGTAATGTAATAGAAAAATATTTAAACAAGTGGTAATACATCATACAAGAACATTTTATGGTGCTATTACTTTTTTTGTTTTAAAAGTGTTCATATAAAAAGCTCTTCAAGATACATTATTAAGTGGATAAAAGTGTAGACCATATGTACTGTTGAAATTAAATATACTGTAGACATACACACTTACATATACACATATAAATGTATATATTATAGAATACTATATTGTTTATGTATAGATCCATGAAGATATAGACAAACATATTTCTGTAGAAGATTTTTGACAGATACAAATATTTACATGGCTGCATTCAAAAATGGGTACTGAGTGATGAAGGGGGAATATTTTATTATATGTACATCTGTGACAGTTCTGTCTAACAGAAATTTTTGTGATGATGAAAATGTTTTATCTCTATGCTGTCCAATGTAGTAGCTGTTGATTTCATTTAGCTATTGAAAACTTGTAATGTGGCTAGTGTGACTGAAAGATGGAATTTTAAATTTTATATGATTTTAATTAATTAAAAAATAAATTTAAGTAGCCACATGTTATCTAATGACTCTCATATCAGATAGTGTAAATATTTATATTTTACAATATGTATTTTCATTATCTACTTTTTAAAGACATCACTGGAAGACACTGAGAGTAATACTTAGATTATTAGACCATATTTTATTAAAATTACAATTTAAAGTCACTATTTTAGGAGACACATATAAATAATGTATAGAGTGAGACATATCCAATATTTAAAAAGATGGAAAACCATAAAGACTACAGAGAAGAAAAGGAGAAATAAGTAGAAACAAATTTTAAAAAATAATGACTCTAAACGTCTCAATTTGATAAAACATAATATACACACTCAAGAAGTTCAAAAAATTCCAAGTTTCTACTCAAAAAAATTCTACTCAAAAAGATCCTCACATAGATACATCATAGTCAAGTTGACAAAACTTAGACAAAGAGAAATTAATGAAAACAGCACTAAAATTATAACATCACATACAAGGAACCCTCAATTATGATAACAGCTGACTTCTCCCAAGAAACCACAGAGGCCAGAAGAGATTTAGGTTGACATCTTCAAAGCATTAAAAGAAAAAGCTTGTCAACAAAGAATTCTATATTTAGCTAAAATTTCTCTCATAAAGGAAGGAGAAATTGTCATTTCTAAATAAACAAAACCTGAGAGAACTTGTTACTATTAGCCCTGCTCTAAGAAAACACTAAAGGAAGAAGTCCTTCAGGCTGAAATGAAATGACAATAAATAGTAACTTGAAACCACACGAAGAAATAAAATGACCTAGTAAAAGTATCCACACAGTTATTATGAAAGACAGCATGAACACATTTGCTTGTAACTCCTTTCTTATCGTACTTGTTTTAGAACATACCTGCATAAAAACAATAATTATAAAAGTGCATTGATTGGGTTATAACATATAAAGATAGACTCGTATGACAATTATAGTACAAAGGGGTGAAAACCATGAAATGAAGTTGGAGTAATTTTTGTATACCATTGAAATTAAATTAGTATTTTATCTGAACAACATTATTCTAAATTAAGATGCTAGTTGTAAGTTACAAGGCAATGGCTAAATAACAAAAAATATAGTAAAAAGGAACAATAACAAATATAAAAGATACAGCAGAAAATATCTAACAAAAAAGGAGAAATCCAAGAACAGAGAAACAAAAATGACATATGATCTGTAGAAAACAAATATTATTAAATAAGTGGCCAATATCAGTTCTACCTTATTAATAATTGCATTTAATGAAAATAAACACATGAATCAAAATGTAGAGGTTGACAGGATAATTTTTTAAAATAATGTAATTATATGCTGTATACAAAGGATATATTCTAAATTCAAGACACTAGTAAGTTTAAAATGAACAGATGAGAGAGGTATACCATGAAAGTGGTAAAGAAAAGAAGGATAGAATGGTTTCACTAACATCAAACAAAATACACTACAAGGCAAAAACTCTTACTAGAGACAAAGATATAAATTATGTAATAATAAAAGGGCCATTCTATCAAGAAAATAAAACAATTGTAAATATCTATGCACATAATAACAGAGCTCACAAATATATGAAACAAAAATTTATTTTTATAAAAAAAGAATTGAAAGGGAAAATAAACAATTTAATAATAAATAGTTGGAGACTTAAAAAGCTTGATTTCAGCAATGGATAGAACCAGTAGGCAGAACATCAATAATAAAATAGAAGACAAACAACATTATAAAGCAAAAAGATCTTACAGACAGAAAATGCTAGCAGACAATACATACAAACTTATGAGGTCCACATGAAATATTTTCTAGGTGAGATCATATGTTAGGCCATAAAGCAAGTTTCAATGAATAGAAAAGTATTGAAATTATAAAAGTATGTTATTTGACCAAAATGAAATTATATTAAAAATCAATAATGGAAGGCAATTTGGGAAATTCACAAATATATAGATACTAAACAACAGTTACCTAAATAACCAATGAATCAAGAAATAAATAACAAGTGAAATAATAAAATGACTTGAGAAGAATGAAAATGAAAACACAAAATACCAAAATTTATGATATATAGCTAAAGAAGAGCTTACAGGGAAATGACTAGCTATAAAAATCTATATTAGGAACAAAAGAGAGAGAGAAAGAAAGTAAAGAGGAAAAAAATAAAGAAGAAAAGAAATGAAAGAATGAAAAAAAAAAAAGACCAGGGCACAGTGTGGTAGCTCATATCTGTAATCCCAGGCCATATATCGTGGCTCATGTGTGTAATCCTCCCTTTGGGAGGCCTAGGTGGGAGGATTGCTTGGGGTGAGTCATTTACAACCAGTCTGAGCAACATAGTGAGACACTACCTAACAAAAAATTAAACATGTAGTCAGATGTGGTGGCTCATGCCTGTAGTCCCAGCTTCTCAGGAAGCTGAGGTGGGAGGATTGCTTAAGACTGGGAGATTGGGACTACAGTGAGCCATGATCACACCACTGCACTCCAGCCTGGGCAACAGAGTGAGACTTTGTCAAAAGAAAAGAAAGAAAAAGAGAAGAGAAGAAAAGAAAAGAAAGGCAGGCAGGAAGGAAGGAAGGAAAGAGTGGAGGGAGGAAGGGAGGGAGGAAGTCTTGTGTGGTGACTCACATATGTAATCCCAACAGTTTGGGAGGCCAAGACTGGAGGATCACTTGAGCCCAGAAGGTCAAGATCAGCCTAGGAAACAGTGAGACCACAGTTTGACAAAAAAATTAAAAAAAAAATTTAGCTGGGCATGGTGGCACATATCTATAGTCCCAGATACTCAGGAGGCTTAGATGGGAGGATCACTTGAGCCTGGGAGGCTGAGGCTGCAGTAGATATGATTGTGCCACTACACTCCAGACTGGGTGACAGAGTGAGACCCTGAAAAAAAAAAATAATAAAAAAAGAATAAGAAGGAGAAGAGAAGAAGAAAGAAGAAAAAACGGGAAGAAGAAAATAAATATCTCAAATTAGTAGCTTAAATTTCTACCTAAAGAAGTTAGGAAAAAAACAAGAAAACTAAACACAAGAAGCAGAAGGAAGGAAATAGTAAAGCTTAAGTGGAAATAAGTTACATCTGGGCTAAAAAAAAAAAAAAAGGAGAAAATGAATAAGGCTAAGAGTTTGTTCCTGGAAAAGAAAAAAAAAAAAAAAATTGGCAAGCCTCTAGATAGATGGATGACAAAAAATAAAAAGATTCAAATTACTAAAATCAGGCATGAAAGAAGAGGCATCAGTACCAACCTTACAGAAGTGAACATATAACAGAATATTATAAAATTGTTTATCAACAAATTCAGTTATTTAGATCAAAACAAGATGGTCTTAGAAAGACATACATTTCAGAAGAAATATATATTTGGAATAGGCTTATAACATGTAAAAGGATAGATGAAATAAATTTAAAACTTCCTGCAAAAAAGAAGCCTAGGCCATAATGGTATCATTGGTGAGTTCCATGAAACATTAAAAAAAAAAAAAATCCTTCACAAACTTTTCCAAAAAATAACAGGAGGAAACAATTTGCTACTTATTCTACTAGGCGAATATTATCTTGATATCAAAATCAGACAAAGACATAATTAGAAAAAAGGAAAAAGCTACAGACTGATAACCCCTTATGAGTATAAACAGCCTGGACTATTAAACAAATTCAGCAATGTGGCAGGATAAGCGATCAATTCACAAAAATCATTACATTTCTATACACTAGCTGCAAACAATGTAAAGATGAAATGGAGGAAGCAATTCCATTTGTAATGGCCACAAAAGCAACAACATACCTAGGAACAAATTTAACAATAAAAGTATAAGATTTTTAGATGGAAAAATACAACACATCCTTTTAAGCAATTTTTAAAAATCTAAATAAATCAAAAGACATTGTACATCTATAGATCAGAACCTTGTTAGGATAGCAATATTTTCCAAATTGATCTACATAAGCAATATAATCACTATCAAAAGTCTTAGCTTCCTTTGACTTTGTTTGCACATTTTACAAGTTAATCTTAAAATTTATATGGAAATGAAAGGGACACAGAAATCCAATTTTGAAAAAGAAGACGAAAGTACAAGCGCTCACACATCTTGGTTACAAGTCTCACTACATAGCTACAGTAGTCAGGACTGAACTACTGACCTACGGAAAAACATATAGAATAGAGAATCCTGAGACAAAACCATATATTTATGGTCAACTGACATTTGAGAAGGGTGCCAAAATTATTCAACAGAAAAAAAAATATTTTCAAAAATGTTACATGGACAACCATATGTCCATATGTAAAAGAATAAACGTGGACCTCCTTCCTCACATCATATTAAGAAATCCGCTCAAAATGTATAATGGAACTAAACATAGGAATTAAAATCTATTATGTTCTCAAACACACAAAAAGAAGTTAGTCTAAATTAACAATGTATAGAAAACTAAAGAAAAAATAGATTTGACTTTATCAACATTTAAATCTGGCGCATCAAAAGACACCAACCAGAAAGTGAAAGACAACATACCTGGAAGAAAATATTTCAAACTTATCTATCTGCCAAGGAACTTGATTTTTAATATATGGAAAAAATCTTACAATTGAGCAATTGAAAAGAAAAGAGCTCAATAAAAAGTGGGCAAATAATTTGAACAGAGATTTCTCCATCAAAGATATAGAAATGATCAAGAAGCACATGAAAAGATCCTCAATATCATCAATAAATTAAGGGAATACAAATAAATGCCATGGCGAGATATTACTTCACACCCACTAAAATGGTTAAAATCAAATAGGTAAGAACATGGTTTGCAGAGATGTGAAGAAATCAGGCCCCTCTTATACGATTTCTGGGAAGGCAAATCCATGCAACCACCTTAGAAGTTCTTCAAACTGCTAATACAGAATTACCATCTGATCCACAACTCTGCTCCTTCTTTTTAAGGAGCGGAGACTTTATTTATTTATTTATTTATTTATTTATTTATTTATTGAGATGGATTCTTGCTCTGTCGCCCAGGCTGGAGTGCAGTGGCACAATCTCAGCTCACTGCAACCTCCACCTAGAAGTGGAGACTATTTTTAATTTAAAGGTTTATTTTTTACATTTGAATCAAGAAATGTGACACCCTAAATACTGTTTGATAGATTTCCCCATTTAAGTTACTAAATGCTGCTTAACAGATATTTTAATCCAACCATACGCTCAAACCTGGTTCTCACACAGAATTCCCCATCTCAGTGGTTAACTCCCCTTTCAATTAAGTCATACAACCAAAATCTCAAGAATTATCCCTGATACATCATTCTAACCCCCATCCCCAACCACAATATTCTTATTCTGTTACTTTCTTTTTATTTTACTTATTATTATCATTCAAATCTTTCACTTCTCTGCTGCCACTGCCTAAGTCCATTTGCTTATAATCTCAAGCCTAGGCCATCCAATAGTGTCTTTATTTATCCTCTCTTGAGCCACAACTTTCAATTTTAACTTACTCTCTCATTTCAACAGGAATACATTTGTTTCCAAAAGCAAATCTGATCATTTTTCAAAATTCAGCACCATGACCCACATGATGTGGCCACTACTTATTTCTCCAACCTGTTTCTCCCTTCCTTGTGCTGCTCCCACTACCATGGCATTCTTTGTTTCTAATACTCTATGCTTCATGCCTGTCCCACTATGCTCAAACCATATTCTTGCTTAGTCAACTTATCTGCAGTCATCTTCATTTTTATGTATTTATTTATTTATTTATTTATTTATTTATTTATTTAGAGGTGAAGTCTCGCTCTGTCGCCAGGCTGGAGTGCAATGGTGTGATCTCAGCTCACTACAACCTCCACATTCCGGGTTCAAGCAATTCTCCTGCTTCAGCCTCCTGAGTAGCTGGGACTACAGGCATGTGCCACGATGCCCAGCTAATTTTGTATTTTTAGTAGAGATGGGGTTTCACCATGTTGGCCAGGATGGCCTCGATCTCTTGACCTTATGATCCACCCACCTCAGCCTCCCAAAGTGCTGGGATTACAGGTGTGAACCATTGAGCCCGGCTCATCTTCATTTCTTTAGGCAAGCTTTCTGTGACTTCTTTAAAACAGATATGGCCAATGCATTATAAATTTTGACATGGATATTAAGCAATAAGAGTAAAAGCAATATTTAACTTTCATTCTTATATTCCTAAACTTCACAGGTATTCTGTATCACAAATTGTAAATATTTATATATCTAATTATTTGATTAGTGCATATATCCCTTAATACATAATGAGATCCTTATGGCAGGAGCTCTTCTATTTTCTTTCTATTGTATCTTCAGCTGTAGTTGTGGTTGGGACAGAAAGAGCATATAAAATATAATGGAGTAATTCAATCAAATAATCATAGGCAATATAATATATTTTAAGCCCCAAGAGATAATGGATTGCATGTCTATGTTCTATGTATTATAAATTTGTTAATTTTATTTCAAGATTTTTTTTAACCAGGCTTCTAAAAATTCCTCTGTTACACTGTTATACACAGAAAACATGCATAAACATGTACATATAAGAACTAACCACGAAATAGATTCTATTGTCAAAAATTGTGGCAAAATATTCAAAATAGAATTACCCATTTAATGACATTTAAAACCTAGGAGATGATGCTGATTCCTTTATTTCCAACAGGTTGAAGGTAATTAACCAACAAAGCCCTACCCATTTTATCTCCAAGCAAATCCTCCATCCACCTACCTTTTACCTTCTCCATTAGCATCTCTGTACATAGTTCAAGCCCTGCATCTTGTCTTATTTGTATCACTGCAATAGCCTTTAGAATGGTCTCTCCATTTCTACTTTAGTATCCCTAGAAAGTGCTCTCCATACAACTGGCAGAGTGTACTTTGAAAATATGACTCAGATATTGTCACCTTCTTTCTTCAAAGTGTACCTATTGCTCATAAAATAAAACCTTGACCTACAAAACTCAATATAAATCTTTCCCCTAGTTATCTTATTGAGTTCATCTTGTACCATTCTCCACCCATGGCCACCACTTATATATTTTCTGTTCTTGGAATAGATCTATATAGTTTTAATCCTATGTTCTTTGTAATTACTGGCCTTGGAACCTACACAACTCTTCGACTTGACCTTGAAATGTTACCTCCATAGTGAGTCTTTCCTAAGCACCTAATCATTCTCTAGACCTCACCCTATGTTATTTTTCAACAAGGATTTAAATTTACTAGCTAACATTTTCTTGTATTTTCAATGAATTACTTATTTATTGTCAGTCTGACAAACTTGCTTTGCCATTGTATTCCCAGAATCTGAAATATTATCTGACACACAACAGGGGTCCAAACAACAGTTGGCAAATAAATTAATAAAGTAATAAGACATAATGAGTCATTTCAACAACGAAGCAGAAATATTATAAAGATGGAGAGGCAGAAAAATCTCTACAAGTTTCTAAGAGACTGAAGAAATTCAAATATAAACTAGATTATTTCAGCCAGATATATCAGGGGAAAGAAGAGAAGTAGAGTAGTAGTTCGTAACAATAGGTGCTGCTTGCTTGGTGGTAGTTGTGTGTGTGTGTGTGTGTGTGTGTGTGTGTGTGTGTGTGTGTGTAATGCAGCCAAGGTTGTTATCCTTTGTTCACGAGGCAGTATTTCAACAAGAATTGAAAACATATGGATGGAAACAATGACGACACAGGTTATAGTCATCACAATATTTAAAACATGTTAAAAACAAATATGACTTCAGACAAGTTAAGGCAAACAAAGCCATGTAAACCACACTTATAGTTTTCCTCTTTTCCACTCACTATATGATGTTTCCTTCCTGATTATCTGGTAGTAAAATGGATAGACTGTTAGACTGATTGATTGATAGATATAGATAGATGAATATTTGCATATATACATAGATCTATATGTAGGTATCTATCATCTATCTGTATTATGTGAACATATGAATAAATACATATAAACATACATATATTTAATTTAAGCATCTTTCCTAAAAGGTTTAAGTAAAAATTCCACAAATAAACATAGACTATTTTTATATATAAAAAACTAAAAGATTGTTATTTATTCTTAAATATATTTAAAAGGTATTTTGAATGGAATTCTCAGCTAGTAATATTAAAAGCAACACTGGATTAGGAGTCAAGAAATGTTTGCCCTAGTCTCAAGACTACACTAGATATATTTAACAAGTCTCTTTATTTCTCTGGTTCTCCATTGTTTTTTATTTTATTTTATTTTTTAATTTAAACTGAAGTAGGAGACAGGGAAAATGCTTTCTAGTTCTATAATGAGCTGTCATTGTCATTTGATGTTTACCAAAAATTGAACTTCCTTGAATGCTCATGCATGTTTCACAAGCAAACCAAAATACTAATTTAATATATTTCCAACATACTATTAAAATATCTGTGTTATATAATGTAGAGTGTGGATGAGCTGTAGTTTTGGCAATGCATAGTTCTACATCATCAAAGCTGTGTAAACTGAAGTATTCTGAAAGATCGAAAGAGGGGAAAAATTATTTTTTTATCATCAACTCCAAAAGCTTGAAAAGTTTCTTGAAAATGTATTTTCTTTGCTTAAGTTCCATCACAAATTAATAAAACACTGAGTGTTTTATTATTTTATAAAATTTCTTTTTATTAATAATTTTAATTTATAAATTATAATGATATATATTTATGGGGTAAAATGTGATGTTTTGCTATATATGGATGAATACACAATGTGAAATGATTAAATCAAGCTAATTAACATATTCATCACCTCACATACCCATCTTTTCATAGTAAGACATTTGAAATTTACTCTCAGTAATTTTGAAATACACAATACGTTATTATTAACTCTGGTCACCCTGCTGTGTTTCTCAAAAGCTTATTATTCCTTCTGTCTGACACTTTGTATCCTTTGACTAATATTTTTTAAAATTTCTAATTGGCTTTCCATGAGTAGGAGATAGCAATATATAAAATTATTCAGAAAGAATATGAAGGGCAGAAATATCCATCAAATTTTTAAGCGAGAGCCTCGACTTCCTCAAAATGGACTCACTGGTCCTGGATACAAGTCAGAGAGCTGACCTCTCAGGAAGCCAAATTCCAAAACGATTGTTGTTACAAATTTAGCTGCCTGTTGGTTTCTAGCATCCTGTCTGACACCTCCAGCTCCAAAGAGACTAAATAAGAATCTTCTAAAAAATCAACACTGGAATTGTAATCTTCTTATCGCATATATCTAAGAGGGCCTATCAGACAAGATTGAACCAAGTTCTAGTTCATATAATTAAACAAGTGTCATCTAATTTATTTTTGTCATAATTTTATTCCTATCTGAAGAAAACAATTTAGTTATATTATTTTTATATTACTTAGATAATTTTGTTTATATATTACTTAGATAGTTTTGTTTATAAGGATGACTCACTCATTCAACAATACACATAATAATTAAATGGCTATGAATGTGGATTTATTAATAACACTATCATTATTGACAATAAAATGGTCATACCATCTGAGATACTTTGTCCTCATGAATAAATTAGTAGAATCTAATTTCTAGATCCTTCATAATGGTAATTTAGGGTAAAAAATAATAATGCAGTAGTCAATTTTAGCCCTTTAATCCTATGGAGAACTGTATGAATAACTGTTTGAAACTGCAGGGTAATCCTGTCATACTTGCAAACACATAGAGGCAACAATACTATTTCTTCTCACACTTTTAATTAAAATAGTGCATGAGTAGACTTCCAGAGTAAGGATCAGAAATTTTCTTTCTAATTTTCCTGTTTTAATGACCACCACTTTTAAAGCTATGCTGGAATTCACTTTCACATATATCTAACTTACAGAAAATTTTGAAAAGCCTAAATATCTATGATAGATTCAATGTTTTCTTCCCTAAATATAGAAACTGTCCAATCTTTGCTGAAACATGTATTATTCCACTCATTTCCCTGAATGTACATCAATGTTACATCCTATTTTGATGACTGAATTGGAAATTACCTAAATAATGTAAATAAACATAATAATCACTGTTAAATAAATATTGTGGATATAATAAGTATCTAAATATTTTCATAGAGGATGATAAAAATAAGATAAATATGAAGGTATCTAGCAACAGGAAATGGTAACTGCTATAGTGAGGGGAAGGACATGTCCAAGCAAAAGACGATGAGATTCAATTATTCATAAGCACAATGCACCAATGAAAGCAATTATGCTGAATGGAGTCCCCAGTAGCCATCAGTTTTTATCCTCTATCTTAAAAAGGAACAATTGCTTCCTAGTAAAAAAAACTTGGCAATGGCCAAATAAGTGACACTAACTTATCTGAACAAAAAAGTCTTAATCAGAAGTATCATCCAAAAAGTGTAAGAAAACTGGGTCACACTTTTATTTTATACTCAGCAATACACACAGGAGAGGAAGTCAAGATCAAATGATCCTACTCATGCATGCTGGTCTTCTTTGCAGGGTTCTTCTTAAAAAGAAGAAAAGTACATGAAACTAATGATGCTGAAAGCCACAGCTTAATATCTCCCTTAAAATTACCAATTTAAAAGTCATTACTTTGATGCCACCTCAAAAAACTGCCATCTAATTATCACATGGTTTTTCTTGTATCTCTGTCTAAAACAGGGTTTCTCAAACTCTACACTCCTGACATTTCTGGTTTAAGTGTAGGATGCACATTTCTGACCTCTACTCAGTAGATTCCCACAGCAAACCCCTCACATCCATTCAGGACAATCAAAAATGTCTCCTGGGAGTAAAATCACCCCCAGTGGAGAAACACTGGTCTAGAGAAAAAAAGAAACAATACTGTCAAAACACAACATTGATATGTACAGTTCCCGTGGCTTCACTGATTAACCAGTATTAGTTACACTACTGATGTCTATCACTACTGGGATTCCAACAGATACTGAGTAGACCAAATCTTACTAATAATTATCAAATTTTCCATTACTATTGGCCATTATGTGAGGCCACATGGCCAATCAAATTTTCTGATAATATTTCCTCATCTCAAATTTTATGAGATAAAATTTTTGATGCCTTTGTTAAGTATTTATCTGTGCTACTGTGTTTATTTTTTTGTTGTTACTGTTTTAATAAGGCACCTATTTCCTCAAACACAAATCGAATAATAAGTTCCTTGATTTCACAGTGGTACACAGTTGGATCTATCACCTCCATATACCCAGCAGTGCAACAAATAAAACAACCAAGAAACAAAACCAAAAACACTAGGATGACATCCAAACCAGCTGATGCTGTCTGTTTGCATTATAAATCAATGAATCTTCCTTGGTTCTTCCCAAACCTACTATTTTGTAATGGCCTAGATATACGTAAACGGTTAGACCAATGAATATGTAACTAACATTTTTCTTTTCTTTTTTCTTTTTTTTTTCCGAGACGGAGTCTAGCTCTGTCGCCCAGGCTGGAGTGCAGTGGCCTGATCTCAGCTCACTGCAAGCTCCGCCTCCCGGGTTTACGCCATTCTCCTGCCTCAGCCTCCCGAGTAGTGGGACTACAGGCGCCCGCCACTTCGCCCGGCTAGTTTTTTTTTGTATTTTTTAGTAGAGACGGGGTTTCACCATATTAGCCAGTATGGTCTTGATCTCCTGACCTCGTGATCCTCCCGTCTCGGCCTCCCAAAGTGCTGGGATTACAGGCTTGAGCCACCGCGCCCGGCCTGTAACTAACATTTTTCTTGGAATCATTCTTCTTCCATATATGAATTTCCTTCCTGTGTTATGGCTATTTTTAGTAGAATGTATTTAAATAGACTTACAGAGTTTCAAAGATTTCAGATGAGACACTTATCTCTCAATTATTGCTTTTCATATTAATGCATAAGATATATATTTTAGGGGGCCACGCTCTGTGACCCATGCTTATAAACTCAGTGCTTTGTGAGGCCATCAGAGGAGGATCACTTGAGGATAGTAGTTCAAGATGAACCTGGGCAATATAGTGAGACCCTATCTCTAAAAAAAAAAAAATTTTTTTTTAAATTAGCTGAGCCTGGTGGCACACACCTGTGGTCCTAGCTACTCAGGAGGCTGAGACAGGAGGTTCACCTGAGCCCAGGAGTTTAAAAGCTGCAGTAAGTTATGATTGCACCACTGCATTCCAGCCTGGGCAAGAGAGCAAGAGTTTGTATCTTAAAAAAACAAAAAAGATACATATTTTTAAAATTTTAACTATACTTAAGTACATGGGACTTCGACTTATGTTTACAACCCCCTTATAATTTCAAAAAGTGATTTGATAAAACAATTTACGGCTGCCGGTATGTTCAGCCATGACCATGGTGATATTCAAATTATTGACAGTGGAAACAGTACAGCTAATAGTTAGGAAACATTTTCCTCATTTTGTCATTGTGGATGAGCTTTTGTTTGAACTAGTTCTGGCTTTAAGAGATAACATTTCCAAACAATAATTATAAAGAGCAGTTTTGAGGCTAAATCACTTACTTCCCATCCTCTAATTCAAAAGTTATATGCCCCTTAATTTCCTCCTTTCATTAGAAATCCACCTATCTTCAAACCAAAAGAATGCCTTAACACAATTATTTCATTTTTTAAAAAGTATTTTTTATTTTGGCAACCATGCCCAATATTTATTTTAATCATAGAGTCTGCTACCCAAAAGTACACAGTAATCATATTTAAAATGTGTTTAAGCTGAAAAGTGATAATATGATGTTAAATTTACTTAATTTTAAAAATATATTTGTAGTCATATTTTAGCATAATATGTCTTACTATAGAACAGGCCATTCTCTTAGGATATTTTTATCAATAGTATATTTATTTTCTCAAACGACTTGTCATGCTTTCATTTCAAAGCTTTTTATACTGATCTGATCCAATTAATTATTATTATAATTAAAATATTGATAATTGCTCACAGAAAAACCAGCAATACTTGTTTCAATAAAATATATTTTTCAACAGAGTTTCCTGGAAGAGAAATTAAATCCAGGTTTTAGCCTAATGTTAATCTTAAAAACATACGTGTATTAAATAATGCCATCTTGAAGTTAGGAGAAAATGATTAAACAAGCTCCTTTGAAATCATCTGGAATTATGGCAATTCCTATTTTTGTTCTCAGTTTTGGGTAACTGGTTGCAAACTGATGCCACCTTCCACTCCCCTAACCCCTCCCCCCACATTAAATTTAGATACCTCTAGGACTTATAAATTGCTTAATTATCTGTGCTGTGACATAAACGTCCTTAGGGAGCCTATGAATCTTAGAAGATAAGTAAATTAGAATATTTGCTAAATATGACCCTGTGGTAATTAAGAGTCATGGCCAACATAGAGGAGAATAGAAAGAGACCTCAAAAGGATTTAAAAAGATATAACACAAAAGCACAAAGATAAAACAGCGTTAATTAGCACATGGAGAAAACCACGATGATATGAGATGGTGATGGTGTGTAGTACCAACGAAAGAATTGAGATAATGGAATAAGAATCTAAAAGTTTTGTTTGTTTTGGTTTCTTTTTTGATGTATCATGGAAAATAAAAAAGTAATGAATAAATGGAAAACAAAAACGTAATTAGTGATGGGGGAAAACCTCATTGACTTGCATGAATGAGTATTTAATAAGGCACAGTCATATAATAGAATAATTCATATACTGAGTATATCTAACCTGAATGCTTGGCTACTGAGGGCCTAGAATCTCCATAACATTATGTTACTTTATGAAAAAAAAAAAGCAAAAATTAAAATGCATTCCATTTTTGTTCCCCAAACTAATTTTATTAAAAATCCATTCATTCTGACTTTAATCTGTATATTATTATCATACCTTCTCATCATTATCGATTCTGGAATTCTATCTCCTTTCCTATCTTCTTACTAATGGCTAATTTTCCACTATTGACAGTATTTCTCAATGATTCTCTAGGCTTTTTTCTAGTATCCCTGAGGACCATCCACTGAAGAAATAGTAAATACTGCTCTATACTGTTTATTAAAATTCTCCATAAGGGTTAGTATTATCTACCAAAGGAAATCCACATTCTTGGACAGTAGGCAATCTGCTGTATGTATCCTTGACATCCCATGAGTACAGTAAAGAGTTGCACACCAAGTAGCTATTCTTTGATTCCCTGTAAATTCGTTTGAAAACAAAAATGTCATTATTTTTCTTCTGACTGATGACCTCATTATTAATGTACATTAGTTGGCTGGTTAAATTTAGCCCAATGATATATAATCACTTAATGATTGTAATGACTTTTTCTCCTTAATATGTAAAAATACTAAACGGAACACTCTTAGTCCATTTCTTCCATAGGGCCATTCCATAATAAAAATGAAGATTAAATGTTTAAGTGTACACGTATGAATACATTTTTAAAAGTAGCCAACGACTTTGCTTATCTTTTTATTTTGTGGAGGTTTTCTGAGAGCCTGTAATATATTTTGTCTGTATTTTATGAATTCATCTAATTGGCAGTCTATTGAAACTTTAATTACAATAAAATAGTAAGTAAATAACTGTGTACTATTTTTCATTGGTGTTGAGTAGCTAGATTTTCAACATTTTCAATAGTAATTCATTATCACTTACCAAACAGGTAATTATAGCTAAGTCTCCTAACCTTAGGGTACTAGATTTTTCAGAAAGGCAAAGTGTGTATTAAGACCAATATAGATACACACAGTAATTTAAACCATGTTGGTGAAACAGTGATACAAAATAAGTGAAATGGTACTGACAGAATCCTAAATTCTAAAAGTAGAACACATCAACCTCAGCTGAAGACCAGCTTTGGAAAGCCTTTCCATCTGATCCAGAAAACAACAGAACTAGAAAGAAGTCAGAAAGAATGAAAAGTAAAGAAGAAAGGAAAGTTAACAATAAATAAGGCTAGACTAGCCATTTCTTAACCTTGGCATTTGTATGACTAATGTTATATATAAAATATTGGGAAAATTATTCTTTCTAAGCAATTACTATTTATGGAAATATTTCTCCAATCACTAACAAAAGTAAACGGGGAGAAAATGAAGCAGATAGTCACGGGATATTTTCGATCAATAGATTTACTGACTCTCACGCTATTCTAGCCCCAATTTTCACCTAAAAAGCTTTTCAAATGCTGGAGCTGAAGAATAGAGAGTTATGTACATCTAGAGAGCTTTCTAAACAGTACTGAAACACAGAAAGTAATTAATTATTCATTACTTACAAAAGTTGTGTTTTCCAATAATAATGTGGTAGCATTTGTTTCTATATTCAGTTTAATGACATGTCCATTCTCGCTTTTATACACCACATCTGTATCTGCAACAACAAAGACATTCACAATTGACAAATACATTGACTAGGTAATATAGTATCTGTAGGGGAGAAAACGTGCAAAATAAACAGACACATTAGAATAATCATTTTTAGCCTTCAATAACACAAGCAGATTTCTGTACTTGGCATTCATTCTTTTGAAAGATCAGGAAGCCCACCTAACACATGGTCTATTGTACAATGAACAAGGGGTTAGTATGAGATTCACTCAGGTTCATAGTTTAACATATGAAAATTAATTAAAATATGGACAATTTGCTGCACATTCTACAGTGAGAAAAAAAAATGGGCCATTACTGATGATGATCCAGTATTTTAACTTAAAAGTGCTGCCAGTTGACTGTAACTCTATACAGTTCTAAGTCTCCTCAGATTGAATCATTCTCATGCAGACCTATTTATGGATCTGATTCTTCTACCAACACTGAATTCCTATTTAGTCTCTTGAATTCTCTTTTGGGTTGTGAATTTGTTCTGTGGTATTTTATCTGGCTTTCACAATTGCAGCTCAAAATTTCTGAGGCTACCACTATATCAATGAATCAACCTTTTCAATTCTAGAAGAATTATGTCTTCATTTTAAATAATTGCATTTCTTTCAGATAAGTGCTTTCACATATTTTTGAGGTAAGTTTAGCCAGGTTTGTCAGAAAATTAAAACATCTTAACATCTCTGTCTGAAATTACGAACTTGAGGGAAAACTGAGAGGATATAAGGATATTCTGGAGATAAATACATATATGTAATTATACATAATTACATATATATATAATTAGGTAAAAGAAGATAGCCACATTAGAGTATTTTTGAATATGTTCTCTTTTTAAATGACAATCTTTGTACCCAGTTTTACCCAATTCTAGCCTTTTCCATGGTGTTGCATACACATCCCTAATCTCCTGCTCATTCTTGGAAGAAAGGTGATATTAATGGAGATGAGATTCACTACTTAAATGAATGTGTGTAAGTTACAATATCTCAGAAACTGAATGTCGTCACTTGCAAACTTATAAAACAAGTACTAAATGATGAGTTACAAAGATTATCAGCAAAAACACACAAAAAAGTGTCTGACATTTTGGCAGAACGAGATTTTCTGAGTCCTTCTCTCATTATTTAAATATTATTAATAGTTACGTCTACAGTTTATATGACAAGAAGCAAGCAATACTAGCAAAACTGAAGTTTGTTTTCTTCAGTGTCTAATTCAAAAGACATAGTCCAATATGAGTCTCCTATTAGAGCCAAGAATAACACAGAGGGCCAGTAGTTCTTCTTAACCTTAATCACATGGGAACAGTGACATGTTGGAACTGTGGCCTGGGAAACAGGGAAAGACAAATGGCCTTTTTAGCAAGGAGGAAAGTAAGGAGGTAAAGAAGGGATTTCCCAGTTACTCCCTGAGGCTGGCTGTATGGACTGAAAGTTCTATATGATCTTTAAATTAAGGCCTTGTATCACCTTCTGAACTTCTGTTATCAGTTAAAAAGGAGTTGAGTTCTTTTTTTTAATCCTTAACTTTACCTGTTTTCCTTTCTATTGATGCAGAACAAATAACAGATTTACATAAACTATAAATATTTATTTTGATTTATATTATTTTCCTGTCTTCCCTTTCCTTCCCATCCATGTTTATGATCATGTCTCAACAGCAACACCAATCATCTGTAATGCTCATTTGGTCTTGCCAGTTGATTTGATCTCCTGTCCTCCTACTCACAATTAATGCTTGCTCAAATCAATAGTCCAACCTCAACTTTGAGTTCTAACATCTATTCCCTCTTTGAATTTTTAAAAATATTCTCATCTCTGGCCCACTTCTTGATTGTGATGAACATATCATCGTGGATTAGCAGAAGCCAAATAGCATGCCCTAACAAAATCATCCTTACAATATTTTCTCAATAAATTAAGAGAAAAATTTCCATTTTCCATTGCTTCATGGAGATAAATATAGCAAAACAAAACAAAACACTCGACAAGTAGTTTTTCTCCCAACAGGCAGGCAAAAACATCTTTGCAAAGATTGTGATAATGAAAGAAATCTAACATGGCTGGCTCCGTCTTGCTTTTAGGCTCATAGGCTGGCTGTCTTCACTCATTCTTGGGCATTGACCAAGCTAACCATGGGTGAAATTTAGTTTATAGTTTAACCTTGAAACAAGAATCATAATAGTCACTCCCTAAACCTCATCCCCTCCTTGTTCAGGGATTGAAACCACCCTTGTAATGCTAATGAAAGGAAACAAAACTGAAATTATGAAAGACGTCTGAATTCTGCTAAAATGTAGCTGTAGTTTCTGTAATCCCTTACTGCTCAAAAGTTATGTGGCCAAAGTTTACAAGATTTGTGACTCCCTTATATATAGATAATATAGATAATAGTACTGTTGTAGAACCTCAGATTGGTCTTTTGAGATGATTTTCAGACTGGCCTCACCTGGACTCATCACTCAACAGTCCTGTGACCTCCCATCCAGAGGTAGACTCCATGCACAGTTATCCACACTTTTATAATTGCATCTCCCTCAACCAATCAGCAGCATCCATTCCCTAGTCCCATGCCCACCAAACTTTCTTTGAAAAACCCTGACCTCCAAGACTTCAGGGAAACTCATTGAGTAATAACTCCAGTTCTCCCACATGGCAAATCTCATGTTACTGAAACTCTTCTTTACTGCAATACCAAGGTCTCAGTGAACTGGTTTTTGCAGTGGACAGGAAGAAATCACTGGGTGATTACACAAGCACACTGGAGAATTTTAAACTGAGATGAGGTCTGTGGCATCAGAGAGAAAGAAAAGTCATAGAGGATTTTTAGTATGAATGGTGATTCCTGGTCAAGAGAAGAGAAAAAGAAATATGTGACCCCACAGTTCCTTATAGTGAAAGAAAATCTTAAATGAGTGATAGTTTGTTATTAGGGGTGGTCAAAATAAAATTAATCATTATTTCCCTTAGAATGAAAGTAGAAGGAAGTGAAGCTTGTTTGAAAAGATAAAGACTACACTTAATATCAATTTATTTAAAGTCAATTTTCTTGAATAATTGTTGGGCCTTGAGAAAAATCTACAGAGAATTAAGATTAGTAAATACCTTTAGTTCTACATTCCTGCAAATTTTACTGTTAGACCTGCAATGCTGCATTAATAGAAAACTTTAAAAATTCACACGTAATTCTCTAGCTTAATAACTAATAAGGATTTTTGCATGAATTATTTTAAAAGCAACTAGTATCTGCCCTCATTAATTTTCTTGGGTTTTTTTTGTTCTTTATAATCTGGTCTTCTGGATTTCATATTTATTCTACTTTACAGTTTGATTTATAATCACTAGTGAAACCCCTAGCTTTGAAACTCCTGTTACTAAGATTAATAGTTATCTACTAGATTAATAGTGATCCTTCATTCTGGAACTACATTTCTAAACGTTGTACTATATATTTTGTTTAACATTAAGTAATAAAATATGAGTGAATCAGATCAATGACTTAAGTGCATTAACGTGGGAAGATTAAGGTAGGTGTACTTGAAGTATTCTTAAAACATGACATTATGCATATCTACAAGGTACTTTGATTAAATAATATTTTCTCCTTTTTAGCTCTTTGACAGTTAAGAGCCAATTATTCTGAACACCATTCAACTCAGTCAGTTTTTTTTTTTTTTTTTAATGAAAATGTATGGCAGAATAGAGTCACTATCTGGCCTATGTACCCTGAGATCCAAGAACCTATTTTCAGTCTGCAGTATCCCTAACTATCATTACTGTCATTTCGATTCAATTCTTTCTTCCATAATTTGGCATACAAAAAGAAAAACATAGTATCCTAATTTAAAATCTTTCAGGTAAATGGAACATTATATTTTATACCCCTTCCACACAAAGCAGATAATATACAGCATTTGCCGTTGTTAATTTAGTTCTCAATGTGGTATTGAAATTAAGAACTAAGACTTCTGCATCTACCTTATCTATCAGGACCAAGAACAAAGGCAGCCTACATTCACTATTTTACTATTTGTTCTAGGAAGTTCTTGTTCATGAACTTAGTGGGGTAAATCAGAACAAAAACCTTTTTTTTTTTCAGAAAATGGCTGAAAATTAGTTTCTAGAAACATTAAACTCCTAAAACTGGGTAAATTGCTCAATTATCAAATAACTCACTTCAAGATTCCTGCCTTTCTGTATCTACCAATCCTAAACTATTACATCTTGAAGTGCGCCTAACCAAACCAGATCATTACATTGAAAGCTCAGTCTTATCTACTCAAACCCAGATTTCCAACCCTATTCATATCTTCCCCTAAACTTCTCCTTCTGGACACTCGGACTCATAAAATGTTGTCTTTTCTGACTATTATAGGTAATAAACTCAGCTTTGCTTAACAGGTTACACTGTGAGCCTTCTGAGAAGTTGAAAACTGACAAAATTCATCTTCCATGTGTATCAGTATAAAATCCCCATATTAGTAGTTGGTCTTGCTAATGGCTGATGTAAGTATGCATTTACTTTTGATGTGATAACCTAATTTCAGTGTTTCAAAATTAAATCAATCAATAAACATATCATCTATCTCTACATAGGGAAAGAGTTTTCAAAAAGTAGAAAAAACCTTGGCAAATCAGTTCTCTGAGAAATTTTAATCCAAACATAATTGTCATGGAAAACTATTTTGATATATCCACAATTAAAATTCTGTAGCAGTCCATGTTTTAAAAGAAACTATACTCAGTAAAAAAGCTGGGCAATTAAAAATAAAACATGAAAAAAAATGAAATTACTATCACAGGAAATGCTCAAATAAATCTAGGAAGGGTTTGTTAACTAACAAGTTAAGATTTTATTCTTTAATTAACTATTATCAATGGTAAATCTAGAATATTTAGCTATTCATAATTAAAACACAGTAGGCTCCTCATTCAACTCTCCTAAAACTCTGCTCACAATGTTAAACTTTTCTCACATTTTGAAGAGCCCTAGGATCCATATATTTAGCTGAGAAAACTGAGGCCATTAGAAATGGCTTCAATATCCTTTATTTCTACTTCGAGATCTCATTCCATGTACACTCTTTGTTTCCCAAGACTTTTGGGAAGAGATGAACTTTCTCCTTTGCAAAGAGAAGCTCTGTTTTATAAACAAGTAAATGCACTCTAAGTTCTTAAATATCTTTGATTTCTGCTAAAAAAAAAAAAAAAAAAAAAAAAAAAAAAAAAAAAAACTATGGCCAGGCACGATGGCTCATGCCTGTAATCCCAGCATTTTGGGAGGTCGAGGGAGATGGATCACAAGGTCAGCAGAACGAGAGACAAGCCTGGCCCACATGGTGAAAACCCGTCTCTACTAAAAATACAAAAATTAGCCGTGGTGGCATGCAGCTGTAACCTCCAGCTACTCAGGAGGCTGAGGCAGGAGAATCGCTTGAACCTGGGAGGCAGAGGTTGCAGTGAACCAAGATTGCACCACTGTACCTCAGTCTGGCAACAGAGTGAGACTCTGTCTCCAAACAAAAAAAAAAAAAAAAAAAAAGAAAAGAAAAGAAAAAAAGTACATTAAGTCTGGTGTTTTTCTCTGTTCCTAGTTTTTTTTCCCTTTCACACTAGGCCTCAATAAACCTTTTGCCTGAGGGGTTTCCTTAACAGCCATATTCTCCATATTCTCCGTAACAGCCATACATGCTATTCTGCTATTCTCTATGTCTTCTGCAGTGCAGCTGCAGTTCTTGCTCTCCTGAAATTTCAGACTTCCAACATCATCACTGACCTGCAATAACCAAGTCCAATATGCTCTTCCCCTATGCTTAATCTCCACCTAACTCAACTTCATAGTGTGTAACAATGATGATGAACAGTAGGATTTTGCAATGCTCTTCTCTTGACTTTGAACTACTACCTTGCCCTGGTATTTGTTCTTCAAATTTTCCTTTCAATTGCTATCTAAACAAAGGCATCCTTCCAAACTCAGCTGTAGGCCTTTTTTTTTTTTTTTCCCAACAGCTCTTCAGTGACTATTTTACTACTCACACCTTCCTATATTGATTCTTAAACATTCAACTAAAGTCCTCATCTTTCCCATATGCCAGTTCTATATTTCCAATTCTATACTAGATCACGTATCTTGTAGACATATAAGACTCAGTACTAAAATTAAACTTTTTATAGTTTTGGCTCTACTAGCCCTCCAAATTCCATTTACATACATAGCATCCTATTGGTTACACCTTTCCTGTATCTTTATCTCCTATATTAATATTGTTCTTTATGACCACCCACCCAGACTATTGTTAGTTTTGTAAGAGTTTTCTATGCCTCTAGGTATTACCATTACACAGCCCAATCAATTAGACACAATACTTCCCATTACCTCAAATACTCTACAAAGACCTGTGGCTTCCTAATCATAAAATATAAAATTTAACATATATTTATATATTTATTATCTACAAATAGTCTATAAGATAGTCTAGATGATCTGGTGCTTACAGTTCTCCGCATATGTAAAACTTCACTCCCACTCAGACTTTCTTACAATGCCCACAATAAATACACCAGATCTTGTCCAAACTTTTAATTTTTTTCAAAGCATGGTTAAATACCCAACACCTTTAAAGTATTCACCTAATATCTCTCTCTTCGGAACTCCTAAGCCATTTAATATTTAATCATATAATTCCTTTCGATCTTTTTTACTGAGTTTTTAAAATTCCATTTTGATGTGTTTGTTTTGGGTTTTCAATTACTTTATAAACTCAAGAAGGGACCTATTTCTTGTTCCTTTGAGTACTGAAACCATCTACATCAACATATCTTACTGTTTACATTAACACAATTTGCTATTCAACCGTCTGCGTTGATACGACTTTAATATTTCAGGAAATTCTTGCCAGGAAGCTGAAGTTGCAAATAACCATCTTTTTCCAAGAACTTTCCAAAAATCCATTTACTTGAAAAATAGACTGCACCATCTAAGGCTCACTAAATATATCTTCCTCAGAACAACATGCAGCACAAACAAATGACTGTTTCCTATTTAAGAGCTTCTCCAAAGCACTCACATCCCTCAATTCAACTATCCTAAACTCTTAATCACAAATTATGCCCAACTCTAATCAAGACCACGTATTGAAACACCTGTCCAACTACATACCCTCAAAACTTTATAAGCATCTCTTCTTTGCTTTTCTCTTTCCATATGCTGCTCACTTTCTGTGACAACAGTGATCCTTTTTACCAAACTAAACAATTAAGTCAGTCATGCTTTATCTTCAATAGGTTATTTCGGTGGAATTTCTGGCAAGCCACCATTCAGTCGTTTGTAGCTTTTACAATATTTACTATAGCCCCATCCAGTAGAATGATCACAGCAAATATTTTTGTTTCCTCTAAGTTTTTGACTACATTTATCAAATATATATATGCACTTATTTACTTATTTATTGCTGTTGTGACGTTATTTAGAAATACATTTAGCACTCCTGACGAAGATATCTGCCTTGACTAAAATTTGTTCAACCTCCTCCATCCACTTCACAACGAGTCCTTGACCTTGGCCGGCCTTTAACAAGAATCCTGCTGGGTCAGTTTAGTGAGAATCCTCCTGCCCTTGACACTTGATCAAATTCCTCTACCCCCACCCTTGAAATTTAAGTCTATGGCTTGCCTTTAGCAAAAATTGTGTTAATCCAGTTGACAGAGCAGGAGCACTGCCATCTTGGACATGCCCTTCATTCTAAAGTTCAACTTAATAAAAGCTACCTAAATCCAAAGGGCATCAGCCTAATGGCTAAGGTCAGCATGACCATAAACCGCAAAAAACATCTCCAACCAGAAACATTCCAAACTCCTCCCAGACCACGGACATGCCAGTCCCTAGATGACCCCCTCCTGCTGGGAAGATGCCAGCCCCGAGATAACCCCTCTCCGGGCTGGAATGATGTCTGCCCTAAGATAACCTCCTCTGCTCCCAGAGACATTCCAACCTGCCATCAAATTATCCACACACATAAACATTCCAAGCTTCTGATAAGCCCCTCACCGTAAAACCAATATATACTCACCGTCTGTAAGAGAAAGGGGTCCTGACCAATCGGCCAGGAGCCCCTCTCAGGTTTTAACTAAAGAAAACCTCTTTAACTGTCAGCTGTGTTTCACGTTTCTTTCCTCTTTCTTTAACTCTTATACCAGTTTAACAAGACTCCCCCTGCCCTGAATACCTCCTGTTAGTTTTCCAGGTATCGACTGCTTTATTCTGCTCATTGGCTCTAAGTACCTCTAGCAAGCAGTGTTTGCTCTGGTTGCAATTAAGTCTCTTTACTATATTGCAATAGTTCTTTTGTTGGGTTTGGTATGGGTTTTTTTGTTTTTTTCTTTTCTTTTTTTTTCTTGAAACAGAGTTTCACTCTGTTGCCCAGGCTGTAGGCTGGAGTGCAGTGGTGGGATCTCGGCTCACTTCCCAGGTTCAAGTGATCCTGCTGCCTCAGCCTCTGGAATAGCTGAGACTACAGGTGTGAGTCACCACACATAGCTAGTTTTTGTATTTCTAGCAGAGATGGGGTTTCACCATGTTGGCCAGGCTGGTCTCAAACTCCTGACCTTAAATGATCCACCATCTTGGCCTCCCAAACTGCTGGGAATACGGGCATGAGCCACCACGCCCAGCCCTATTGCATTCACTTTGAATAAGTTCTTCCTTAGCGTTTTAGTAAGTGTCAGAATAGTTTTTAATATTATTTTGCAAATCTCAACTTTCATAACCTACTTTCATAATATTACAGCATTACATTTAAATAATTTTAATACATTTACATATATATAAATTTAAACTTAGCATTGTTAACAGAAGAAATAAACTTTGTGAAACATTTTAAAGAGGTTTATTCTGAGCCAATATGAGTGACCATGGCCCAGGGAACATTCTCAAGAAGTACTGAGAAATATGCTCAAGGGAGTTGGGTTACAGTTTGGTTTTATTCATTGTAGGGAGATAGGAATTGTAGGTAAAACCATTAATATGGTTTAGCTGTGTCCCCACCCAAATCTCATCTTGAATTTTAATCTCCATAATCCCCATGTGTCATGGGAGGGACCCGGTAGGAAGTAATTGAATCATGGGGATGGTTTCCCCCATCCTGTTCTCCTGATAACGAATGAGTTCTCACAAGGTCTGATGGTTTTACAAACATCTGGCATTTCTCCCGCTGGCACTCATTCTCTCTCCTGCTGCCCTTTGAAGAAGTACCTTTCGCCACGATTGTAAGTTTCCTGAGGCCTCCTTAGCCATGCAGAACTGTGAGTCAATTAAACCCCTTTCCTTTATAAATTACCCAATCTCAGGTATTTCTTCATAGCACCATGAGAACAGGCTAATAAAACCATAAATAAATACAGGGAAGGTTTACATGGGTTCAGTATAAGAGGTGGGATATCTTGAAGTGGGGAAGGTTTACATGTCATCAATGGAGTCAAAGACTTTCTGATTGGTAATTGGTTGCAAGAATTAAACTTTGTCTAAATATTTGAAGTCAGAAGAAACAAATGCTTGAATCAAGATTAAAGGGGGTTGTGAAGGTCAAGGCTTTGTTATGCAGATGAAGCCTCATAGCCAGCAGTCTTCAGAGAGAATAGATGGTAAATGTTTCTTTTCAGACATTAAAGTTGTCAGATTATCAGTTCATCTCCCCTAGATCTGGGAAAGGCTTGGGAAGGGAAGGTCTAGCTGCATTAATGGAGATTGTCTGCAGATCCAAATTTTCCCTACAAAAGATGGCTTTGTGGGGCCATTTCAAAATATATCAAAAAATATATTTGGGGGTAAAAGATTTTTGTTTCCTTCAGGGTCTGCTATCTGTCCTGTGACACTATGCCAGAATTAGGTTAGAAATTAAGCCAAATTGTACCAGGTTAATTAAAAAAAAAAAAAAAAAAAAAAACACCAGTTTTACAAAATTTTGTGGTTTGTAGGATATGACTTAACCTTTGCCTTGCATGACCTTTTGTCTTGTTTTTATTTAGCCACAAAGAGACTGTTTTGTTAGTCTTATGATCTCTATTTTAACCTGAATGCTGGTCACTTGTGCTTAAATTCCAAAAGGAAGGAGACACAATGAAAAGTGTTCAACATCCCTTCCCATCATGGTCAGGAATTCAGGTTTTCAGGTTTCTCTGGGGTCCCCTTGGTCAAGAGGCAGTCTGTTTGGTCTGTTGGGGGACTTAGGGTTTTATTTTTGGTTTACAGTATACTAGATCAGGGGTCCATAAACTATAGCATTGGGTCAGTCTGGCTTTTCAAAGCCTGTTTCTGTAAAGAACACAGCTACATCTATTTATTGTTCATGGCTGCTTATGCACTACAACGGCATAGTTGAGTAGTTGCAACAGAGAAAATATGGCCCACAAAGCCTAAAATATTTACCCTCTGGTTCTTTAAATAAAAAGTTTGCTGGAATCTATGTTAACCTATTAATTGTTTGCCTCATTCAAAGAACATATGTTTTACTTACTATATTTATAAATGTTAATCACTGATTATTGCAATGTAACTAAAAGACAGTTCTTCTGGATTTCCAAAACAGCTATATACTTTAAAAGGTATTTTTTTTGTTGTTGTTGTTTGTTTGTTTTACAACATGGCATGAGAAATACATATTTTTAAAAACATGAATCAAATCCCTGGTAAACAAGATAAAGTTAGATATCCAAAATAAAAGTATTTACATAAAAAGTAACCAGAATAAACATCATTTTTATTTAAAAGTCATCATAATTGTAAGTAACCATTATTAATACACATGGAAGTGCCAATCCTATGAATGCTACTTCCTGTGATAAAGAGCCTTTTTCAGGCTAGATAATGGAGCAGTTGATAGCCACTCAACTAAATAATGTTTTTCTGATTTGTAGCTAAAATGTGAATAGCAGCAATTTTCACACGATCATTTCATTCTTTGGATTATTTGAAAAAAGATCGCATAAGAGGAAAATAAAATTTCTCTCTAGAATTTTAAATATCTTTTCCCACCAGAAGGGTTGTTTGCATAATAGTAGCATAACCACCAGCTTTAACTGATTCTTAACTTTCTTCAGTTAAACTCTTACCAAAAGTTTCTTGACTTCATACTCATACACTCAACAATCTTGTTGAATGGTCCAGTCTATTTAAATCATCAGGCAAAGGAAAGATGTAAGCAGATTCATGCTTCTCTTTCACTTGAGCAGCTCATATAAAGTAAATATAAAGATTGGTGTGTTTTTATGATCTCAAAGGTCTAGAAATCTACACTGCAGTGATACATGCAGAAAATAGAGCTTATTTTAAAGTAACATCTAAACTGCAAAATATGGAGGATAAAAGAGGCTAGGCAAATATTTCAATCACTTCCATCTCCCTCTATGTAGTTTGTGTCAGCTACTATATTGACACCATTTTTTTCCCCATTCTGAAAAGATTAAACCGAGCTGATTTTAGTCTTTCATTGTGCTTTAGGAGAAAGGGAGGTCACCAGCAATCCCATGTAAGATGACAATTTTTGTATTTTGGGGTTCCACTCCAATAATACACTTCACTATAACACCTCATTGGCCTATAATGATTTGACTGTTGCTGTTGAAAGGACACAAAGATAGATGTGTACCCGCCCCCCACCCGCTACACCCTTGTTCTGCTCTCTAATCTTTGCACATACCAGAGATTTCATAAGTTCTGTGAGTACCTGGTTTTCTGCACGTACCAGAGATTTTGTTTTGCACATACCAGAGATTTTGTAAGTTCTGAGGCAAGGTCACAAGACGTGTTTAAGTAAGATAAACTCTTGCTGCCATAAACCTGCTCTCCCGCCTCAAAGTTTGAACCAAAATATCAGAAATGGCAGGAACCAATCATAGTTAGCCAAATCGCCTTGTTCAAACACTAGCCAATCATATATCTGATTTGTATAATAACTCTATGCCCACTTTTCTTAGACTATATAACATTGTTCGGAGCTGAGTGGGGGAGCTCTCCTGCCCGTCTCGTTTCACGAGCGAGGGAGAGTTCCAGGTTCGAACCTGTAATAAAGATCCTTGCTGCTTAGCTTTGACTCTGGACTCTGGTGGTCTTCTTCGGGGAATAAACGGTCTGGGCATAACACTGTGAATAATAAACTCTTTGTCTCTGACCCAAATGCCTCATTTTTATATAGTCGCACATACTTTGGCAGGCTAACTTGTTAATTTACAAGTAGGGTGAAGTCTTAGACCCTTCACAGTTATTCACTTAAAAGATATCCTCCCTCCACTCCAAACATCTCCCTGCTTTCTCTTACGATTTTAATTTTAATTTCCATGCCACTAGTAAAATGACCTCAAATTGCAGAGTTATGTTTCATTAACTTAGTCATAAATCAAATAATCCTTCATCAAATTTGTAAATTAGAAACTCAAAATGAACTCTACTTATCTAATTTGTGCTTCGATCCTGCAACATTGACTGTCATTTAAAACTCTGAAGTCCTATATTTAAATAGCTATCATCATAGCCTAACCATCCGTCACTTAGCTATTTTATTATCTTGCTCAAATCTTTCACGGTCAGTCCAGGAACTTTAGTTAATTTCCATTGACTGTTGATATTGTCCAATTGACAAACATGTTTACTCTCCAACATCTTTGATAAAGCTGTGTCTTTCAAGATTCAATGTCTTCCCACTAGTATTTCAGTTGAATGGACAGATAGATATGTTACTAGTGCCAGTAAAACTTAAGCAAGTTTTCTCACCCTTATAAAAATATTTCTCTAGTCGTGGTTAATATCAGCATACAAAAGATGATAGAAGAAAAAGACATACGGGTCAAAGACAATAATTTTTTACATTTTCTGATTTTAAAGTAATGTATATTCACTGTGGAAAATTTGTGTAATGCAAACATGTCAAGGGAAACTGACAATTTTAATGTGTTCCCTTATAAAACACAGTTGCAATCATTTACATATCAATGTTGAGATCAGACTTTATTCCTTAAAATTATAGATTAGGCAATATACTCTGTCACTAAAATTTCACCATCGGCTATTTCAAAAGCTCAACACTTGACTGACATTATAGAAAGAAAACTAAATTGAAATATCATAACTGAAATATAAAATACATGCTATAGTTCTGAACATAATTGCATAGAGTAGTATTGAAGAGTTTTGTTGTCTGGAAAACTAATTCATACATCTAAACAACAGATGCTGTGACTCTTCAAATGCATAATGGCATACCTTATCAATTTCTATATATTTCAATTAAATCTCTAGAGAGAAGAATTGATCACTGTAATCCAAGTATATAATTAAACCATAAAGTAAGACTTAATTAAATAGAAAATTGATTTAGTTGAATAAATTGGTAGTATTGCATTCATTTAAACAGAAACAACATTGAAAGAAGTGACAGAAGGAATAATTAAAATTCACATGCTTAACAACATGAATGAAGGGCAGGAATATAAAATATATGAAAATACTTACAAAGAAATAGTTATAGGATGGTTACTAATATCAAAACACTAGCTAGTTCTAAGACAATAGCAAGTGGAAATAAGGCAAAAACTTTGGCCAATAGGTTGTCGTTTTTCTTTGGATAAAATAACTTCTCAAGCATATGTAGGCTTTAAGATTTTTTTTTTTTTGAAACAGTGTTAAAGTTTATGAGAAATATTCAGATGATTAAGAAAAAATGCTGATGAGCCTAAAATTATACAATGGACTTAATCATATTTGTTCTTATGCCTAGGATGTAACTTAGCTAACTGTAAACAGCTATTATACAAGTTAATGTCTGTTTGTTTGTTTGTTTTTGAGATGGAGTCTTGCTCTGTTGCCCAGGCTGGAGTACAGTGGCGCAATGTCAGCTCACTGCAACTTCTGCCTACTAGGTTCAAGCGATTCTCCTGCCTCAGCCTCCCAAGTAGCTGGGACTACAGGAACATGCCACGATATACAAGTTAATGTTTTCAGAAGAAGGATGATCAGCTAAGAATTGATAGATAAGTCATTGTTACCATTTTCTACTTTAGGGAGGAGGTGGGAGAAAAGTAAAGACTATTTACTTCTTTTGGAAGTATCAGAAACTCCTGCCTGAATGAGATTACCTCCCGAACTGGTTGACTGCATGTAGGGCTTCATGCAGACATGCATGACTTGATACGGATACTTCAGTGTTGTCGTCAGGGGCATGAATAATATCTTACCATAGTTTTCTTTCAGATGGCTCCATTCCGACAAGCTTTCTCTTCATGATCAAAAAATGACTACAGCATATGTAATCCCTACAGCCTCTCACTTTAAAGACAACATAAAAAAGCAAGACAATATTTTCCAGGGTTCTCGGTAGGCGGTTCCTTGCATTCATTGGTCGTAGACCACCCAGGTACTCATTCTTGTGCTGTACGTTAGTGGTATGCAACGTGCTAATTAGGCACAGACCTAAATCACATGCCCATTACTGCCAAGCATTGATTGTGTGTTGGTTTTTAAGAAAGAAGTTATTTTCTGGATGACAGAAAATGATCAAAGTTAGCTAAGTGACACAGACAACAGATCTATTACACAATGAGTGTGCATTGATAATTACTATGTTTACTTATGGAGGGTATTATTTGTCAAAAAAAAGGGGGGGGGGGCTCTCCAAACTCACCATAAGTTTGCATCTCATAAAGCAGGTAAGTACAGGAAAATTGATTATATATGTGCACATGTATGTCTGCACATATCTGTTTGTGTGTGTGTGTGTGTGTGGCGAGGGGTACCAGTGGTAAAAAAAGTGGGTGATAGAAAATACATTTTTAGTAATTGTTAAAATTCTGAGTGAGGTTTGCTGTTTGTCTGGGGTCCTGTCATCTGCACAAGTCATGTTTTCCCTGGAGAAAAATGATTTTGTCTGAAATCTCAAGATATTTGATGCCCATTGAGGAAGCTTGCCAGGAGAAATGTGTGCTTTTGCCAGGATGTGTAGTCAGAGATTTATTCTACTGAGAGGGGGGAAAACATGTTGGCAGCAGATCAGTCTGACACTGCTGAGAAGATATAGATATATGTCCTGGGAGAATCACAAATCTCCATTAAAGTTTCAAGTCTCCTGTTGAGTTGTTAAGAGTAATCAGATTGGCCAAGGAGCAGTCTGAATTTACAAGTAAGTCTGCCAGTAAGGATAAACTCTAAACCTATAATTTAACATCAATCAGTGTTAGAACATGAATGGGGAGAGTACATTTTTTATTGCTGTGGTTGTTTTCTTCAAACTAGTGACCCTACCTCACTTCTCATCATGATTAACCAAATTTTCCTTATCTAACATCATGGGCAATTTGAAAGTCCACCCCTTCCATGAATTATGAATTCCTCCCAAACAATATTAGTTTTACACACACAGACACAAATGCACACACATACACAGATAGATAGATAGATAGATAGATAGATAGATAGATAGATAGAGAAATAGATAGACATATCAGGCAGTGAAAGAAGGAAGAAGGAATATGTCTTAGAAATTTGGGGTGAAATTCTGACTCTTCTACATAACAGTATTTAATTTTGGAGCTGGTTACATTAGCTATCTGTAATTTACTTTTGTCATCTGAAATAATTTTTTAAAAAACCTAAATGTCCAAAATAAGTTGTTTTAGTATCAAATACTATAATACATGTTAAAAATGAAGTATCTTGCACAGAGTATGTATCCAATAAAGTGGTCTTGAGTATGATGATGATGGAGGTAATGTAACTGACTACAATGATTTAGTAGGCATTTTTTAATTCTCCATCCTACTTACCTTTCATCTTCTTATCAGATACTACCATTAACCATTAAAATGGCTGTGTACTCTTAGAAGAAAATATACAAATTTCCTTATTTACCTAATTACTAAGAATAAGACTGATATATTTGGTATTTACGTATCTCATTGAATTAGTGTCTAAGTATTCCCACTTTGAGAATTTTGGAAATCACATATGCACTTGATGAGACAACGAACCAAGAATAGAGTAAAATCCCAGAGGTTAATCATGCACACAATAATAAAAAGAAAAAATAAGAAGATATTAAGGTAGTAAGGCTATGACGAAAGGAAGCCATCCCAGTATCATGAAATGATGAATTGATGAAATGTGGTATATCCATATAATAATATTGGTATTTACATATCAATAAGGATGAACGAAGGAATGATACATGGTACAAGAGGAATAAACCTTAAAAATATGAATGTAACTGAAAGAAGATATTAATAAAGAACTGCACATGGCATAATTCAATCTATAGGAAATGTTCAAATAGGAAAATCCACAGAAATAGATAGTAGATTAGCGATTGCTAAAGACTGGTGTGGAGGAGAATCAGAAATAACTGTGTACTATATTTCCCTTTGGAGATGATGAACGCATTTTGGAAATGAACAGCAGTGATGGTTAGACAATTCTATGAATATACTAAAAACCAATGAATTGTACACTTTAAAAGGGTGAATTTCATAGCAGTTTTTATCACAGGGAGGAAAAAATGGGTAACTATGTGAGGTGGTGAATATGCTAATTTGTTCCCCCATAGTTACTATTTTACTATGTATGCAGATATATATATATATAATCTTATAACATTATGATGTATACATTAAATAGACACAATAAAAATTATTTTTAAAAAATAAGAGTGAATTTTATGGTATACAATTTTATATCAATAAACTTATTTTTTTAAAGGTACATGATAAAATAGCGATGACCAAAAAGGAAACAATTGAGACGACAAAAGTTTAAAATACAAAACTTTAGATATAGTTTGGCTGTAAAATCAAAACTACTGGTGGAATATAAAACAAAACAATGTGCCATTTTCCTGGTATTCATTTCAACTACTCAAAGTAAAGTTTAACTTCTCACCAACTTTGAAACAAACACGTTTGTTCTTGTGTTATAGTTGCTATGTGTAATCCTTCTCCTTTAATTTGAATCTTCTCCTCCTTACCTCTAATATAGGGCTCTACAAGTAGTATATATATTCTGAATAAGTTGACAATATTAAATACATTAATCATATAAAGGTGATATGTTCATATAATAAAGTATTGAAAGGAATGAAATAATGATATATAGTACAAGATAGATGAACCTTGAAAATATTAATCTAACTGAAGGAAAACAGTCAAAAAGAGTTAATTATTTTGTCAGTAAATTTTATACACTGTTTCTACAAAGGACCCCTGAGAAAAAAGTTGACAAAGTAATTGGCTCCAAAATGTTTTGGAGAGCTGGATGGAACCAAGGAGGTCATCTTGTCCATTGACTTCATTTCATCCATGATGAAAAAGTCATCAAAAAAGCCGCATTGAACGCAGTGAAGAATCAGCAACGAAAACTCCTGAATTAGGATTCCAAGTCCAGCCTAGTTACTGCAATACTG